>NC_134702.1:19548278-20223278 GCF_043290135.1 Rhipicephalus microplus | reverse complement strand
CGCTGGGGTTATGGGAAAGGGGAGTATTAAGATAATAGAGGGGGGGGAAGAGAATGGAAAGAGAGGGCTATAACGTTCCACGTACGAAGTTCTTACAAATGAACCTTCGCGAGCTGGTAGTACTCCAGTGCGGACGAAGTCGTATACCTTGTGAGCAGAACTGAATGTATGTGCATGTCCTCTGTTTTATTTTCTCTCTCTCTCACTCTCTTTCTATCTATCTATTTTTCTATCTATCTATCTATCTATCTATCTATCTATCTATCTATCTATCTATCTATCTATCTTTCTTTCTTTCTTTCTTTCTTTCTTTCATTCATTCTTGCTTTCTTTCATTCTTGCTTTCTTTCTTCCTTTCTTTCTTTCTTTCTTTCTTTCTTTCTTTCTTTCTTTCTTTCTTTCTTTCTTTCTTTCTGCACGGCTTTTAACCTCCCTCCCCTCCTATAGGCTACATTACGAAGAGTTTCAGTGCCACCATGTTGGGCTATCAACCTTTGTGTTTTGAATCTCAACTAGACGAACAGTGTTACGGTAGACGCATACCATGAAAACGGTTCAGTTAGGGCATACGATGCTTCACAGCCTTTCTAATTCGCATGACAATCTACAAAATACAAGAGGGCGCCGCCCGAGATTGCGGCGCCCACATGTCTTAGGTAAAGTAGTCCATATCTTATAGTGTAGTCTACTAGACTACACTAAACTAGACTACACTAAAGGACTAGTTTAGTGTAGTGCAACTACCTGAACTACTGCACTACTACACTAGACTACTACAACTACACTAGACTACACTAAACTAGTAGTTTAGTGTAGTGCAACTAAAATGATATTAGTTCTGGTAACGTTCTGGTTACCGTCACTATCTTAATTTTTGTCAATCTCCCTCAATATGTGCCATAATGTTGCTGCAAGGGCGCGCGCGTCGCCTTAAATTCACGCTTCGCGTACTGCACCGCACGCACATGGCGCGCGTGTCACAAACAAGTGCGGCTGCAAAACGCAGGAGTGCCGCATCGCGGCGCCGCTGACCCTGTTTTCGAACGCGCCGCGCGGCTCTGCGGAGGCGTGAAAGGTGCGCCCTCTCGTATCGACGACCCAGATGCGTGCGAACCGGCGAGCTCCCGTCGTGCGCGATATGGAACCTACTTTCCATCGGACTGTTGTTGGCCCCCCTCCGCAATTGCGGCTGTGTTGTCCAAGCGAACTCGCGTGCGGCGGGCCTTTATGCGTGCGACAGTTTTCTTTTTGGACAGTTTTCTTTTGGACTGCGAAAGCTGCGGCTCGTGTACTTGCACGCCCGCGCCGTCATTACGAGTGTAAGGAAATTCGCCGCGGTTCCGCGAGAACTGTCGGGGTAGAAAGACTCGCCGGCTCACATCGAAAGCGGGATTACGTCGCAGCCTGATGCAAGAAAACGGTGTGGCGGAAGGGCGCCTGTTCCGCTTGGTTATTGAGGCATGACCAATAAAGCGACCGCTGGGGCTCTGTTTTGTCATACTTACTTTATTGACCGTTCTTACCGGCTCTTCGTCAGTCGACCGGAGTCACTCGAATTGACGTACGTAGGACTAAAAACTTGATGCTGAAATGGGTCGTTAGAAGCCAGCTGGGGAGCCATATCTGCAACATGATATAGCCGCAACATCAGGAAACCGAAAGAGTAACCTGAGAACCATGTGAGCCTCACAATAATTTTTATTGTCACCTTACAACAAGAGTACGGAAATTATTGTCGGTTGACTATTAATCTTGTATATAACTTGCGTGCAGTGTCTTCTACTACGAAGCCATCGGAACGCTGAACGCTGTTGTTGCCCACAAAAAAAAAAGAAATACATTACGCTTAGCACTTTGCGTCAAGGGTTCCGTGATGGCTATTCTCCTACAGTAACCTGCCCCCTCCCCCCCCCCCCCGCGTATTGAATACCGCAAATATGATGACTGATTGACCAACTACATCACGCCGGGCAGACAACCAACCTGTGGGCCGGAACATACAGCATCGACGAATCCACATGTCACACTTGTGCACAGATTCCTTCAACGCCACTACGTTGTAAGGGAAAAAATTGAATCGCGCACACACAAATGCGCAGATGAGGAAAGAAAAGAAGAAATGAAAAGAAATAGGTCAGGCACCACGCAATCATAAAGCGCAGAAGTGTCAGTTCTTACGTAAATCGCGCTCGCTTAATTCGCTATGTCGTTGCTCGTTTCGGCAACTGAAACATCTTTCGAAGGGGAAAGCGCGAAAATCGAATCACGCAGCAATGAAAGCTCTGTTAGTGAGAAAAAAATCCACGCATCTCCATGAAGTGACGAGTGGGCGAAGCTATAGATCATAAGGTCCATTATGTCTACGTTCAAGTTGCCGACATAGTGCGAAGGGTTTGTGCTGTTTTATATCGTTCCGCCACAATTATGATTGGCATTAGTCTATTGTTTTAGTTTTTTTTTGTGCGTCTCACGTATGTTTTTACTATACCTGTATGATTTCAGTTGCTTTTTGCGATATCTACCAGAATTTGCCACGCAGCCATTGGTAAACCCAGAAGGTGGGTTGGGGGAGAGATATAACCTCGCGTACTTCCCAAAAGTTTGCAATCTTTGTGTTGTACATGAGTATAAATGCCGCCCCGCCGTGGTGGTCTAGTGGCTAAGGTACTCGGCTGCTGACCCGCAGGGCGCGGATTCGAATCCCAGCTGTGGCGGCTGCATTTCCGATGGAGGCGGAAATGTTGTAGGCCCATGTGCTCAGATTTGGGTGCACGTTAAAGAACCCCAGGTGGTCTAAATTTCCGGAGCCCTCCACTACGGCGTCTCTCATAATCATATAGTGGTTTTGGGACGTTAAACCCCACATATCAATCAATAAGTATAAATGCCAGCACGAGCATGAACAAAGGCTGGTTTAAATTTCCCCCTTAATGAAATGTTCCGAGTATGCCGCTCCCCGCAACGGCCGCCGTCAGCCGCTTTCACTTTCAACCGAGCATCGCAGCACGCACTGCGCGCAATTGTCGCAGGTGCGGAGTCAGTGCACTGCTTGCTGCACTGCCACGCATGCGAAACGCCACGCATGTCTGGGCACGCTCCCTCTTCGGAGCAAGGTGCTCAGCCAGGCAGGCAACGCGTTGCGGCCAACGGCAGCGGCCGCAGGTGGCCGCTAGCGACGCGCTCGAACGACCGTCCTGCCTCGAGGCACCTGAGTCGGTAAAAAGCGGGGACACTACTGGCCGATCCCGTGCTCCCGGCAGTGCTCCCACCAGGTGCAGGCCACCTTGCCAACTGACTCTTTAAGTCTCCTGGCGTATTGCATACGCGGCGTGCCTCTGTTGCCACGTGGCGGAACGATGGCACGTGTTCCTTTTCTCGGCTGTTTGTCTCTTCGCACGTGCAGTCTCGCGCCTCAAGATGGTTCACCAACCGCCGTCCCGAAAAGTGCCTCTCAGGCCTCACGCTCGCCAGACGTGCCTGACGTCTGCATGTAACGACGTTTACCTTGAACTTGTTGACATGGCTGTCACGAGAAAATGTTGGATGGCGTGACGAGAACGCGCGGTAAAGGAAGGTTGCATGTTTCTTCTGTTTTGTCGTCGTCGTTGTTAGTAGTAGTAGTAGTAGTAGTAGCAGTAGTAGTAGGAGTAGTAGTGGTAGTGGTGGTAGTAGTAGTGGTAGTGGTGGTGGTAGTAGTAGTGGTAGTAGTAGTAGTAGTAGTAGTAGTAGTAGTAGTGGTAGTAGTAGTAGTAGTAGTAGTAGTAGTAGTAGTAGTAGTTGTTGTTGTAGTAGTAGTAGTAGTAGTTGTTGTTGTTGTTGTGAGAAAAATAAATGAAAATGAAATGATGCGTTCTCACATACACTCGTGCGCTTGCATCTTAACTGTCGGACGCCTTCAGGACGTGGAATTAGCAGAAATAATTAGAAATAAGGAATATTTCACACAATATACATACAAATATAGGGGTCAGACCGACTCTCCCGAAATATAAATCCTGGCTTCACTCCTACACGGCGGAGAAAATAGCCATATCACATATGTACGCGCGAAGAACACGTCGAAGGCGCTTCTCCACACACAACGCTGAGGCATGAGCGTCCTTGTCAACGAAAGCTCTCTGGGTTCCGCCGTAAGCATATTTGAGATGTTGCTAATATGCGTTATCCACCAATAATGTACTCTTGAGGCTGTAGATTCAGCTTTTGTACATCCGTGCAGAAACATTCAAGAACGGATGTAAACCTTATCTCTGTAAATGTCTATGCATTCCGTGTAGATTGGTAGACTTTGCAAACATTGGAATTATAATCAGTGAAGACAATGACGTTATTGTAACAGCGGATGCCCAACAATAGTATACCAGTTCATATTTTGTTATAAGATTCACCAGCGTTTAGCCAACGTTAGTATTATCAACTTCTGGTAGTACAAATAAGCAAATACGGTGTGTGGAGTTATGGGCTTAACAGACGTCCGTAATAAAGAAGAGCACTACCTTCGTGTTCGACTCCGTTTGAGATTAGAAGTATATAGTATTATTCCGTTATGGAATGGGTATGAGAGAGGCCAACAACGGCATCGCCTTCAAAAAAAAAACCAAAACGACTGCGCAGCGTTGTTACTTTTCGTCTGGGGGACACCAATATCAGCCACTCCTGACCACATCGCGTCCGTCCCATCCGTCCACGACAGGCCGCGGAAGCAAGGAGTGCCATATGGTCTGCGACGCTCTTGGCGTATTGCTACGCGCATGTCGGGCCACGCAGGTCAGCTCAGTAGGGAATGTCCGGCGGCAGTTGCAGCCGCGGACAATGCATATTGTGAGAGCAGCGGTGAGCCAGGGGTCAGCGTATAAGCGCGTCAGTGACTGACACAGCCACGGAACGGGGGTCTTCCTTACCATATCGACGTGGTGAGGCGCGCCTCACTTCATGGGAGATGCGCGTGTGCACGCGCAATTCACGCAAGCCGTTGCTGCAGCTCGGTGCGTTTCATTGTTGCGGCTTCCACCGTCACAATGGGCGAGCGCGCGTCGCACTGCCTCGTGGCGCGTCGGGTTCAGGGGTCAGCGTGCCGTCGGCGGCGACGTGACGCTCCTGACCGTTGCCGGTTCCTCTCGGGATTGTCTTTCCTCCTCTCCCCCGCAACACCCGTAAGACGTGTACACGCGTGCCGTCTGGCGTCCAGCGCTATGCAACATCAGAGGTATCCGTCAAGACAGGCCGATTCCTACGTGAAGTATATGCACATACGCGTTACTGACACCGCGAGGACTGTATGGCGCGCCACATGCTAAAATTTTTTTTTCTTCATCTCCTTGTTCTTTGTGTCGGCGGCGAGCAGCCACGTGCCACGTTTTTCGGTGCATAATATGCGCAGGTTGTTTCTTCTCGTGCTGTATACATGAGCCGTGAAGATGGTGGCACACCGGGCCCTTCCCTTCCAGGAAAGATTCCTTGTAGCATACGGAGCACAAAGTGACTCTCAACCACATATGTATGGCCCATCCCCACTTCAGATAAAAACGCCCCTCCCCCCCCCCTTTCCTGTCCCTGCCCCCGAAAAAAATTTTTGGCTACGCCCCTGGTCGTTTGTAATCGTATTAGGGAGGCCTTGTTGCCTGTCGGCAGTCGTGCGCCTTGAGTGTTCCTGTGCGAATGCTAAGCCCCGTGTAGATGGACGCGACGGGGGCGGGCTGAGTTGAGTGGCGGGTTCAGCTTACCTCGACGCGCCCGAGTTTATATGAACTCGCACGGACGAGTTGAGGTGAGCGGTGATCGCAGCGACGCTTTGCGTCGAGCCGAAAGCCCGTCTTCCGGTACTGGTTTCCGCTCCTCCAAGCCTGCGCTCTCGCCGCTGTGGGCTGCGGTTGTTTACGCAGTTGTCGCTCCGCCACCGCGATGGCTGCCTTGCTTTTTTTTTCTCAGTTTGCACCAGCTGTACTTTATGGTTGTGTTGGTGTCTTGGCTCATTTTGTCAAACCACTTCCACTTTGACGGCTCCCCGCCACTTTTGCATAGGAGCAGGCGTTCCTGCGAATGCCAAAAAAGTCATTAGAAGTTAAAGCGCCTGAAAACTTTTCGAATCAAAGCGAACAGGGAGGTACTTACAGCCGTGAAGCGTTTCTTCAAATTCTTCCAACAGGTCCTTATTTGCTCCCACGTCCACGTCAGGCCCTGTTCCTTCAAACATCTTTCCAGGTCCATGAATATGTCCTTATTTTTTGTCGCTTGCTCTCGAGCAAATCACTCAGTTTTTTCTCGTTGACTGAAGCCAGCAACGTCGTTATTTCATCATCTGTCCACATGGTGTGTGGAGCCCGCGAGGATGTCATCATGCCTAGCGCGCGCGTACCCGCCGACAGAGAAAGAGCAACGTCGGAGTGATGGGGACAGAGGAAGCGGAGACCGCGACGGGCGGGAGAGGTCACGAGCCGTCAACTCAGCGCGACCGGTTATACATGCCCTTTCTGAGCGCGGCGAGTTCGGTGAACCTACCCCCTGTCTCCGGGTCGACGGGACTCGCCGCGACAACTCTCCGCCCCGACGCGTCCGCTTATACATGGGGAGGGCGAGTCCAGAAAACCTGTTTATTTCGACTCAACGCGCCCTCGTCAGGTCAATGTAAACGGGCCTCTAGACAAGCACAGAGAAGGTGCTCATGGGTCTAAGGGTATCTGGAAGCAAACAAGACACGCTTTAGTGTACCCTCACACACACACACACGCGCGCGCACACACACACACACACACAAACACACACACACGCGCACACACACACACACGCACACACACGCACACTCACACACACACACACACACACGAGAGCGCGCGCGCGCGCGCACGTACGCACGCATGCTATAGGCAGAACCTAGGACTCACTTGGCAGACTCCGTGCTCAGCGCAGTGCGGAGCGACTGTCTCGCTTCCGATCCCTCTCGCCGATCGACCCGCCGTCCGCAAGCTTGTGACGCCGCGTGTAGCTGTCGCCGATCGGAGCATCGTCCTCAGGCTTCTTCGACCATTTCTCCCATCTTTCCTATCTCTTCTCCCCTCTTTCCTCACTTATGTGTGGTGAGTGCTCCGTGTTATTTTTCTGTTTCTACTATTCGTTTTAGGGGCGAAGCTCCTCTTAGTCCAACCTTGTCCTGCGTCAAGTGTAACCGAGAGAAGATACGAGAAAAGAAAGGAAGGCAGTATCTCCCGAACAGTGTAATAGACGGCGCTGTCGCATAGAAGTACATACAAACTGCAGTTGAGTGAGGATATTCTAGATGGCGTTGTACCACTACTCTCCCATTGGCTGCTGCGCGGGCTGTGTCTGGGTGCGCGAGGAAGGATTGCCTCTCTCAGTCTCCTGTATCGTCGCTGTACGTGGCGGATCGATTAGGCACTGCGCCGTGCTCCCGACCGGGTTGCAGAAAATAGGTGCCTTTTCTCGTCTTCTAACCACTACCACCACCGGATCGTTGGTGGGGCATGGACGAAGCAGAGGACCGCAGCGGCTCGTGCTCGTCGCCAGACACAAAGACAGACACAAAGACAGACACACAGACAGACGGACGGACAGACAGACATACAAACAGACAGACGGACGGATAGACACTTCGTCCCACTCATCATCATTCACTCCACGAATATGCTGTGATTTTTTTATCCCTTCGCCCATCCGTGCCGCCCCTTCCCCCTTATCTGTGTCACCAATTAGGCAGACAAAAATCAGCTCATTTTTCCTTTCCTTCATGAACCACTTACGGAACCTATGTTCTTGCTGTGTGTCGTCGGAAAAACTCGGGCGGAACTTTCGTCTCGGGCTATTTTTGTTTCGGAGATGGGGGGGCGGGGGGGGATGGGGATCGACGACAAAGATAGAACAACATAGTTCATTCTTCGGTTCTTCACAATCACACAGGATAAAAGGCGCAGGTCTTACAAGACAAGTAAAACATTTGACGAAGAACTGCAAGGAAAACTTGAGCAACTGTATACGGAGGCCTCGAGAGGTATCGCACAGGCCATTCGTTCTAAGCACAGAAGACCGATCTGCCCTTGTCAAGTCCATGTTTCAGTGGGGGGCTCAGCGCTTTCCCTCGGTGATTAGCGCACGCTCACCCGCACACACACACACACACACACACAGACACACACACCTCTCTCAGCCCAGACGGATCCCCACATGACACCAAGATTATTACAAATAGACTCAATCCCCCTACCATGTTATAGACATGCATTCAATCACAACACGAGGCATTTACTTCAGCGCCTCAACCGAAATGTGGGCGCTTAGGTTCCTTTCTTTCTTTTGCGTGTTTCTCCACCTTCACAATTCGGCCATCCTGATTGTAAACCGAATCCGCGTGCGCAACATTGTAAGTGGTAGTGCTAACGCCTTCCATGATTGAAAGAAAGAAAAGGTGGGGAGGAGGGGGCAACATTGCTAGGGTACAGACATACCCTAGTAATGGAAAAGGGCAAGGGCGTGGCACGTCACTTGCACGAACGTGCCCCGCCCTTGCCCTTTTCCCCCTGTCTTAAATTTAGGCAAATGAGTAGGAGGGGGTGAGGGGGGTCACGCGTAGGGTACTCAGTATCCATTAAGCTACCTCAGGAGTTGTGGTAAACTGTTATCACGCTCTCGCGACGCATCACATGCAGAGCAGACAAGACATCATCTTCCTTCGCGAGCCGTTGACTGAACCATATAGGCCAGGGGTCTCAGTCTCACCTGGACAGTAGGTTTGAACTAAATGTCAGCTAACTTGAAGGCATTGTTTCTTGTGCGAGTTGGAAATTCATAGCTTGATATACTTGTGGCGCAACTCGGACAAAGAAAGAAAAATGAGGAGAGAAGATACGCCGTCCTATCCTGTTTCGTCTTTTTTTTTTCTCTTCTTGTCTAAGTCAGCTAACACTGCCATCCGTCATCCGAAAGAAGGCATCTTCCATATCTCACAGATAGTTCGTTTATGGAGTGTATTTGATGTCGGGTTTCAAGAAACAAATCATACCAATCTCCAGAGTGAACGAAATCTTTGATTGATTTTGAAATCAGCGTAAGGTTATAGTTCCACAGTCACGTTTTTGAGACATGGTGGCCGCACGGAGTGCCTCAAACACACACACAAAGTGATTTAGACTATATGTAGTCACATCTGTGTAGCTTACAAACACACTGGTGAAGAAAATACAGAGAAAAATAAACGTGGGACGATGACACTGTCATGTTCGTGCCGAGCTGTTGGCGAGAACTTCGGGGGCCGCGTGTTTTTTTGTTGTTGTTACTGTCTTTTGCACATGTACAGTAATAACTCGGTGCATACAAAGGTACGAAGCAGTATGGTTTACAGAGTAATTAGAATTTTTTATGCTGATAAGCGGCTTAAGTTTTCCGAGCCACTTTGCTGTCTCTCTAACCTTAAAATCTTCAATAAAGTTCGTGATCATTTGGCGGAAACATTCACGAATAGGCAGTGTATTGGGGTGGTCATGACGAACTGCCATGTATATTTTCCAAACACCGTAAAGGCCGAGCAACATACCAGTATCGTAAGACGCGCCATCGTCTTCTTCATTAACTGGTAAAAAACTTGATCCCGTACTGCATCTAGCGGTAAATCTTTCTTATATAGTTTTTTGCAGAATGTTCCAGAATACCCCCTGAGACCCTTATTATAGGCAGTCTTATTCGAGTCTCTTTGTTTGTCAAGAGTAATGTAGGCGCCTTCAGCTTATCGGAAATTCATGGCACTGGACTTACAGAACGACGTGTCGCACTAACGTTGGTCGTGCCCACTTCATCGTGCACGAATCGCCTCGTAGCACGAGGGAAAATGTGGTATACAGCGTGCGCCTCGGGCGCTCCTTCGAGGCTTCAGACGTCTAGAAGACGTCGTCGCCTCGGCCACTTGTTGCGACGGGAGAACAATCGAACGATTTCTCCCCGGCGCGAGCTTCACCGACCGACGACCTCGCCACGACGACCGGCAGCGTTGCGCGCACGAACAGACGCACGCCTCGACACAGCCGTCGTGCCGCGCATCGGTACAGCGCCTCCTCTATTTTCTTTTTTTTTTTTTTTTCTGATCGGTAGCACGCGCAGTGCAGCGTCGCGCCATCAAAGCTGCGGGCTTCACGCACGTGTAGCAGCGGCGCAGCGCGCGCGTCGTATGTCCGCAGCGTCCTTCTTGTCCTCGCCCTTTTTTTCAAATGCCTCTCTCTCTCCTTCTTTCCTTTGTTTTCTTGTTCGGAGCCCTCTCATGACGGCCGGATCACGATCTTGCCAAACCCCGCGCCTGTCGACGCGGTGCGCACGCGCAGAAGGTCAGCGGGTTGCGCCCGCGAAGAAGACGCGTGCATGTGCGCGTTGCGTCAGCGTCCGACGGGCGTTACTCTGCTACTGAAGCACCTGTTTTCTTTTTTCTTTCTTTCTTTTTTTCTTTCTTGCTTTCTTTCTTTTCCTCTAGGCATGCGCGCATGAGACTGCGTGTTGTAATTTAAAAAAAAAAATCACAGCATATCCACGGAGTGAATGATGATCAGTGGGGCGAAGCGTCCGTCCGTGCGTCCGTCCGTGCGTCTTTCTGTCTATCCGTCAACTATACGAAATCGCCAACTAAACGAAAACCACTAACGACATCTAGTGATGTTATTTCCAAGGACATATACACACAACGCTATCTATTGAACAATTTATAAACCAGAGGAGGCTACATACTACTATATACTACCACTAGAGAGGAGGGAACGACCCTCAGTCTAAGCAGCTTCACCCATAATAAGACCCTCACGCTTTCGTCTAAGACTACTCGAAGGCGAAAGCTGTGTCTTCCTTTTCTTCTCAGGCGAAGTGTTGATCTTCCCCCGCCCCCTCAGAGCAATTTCTGCAGCTAGCAAGCTTTCTGAAAGTCACCTGGTTGTGCGCTGCCCACTTTTCGCCAAGCGATAATGTCATGCGGTGTTGTCATCATCTGACGTCATATCATGATGACATCGCGAATTTTTATTATCTGTAACGTCATGTGGAGACGTCATCGTGTGACAATATATATTTTATCACTATGCCTTCTATGTGTATGATGTAGTTGTTTGCTTTCACCCACAGCGATTAATCGGGTATCTTCGCGACCCTCCCGATACGAACCACGCGGCTGCTCGGCTGGCGTTGTCTCCTTTCTTATCGGGATGCTTTATTTGAACTCACCGCATGTACTTGTAAGCTTATAGATGCTTCAGAGGCCCGCAGTCAAGTGAGAGATGTGCTCCACGTGCAGAAAGAGGTGTATATATATTCGTTGCGATATCCGCAAGTGGGCGACTGTGGAGGCGGCCACGCCACTCGAAAGATGATAGACCTCGAGTGGTCTGTCGAACAATCGTCGCGTGACACCACTCGACATGACACGCACGCATCGTCGGCCCCGCTTTCCTGCATAGCGTGGCCAAAGTGTGCACGCTGCAGCTCCCATAGAGGCACTTGTGTAGCGACGATAGCCACTGGGAGCAGCTGACTCGTCTTCAGTGTCGCGTGTTTGTATCTCGCCGCTGCCATCTGGGGCATTGCCAGACTTTTTTTTATTTTTTCGGAGTGGGACAGGAGGTTGCTATTTCTTCACCCCCTCGCACCACAAATACGTCAATGGCTGCCTCCAGTGCTATACGGCGTCGACTCGACTCACAGCAGTGGCGTAACCAGGGGATGGCACGCCGGGCCATTACCCTCCCCCCCTTTTCTACGAATTTATATTTTTGTCATATCATACAGAGCCTAAAATGACCTACGCCCCTGACCCACAATATGTCAGAAGCCATGCAGAGCAGAGGCCTTCTCGTAGCGATGTGGGGTGAAGGGTGGGGGGAAAGAGAGTAAAATTACACCAAATTTGGTGTTTTGGGACGCGAACAAGCAAGTTCGCCATCACTGCGTAATCGAAAATTGGGAACTTTACTTAAGCAAGGCGCATTCCTTCACTATTCACAGTTGGTATCTGAGACTGCTAAGCTTTAGAAGAACCGAAGGGCTGTGGTGTGTCTCTTCTATACTTCTTTTGTCCATTGCGGTTTATGTCGTTGGTTTTCCAATACGTTCGATTAATTCGTATGCAATGAGGCGAGGCCTGAGCGATTGAATGCAATACGTTCGAAAACTGCTAAACTTTGTGGCCGGGAGGAGGGAGCAGTGCTGCCCTGTTGCCCTGGATATGTCGCAACATAAATAAATGTAGGCGAAATTAAGCTTTGTTGACATAGACTAACAGCACTCTCTGACGATTACAGTGAACGAATACACTTTGTTTCAAGTGAGTCCCGCAGTTTCCTTCAGGAGAGGCGGGGGAAGAGTAGTTTAACCGTCCGACACTCCGTCGATGATGATGGCGGCCATTTTGTCCAGCACCCGACTACCAGAAGACCCGGACTATACTCGTCCACAGACACGTGGCCACAGTGCCTTCTGGAGCGTATGCCTTTTCCTTTTTCTCTCGAGACGCGCAATCAACGTCGGAAGCCGGGCGATATAGCCCTTGCGCGTCGCTGTTTCACGCCTCAAGTGCGAAGCTGCGCGTTTGAGATTCAAACACAAAGAAGAAGCAAAGGGAAGATGTTGAAGAATAGAGGTGTTGCGTCGAATGCGCGCACGCCTCTTCCAACCGCTCGAACGGACGCACGAGCGACACGGTGCACATCCTCTGGAGCGCGCGTGATTCTCCGTTCACGCCGTCGCCTTTCTTTCCTTCTTTCTTTTGTTTGTTTCTTTCGAAGGCTTCACGAAAGCTCGCGCATGGTCACCGACACAAACGCTTTTGTTTTTTGTGTGTGTGTAGACGGCCCCCGTGCGGGGCTTCTTAGTGGCGCTCCCGCGCTTCGTCACAGACCGCTGACCGCCTCGAGACAATGGAGCCAAGTGGCGCGCACAAAAGGTGAATGGGCAGAAGAAGCACGGGATGAATCCGTTGTTGTGTTGTGTGCGGCACGCTGAAGACGACGGCGCAACGCGGGAGGAGGTTCGTGGGCCGGCCGTCCGAGCGCGATGACCACGGAACCGTGCAACGCTCGCGTTTGATGCGAGGAGCTGCCCTCGTGAATGACCAACTCTCGATGGCAGCGTGCCTTCTCGGAAAGGAAGCGTGGGAGAGGGCGTGAGAGAAAGTTCACGTGCGACGCGCGTCTTCGTGCCTGTGTTCTTCTTTCAAGTGCTCGCTTTATTGTTTCGCTTTTATAATCATGGCCCCGCCGCGGTGGTCTAGTGGCTAAGGTACTCGGCTGCTGACTCGCAGGTCACGGGTTCGAATCCCGGCTGCGGCGGCTGCATTTCCGATGGAGGCGGAAATGTTGTAGGCCCGTGTGCTCATATTTGGGCGCACGTTAAAGAACCCCAGGTGGTCGAAATTTCCGGAGCCCTCCACTACGGCGTCTCTCAGAATCACATGGTGGTTTTGGGACGTTAAACCCCACATAGCTATCTATCTTTTATAATCATGCGAAAGGTATCTAGACAGCCTGATGAAACCGGCAGTATGAGCACACTGTACGTTCCAGATCCCTAGACGACACATCAAACGCGAGAAGTGACCATCGGAGTTAGCACTAACATAGGCGTATCCACGGAGAGCAAGCGGCAATTTCGCCGCCACAGCACTGGTGTTGCGTAAAAATTACTGTTTACGTCCCACCTCACCCACCGGAAAGCCGTGGACCAATTTAAGACATTTGTAAGAAGCGCGTCATTGCTTCGTGTTCATATTTGCGTCCATTGCGGTGCCGGCTTGTTTTGTTACGGACCCAACCGAACGCGACATGCGTTGCGGTCAAACCTACTTGGCTCCCTGTGACGGAGAACTATGCGCGTGCCTATAGTACGAGTGATGCAAAAAAAAAAAAAAACGAAAGATCTACTGATAGCATCACCTTATGACGTCGTCTTGTCGTCGCAATTGTCTCCCTAACATTTGTGACGTCGCATAACCAACTGTCACATGATGACGTCATCGCATCATCGAGAGCGGTGCACAACCCGTGGCAAGCATCCAGTGAGATATATTCTTTCGTACGATTGGTTTCCATTCCAAGCAGCGTCTCTCAGCATAGCGGCTCCTACAAGGTGATGGACTACCTAGTGACCCACTTGTTGGCGTGAAAGAAAAACGGCTTTAATTAACTGGCGCGTAGTAGCAATAGTGTAGTATTTTTTTATTTCATTGTTATAATAGACAGATGAACTTTATTTGCGTCCTGGGAAGAAGGTCCCTAAGAACCAAGAATAATATAAGTAAACGTCCCCCACGGTGGCTATGGCGCTTGGATGCCGACCCAAACGTCGCAGGTGGGCTCGATCTCGGTCGCATCCGTGACATTTCGGCAGAGGCGAAATGGTGTATCTTGCAATGTCAGTGCACGCCAGATAGTCGAAATTTCCAGAGCCTCCCACTACGCCGTCCCCGGATATTATTAAGTAAATGAATAACGCTAGCACACTATAGCCTAGGTTATCCAGTGTTTGCATTTTGTGAACAGGGGTGTCTATAACTCTCCATATTTGGTCTGTAACGATATCCTATATGTGCATTGTTTCTTTTAAGCTTGTAGCTTACCCTTGTGTGACAGCTTTTGTGCATGTGCTTTATTTACTTCGCCATTGCTTCAATTACTTCTCTCAGTTTAGACCGGGAAAGTGTGCGCGTGTGTGTCTCTTTAAGCCGAGTAACATTTCTTCAAAAACTAGCAGTTCACGTCTTATATGAGAAGCAAGAAAAACAGGCATCAGCATGGCACCCGTTTTCGCAGCACTCACGTAAACCGCACACGGCGTCAAACACAAAGCAAAAAAAAAAAAGCTTTCAAACTGCAGCACCCTGGCTACGGGGAGTTCGCACACGACGTGTCATCGTCGCACCTGCGTTCAGCCGAAGGGCACCACACGTGCAGAAGCAAACGGCGAAAAAACGCCGCTTGTTTGCTGCCGTTCCTCGCCGAGATGGCGCCAGCAGCGTGGGAAAAACGAAGCGCGCAGATGTCGCGTATACTGCAGGTCGTCGCCTCTTCTCCGCATCGCAGGTTGCGCTCGCACCGCCGCAGACGTCCCTGCGCCTAAAGATTCGCAAAGCGACAATGCCGTCCTCCTTGCTTATGCCCGGCTGCCGCAACGAATGCGAAATGCGTGCAGTCGTGTAGATTTATCGATGGCAACAACCTATAAAAAATGAATGCAAGTACGTCCTCTGAACTATTCGACTGCATTGCACGAGTCATGATATGAAAGTAAATGCAAATACGCCCTCAAAACTACGGCGTGAGCCTGCTATTCGACTGCATTGCACGAGTCATGCTACGTATAAATAGTTTCCGTTCTATCTGCGAGCATTGTCTGCGGTGAAGTCTCGATATTGGCAACAGAGCGTCGCCGTGACGCTGACGAAGGAAAATTCAGTAACTTTTACATACGTAGGTAAACCACTCCAGCTTACATGGCAGCAAATAAACTGATATCATTTCGTACAGAGATAAAATGCTTCCGGCTGTTTCCTTTTTCTTTGGGGGGGGGGGGGGGGGGAAGGGGGCAGTCACGTGGCGCTGTTAGCATAGCTTCAGCTTTTACGCCAACGGGCGGTGCTTTCACTTTCATCGCTTCGGTAGGCATTGTTTGCTCCTGCTGATTTCTGTGTCTGGGCACGTGGGAGTTAATTTCGCATGCTCGGCGGCTAAATGTTTTCTTGCTGTGGCCACGAACTTTGGGGCAACGGTGGAAAAAACTGAGGAAAGGGAATGCAAGTGGCGCTGCGGTGTCCGTGTGGTGCTTCATGCCTGGGAACGCTCCGGAAGTAACAGCGGGACGGAATTTTTTTTTTCCCGCTTCAGAGCGAGCGAGAGGTAAGCACACGTTTGCTACAGTACGGAATGAGGGCTTCATTTAAGGATCCGGAGAAGTGCCACCTTTCAGGGTGACACCGCGGGCAGCTCCCACATGCAAACAGTTCCTAATCGTTGCTTAGCGGGCTCTCTGGAAAGCCCGAAGTCGATGCTGATATTCCGAACTCTTGAAAGACGAGCTCTTACAGATGTAGTGAGAAAAAAAATCGATGTTCTTCAGCAATATTCGACACCTTAGGTTGTTGGCACATGACTAAAGATGAAATACTGGCAATTAACCAACGGATATGGAGAAAGAAGGCGACAGGAAAAGGCTGGAATTGAGAACCTAATTTTATTTTAGGATACAAACCATTTAAAACTCCCGCGTGTGTACCTGGTGATTGTCGGAACATTCGGAGGGTTTGTCAAGTTTTCGCAATAAGCCTTCGTTGTTAGTTCCAGCTCTGAAAATCAATCGTCTTCTTTTCGTGGGTCCGTTGTTTCCTGGCTGGTACTTCGTCTTGAAGCTTCATTCTTACAGAACAGCCATGCATGTGTCAAAAAACGAACTGTCTTCTTCAGTTTCTTTCTTTTTTGTTTTTGTCTTCTCGCGTGGTGCTTTTTTCAGTGGTGCTCTGACCCGTAGACTGAAATTTTTATTTCGTGTATTACCCGCTTCTACTAATTTTTATGCGACTAGACAAACTAGCTAAATAATTGCCGAAGGTATTTGACTGTTTTCTGCACATACTGGTTACGCTGTACAGGTTACGCTGTACGGCAACATGTACAAGCAAAAAAAATAAGATTACTTTGCGGGTCACCAATATGCACTTTCAATCACACATTCGACTAACGTATGCGACGATCGAGCTGTCGTTCGCTGTGGGTTGCGATGTGGATGCTGAGCCATGCTTTTGTACGTATATTGGTTAGTTTCAGGAACAGAAGCACAGGGACGGACACTTCGGCATCTTTTCTTCCATCATGTTGGACATACTCGGGAAAATAGTGCTTACCTTTGAATCTCTGCCTAGAAGGACAATCTAGCTCTTTCGTTACTTTTCCATGCTCTAAAGTTTCATTGCTTTTTTACGTATTTTGTTCATTTTCATTATGGCAGTTCGCCCATATTCTAGCTGATGACATATGAAATGACTCCACAAGCGTTTGACAAAGAACGAATGAGGCTTATAGCTATAGCTGTATATATGGCTAGGCTAAAAAAAATCCATTCGTCACGAGATACGCTAAACATCTTCATTAGCTACTGCGTGAGTTACGCCGTTCTCTACGTCACTCCCAATAGTGCGCGCCATTTACACCGTCATCAGCGGCGTCGTTCATTCGTTTGCAGCCGTGCCTATAGCCCGAGCGGTGTAGTTTCAATAGAGCTTTGAAAAAGAAGAAAATGAAGAAAACAGTCGCAGCGCTTCCTTGCTGTGCCATCTCTCAGTGGAAATCACTACAACAGCGCAACACAGATATTGGGAGTGAGCGAGAATGGAATATATAGGAGAGAAGGGAAAGAGGTGATGAAAAAGAAGGTAATTCGGCACCACCCGGTCCGCGGGCGCACTTCGCCTCTAATCCAATGAAAGCCTTCAAGCAGGCCAACAGGCAAATGAGTGATGTAAACGAACACCACGTGATGGTATCTCGCGCGCGTTATGAGTTTGGCGTCGCAGGAAGGTTCAACTTAACTTCAACATGGGGAGGGCATGGATCGTACGAACGGCAGAAAAGTTTCCAATAACAGCGCCGATAGCTAGTCCGTGAGAAAAAGTCACGTTCTCCGGGCCGATGCAGCAGTCCGGGCACAAGAACAGGCCCGGGTGGTAAAGCGCAAGCAGCAACTACACACCGAGGATCCGGCAGCCTTCCGTGCCGAATGCAAGCGACAACGTCGAGCCGAAGAAGCAGCGTTGTAGGCAAAGCAGCGTCAACGAGGCAATGATGGAAACGCCTTCGCCGAATCCCGCTTTTGGCGGGAGTTTCTCGAGCAGCTTCGGCTGCGACGCCTGCAATCACCGGTGACCGCAGATTTTAGCTTCGCTGGTTAACGATCGGTACGGAGTGCTTGGGTGGGATTTTTTTTTTTTCACAATGTCGAATTAGTCTATTAGGTAGATGAGGAGACGCCTGTCCTTTTGTCTGCCTTTATTTGCTTTGTAAAAGAACAAGACCAACTAGTCCAACAGTATGTCCGACTGAAGTATCGTGTGTTGCTAAAGGATATTGTCATGGCCATTTGGCTCGTGACGTCAGCGCAGCATCGCAGCCACTGTTGATTAACACGAGGCACTGGCGTTGAATCCAGAGCAGATAAGCGTGTGACAGCGGCACATGTTGAATCACGACGTGTGGTGGAATAACGCTAAAACTGGAGAACTGGCGGGGCTGACAGCGGCTAGCGCCTCTTCTTGGTTCACTAAAAACAAAAGCAAAAAAAGAGGTGGAGAAATATGAAATACAAAATATTCCGTCCCGAGAATCTCATGATAGTTTTTTCCCCCGCTCTATTTGCGCTCGTCTTGTGCGCAAAAAGTTTCAATCGAAACCTTCAGGCAAGCTTTGATACACACCTGATTGATTGATATGTGGGGTTTAACGTCCCAAAACCACAATATGATTATGAGAGACGCCGTAGTGGAGGGCTCCGGAAATTTAGACCACCTGGGATTCTTTAACGTGCACACAAATCTGAGCACACGGGCCTACAACATTTCCGCCTCCATCGGAAATGCAGCCGCCGCAGCCGGGATTCGAACCCACGCCCTGCGGTACAGCAGCTGAGTGCCTTAGCCACTAGACCATTGCAGCGGGGCAGGAATGCGTTTTAATACCAAAATTCAGCCTCCAGAGTTTTTCGTTCACGCGTAAGCTCAATGTCCGTTTGGTGCGGGTTAACTTCGTTGAAACTGATCACTTCATGGAAGCGCAGGGAAAGGACATTTCTAGAAACAGCAGGAAGTCTCATGTAAAGTACTCACGAATCGAAACGCGATATTGTTGTTCTCTTTTGCAGCACAACGATCGCTACGGGCAAGTGTTCTTGATAACCGCGCTATGTCGCTGTAAATCTGGCCTCTAATTTGTACTGATTGAGTTAAAATTACGCCCGTTTGACGTGAACTGCAGACGCTGGAAACGAAAGGAAGTGCATTGCATAGCCCCGAAATTTCGCGTTCCGATATACGAGTACAGTAACCCATGAGCGGGCTTGAACCGGCCTTCTCGCCACTACGCAAGTCTACAGCTGTACACGGTAGAGGAGGAGGAAATAAAATCAGTTGAAAGAAAAACGCGTTTGGGGCAGACTGTTTGAACCTAGGTTGCGCAAAGCCGCATTCGTTGTCACGCAACTTTGACGGTGTATATCTAAGCATAGCGAGTGGAACCCCTGCTCCCCACCACCTGCCGCCTCCCACCTCACCATTTTTTGTTGTTTATTTCTTATCGTTATTCGTGTTTGTGGGGTAGTGAGAGCACAGCTGGAGGGAAGGTGGGTGAAGGCAGAATGCAAGCCGTTATGTATAGCGGTATTTCCGTGAGGCGAAAAAAAAAAAAGAAATATGGAATGTGAGGAAACCGAGAGTTGCCCCCTAAAATAAAAACTAAGGCAGCAACATATTCGTGGTGTTAAGCTTTAAAGAAGCGCGGAACTGGGAAACCTTTGTTTTTCTCTTCGGTTTTGTTCTTCTCTCCTTCTATTTTTCTTTCTCCTCTTTTTCCTATTTTTTTGTCTTTTTCTTTACTTATTTTCTCTTTATCACTTTATCTTCGTCAATCTTTTTCTTTCTATTTTTCTTCCTATTTTATTTCTCTCTCTCTCTTTCTCTCTGTTTGTGCTTGCTTCCTGTTCTATTTTTATACGTGCTTTGGCCTGCATTTTACCAAGCGCACTAGTTTATTTCTTGCTCATGATGATAAGTCATCACGTGACCATCGTCAATGCGCTCAGAGAACAGGAGGAAGACCATTTCTCCGAAACTTCTCACGGAGCGTTACGCCAAGCGGCGACGACACCACACGACATCCGGCCGCCTAAAGCGCTCCGCGTTTTAAAAAAAAATATGCAGAACACACCACTGTGGAAGTCGATGTCTCGAAGACCATTCTGTGTGCACCCGCCACGGTGCTTCCTATCCTCCTCCATGGTGGCCTAGTGTCTGTGCTGCTTGAATGCGGAACTGAAGGTCGCGGGGTCGAATCCCAGCCGTGCCGGCCACATTTCGGGGGAGGCCGAATGTTTGACGCCCGTGTGCTTATGTTTAGATGCACGTTAAAGAACCCCAGGTGGGCGAAGTTTCCGGAGCCCTATACCATGGAGTCCCTCGTAATGATTTGATTTTGGGGCGTGAAACCCCAGCAATTATTCTGTGTGCAGCAACTGAGGCTATCTGGCATCGTTAGGTGTTCGAAAATGCGTTACCGGATGGCGCAACCTGTTAGGCTGCCTTTATTGCCACTCTCATTTTTGTTTAAAGAAAGTTTATTCTTTCAGCAGAAAGGGGTATTGTCGCTGTTTGCCAAGCTTCGGTGATTCATGCCAGGTGGCCAAGATGTGGGCAGCTTTATAAATTTAGAGAAAGTTCAATAACTGGTTTTATTAAAAATATGTATATTGCGATTTAAATACGAAGTTTAGGCGAGCTTCATAACATGTCGAAAAAGAACTTTTACTACAACGCATAATATCAATAATAATAATAATAATAATAATAATAATAATAATAATAATAATAATAATAATAATAATAATAATAATAATAATAATAATAATAATAATAATAATAATAATTAATAATTTATCAAGCGATGTTGACTCACAGACATAGTAATCTGTTTACCTAGGTAATCGATTGTTTTCGTTGATGGCTCAGCACAGCCAAGCAAACTTTCACATTGGAAATCCCAGAATTGGAGGCTAGTTTGCGCACCTTTTTTTTTTTTTTTTTTTTTCGTGCGCCACCGTCATCGACAATCGGCTTTGTGAGAACGTATCCGTGCACCTTCCAGCCCTTCCCGTCCCCCCTTCCCGTGTACCGCTATGCGCTAGAAGGTGCCGTTTCTTTTCTTTGCCCCGGCAGGGGGAAGTGTCGCGGGAACGCTTGGCGTTGTTTGGTGCGACTGCCCGCCGAGTTCGTACGAACTCCGCTGCGGGGGGTTGCCGTCGCGCGAGCCTGCGTGGCCAACACCCTCTCGTGGCGCGCTCGAAGACCGTGGGAAAGCAGCCGCTGCTCGTAGCCGGCCAACTGTACGACGCCTTCTGCAGCACGGATTGATTCGCCAGGGGTCGACCGTGCGTGGCACAACAGAAGAGCTCGAGCGCGTTGCCGCGGGATCCTTGACAGGGTCTCCACGAAAAAAAAAATTGATAAAAGGAGAGGGAAAAAAAAGACGAGGAAGGGAATCGGTACTGCTGGCAAGCATGCATGTGCCTTGCGGAAAGATGTATGTATGCATCACGCTCGGTCGGGGCTGCTGGAAAGGCACTTCGTGCGTTGCATAACGTCACATACGCGTATACAATCTTTCCCCAACCTCTACCGCACATTTAACTTTCACACCGCCACCCCCCTCCCTTGCTCTTTCGCGCCAGTAGACCAGGCAGCCCCTTTTCCTCCTTCCGATACAAAAAAAAAAAAACTGTCTCTCTTCACCTGCAGCTTCGCGTCTCCGGGGGGGGGGGGGGGGGGGAGAAGAGGAGAAAATGACACTTTCAACCAAGAAATATACTATATACCCAACAATCGGTCGCATACCGCGGAGAAACGAACGATACCTTCGATCGGGCCATTTTGGGTTTTATTCTATGCCGTTGCCGTTCACTTCTCGTCTGATCCGAACAGCTCCCTTCCCTCACTCGCCCAGCTCCTCCCCTCTCCCCTCACACCTGCTTTATAAGTCGCGATTCTTCTCTATGCCGATGCGGCTCAGACAAGATGATGCCGCCCTGGCACCACTACTTTTCGTCTTTATTTATCGCTCTGTCTCCGCATCGTAAAGTCTGGCATTCGGTTTGTTTGCCTGTATGATTGCCTATTTCGCTCCGTACGGTACTCTATTTGTTTGCACGACCTTTTCGCTGTGTGTGTCAACAGAGTTTATGCATACTTTCCACGCTTCGAGACGGTGACTCGTTCGACGCGACCTTGGGCGTTGCGAGGCATGCTAGTCTATATGAAGAGTGTCAGACCTTGAGCGTTTTTCTTCAAACCGCTGTCTGGATGCTCATTCGCTTTCCAGCTATACGCCCTCTTCCACTTCTTTAATTTACGACTGCCTTCAGAGCCTCCTTGCAATCCCAGTAGACTTCCTCAGCACGGTAGTCTCGTAGCCTATTTGCCACTAATTACTTTTTTTTTCCTTCTTTCAAGTTGTTCGTTATTACTGTTGTTTTCGTTTTTAATAGGTCACCATTGATACAACCGTCGATCGCAGTTTATCAACACGCAAAGTAAAGCATGCTCCAAGGTCAGGGATGGCACACAAAAAAGGCCGGCTAAAACGACGTGACTAGTTTGGGGCTAGGTGTAACCCAGCTGTCTCGCATGTCACTCCCGCGTAAGAGGGCTCACAAAGGGACCGCGTCGAAGTTCGGTTTTCTTTTGAAAGGGATGCTGCCTTTATCGAGTCGCGCGTTTATACAAGCGCAACAAAAGAAAGATACATCCGAAATGGGGGCTCAGTCTGGACAGTGTGCCGCGCTACCGGTGCTCCGTGATGCTTCCAATAGAAGCCGACTGAATGCTGCATCCATTTGTGAGAAAAAAAAAATAATCGTGTCCGTAGTGAACCAAGAGTCTTGTGCTTTTGAAGACGCAGTAAAACATTGTACGCCTGTAGATAGTAATGTGCAGCATTGGATTATGTGTATACGTAGAGCTCACGAGATCGGTTTCCATTTGGCCGTCTAAACCAAGGTGCAAGTTGGTCCCGGCCCAGCTCGTTGATGGAGTTACTGCGCTTAATCGATAGTATACTTATTGCGCTGTACAGGCGCAGTAAAGCATTGTCCGTTTGTCCTTCGTAATGTGAAGCAGTTGAAGTTGTTGAATGTGAAGTTGTCCTTCGTAATGTGAAGCAAGAGTGCATTGGGCACTCTTTGCTTCATGAGTTGATCTGTGCACTTGCTGCATGGCTGTATTGAAAGGAGTTGATGTACAAAATGTAACGAAATCATTGCTTCGCTATCATTGGCTTCCCCATCGAACAGCGCACAGTCGGTCAGTGTCTTCAAGCTTTATTATCTCCAAGAAGTCAACTTGTGTGCGCTATGTGGTCTTCTAACATGTCAATGAGCGAAAGCTGTCGGAACTTACTTCATGCAGTGCTCTCGACACATACACGTGGCTTCTGGAGTGGACGGCGCAGCAACGCTGGCATTGTTTTCTCATTCATTTTTTTAATGAAAATTGGACTTTTCGTGGTCATATAGTCGCCACTGAAGGAGTCATTGTACAGTTACTTTCCGAGGAGTTGCACCGTTGACCGTTGCCTTTTACCGTTGACTTTCACTGCGGTGCGTTTCTACCCCGCATTTTTATTCCGACCGCGGTATGTAATATAATGTTTACAGCCCTGCCGCGGCGGCCTAGTGGCTAAGGTACTCGGCTGCTGACCCGCAGGTCGCGGGATCGAATCCCGGCTGCGGCGGGTGCATTTCCGATGGAGGTGGAAATGTTGTAGGCCCGCGTGCTCAGATTTGGGCGCACGTTAAAAAACCACGCCCCTACACTGCGGCGTCTCTCATAATCATATTGTGAGTTTGGGACGTTAAACCCCACATATCAATATATAATGTTTGTATCTTGCACCAGTGTATAATGTTTGTATCTTGCACGTATGGGCCATCATATATATATATATATATATATATATATATATATATATATATATATATATATATATATATATATATATATATATATATATATATATATATATATATATATATATATATATATATATATATATTTCTATGCAAGCTACACACGTTAAACCATTAGTTCTCTCATCGTAACTTACCTACACTGCCTTTATAGCATAACATTTGCTGTAACGAGGTTTGCCAAAGTATGGCTGGTTTCGTCTAGCGTTGGCTGCAGCTCTTTTGATGACCAGTGCGAGGTAGTGCTTGCTGATAACAGCCTAACTGCGTTTAAACGATTCTTCTTGGTGGAAATGTCAAGTGACCGAAAGCATCGGCCAACTTCAACTGTCCACCGTTTTAGCAGCCACACAGTATCCGTTGAATCTCGGTGAATTAAATATATTTAATTGAAGTTTTTTTGAGATGCCACTCATTTCTCGATAGAAGCCTATACGCAAGAAACGCTGCACGAAACTGCGGCGACGTTCCGAACACCCGGTTAATGATTTATGCCCATGTTCGTAAACACTTCAAGATGGAAATGAAAGCAGCGTCCACGAACGTGGCACGCGGGAACGGGCTGTATGTTATGCGATGGGAAAGAGGATGAGACGCTCGGATGCTACTCGAGAACTCTGGGAACGGAATGTGTGTATCCCTCTCGGCAAACGCGCTTGTATATCCCGCCGTATACGGGGTTTTGCTATACCACGCGTCTTTTGTATAAGTAGGGCACGTCAAGAGAGCGATGGTGGGACTGTTGGGAACGAAACATCGGTGGGAGGAAAAGACGTATCCTTGAGAAACATGACACCGGCTTTTCGAAAGGCGTCTATACACACTGCACTTCCTATGACGCGTTGTTATTTACTTACTGCTGCTATATTGTTCGGCAAACATTACCATATTCTGGCCTAACGATTTCAGCGGTCGTGCCTCTTCAGTAGAATTTTATTATAGAAAATTGAACGTAGCCCTTACGTGCAAATGCCACACAACGGGAATCGATACTATCAGGCTCGCGAGTTCAAATAGTCTGGAAGCAGTCATGCAAAGCAAAAATGCGAATTTTGCAGTAACAAGATAAATGCAACACTTACATTCGGCGAAATACATGAGGGACAACGTGAATTTTTTTTTCTATTATGCTGTTACAACAAGGGCTAGTTAATATGAGCCGATGTTGACATAGAGTAGCAAATAACCAGGGTCAGCCAATGTTAGTCGGTATATACTGCTGCTTGTCCGACTCAAACGGTAGGTTAATCATTAAAATTACGTTTTTAAACAAGTAATCTTATATTCTATATTTTATGCTGTTTATAATCTTACATGGTAGTATCTGTCTCCTACTTTACATCAGGGGAATGTTACTTATATATATATATATATATATATATATATATATATATATATATATATATATATATATATATATATATATATATATATATATATATATATATATATATATATATATATATATATATATATATATATATATATATATATATATATATATATATATATATATATATCATTAGTGTGGCGATTCTTTTTATTTATTTTACTTTCTAAGCACCGAAAATGTTTCGAACGTGGTACTTTTGCACGATCTTGTAAGAGATCATGGAAAACCTAACGGTGATTTCAATATGCATTTTTTTTCTTTTTTCTCTCTCTCTTGCCAATTAACTTTTGAGCGCTCGTCTCCTGTCTGACCTTAGGTCCTCAATCCTTGGCACTGGATAATTATTTTACCCGGAAACGATTTTATTTTTTCCTTATGCTATAACTGTAGTGATGCTTTTTACGAACAGCTATAGCCCCATGGAACGCTTAATTTCGCGCATTTATTTTTCCTTGTACGCAGTCTAGGCTGCATGTTACGTAAGGCACTTGTGTCGGCACGTGTTGTTTCGGAGCTGCTTGCAATGGTGGAAGGAGGGGGGGGGGGGGGGTTATAACGTACATCGGGGCCCCGTGACGCGATCTTCGATTGCTCCGCGCAAGGCTGCATGCAGGCGGGTCATAATGTGGCTGCTGGTTGCATACTCAATTAAAGCGAGCACGTGTGTCCGGTGGCGTAACAGAGCTTAACCGTTGCTCGTCAAAGCGGGAACTACCGTGCAACTTCGGCCTTTAGATATTCAAATACGTGCACCCCGCGTGCTCTCCAAGGTCTCCCTTATCCTCCAACCAAAAATGCTTTAATGCCGGCGAACGCTCGTCGTAGCGGGTACGATGTGTCTTGTTTCTCCGCATCAGCGTCCGTAAATGTGAAACTCTCAGATTAAACGCACACACACGCACGCAGTGTTTCCACAGCTGCTGATTTATCAGCAGATATACCGATGTTTAAATAGTTTGATGTGACGTGGTGCCGCGTGATGGCTGCGAAAAGGAGGAAAGCCATCAGCTCGCTCAAATGACGCAGCAAAGTAATTACTGGCAATGCGTGAGCGAGTGTATTTTCCAAACGAATAGCTTCGACAACCGAGTAGCAGAAAAAAAAACTTTTTCTTATCTCCTCTTCCCCCACCTCGCCGGAAAAAAACTGCCGAACTTTAAATAAAGTGTATTCGTCCATGCATCCATCAGCAGGTGTCCCCGCCTTCTCTTTTTGTCGTTTCACCCTTTTCACTGTGTACCCCGAGATTATCCCGCAGTGCTCTACCATCACTGGAAAGTGTAAGGGTGAGCAAGTGCTCAACATGCTTAGAGCGCCGAACGAGCCTGTTAGGCAGTGTTTACGGGTGTGAATCACTCATGCAGGAAAAGCCACTGGCAGATTTTTGGAATCGCATTGACATTTCGCCAACGATTCACTGCACATGTGTGAGCATTTGCAAGCGAGCAGCCTTCGACCACAGCTCGACTATTGGAACAAATGATTTTTTTTTTTATGATTCACTTGCCTGCTTTTTCCCCTCTGCCACTTCTCTCTTTTTATGAGTATACAAAATTAGCAGATCTTGCCCAGAAGTGTGACATCCAGGCAGTGCTTTCTGAAGAGCTTTTATGGCTCCGAAGTACCCTGCTTGCAATGTAGAGGGGTGAATTCACGGCCGAAAATGATTCTATGCGTGAAAGTCAATGGGGAAACATCGCAACACGATGGGGACATGGGCTACGCGGTATATGATTATAAGGAAAATAAGTGCGCAATGACGTAATGCGAAGAATCGGCGATGGACGTAACATAATGTAATAATTTTTGGCCCCTAACGTCCCTAAATTACGACATGATTAACAGAGACATCGTATTGGAGATCTTCAGAATGGTTGATCTTCGGGGGCTCTTTAACGTGCATTAAATTGAAGCATCAACTATGTAAAACAATCTTGCGGGTGCAGATCCAGGGAGCGAGTGAAGATGTGCACAACCACCTCGTTCCCGCTTAATTTTTATTGTGTACTTCCCAGACCTTCTGCCAAGAAGAGGATCTGTTAGGGCTTACCATTGCTCACCACGTACTTCCCATTAGATGATCTTCTCTGGCAAAAGATACTGTGCCCGTCCCTACTTGCAAATGACACTGCCAAACTCCTTATCTGCCCGGCTTCTTCGAAAGGTGACTCGTCGTGTCTGTTTCCCAACCTGAAAAACTAAAGCTTCAACACCTCCGGGAGTTATCTCGAAGTCATTAGTTTTACTACTTCACGACAAGATAGAGTACTCTTTGTATGCGGTAGATTACTAATATCAGCGCTGCAATTGCGATGCACAAACTAAGCGCAAAGACTGAAATTTAAAATCTACTGATTTCTACTGAGATAGTCCCAAGGAAAATCTACTACCATATTTTTATGTGTCACGGCAGTACTGACGCGCATGCGTACACACACACACCACGCCCACTGGCGCAGAGTGAGAGATGAGCGGATTCGGATTCAGCTATAGGAAGTAAAGCTGTTCGTAAATAGTAATTAAGCAAGTTACGGAATTACGGTACGGAAATACGATACGGCACAACGATATCACTCCTCTTTTCTCGCTCGTTGCACCGTAAAGCACCCCAACAAAACTAATGGGCTATTTTTTTTTTTTTTTTTGAAACTTCTACGTGGTTGTCACGCCTCACTGTTGCCTTTCAGCCTACGCACTGTTAACGAGCCCCATCCCTGTGCCGGCCTGTTGAGGTGTCCTCATAAGGAGAGACAGTTAGGGGTCGGCACTTTTCTTCAGAGGAATCTGTCGCTCGGGGGACTGGAACTGGGAGCGACAAGAGAACAACAAGCGGTAAAGGAGGAATGGTACCGTATTTATGTACCGTCTATCCGTAACTTGCTGGGAGGCTAATAACACTCCAATCCACTGGCGTCAGAGAACGTATGCTCTCAAGAACACACTGCATCAACCAGCCAAGTAGACGGCGCACGAGGAAAAGAAGTGAGACACACACACCACGACTCCATCGTCCGCCGCCTGCCTGACCGGTTTCCGCTTTAGCGTCATGCACCAACTGACCAGCGCACGTAACTTCCTAGATAGCTTAAGCATGTCTGCGAGCGCATTGTGCAGTGCGTACTGCGTTTGGTACAACAGATGCAACACTGTGCAAGCTAAGCAAAAAGTTCGGTAAGCAGAATGTGCAAGTCTGTGCGTCTCGTGCTTCGATTTCATCGTTGAAGAAGCTGACCTTCGCGATTGGCTCCATGCGCGTGCTACCGTAACTAATCGCAGAGGCCGTTATACGAAAACAAAGGGACGCTCAGCAATCCAGAACAGCCTATTAACAACCGTGTAAATAACGTTGTTTATTTCTTATGTACAAGTCATCTTCATTTATTACTTTGTCCAAAACAATAAAAAAATTTACGTTACGGGTGGTAAATCATTGGACTATTTCTTGGTGCCAACACGCCTTTACTGCAGGAAGACTCGCTATAACTTCCACAGAGCGGCACTTGATGGTTGAAACAGAGTATATGTCCTCATAGCGTTCACCTGTTTCCATATCGGAATCTATCGAACAATATTTCTACGGCATACAGAGTGTCTGATGACTGCAGCTTCGACCAACTTGAAGCCTTATGCATATATCGTTTGACTTTCTTACATGATCAACAGTTGATTGCATACAATAGCATATGCATTCTCGCATTTCCGGTTATGCCATATTGTTACCAATCCTGTTCACGTGCGCCGACCTACTCCTGCCGCCCGTTCTTTGACTGTAGAGCAATGGAATCAAATATTCGTTATATCTCGGATGCGCACTTGTGTTCTCATCCAGAGAGACGATGTCTCAAATGTCGCCTATGATTCTTCAGCCCTGTTGAGTAGTTCTCGTATGATCATACGAGTGGCGTGGGTATTGTCACGTCGTCCAGTACGCGATAAAGCGTAATAAATCCTTATCTCACACTGCCACAAAGCTGCTGCTGCACGCGCCTGCGAATTATACCTTGCATAATTGCTCGTGCCCAACGCTAGACCATCGCTGTTTTTAGGCATAAGCTATATAATAAAGCTTTTCGCAACCTTTGCCGGACGTGCAGGTATCCCTGTGCAACGCGACGTCATTTGGAGGCCCGACTTACTTTTTTTGACATTTCCGTGCACCGCTGGCAAGGAAGAGACCACTGGGCTAATGGTGAATCAAACATTTTTGTTGCCTGCAGTTTTTTTTTGTATCGCGTCTATTTTAAATATTTTGCTGCGAACAATCGTTTTGTTGAGTGTAGTACCGTATTTAACGAGACGTTGGACGCGGGGCGTTTTGGTACGAATTGCGAAGTATTTTTTTTAATGATTTAGCAATGCTCGCTGCCAGCAGACGACTATCGCAATGTGAGTGGGACGTTCAATTCGGTTTGTGAAGAAATATGAAAAGACTTACTGTGCTCAAATTAGGAAAATATTTACGTTATTATGATTAATTTCTGTAAAATGCACTGCAATATTTTCTCTTCTAATACTTTTCTTGCTTTGCCTTTGGTCTCCAGATCGTTGGCATCAAATTACGTAAAGGTCAAGCTCTCGCGGACAGTCGGTCATAACGCGCGTCGTAAATGGGGTATGACAAAGTGAAAACACAGTCCGTGTCGAAAAAAAATACTTTATTTTTATTGGCACTTGAGCAAAATAGACAGTAGTATATTTCATAATAGTACAAGTTCTCGAGATCAAGGCATTGAGACGAAGGCACGTGCTTCTGTACAGAACAGTCAACTGGCAAAGTGGAAGACAGCGTACGCGGCACACGTAACAAGCTGCCGAACATTGGCCGGCATGCTGAAAAGGGTGAGGTAATTGTATGTACAGTTTGTACGTTTCGCAACATGCACCAGAGTCAATAATAGAAGGGCCCCTAAACCACCTCCAATATATATATATATATATATTTTTCAAATATGTCAAGTAAAAACACACATCGTGTGCAGAATGCACTCGCGATCAACAATTGCACACGCGACAGCGCTATACAAGCCGCCGGCGCGCCGCAACTTCCAAGAAACAATCTCTCCTCCTCTCCGGGCCTTTCGGGTATCCGCGTGACGACGAAGACTTGAATCTCTGACGCGCAACGCATTGACGCTCTGATTGGTCGAGCAAGAGCCTACGACTTCCGGTTGGTCTGCAATCAACTGTCCGCGCTACTTGTTGTTCGGCGTGTTACCCGAGTACGCGCGCCTACTTGCGAATAAGCTACTGCTGCCCGTAACGCGGGGTCTTGTCTCTGTGTCGTCGTTCTGTTCTCGCGCTATAACTATCGTCGTATTAGCACGGGCCGGCACGGTAGCAGCGGCTCGCCAACAAGCACTCAGTTGACGGAGGGAAGTAGACGGAGGGAAGTAGACGGAGGGAAATAGACGGAGGGAAGCCTCGGCCACCGGAAGTAGACGGTGTTTCGATGAGCGCGCCGGCGATGACGGAATTCCGCGTGAGATTGGGAGGGGCTCTCGGCGAGAAGGGAAAGCGGCTTTGGGAGAGGGTACCAAGGGAGAGTAGCGAAGGAAAGAGCGAAAGGGGTGATCGCTATGTTTCGACAACAAACACGTCTGAAAAACTTCTCACGGCTCCCGTAGTCGTGGTACACTCGTGCACAACTTCCCCACCACAACTTAATATCGACCTCTAGGTGGTTTAGGGGACCTTTAACATTGATCAACAATGTGGTAAACCGAACCTAGCAAAATACAGATTTCTCTTTAATTCGTTGTCTGGTATACAAAAGCCATTTCATGACCTTTAGTTTTGTCAACGTACACTGCACCACAACAAATCACTGTGAGGTGAGATCAAATGCTAGATACACCATTAACGAAGGGCGCTTAACAGAGACAATAAAAAGTAAGAGTGGGCTACAGCCAGTACTATTGAAGTATTCTTTCAGCGCCGTAGATGCGTTTCGATCGGTTCCCCCGCACAGAGACAATGCCTGCTGAACAAAGTGATGACGAAACTTGGTTGAATGCAGTGTCCGTTCCCCAACTCTGTTACGTCAGCGTGACGTCACTGTTTTTCGGGTATCTTCGCATTAATAGCATTTTGGACCGGAAAGAGAAGCTAGAATCTTTTTATCCTTCGCAAATATGCCGCAGGAGGCGCGACATAATGTGCGACGTCGTAGAAATGTACTGAAGTAAGTTTTGATATGGAGTATATAGTGTTCAATCACTCCCCTCACGGAATCCTTTGATTCCGCAAATTTATTACTTTCATAAAACTTAACGTATAGCATTTCTCTTTATTGTGCCGTTTTCATTTACGTTCTTCTAGTTAGAGGGAAACAACAGTTGAAGATACAAGCAACATACTTCTTAACACTGTACATAATTAACGAGCGTGCCGAGCACCTATTTATTTGGTAAAGACACTATCGACACTGACATTTAGCTGCGCATGAAGAGCCGCCCAGCCCAGCATTTTCTCGAACAAAAAGTGAATCATGATTGTACCTTCCTCTCTCAGATTGCCGGCTGCAAGAGCGCAGCTCGTTAACGCAATTATGGAGTAACTCGCGGTTATGTCATTACTCGTAAGCAGTAATAAGCTAGGTATCTGGAAGTGCCACCCAGACACTCAACACCCGATTATATATCATGAACTCGGGCAGTATAAAAGCATGAACTCCAAGATCGGTACGCGTCCCTTTCGATCTTGGAGGTCATTTGGAAATTACGCTTTTTTCCACCAACTAAGGAGGGCGCGAGTGCTGCTTCGGAAGCCCCGCCCATCAGGAACAGCTCCTGCATGATGGCTCAGGAAATACTGACGAAGGATTGTACATTCAAGATTTCTCCATTTCGCGAAAACAGCTGGCGAAAACCGGGATATATCGCACGTCACGAAGGCACTGTTGTTCGAAATGCATATCGCGTCTAACAGCGGAAGACATGACGTCAACGATAGAAAAGGTGCAGTGAGATTCGAGGAAACACACAAACGAAAAGAAAAAAAAATGGCGAGCGTCGAGGCTCGCACAATTCGATAGACGTATGTACAGCATTAAGGCACACTGTGGTGGTTGCCGCAGCATATTTCATGTATATAAACGGAAACATATATCGTACTCCACTTGTAACAGCAACTTGTACAAAAAAATAGCATCGCGAGTAGAAAAATAGTTGCTGTGATGAGATCGAGTCGTGCAACAAGAAACAAGCAGTGCTTTACAACATGTGCAGTCGGAACCATATGAAATAAAAAAAGGCCACGATCGTGACAGTGAGGCATTTTTCTTCACGATGCCATGGCGCATGTGCCGTGCCCCTAGCGTATGAATCGCGAAGCGTTCCCTGGTCTTAGAGACGTTCGTTCTTTGAACAGTGGTTGCCCCTGTCTCGAGGATAACCATAACATAACGACCAACGACACCACAAAAAAAATGAAAAAGGCGGTTTTTCACCGAAAGGTCAATGGTTTTGATGCAGCGGGATAGATAACACAATTCGAATCACAAGACTGGATGATTCCACCTCACTTTGAGTCTTGCTGCTCGTTTCTGCATCGATCATTTTGCGTCCAACGAATAAGTATCTTCCATTACTTTTTTTTAAAGTAGTTCCTCCAACCACTGCTCAAATTCTTGCCCAACGACGGCGTCGATGTTGCACTCTACAAACTATCCCAGAAAACTCATTTTCAACAAACGCAATGTTATTTCGGCACAAACAGCAACATAGTTCTGTACAAAAAAAAAGGAGGGGGGGGGGGCACTTCCCACGACTACCAGGGCCTCCAGACGCTGTCGTCACCGGCTCCGCTATGTTCGTCGTCTTCCTCCTCCCCGTGATGCAGATGTTCCCGAGACTGTTGAATCTCGTCCTGGCACTGCGTCGCCGCAGCGGTGACCTCAAGACCTCGCAGGATGACGTCGCGGAAGAATGGGGGACGATGCATCGCAGCCAGGTCGTCGAGGGGCGCCGAGGGCGGCGGCGAGAAGCAAGAGGGCGACCTCTGCAGCATCGACTGGGCGTCGCACGAGGAGGCGTCCTCGCTGCCGACATCGCTGCCCATGGGGCTGCACAGCGGACTGCCGCCGAAACTGCTCGCGGGACTCGGGGACCGAGGAGGGTGCGGCGACGTCGGCGTCGACGTGTTCGTCGGCGTCGGGGGACCCCAGGACGGTGGCAGTCCTCCAGGTCCCACAGCAGCGGCGCTGTTCGGCGATGCGGCAGCGCTACCACCAGAAGTAGCCGCCGCGACGGTCGGCAAGACGAACGCCAAGTCGCCGTTGGGCAGCCGGCTGGGGATGAGCGGAAGACCGCCCAGCTGAAGGCGCCCGGGAGCTCCGCCGGCTCCGACCGCGGCGAGCGGCCCGGAGGGTGCGACGCCATGGAGGTCTCCCAGGTTGGGGATCTGGACGCTGAGCGGCGAGATTAGCAGACCCGGTGAGACGCCTCCCAGGGGCGACGCGGGTCCACCCGCCGAGGCGCCGTTAAGGCCGTTCACGCACGTCGTCAGGTGGCCGACTAGTCGCTGGCGCAATGACGGTTCAACACCTTCGAGCCGCGTCACGTAACGGCTGACCTCGGTGGCGCACTCGGCAAAGCCGGCGCGGAACTTGCTCATCACTACCGGGTCCGTGGACAGGGCGGCTGCGGAGAGGAATGCAATGCGAAGATCAGACACTAAGCGTTCCGTAATAGTGCCACTGAAAGGCAGTCACAGCTTCTGCATAATACAGGTGTGGCTGCAGGCATTTGTCGCATGCGAATTCATAAGGTATACCGTTTCTGATTCTAGCTGCAACAACGAACTAGTAGGATTCAGCAATGATCGATACAAACTCAAGGCAAAGAGCGAACAGAGTTGTGGTTGCACTAATTTAGCAACTGACCTGCCAGTTGGTGGCGCTGGACATTCTGTAAATGGCGCACGGTCATCTCCAGGATGTCGGCTTTCTCCAGCTTCGAGTGTCGTGACGGCTGCGCAGGGACAAGACGAAGATATAGCCGTGTCACGCGAAACGGCCAACTTCATCAAAACGAACAATATGCTAATATCTAACTCCCTCTCCTTATAAAATGCATCAATGGCGTGATCAAGCAAAACCTGCAACCACCAAGAGACACCGAGTATCGAGAAACAAAGCAGTCTATAGTTGGTGTTCGTTCGTCGTGAAAGCAGCGCTAAGTAGACAGTATACGCAGAACGAGAAACCGAAGACTTTCGCGTCTTATTCCGTATACATTTTGCCTATACCCAGAGCTTATTCGACGTTGAACTATGTGTCAACTAATCTCTGATCACCCAATGTCGAATTGAGCCCCCCTTGTCTAACAAATATGTTTCACTAACTATAATCTGATAATGGTCCACAGAATATTCTCCACAAGATCAGATGCATAAAAGCCTTGCGGTAATGGAAGCGCAATCTAGCTTAATGTCATTAGCCACGCGGTCGCTCAAACCATCTTCGAAGAACTTGGCCGAGTGCATGAGAGCGACTGTTTCCTTGGTCGCCAAGGTGATTGGCTGGCACGTTATTGTGATCCGGTCGGGAAATTTCCAGGCCTAATAAGTTGTATTCGACTACAGCAACACAAACAGTTAACGGTCCCTTAACAAAGTGACGCGCGCACGCTCAGCAGGTGCTCTGCTGGAATAACGGAGCGACACTCACATCCTTGTTGAGCGCGTCCAGGATGAGCGCCTTGAGCTCGGTCAGGCACTGGTTGATCCTGGCCCGGCGACGTTTTTCCATTATGGGCTTGGTGGCCTGCGATATAGCATTGATAGGAATACATTTAGTTCACGTAACAGCGCGTGCTTGCAAAATAACGCTTGAGAGTAACTTTATTCATTTAATAAGTAAGTGCATGTCATTACATACACACGCAAGAAGTCATGGATGGCAGACAGTACACAGGAAACCATTATATAGCAAAAAAAGAAAAGAATTCTGGGTTTCCATACGTGCCAGAACCACGATGTGAACACGAGGCACGCCATTAGAGTGGGCGGTTCCACATTAATTTCGCTAACGCGCTCTTAAAACTAAGTGAGAGAGGGAATAAGGAGAAAGGCATGGAGGTTAACCAGGGCTAAGCCCAGCAGGCTACCCTGCACTGGGGAAAAGAGGAGGGGAGAGAAAACGAAGCGTGGTTTCTTTTTAAGGACCCGAAAGGCTAAGCTAGATGCCACATCAAACGCGAATCAGCCGTCAGCGTCCCGCGGTGTCGGGTACAACACAAGTGATGAAAAAAAAATCACGTAATGACGTCACCGTATGACGTCATCATGGCGTCAATCATCGCGAAACATTGTCATGCCGTCATCGCGTGACATCGTAGCTTGTTCGAAGGAGAGCCGATCACGGAGACAGTGCAAAAACCAGGCGAGGTACCTCCGATCTTAGAGGCAGTGTAAAACTACGTTAGGTGCCGAAAGACTTCGGAGAGAGGCGGGGCAGGTTGAATACATCTAATGAGAGTGAAAAAGATGACTTTTGGCTTCGTGTCAACCGAGGTAAATGCATTAGAGACCCTGTAAGTTGTTGTTGTTGTTGTTGTTGTTGTTGTTGTTGTTGTTGTTGTTGTTGTTGTTGTTGTTGTTGTTGTTGTTGTTGTTGTTGTTGTTGTCATTTCGTCCTCATTTAAATTATGCTGTTGTGATGGCGGGAATCAAATCCGCGACCTAGTTTTTCACAGTTCGATTTACGCTACAGCGACTATAAGCTACCGGGTGGGGACATCAACAGGTAAAATACCAAATTATTACCGAAATCAGCCTTGCTCAATCAATGCAACGCCAATAATTCGTCACATTTAGAAAAAGACATGGTAACTGAATCAAGAACACTGAAAGACAGCGAAATCTTCACCATACCATGAGTCCGAGAACAGCCATATCCGAAACATTTGCATGTACGTATGCGACCGCAGTACATCAGCACACTTTTTAGTGGACACACACACACACACACACTGTGTTACACACAGTATACTCTGTGCTACACACAGTATACTCTGTGCTATACTTGCGACTTAGCTTTTAGGGCGAGATGCCAACAGTTCGGAAAAAACTGCCGTCCACTTAAAGAAACAATAATAGACAGAAAAAAAGGTAATGCAGAAGCCTGTTTCGGGTGCATTTGAGCGGGGAGGAACGGCGAGTGAATACAAAAACTGGGAGATGCACGGAGCCCAACACGAGATTGTGTCTCGATGGGCGAGCGACCACACCGCGTGGAAGTGCGTTTTCGCCTCTGGCGAAGTGGTTGGTCTGGCACTATAAGCCAGATAATCGTCGCAATACCTATACTGCCTTGAAAATGGCCACCGTCTTTCTCGTTCCGTTTGCTTTCGGTTCTAGCAGTCGAGCGTGCAGCTTGGAGTTCGTTCTTTCTTTCTTGCTTGCTTGCTTGCTTGCTTTCTTTTTCTTTCCATTTTTTTTCTTTTTTTTTATTTTTATTTGCGTATCTATAGGTCTGTACTGTTCAGTCTCTCGCGTGCTATATACGCTGAGAAAGCATAAATTCTGGTTCATCTACACGTACAGAACGCATGCATTGTATGTAGCCGTCATCGGGTTCATAATCGAACAAACGAGACGACACATAGTGCAGCGGCTTAAGTAATTTCCAGCAAACGCGAACTGCAAGGCGCGAGCACTGAACAGGCCTTGGCGGTTCGGCAATCAATATCTATGTAGCACTATCTGCAGCCGAATCACAAAAGGCGCACTCTCATCTGGTGCGCCCCTCTCGGGATACGCCAACGCGCAAACCACGGCTAGAGCAGCCGTGAGATTTGAGGTACGGTTTTCTTTGGCTTCTCCTAACCACGTTCCGGAGCTGTGCATCAAGGATATATATATATATATATATATATATATATATAAATTGTGTGTGTGTGTGTGTGTGTGGTCGGAGGAAAGAAGGAAAGGAAGCAGGATAAACTACTGGGGTGAGAGTGGGAACGCAAGTGGACGCTTCCCTTTCTAATTTTGTATCAAATTTGCGCATCTCATGTACTTTATTGTAATACACAAGTCTCAACTCTTTCAAGGCAAGCATGTTCCTATTTGCTTATTTGCAAATTTTCACTTGTTTCACTGAAGTTCATAACAACGTATTTTTTTTTACTCCTATATGTTTTTTTTTTCTCTGTAGAGCGTTTTCAAGAGTGTTCAATTGTTTCTTTTTCTCGCTATTTTCTTTTCTTTTTTCGCTTTAAACTTGCACTTAATTTTTTTTCGATGTATTGAATTTATGTGATTACGCTTTGAGTTTCTGTAGATATTGTATTTTCACAGGATATTGTTCCTATGCGTTCACACTTACATATTTTGTGCTTTATATATATGTATACTTAATTACTGAGCGTTGTGCATTATTGTGGCCAGGGCAGGGGTCGGTGCTCTGTTAGGGATTCAGTTGTATTTTCATCACCCCTTCCCATTCAGCCACTTGATAAATCAATGTTGTATGTTTTCGACTGTGAATAAACTTCGAAAAGAAAACGCCACCAGGTTCGACCATTATAAACAACGACCGCTGCGCATGGAAAGTCGAAATTTCGCGCACAAAAGAAGGGCGCCCTTGTCGAAAGAGCTTCGCACGTAGAGTCGCAAAGCCTCACACGTATAAGTCAACGACCATGGCATGTGACGTCGATCCATCACTCGGTACGAAAGGCGTTGTGCCACCGCGGGAAATACACCGCAAAGCGAAATAGGAGACGAAATAAAAGCGGTGTAGGGTGCTCGGTGATTCCGAAACGAGCATTCCCTCGGTACACGAGAAAACAGCAGAAAAGGTGCGCCTCTCCCTGACGCTAGCCGAAGTAAATGGCGAGGGTATCTCCGTTAGCAATCGTCGAACCAGGCTTTAGCCTGGTTAACCTCTTTACCTTCTCTCTTGTTGTTCTTCCTTCCTCTTTCCCATAGCCATTCACCGTAGGTAGATTGAGAGCATACCTCCGATGCGAACGGCATCGGGTTCGACTCAGGTGCCACCGGGCACCCACCGGTTTTTTCAAGTGGGAGATAGGTTCCCCGTAGAAGAGTGATGTGTACTTGCAGAAAAGAGGAGCTGGGGGGGGGGGGGGGGCGGTGGCACAGTGATCATCTCCCCAGTAAGAACATCTCAACCGCGTAACACACTGATCCGCAGGCTTTCGATGGTATGTTCATATTTCGAGAAGGTGTACTATTCTTTCCATTTATTCTTTCGTATCCTCCTCCTCCCCAGCTGTTCCAACCCTTCACGCCCGATTGTTTTTCTATATAGCACTGATATCCATCACTTAGCACGGTGTATAGCGTTGGCACCATCCTTCTTTATAGACGAGCACTACGTCTCGGCCTTCAATTATAAGCGTGCGTCAGCCGCCCTTGCCGTTCCTCGTCCTCCTTCCCTTATCTCGCTCCCTGCGCGGAGCAGATGTTTATAAATAACGGCGCCGACACAGCGGCGCCGCGATCGCCTCCTTCGTAAGGTCCCCAGATGAAACGTAGTCCTTCGATGGGCAGCCAGTTCGTTAATATGCGCGCGATGCGAGATTGAAGCGATAGGGCGCGCCCGTTCCCTTGGTTCCCACGATCGTCGCCCGGCCATCGGCTGCGGCGCCGGGTCAACGAGCCGTGAAAACATCGTCACGGACGTTACGGTCAACGTTCACGGCTGCTGCACAAGAAGGATTAAAGAAAAAGTGCTGGAGTGGAAGCTCCTGCAATGCCTTGCCAGCAAAAGTGAAGCCACCTTTTGCCACTGCCAAGATGGCGGAAACATGCTATTTTCTGATAATGCCCACTTAAAGATCAAGTGGCTTCGATACGCTATGTAAATGCTACGTTAGTTCTATAGTAAAGGATAGTTGTTCCCTACAAAATAACTCACAGAAACAAGTATGGATGACTGAATCTTCAAAGAACTTTGCGTCCAGTTATAGGCTTACTACGGAAACTAGTAACATTAAGACGCACTTGGAGCACTATGTGGCCCGAAAAAGTTCCCACATTAAACTCGTTGGGCGTGCAAGGGATACGCTTCGTTTTTAATTGCTGAACGGTGACACTTTATCATGACCCTAGTAAGATGGCCGCCACAACCGCCATCTTGCCAGAGGAACGGTTTCACTTCTGCGCAATCAATTCTACTCCAGCAATTTTTTTTAATCCTCCTTGGTACTGCACGACCTTAAAGAAACACAACTAAACAAACACTGAGCCTTGATGAAATCGACAACCAATTTTAACAGGGAAGCTGCACTTGGTCGAGCTTTTCATGTCCGGCATCCGTGCCATATGATGGCTGAATAAACTTTCCTTTACTAAAAAGGTGCATGGTTTTGTGGTTTTCTGTGAGATAGTCAGGTCCAACTGCTGTGTGGCCCGACGCAAAGACTACGCATAACGCGACTTTTTTTTTTTATTTGATGTGTGCCGTTGACGGGAATATACAGGGTGTCCCACATAACTTGAGTCAAGAGTTTGAGAGTGAAAGGCACTTAAAAGGCGAATTGAACCAAACGCATACTACTGGCACTAGCCTGTAGGTACTCAGGCTATTTTTTATTTCTACCCATAGTAATTAATTAATAACTCTTTATCGCCCATTTTTTTAAATTATGGGCTGAAAACACAAGATATGAACATTGAGATGTAGAGCGCTTTCAGAAACCACCGACTAAATTGTTTCCTGTACGATACCTCTCGCACTGTTATTTTTTGCCACGTTGTAAAAAAAAAAAAAAAAGCCCGCGAAATGTGAAAAGAAGCCGTGTCATGGACCGCGAGCGCACTGTTATAGTGCTGCTCTATGGCTTTCTTTACAACGCGGAAAAAATAACAGCGCTAGACGTATCGTTCAGGAAACAATTTTGTCGGTGGTTTCTGAAAGTGCTCTACATATTAGTGTCCACATTTTGGCTTTCCAACCCGTAAATAAAAAAAGCGGTAATTAAAAATTAGTGTGGGGAGAATTAAAAAATAGCCTGAGTAACTACAAGCTAGTGCGAGTAGTATGCGTTCGGTTCAATCCGCCACTGAAGCGTCATCCTTTTTCAAATTTTTGGCTCAAGTTATGCGGGACACCCTGTATAAAGCAGTCACCGTTATACTGTTCGGAACCTGTGGTAACGTAAAACATTGACTTCCAATCCACTGTGACCCACTTGCGACCCATGTGACGTAAGCAAAAATTTCGTTTTTTTTTTCTTCGCGTAAATGTAATATTGAGACCGCTAAATGTTCTCCCGTCTATAAAGTCCATCGTACTCTAGATTGTCGGCGGAAGAGTTGGATGTCTCATCGCCCGCGAAAAGTGTCCCGCGGCCGACGTCGGCGTCCGAGGAGTTTCCAAAACCTCCATGGGCGTAACCACGAGTGATACGAAAAATCATCATCACGTGATGACCACGCAGAGTCGAAATTCGTGACGCCGTTATGACGTCCAGTTACGTGACGTGGCGTAACACGCTGACGTCATCACACGACTTCGTAGCTTCGTTAATGGTTCCCTGGTCACGGACGCAGTGCAAAACTATTTTAGTTGGAGAAAGTTTTCGGAGGGCGGCGGGGCAGGAAAATTACGTCGGCTGAGAAGAAAAAGAAAATATAAATGGCTTTTGCCACATACGTGTCATTTAGGGATGGCTTATAGTGCTTATGGCTTTCCTATGCTATACAGAGTACTCTCGATCATCAAGTCATTTTTCTGAGCACGACCCTTTATGTAAGTTTTCTCGGTGGCACAGCGACGGATGTGGGCGGAGGTTACATTCATTCTTGTGTCTTAACCGACGACTATAGCTACCCAGGGCACAACCATATGCGCGTTCGACCATCTACTGCGACGCTTGGGTGGTGATGGAAAAAAGAAGAGGAAGGAAGCAATAAAAAGGGAGAAGGCAGGAAGGTTAACCAGAAAGACATCCGGTTGGCTACCCTACACTGGGGGATTAGGGAAGGGGACAAGAAAGGAAGAGAATAGAGGAACACCAAGGTGCTCGAAGTCTAAGTATTCGGACATTTCCACTCCATATCTCTATATTCAATAGTAGCATCTCTACATTCAGTAGTAGCATCTCTATATTCGAAATAGTCCGCCTCGCAAATCACTAGAGAGAGGGAGGGAGATGGGTTTATTTACAGAAAGGCAGAGAGGTTGGCCTGGGCGATAGCTTGCTCTAGCCTACTACTCTTCACTGGGGTAGGGGAAAGGGGAGAATGAAGACTAACGGATGACGATGGTGAGATAGAGAGGTGAGTATGTAGAATGTTTTCTAGCTGAGACAAATTTCATAGCCGCGCATATAGTCCCGTTGCTTCCAAAAAGGTTATGACCGCTCTTATGACCACAATTGCACTGTTGGTGTCTGGCCAAGGGCTCAACACGGTCTCATCAGTTAATGACCTATTGCGATATAGTTCAGTAGAAGAAATCAGTGTTTGTCGTTCACGTGCGTATGCTGGGCAGACACAAAATGTGTGCTCAAGTGTTTCTGGCACATCACAGTGTTCACAATTAGGACCGGTGTCACTGCGACCGATGATATGTGCGTAACGTCCGGTGTACGCCACACCAAGACGAATGCGGTGGATAATACTTGTGAGTTTCCGTTTCAAGAAATCAACTAAGCAATCGGTCCGTCAGATGATGTCGGATCATAACGTCCGATTTATCGCAATGACTATCTTCAACGATCTAGACGACAAGTTGGCCACAGCTGCCAGGTTCTCCGTGAGGAAGGAAAGGTTAACCGCAGACCTCCCCGCTGTTGGTCGAGTGTTGGTCATAGTTGTGGTCATCCCACCGCAGGCGCATGCTAACTATACATTTCAACGTCCGATTATCGTTCGATTTCGTTTCACGTCGCAGGCGGCGGCGCGCGCATTGTGCGTCCTTCGGCGCTGCTGCTTCAAGAGTGACTCACCAACTCGCGTGATTCGTGGCAACTCGACACGTAACGGTATGCAAATAAACAGACGCAACGGCGCGCACCTGCATGCGCGTATACATTCGACACGTGTGAAACGTACAAACAGCGGCGAGGCGAGGAGCGTTCTCTGTCGTCGTCTCGTCAGCGTGCGGTGAACTTGCGCATGCGCACGGTCGACGTCTCAATTTCACGCGCGCAAACACGCTGCTCGTCCGTTCGTCCTTTCGCGCTGGCATATCGAAATGCCAGGCGTTCACTTTCCGTGCGCACGTGCAGGCGTTAACACTGACGAAGCGGTCCACCTGTGCGCGTCTGGCTCACCTGTCACGCCGAAGTGTTATTTAAAAAAAAAACGCTGCGAAGGTTGCGAGCGACCGTGCAGCTGTTGTCTGTTTTCTTTTCGTGCTGAATTTTGGCACGTTTTTCGGCGTTGATATAGCTCCGTGCGACCTCGTTCCTACAAGCACTTAAAAATTACAATTGCATTGCAACACGTTTTGTTGTTGTTGTTGCTGCTGCTGCTGTTTTTCTGTTGCATATAATTTCCTCAGATCAGCCTGTACGGATGTCGAAATGTCGAAGCGTGGTGCTTAATCAACAGCCACAATCATCTTCAGTCCAGTCCTGAAGCCGTGTAATTATATATATATAAATATAAATATGAATATATATATATATATATATATATATATATATATATATATATATATATATATATATATATATATATATATATATGATTCAAAAACATTAATTCTGTGGGTCCGGTGCAAATATAATTAGGAATAAAGGAGCACACTTACGAAAATTTCATAATTGCTTACTCTACGTTTCGGCCGTGGCACGGCCGAAACGTAGAGTAAACAATTATGAAATTTTCGTAAGTGTGCTCCTTTATTCCTAATTATATATATATATATATATATATATATATATATATATATATATATATATATATATATATATATATATATATATATATATATATATATATATATATATATATATATATATATATATATATATATATATCTGCGTGTGTGTGTCGTAGACAAAGTGTACACGAGTTGTAAACATAACTGCAGTTATGTTAATGTGATTTCAAAACAACTTCATTACTTTTCTAATAGTAATGTAACCCGCCAAGGTGAAACCTTAACTGTGTGTGCAGTGTGTGTATTATGTGCAATGTGTATCTCCTCCTCTGTCTCTTTTTCTCCCTCATTTCCCTCTCCCCCGTGTAGGATAGCAAACTGGACTAGTTGTTAACCTCCCTACCTAACTGACGATTATGAGAGACGCCGTATACGGCGTCTCTCATAATCATGTGGTGGTTTCGGGACGTTAAACCCCAATAATAATAACTATTATTGTTAAGAATAGTAATGTAGTCTCATCACTTTCGGCCCTCTTTTTTGTGATGAAATTTAACTACATTAAAACTTGCTTAATAAAGTACCTAGCAATGCGATGCAACTGCTTTTGAGGAATAATTTTTATCTCGTATTTTTCGACGACGTCGCTGTTTACGGATTGCGAAAAAGACCTTGCGGGAGTCGGGAGTGAAAATGTGTAGCACAAGCATCCAGTGTTGTGATGTCACATGTTGTACGACTTTCTCTTTCAACCATTCTACACCTGTCGTTTACTATCCTTAAAAGCGATGGCCCCACCCCGGACAACTGGGTCCCGCGGTTTTTGACTGAGTTACAGCTTTTAAATTCGCTTGCACGTATTATTGATAGCTTGCACGCGACGTCGCGGACGTACCACGAAGCTCCGACATGGCGGCTCCGATGACGTCATCGCAGTATAATCAAGCGGCGATTAATTTGCTTCACTGTGATAACAACTTCGCCGGGACGTCGTTGGGCATGCGTGCGTGAACAACGAAGGAACCAGCATGCCATGTGCCGATAACGCTAACACGACATGAAAATGCTCGCGTTCCACCATTTTGGCGCTGCGACGGGCCTGTTCAGTGACATCAGTGCAAGTCTTTTATACCATACGCGTACCTTGAATAGGCTCAGGCAGCGGGCACCTGCGGCTCATTGAAGCTGACTGTATAATAGTAGTAGTAGTAGTAGTAGTAGTAGTAGTAGTAGTAGTAGTAGTAGTAGTAGTAGTAGTAGTAGTAGTAGTAGTAGTAGTAGTAGTAGTAGTAGTGGTAGTGGTAGCTGTAGTGGTAGTGGTAGCTGTAGTGGTAGTGGTATGATAGTGGTAGTGATAGTGGTAGTGGTAGTGGTAGTGATAGTGGTAGTGGTAGTCGTGGTAGTAGTGGTAGTGGTGGTAGTAGTAGTAGTAGTAGTACTAGTAGTGGTGGATGTAGTAGTAGTATTCACGCAGGTCACGTGGCCAGGGGGGGGGGGTGAATAAATAAGTGAAACGAAATTATGATTGCGCTCGAAATAATGGCGATCCTACTGAAAAATATTGATTATGATGGTGATAATGATGTTCGAAATGAGATTAATCAAGTCAACTGTTTGACGTTCTGATGCCATCAAAGAGAACGCGCACCAGAAAGGACACGATTACGACGACAAGAGCGGTACTTCCAGAGAATAAATTATCTATCTAGATTATCTAGATTATCAGGCTATTCTGGGCATGTGTGTGTACGCCCTGTTTTGTACTCGAAATGAACCATTTGGGAGTGAAGCGCATGCCCTCGTGTCTGCGTATTTCTTGTTCGCGTTGTCCCCACTAGCGGCCAAAATGTCCAAAACGATGGCCTTCTCAACTGTCGTATATAGTCCACCGTCTATATATATACTCGCGCGCTTAGACCTTCGCTATGCGGCGGTTTTCGTGGCGTGAACGAGGCTGAACTCTTTTCACAGTTCAAAGCACTTTGCGGTTCCGGGCTGTAGTATGCTGTCGTCGCTTGACGTAACGCAGGCTAAACCATATATATCAAAATAGAAGAGGGAAAGCAAGCGAGAAATAGAGAGTATACAAAAAGTAGAAAATAGGAAAAATACAAATAAGGAATAGAAGAATATAAATAAACAGAAAAAATAGGACAAAGTAAAAAAAGAGAAAAAGAGGAGAAAGGAAAGAGAAAACGAAAGAGAAACAAGAAAAGCTGCTCACCTTGGCACTTCCATCAGTCTTAGTACCACTAGTGCAAAGCTGCCTTTACTCTACTTTTTTTTTTTTAACATATACGCGACAGCGAATGCGGAAGTTTTCAAGTACTACGAAACGCTGGTTTTTAAAGCAGTAAAAGTAGAAGCGAGTAAACTGGTTAGTAAGCTGCCTCTCTTAGACAGAGCGTAAACAACACTGCAAAGAGGGACAACTGAAATTAGACAGTCCTTCGCGGCCTATTTTGCAAGCAGGCGTCGTCATAAACGCAGCACGGGAAGTGGTCCGGAACGTGAACTAGGTCGTTAATTACTTTTTCTGGGGGAAAACAAAAAAGAAGAGACGTATACACGTGGCATATATAACCAGCGCGCACGGATTATGGGGGCTGCGCAGCCATGCGTAGATATATATATATATATATATATATATATATATATATATATATATATATATATATATATATATATATATATATATATATATATATATATATATATATATATATATATATATATATATATATATATATATAACCGACCGATTAGTCACGAGAACCATGCACGCACTACTTCATATACGAAATCGGCTTCACGTAATATATCTTGACGTACACGCACGCACACCTGCAATAGTGAAAAAAAAAGCAGACAAAAGAAGGAAAACAACTGCTCGAAATGTAGAAAGAGGCAGCGATTCGTTGGTCCAAATCTCTTGTCGATTTTGATTTCCTTCGTTACTACAATACTACGGTGGTTTCTGGGTTCTCGCTATTGCAGCGGAACTTTCTTGGGCATTGGGAAATTGGGTGCTTTAGCAGTGACGGCAATACGGTACTGTAAGCACCGAAACACTGTACCATCGAGCTCGGCATGCAGCTTTTCGGGACAAAGGCTTTTTTGACCGCGAGAGTTGCTTATTGCGTACCATGAAGAGAGAGATATATAAAGATGCAAGAAAGGCAGGGAGGTTAACCAGACGCACATCCGGTTTGCTACCCTGCACTGGGGAAGGGATAAAGGGGAGAAAAGAAGTTGCAGAAAGATGAGAAGGTACACACAATCACGAGCACACTCGGGGAGCACACACAATCTACAGGCGGTCGCTCAGGTTTGTTGACTTTAGGTAAAGTAGCAGTGCTTTAGTTGCTTTCTGCGCAACTGAGGCAGATGCCCAAGGTCCTAGTATCTTCTGCACACAAAATGGTCCATGAAGAGGTGATAAATGTGGCTACTAGATGTCTTGCAGGTTAAAAAAGATGAGCGCCGATGACAACGCAAAGGTGCTTCCGTAATTATCGCAGGGCGTTACCGTCAGTGCCAAAACGCTCAAATACAGATCGTTAGTATACTATAACGTACGTCCGTAGCGACGTTGCAAACGTAACAGGGCCGTGGTTCGCCAATCACATTTATGGGGAAGGGGGTCTGCGATTTCCTGGCGCCGTGTAGCTCTGGCTGATCGGTGCCCCGTCCTCGGACTCCTTCGAACATGTCCTCCCCCCCCCCCCCCATCTATCCTATCTCTTCTCTCCTCTTTATTCACTCGTGTGAGGTGAGTACTCCGTCTTCTACACCTTTCTCGTTCTGCTATTCCTTTTAAAAGACGACAGCCTTTCTTGGGGACCTTACACGCAAAAAGTTTGGTCGGTCTGTCGGTCGGTCGGTCGGTCGGTCGGTCGGTCGGTCTGTCGGTCTGTCTGTACATTTGTCTATTTGTCCGCCGTTAACATTACCCCAAACAACACCAAACGATACACCGAACGGCGGACCCCATCCACCGCACCCACCAATAATGCTCGAGTTTTAGCGTTCGTACTGGTGCGATTACCAATTACAATGCAATTATCGCGCATATCTGAGGCACCATAACAGCACGTCAATATTCTATATGTGTGCATTTATACTAGAAAAGGCATACATGAGTAATTCTAAGGATCGTAGCATTTACCACGCTGCGCTAATAATGCAACGCTTGCACGAAAAGGAAAGTGTTTCCAACGCTTTGCTAAGACGACGCGGTGGCGGCACCTACCCGTCGCCGTGCGTTCTACACCTCATCGCCTCCAAGACGGGCGCGCACGCCGAGCGCTTCGTTTTCCAAGATAACTGCCAGATAGCGCTCATGTCTCACTCGTGACGTCACTCGATGCGCTCGTTCGCCTCCGGTGCACGCTCGAGGCGCTCTGACGCAGCCCCTCCAGAATACCATTCGCCGATTTTCTTGCGCAGAACATCAAATAAACGTTTTGTTCACTCTCTCCAGACGCAAGACTGTCGTATTTCGACGACATTTGCAGTGTAACATGCAAATACAGAAATTAGCGATTTTTTTCTTTCCTTCAGGACCACTTCCTACTACACGGGCGGGGGGCAGGTAGACCTACCGTTATGTATGTTCGCGTATGCGTTTGTATATATGTTTCCGTGTATATATCGTGAGGCTTGCTCTCTCCCTTGCGATCATAGGGCGGTGCAAAGATCGGCATTTAAGTGCAGCCCCCCCCCCCGCCCCCACGCCCGCCTCTGTGTGTGTTACTGCGTGCCTGATTAGCATGAGTATGTCATAATTGTACGTATCACAAAAGTCAGGTGACGCTTTCAGTATAGCAAGAAAGCGTAAATTAGGAGAACGAGGGAGGTAATATTTTTCCAGGACCAGAGCGTAAAACGGCAACCAAAAATCAATCGCCTATCATTTTATTTTTTTACCCATTCGAACTCCTCAGGCGTCAACAATGATTGTCGCTATGTCACAACGGAAGCGTATTCCGCGTAAAATACACCTAGCACAATATTGAAGTACTTTGTTCGCCTTCCTTGAACATGACCCGATTCCTATAAAGGGCATTGCACGTAGATTCCCGTGCATAATCCACGGTCTTCTAATGGCTAAAGATACGCTATGACTGAGCGAACGCGCCGACAGTGCTCTAAAGCGTGAGGTTTTTTTTGTTTGTTTATTTTTATGGCACATTTAGTGGAGCTTCATCTGTTATATGAGACTGCTGCTTTCGTGCACCGCCTATTTTTTTACGCCCACAATGCGTTAACGTTTTTAACGCCCACAAAAATAAAAAATAAAGTAAAAAAACTGGGCGCGCGCCCTGGCACAAGTGCTGATCGTCGGGCTGCAACAATCACGTGGTTGCCACATGTTCGTACTGTGCCGCGCGACGGAAACTATACGCACGCGCCTCTTTTGTCAAAAGGAGGCATGTTATATTCCACGCGCTCGAAAGGTCGCGCCAAGGTCTTTTCTGCTTCATGGAGGAAAAACAACACGCTATCCTCACTTCTTGCCCATTTAACCTTATATAAACTGGTTTCGACTGGATTGCACCTGACACGAACAAAGGCGCAGCTCTTCTTTCTTACTCCGTGCAGGTTGATAAGACTTTGAAATATGTGATGATTGATCGATATGTTGGATTTTAACGTCCCCGAAACCACCTTATCATTGTGAGAGACGCCCTAATGGAGGGCTCCGGAAATTTTGACCTCCTGGGGTTCTTTAACGTGCACCCAAAGCTGAGGACGCGTTAACATATATAAGGAGCGTTTATATTCTGAACCAGATTGATTGGAAACTGTTGAAGAATATGGCACGATGCCATCAGACATCTTGACGGCGATGACGTTGCTTATACTCTACTGCATGGCGTATCTATAAGCTCGAAGATGTTTAATCTTCAAGGCGTATCAAAAGCAGTAATGATGCGGCATACGTTCACCATATAGGATCCATAAGGTCTTTTTTGCGAACCTTCTACCCAACACACTCCTCACGGTGCTCTAGTATTAATGGTGCTCGACTGCTGAACCGAAGGTCTTGGGTACAAATCCCGGCCGCATCTCGATGGAGGGAGAGTGTTAGAAGCCCATGTACTTTAAATTTAGGCGCAGATTAAAGAGTCACAGGCGGTCGAAATTCACGGATCTATCTTGTATGGCGCTTCTCCTAATCATATCGTGGTTATGGGACGTAAAACTGCAACGTTTATTCTTAAACGGAACACATACGATGGTTTTGCAGCATTCTAAACGGTAAGTATATATATCTAAGGTGAAATCTGTAAAAACAGCTAAACTTTCCGCACAGCGCCCACATTTTCAAAGAGAGATTCGCTTCGTCAGGAATAACTGGGTTGCGTTGACAGTATGTCAGCGACGCCCGAGCCAATCGCTGAAGACGAGAATACAGTCTGCCCCGCACATAACGAATTATCGTGTATATCGAAACAGCCACAAAATCTATTTGGACATATTCTCGATATATAAAATATTTCATGTATCGTACAACCTATACACAGAACTATTATGTGGTCTCCTTAAGGCTTGATATGTACTGGTTCGGCATCAATGTAACAAGGACCGAATAGTAACGAAATACGATTACAAAATATAGATCGTTACCATATTCGAGCTTACAATTTTCAAAACTTCCCCGCCGCATTTTTTACGAAGGCGAAAATGTTCGAAACCCCCGTACATAGATGGAGCTGCACGTTAAAGGGGCACTTAAATTAGGCGGGAAAAATGTTCTTCCAGTATTAGTAAAGTGCAGTTTCACGGACCCAAAAACACCACTCTTACCGCCAGACAACGCTTGGCAAGCGAAAAGACGCGCGAAAAGAAAACGAGAGTGGAGACGCCACCGTGATATTCCCGCAACAAACACCGTGACGTCATAGATTCTGACGGCGTCTACTTGGTCTTACGTACATTCTAATCGATAAAGATGAAGTACATTATGACCTGTGGGAGCCATACATCTAACATACCAACTTCTGAAAATTTTCGTCGAACGCAGTCGCGAAACTGCGAAAAGTACATTTTCGAATTACTGACGTCACACGCGGAGGTTAAAGCGCAACATTCAAAAGTGAAACTTCAACCGTGATTTGCTCCGCTACTAATGAACTTCTGACAAAAGCGTTCTCAGTGTACAGTTTATGAAACTAAACCAAGTTACAGTGTAACTGTAGTTACCCTTTAAAGAGCTTCAGGTGGCGAATTTCCGGAGCCCTCCACTACCGGGTCTTTCATAATCATATCATGAATTTGGGACCTTATACCACATACATTATTATATATTGTTTTTAAACTTCCCGCTATGCAATATGTGTTCGTACCGCACGCAGTAGATGGCGCCACAGGTCATTTGACTGCGAGCTTTGGGTATGGTGGCTACCTTGGAAGGTCAAGTTTTCTGAATAAATCTAAAGGTATGTGCTTCTCTACGGTATAATATCGACAGAAACCTGTAAACAACTTATCCTTGCGTACATGCACATTGTGTAGTTTTGTGATTGCGACAACGTTAACTGCGCTGTAGTGTGATGTTCCACATTTTCATCGCTTCTTTTTTTAATAAATGAGCTCGAAATAGCATTCTGACAAACGGAATGCCTGTGTTTAAGGAACACGACAAAAGTGGTAATGATATGGCACGCCGGGGTTACGTATTGCTCACAGGATTCTACTTCCGAACCATCGAATCTCCCTTACAACACAACATACATAGCAGAAAAAGTTGCATGGTTCGTCTTAAAATAAGTACAAGCAAAAAATTCATATCAAACTTTGTATATCGTGAATTGAAAACGTGCGAAAAGTGCTTTGAAAAAATGCGGACGGTAAAGTCGTGTGCCACATGAAGGGAGTCGTGAAGTATGATCCGCCTCAGGAAGTAAAAAAAAAGTGTCAATAACGCGGAACCAGCCACCACATTATGGTCAGGACGAGTTAGCGCAGCGAGGTAGGGCAATGAAAGACGCAGCAAGACGCAGATCAGTAAAGCCGTGAGCAATATCGGAATGAACAATGAAATATAGAAGACAAAACGGTTAAATGCAATGTACAAGTGCGAAAGCGCTAATAACACTAAATGTTCAAACGGAATGCAATTCAGTACTTCACATTCGTACCAGTACAAGTAATTATTTATTAAGCACCGTGTTCCCTTTCGTATTGACTACGACTGTACCTTGTGTCATCCGACAACAGAACAGCGCTCTGCGGTTGAGTACCAGAACGAGCACAGAAGGCGTAGAGCACGAAAGCAAATCAAGCTCCAAAATCCACAGTCATATCTGATAATATCACACTCGGAAAAGACCTCCCAGCAAACCACGCGCTTTCACTGCTCGGCCCAACGCACTAGTAGCAGCGCGCTCGGTGAGGTAAACCCCGATCGAAAGCGAAAGAGAAGCAAACATCCAGCGGCAGAAGCAAGGGAAAAAGATATACAGCGCGAGAGCGCGATGATAGCTCGTGCCAGTTGAACGTCAGGCGTCGATCGATTGGCGTCCATCATCAGCTGACCGCCGGCGCGTCACGGCGACTGAGGGGGCGGGGCGCCCCTAGCACGCGCTCCTCGCGCGCGCCCGTGCGATCATTACACCCGCCGGCACCGAAAGGAAGCAAATCGTGCGGACAGCGGGGGTGTTTTACTCACCCTTCGAATCTCGCTCGCCCTGGACGGAGTGGGACGCTCGGTAGACGCCGGAGGAGGCCCGTTGGCGACGCTGGCGTTGGCCATGCTCGACGCTGGAGGCGGAAGCAGGGGCGACGGAGGTGCGGGCGGGAGTCCGTACCGCTGCTGCGACGTCTGATGATGCTGTTGCGACACAGCCGGCAGTAGGGGCGGCGGCGAAGCCACCATTCTGACACCGCTCGTCAGATCCAGCTCGTTGAGCGAGTGCACCAGCACAACACTGCTCGCTGCGCGAACCGATCAGCAGCAGTCGGTGGCTACGACAAAACTCCACTCCGGCAGCAGCAGCAGCACCGTCGACTGCATAGGCGAGGGTGTTATTGCTGCGCAGCAGGAGGGGTGGCAGGGAAGGGGGGCGCAAGCCGCGAGCACCGAGCCAGCGTCGACGGTAACGGAATGCCTGGCGCGTGATGTCGCGGCGCGCAGGTAGGCTCCTCTCTCCACCAGCGATGCGGAGAGGAGAGCGCGTCTGTCCCGGAGGAACCGACTCCTATTACTCGCGTACCCCCTTTTTCTCAGCAGCAGGCAGCGACCGCCGCCGAGGGGGCGATTGAAAGGAGGAGGGGGGCGAGGGGTGGTGACTAGGCAGCCTGGCATCGAGCGTGGGAACGGAGTCTCGCGCGCGTCGCGCCAGCCGGCCACGCACGCAGGCCAAGCCTGGCGCGACCCGACACAGCCGCGCGCCGCCACGCTCGGCAGCGCTGCCAGGAGTTCCGCCTTTCGGTGCCGAGGAGAAGAAGGGAGCCCGCCAAAAAAGAAGAGCGCGACAAGACGTGGGATCGCGCGCGCGCGCGCTCAACGCGCGCCGGCGCGCACACTCCTCCTCTCCACCGCTCTTTGCTGCCCGGTTCTCCTCCATCCTCCAGATATCAGCCCCGTCGGTCCTGCGCACAGCCTTCTTCCCAGTGTTTCTTGTTCTTTTCTTTTGCGCTTGGGAGTCTCCAGAAAAGGGAGGGAGGCCAGCAGAGCCGATTTCCATTCCACCGCACTACGCATTTATACTTGAGGTCAACGATGCGTGCACCGTCGCGCGCTGCTACAGCGGCCTCCTCCTCGCCCTCGAGAGGACCCCGTGCGCCGCCGCCGTGTGAGAATCGGCTAGACGCTCCGTTCCCACACTCAGGCGTTTCTCCTGGCGCGCGCCTGCTGAGGAGAAGGAAGCGATGGGGGGGGGGGGGGGGGGAGCCGCAAGAACGATAGAGAACGCCGTGGCAGGCGGCGCTGGCTTTGCTTATTGCTGCTGTTTGCTGCTGCGAGGGTTATTGCTGCGGCTGCCAGCCGCGCAAGGTTTCGGCACATTCTAACCAGATTTCGCTCGCAGGATTTCAAGCTGGACGGTTGTGCCCTCGCGATCTCCGACTTCAGCGTAGCTCCCGCCGACTGGTTCGCCCTCCGCGGTCTCCTGACGCCGTGTAGCTCTCGCATTGTGGCACCCCGCCCTTGGACTGCTTCGACCGGATCCCCACTTTCCTATCTCCTTCTTTTTTCCTCTCGTTGGCTGTCTTCTTCTGCTTCTACTTTCCTTCTATTCTTTTATCCCTCCTTCCCCCCACCCCTATAAGGCACTGCGCCGTGTCGCCTGAAGGCAGACAGAAATTAGGTGCCTTTTTCCTCTTCATTCTAATCACTACCACCACCACCATTCTAACCACCTCTCACTCTCACCGCGGTGCAACCCAGCCAGCCGAGCCTTCTCTGCTGCTATGTGCTCGCGCGCGTGCCGCCGCTAGACTGGCTTGCCCCCCCTCCCCTGCGTGGCTGCCTCCTCCTTCGTCATGTCTCGATGCTTTCCTATTTCGTTCTTTATGCGTCGCTCTCTTCTCGTGACGTGTAGCGCGATGAGGGGGGGGGGGGGGGAGATCCTTTGCCCCAATCACTTTCTTCTCCGGTCGCTCTGTTTCTCGCTTTTCTTCTGCGCTGCGCGTGTTTGTATGCACGCCTTCTGTGAGGGGGAAGTAGTGGAACGAGAAACAAGCCTTACTCTGTGATCATTTGGCTCTTTTCCTTCTTGCGTGCTCGGTTTCTTAACCCTCCATCTCCCTCCCCAAGCCATCACCACGATGGCATCACTGTCGGTGCAAGGGTGGTATTGGAAAGCAATAGGCGCACGCGTTTGTGTGCTGACCTCCAGCTGACGGGAGCAACGGTAAAATAGAAGGGTGAGATAAAAGAGGAGTTTATCTCCTTGCAATCACGGTGACTCATGGGAGCTGAGGATCCAGCCAAGGCGCTGTTGTGCCAAGAGCCCCATCTGCGCGGTACTTGGTCCCGTGTGGACGGCTGAAATGGTTTCTGCGCCAAATGGGTGATACAAAATGCAGTCGCTGCTCAAAGAAAGCGTTGTTGGTCACGGTAATCTTCTGGGCTCATCATCTGCATCGCGTGCAGTCATCCGACGGAGTTCTGTGTCGCCAGAGATAAGTGAACAAGGCGTGACAAAGTAAAGAGCAGTCCTGAGAGTCTCGTCTGCCTGGCTCTGTGCCATAGTTGTGTGTAACACGTTATTACTTGTGATAAATTAAATTTTCTTGTAAATTCGTAATACAATGCATTAGAAACTGTAACGTTCTTGGTGACGTAATTCCGTTTTGTGCAATTAATTACCAGTTATTAAATCTTATTTTTTTCATAATTCATGTTGCAACCAGTCCTCCGCGGAAATTTTCGCCTCGAAAAATATGCGGCCACTCAGTAGGAACACCTTCTTGTTAGGCGTGGGCTCCATACAGGCATGTTTCCCCCTTTTTCTTGGCCTTATCTGCAACGCTTGACCAAAGTGCCTGCAACAGCGAAGCGCAACGCTTCATAGAGGACATGGACACTATCATCGAAGCACGTGCCAGCTACAGGCTAGTGCGAAACGTATTCCTGCATTATAATACCGCCATTCCCTCCAACGGCATGCATTGAGAGAGTGTCCAGGGTAGCCGCTGACCTTTTAACGAGTAAACGTGGGTTATTCAGTAGCGACATTATTTTTCTTAAACAACTTCTAACCAAAGTCAGCAACGTGTGTTTAGAAAAAGTGGGTAACGATTTAGTTTACTAGGTACACTACAATGGGAGAGCACAAAGCCGTCCCGAGAACATCAGTTGAAGTCTCAATTGTGCTTGAAGAAAGAACGTGTACCTATATAACAGAAGCCACAATAAGTCTTCCAACATTGGCGCAAGCTTTCAGCCTTCTTTTTACCACGCAAGCCACAGTGACTTCTTGTAGTTTGAGCGAACTTGTGCTGATGTATTACGGCAATGAAACTTTGCGGGTAACTGACGCAAAAGTAATCAACTGCATTTCTGTCATTGCGTAGTTTATTTTGTTGGACAGTAATTGACTGCTGTAATCAATTCCACTTTAATGGAAGTAATCGCAGTTGTAATCGGTCAGGATTCTTTCGGTTAGGTCTAAACAAACAAAAGAAAAACTGCTCCGAACAAGAATAACAAATTTTCTTTCTGTCGTTCTACCAAAGGGCTCAATATAGAAGAGAAAACGGTGTCAGATGAATTGCAAATGACTCCTTTTTTGTTTTGTTTTTTTGGAGGAGGGGGGGGGGGTAGTTCCTCAAGAGTAGTTTACACTTCATTTTTGTGCGTTTCAGCAATACGGACTTCCCCACAACGGTGTGCCTCGTATCGCGTCGCGACTTTGACACCGTAAACCCCGAAATTTGTTACGAACTTGTAGGGCTGTGCCTGGTGAACCAGTTGGGTTGAGCGACATTCCGGCAGGAGCTTCTCGGTAACGCGGGGTTGCCGCTTTGATGCCGCCCTTTCTCTCGGAACCGGACCTCTGAGAGTCGCTGGCGCGTAGCTTCCGTTCCGGGCGCATCCATTAGGTCCAAAGTTCCGGCTCTGAAAGCATGCGCGTCAAGCTGCTTCAGCCATGGCCGCGGTCGCCCACTTACAGCGACATCCGCTTTGCCAGTTTTTATAAACTGGTCACGAGCGCGTCGCCAGGCGACACACGAATGCGGCGATTCACCCGGTGACGGAAGGAGTGACGAATTAACGCACGCATAGGGCAAGCAGATCGTGGTTCCCGTCGTCGTTCCCATTATAACCTTATGGTGCACTAGACCGGCCGTTTTAGAGCACTCCGGACGCTTCGAAAAATTTTATCTTAAAGTATCGACTAAACATTACTGCCGATAATCGCGCCAGTACGCGATAAGGAGGAACATGATTTGCGTACCTGCTTGTACACGTTGTAGAGCTTTAATCCTGTCGTATTTACCACCTCTAAACACCGTCAGAACGCTCTCAAGCGTCCACCAGATTGTGACATAATAGTTTACTGCGACATAGCCAGACGTAGATGTGGTGCTGCCGTTCATACGACTTTGATTGAAATTATGATCTGAAGTTTTTCTTGCCAACCTGATGATATCGCAGCTGTGCGGATGGTTTTCCCTTGGTTCGCACTTACATGGCCTTCGCATGTTTTTGCACTTGCTGTAGAGTGCATTAAGGCGCGTTGACGCAACGCGCGAGTTTTCTTTTTTGGGTAATATTCGGTTTTCTTTGCTTTTCTGTGTGATTGTTTAGGCCCTAGCTAGAGTAAAGCGGCAGATTATTCCCCGAAGTTGTGGATCAGACAGAGTTCCACTGATCGCATAGTTTCGAATTGCCTCGTTATGTCGCAACTCGCTAATTCTCCAGGGAACAGTGATAAAACGGCACTAGGAGAAAAATTCATTGCCCCATTAAACAGGGTCTCGTAGCATGCATTGCTGAAAAAAAAAAGGAAAAGAAAAAATCCTTAATTCTGGCTTCTTCCAGCTTCCTACTTTATTTTTCCTTTAGCATTTCTTTTTCTTCAGAAAATTGATAGCCTCCTTGTACATGTTAGCGAGATGCATCAATTTGCCCAGCGACAAGTAGCTTATTACCAGGCAGGAGGCCTTAAAGAACGACACTAATGTGTCTGACACTTATTTATACGTCTTCAGATATTATCAGGGGCCCGAAAGCTTCATCCTGAACAGAATTAACTATACCTTAAGTAGTCGGAGCCTTTTTTTTTTTACTTGTGAGGTCACCAATACATAGATCTCAGTTACAAAAAAAACCTAGAACTAAAGTATCTTAGCCACCAGGTCACATATGCTGCCTGCACGCTCAAACAAGGGCTTCCGTCTTCTGTGCTGACATGCAACGCGTGACGGAGGTGCAGCCTAAAATTGACGATGCCCCACTAGGCCCCCCTCAGGTCAACATCTTCGACCAGTGCATGACTCTTCCCTCTAGCCTCAATACTGGAACACGATAACAAGTATAGAGAAGACAAACCACGCGATAGTCCACAGTGACCTTCCTTGTGAGTTTGACACGAGTTTACGGTGCCAAACTTTACGACGCGTACAGCGTCCCATCTTCGGTCATTCGCGCCGTAGGCAACAACTCCTCCTCCTCCTCTGCCTTTAGAACCAGTGGCAGTGATCGCACACACTACCACCACCACCACCAACAACAACAACAACAACAACAACAACAACGACGACGACGACGACGATGACGACGACGAGGCCACCGCCAGCAGCAATAAAGAGGAGAGGGTGTAGATGACTATGACCGGTGATCGCATCGTCACCAAGAACAACGAAAAAAGCGAGAACCATCCAAGATATTACCCGCACGTATCTGGAAAACTTTAAAAAAAAGAGAGAGAGAAACAGAAGAAACTGCCGGGCATTTGCACGTAGGGGCCAGGAGAACGAAGCCCTTTTTTTCTTACAGGAAGCTGTTTACGGGAGTGCCCACAACCGACGAAATATCAACGCCCAACAAAGCTAAAAGAAAAAACAAAGCCAAAGAGTGGCGCCAAACGACTACGTCGATGGTAAATACGCGCAAGCACGCACTCAAGTACACACGAAGAAAGGTCATGCAAGAGAACATAGAAAGAGCAGGCGAGAGACCAAAAAAGAAAACCGCGCAACATAGAAACAACACCAAAAAACGACATCGGCCTTCTCGGTCGGTCGGTCCCCCCTTCGGCGGAACCCACACGCCCTCCTCCCGACTTCTGAGGAGAACGCGGCAGGGGTTCTCTCGCGGCGGGACTCTTCTGTTGAAGAAATCAAGAGAGAAGGGAGGAGAGTGAGGCCCGAAATGGCTGTCGCACGACCACTCGGCGCTGATTGGTCGAACCGACCGTGGGAACGCTCCGACTTCTTGAAACGCATCTTTTGCAGGTGGTGGCGTGCGCGTACGTACGCCGTCTTTTTCTCGCGCTAGAAGCCCTCCGCTTCAACCATCCACTACTAGCCGCCCTCCTCCTTTCACCCCACCCAGTGCCAGCTCCGCTCGCAAGGCCGCGCGCTCTCTTTGCTCTTTCGCCGTATGTCGTTTATTGCGCCCTTCGACTTTTTTTTTCTTTTCGTTTCCAGCACGCTTTTCCGTTCCTGGTATTTTTCTGTTTTGTTCGCTTTACATTACGTAGGAGGCATTTTGTTTTTTGTATTTGTTTATTTCTCAGCTCTCTGGAGTGGCTGCTGTTGACGTCGCTTCCGCTAGGAGACGTGCCGCGCGCGCGTCCTGGTTGCAGGCGTGGTACTGGGACGACGCTGTGGTATATATATATATATATATATATAAATATATATATATATATATATATATATATATATATATATATATATATATATATATATATATATATATATATGATGTAATGTGGAAGAAGGAATGACGAAAAATTCATGGCAATAGAGAGCGTGTGCGTAGATTGACGACAAATAAATAGAAATGCATGATGCGATGCAATACCGGAACAACTGTCTTTCTTTTTTTCGTATTACTAAACTTTGCGTGCAGTAGTCGCCGAATTAAAGGACGTGTTATAAACATCCTCCCTGGGCATGCGTCAGTGTGACAAGCATCCAAGTAGTTTGATTAGATTTCACAGTTGTAACCATGATCCCGACCCCCGCGAGTATCATGTTACTAATTATGACATTCTCTTGAACTGAACGTGAGGTGCCGGCCTTGAAAGTAGTAATGGAATCTCGGTATTTTATGTACGAGGACCAGTGAACGTCTGGAATAAGGAGACCACCCAAGCGCGTTTGTAGTGCAACTCTCGGTGCTTTTCTCAATAAATGTTTTTCCACTACCACCAAAAAGTCACACCGAAGCCGGCCGTAGTAGGGCACTTCAGATTAGTTTCGACCTCGTGGCGTTGCTTAGCGAAATGTAAGTGCATGACCGCATTTCGCTCTTTAAAGCAGCTGCCGTGGATCTGGAGGCTGGATTCGAACCCGCATCCTCGGGCTTGCCAGCACTGCAGTTCAGACGTTAACCGTCGCACTGCAGTTGTGTCGGCTGTGTTCGGCTGAAGTCCTTTGACATTAAGGAACATTAAATTTGACTACCATTTGCGTAGGCGGGTGTATTTCGCTGTAAGTTGCAATGTCACGGTGCACTCAGACTTTGGGCGTACGTTAGGGATGAATTGTGGCTATTATATCAAAGCCCCTATCGTCATAACTTGATTCGATTCAATGCTGCTCCCTGAGGATTTGGATAGTCCGTTTTCCGATGGGCCATGTGGTAACATGTGTAGCCTTGTGGCTAGGCTTCTTTTCCGTGCTTGCGAGCCTTTCGTGATCTGCGAAGCAATATTTCTGAAAAATCCGCATTCTCAGATGTGTTTATGAACGGGTAGATGGCAAATTTTCTCTTTCGTTATTTTTAGACCATCTTGCGGAGTTCAGTCGATTTGATATTCCATTATTTTGAGAACAGCAGCGCAAAATTTTTAAAAAGCGTGTTTAAACAAACAATGATACACGCGTGGCATAATTATATTCATATTCATGATTTCTCATGTTTAGTGCGCTGCTTCGATGCAGAGCTAGCTGTCGTGGAGCGAGCACGGCGTGCTGCAGCAAAGAGTTGGACATCTCCAAATTCGCCGATACATTAGACTCGGTGACAAGACTTATTGACACAGTCAGCGCCGAGCAACGAATTTGCAATTATGTATAATTAGAACTGCTTCAGTGTAGTATGGTTTGGTATGGTAGGGCGTGGTACAATATGGTATGGTAGGGTATGGTATGATAACATTAATTTGGTCTTTAGGATCAGTCCGTGACTGACACTGGCTTCTCCTACGTCGGGGCAAAGAGGTGGAGCCCCTCTGCCGCTACACGGGTCATCGATCTGGACAGCCCGGAGTTGGTCCGCCAGCACGTCACTGTGCGGCATCCGCTGCCACCACTGTTCACCTTAAGAACCACCGAGCAGTGCCAGAGCATTTCGTGCCGTACCTTCTTACTTTTCACTCGTTCTTGCAACTAGATTCTGGCGCCCCGCCGCGGTGGTCTAGTGGCTAAGGTACTCGGCTACTGACCCACAGGTCGCGGGTTCGTATCCCGGCTGCGGCGGCTGCATTTCCGATGGAGGCGGAAATGTTGTAGGCCCGTGTGCTCAGATTTGGGTGCACGTTAAAGAACCCCAGGTGGTCGAAATTTCCGGAGCCCTCCACTACGGCGTCTCTCATAATCATATGGTGGTTTTGGGACGTTAAACCCCACAAATCAATCAATCAACTAGATTCTGGCGTTATTAAAAAAAGATAAAGAAACACGGAGATGGTGACGAAACTTCAAGAACTAACCAGAAAGTAAAACTCACGAGAAACAGTTGAGAAACGGAAGAATAATGCTCAACAAAGATCTTTGAAGCGCCACATCTTTGGCTTTCTCATACTATACTCTCACCAAGATAAGAAGCCGTAATAGAGCAAGCAGGTCGCGCTGCGCTTGGAAAGAAAACAAAAAAAAAAGAATCCCGTGCGTGCTTGGCGGCATGACGTACGGTTCTGGATAATGAGCGACTTCGTCTTCTCACGGAAGAGATGGCGTAGAAGGAGAAGAAAAAAGGAGGGAGAGGGCGAGCGGTCGCTTATATGTGGTTATCCCGGCGGGAGGGTAAGCGAGGGGCCGCTTAGCGTCGGCCTCCTCTTTTCGCACAAAGCGGGGCGGCCTTTGCCGGCGCAAGCACAGCGCGTGCCGCCGCTTTCTTGGCTGCGGCGAAAAAGAATTCCGGAGCGGAGTCGTGCTCCTGACGCGCGTTGAGCGACGGCCTATACCGGTGATGATAATGTACCATGTCCGACGCGGCACATTGTCCCGTGTAGTCGTACCCGTCGTAACCGAAGTGCCCCTATCCTAAGCACCGGGTTGGCTGGTTTGGTTACCACAAGGCTACTACAAGGCTACTACCACAAGGCTACTACAAGGCAACTACAAGGCTACTACAAGGCTACTACAAGGCTACTACAAAGCTACTGCAAGGCTACTACAAGCTACTACAAGGCTACAAGGTTACTACAAAGCAGTGTAACCAGGAATCGTAAAATAATTCATTAATTTAAACATTTCACGGTGAATGTGTTCCTCGCTTCCGAAACGGATCTGTTGCACAAATGTTAATGTAGCTGTGACCTCAGTATTAATCAGGACCAAGAGAAGACAGAAAGTTAGGTGAGCCGATTAGGTTAAAGAGTTCGCAGGTATAACGCGGCAGCAGAAAGTACAAGACCGGGTTGATTGTCGGATCATGGGAGAGGCCTTTTCCCTGCAGTGGGCGTAGTCAAACTGACGATGATGGTGGTTACTGCACGAGTGATGCCACTACGTTGGTGATTAGTAGTGATTAGTGATTATACTGTGTTGTTATGTTCTTGAGGACCGATCCTGTACTAGCGAATCGACCAGGGGAACGATTGAACCAAAGCTGTGCTTCAATCGGACCCAACCATGTTCAAACTTATCATAGAACTGTTGTTGTAGATACGCTCACCCCTCATGTAAAACCCCTTATTTATGGGCATTTGAGGTATAATAAATAAAAAAAAATTAAAAACATTCACCACCTCGGCCTTTCATCCTATTGGTTGGGTTCGAAAGAAAAGCTTCACAATAGATGGAAAAGTGAAAACGAAGAGAGCATGACTTGCTTCTCACGACGGTCTTCCTCACTTTCGAAGGTTGAAGGTGAGAAGTATACAGTTCTTGACACGCGACATCAGTGGTCCTCGGACGCCATTATCGTCAAGAGCCTAGAAATCCAACTGAATAATGTTATAGAGCAGACACGGTGCCCCCTCAGATGACTAGCCACCTCCTCCATTGCCCCCTCTCCCCTTCCATTAAGCACGCCTATGCCCACAGCACCCTTGGCTCTCCTTGTCAGCACAGCTATACCCCTCCCCCCTTCCTACGCCGATGACGCCAGCAGAGTCCATTGGTCGCCTTAATCTTCATTTCCTGTTACAGCTTGTACTCCTTCTTTCTGTCATCGCCGCTGATGGCGTGCGCCTTTCTTTGTTCAGCTCCATCTCTCAACCTCGCGCCCTGGCCTTAATGGAGCGATCACCGATCGAGCTGGCCTCATATGACGACGCACCTGCTGCACCGTCGTGGTGTAAACGTGCCTCCCCGACCGCTGCGCTGACCTCGCCGCTGTTCGCCTTGAACTCGGTTCGCATTAGCGGGGTGATATGGTGGGACGGCCCCAGTCGAGAATTAAAGATGTCTTCGTGGCACCATCGCACTCTTTTCCTCGACAAGTCTGCCGGCAAGACGCGAGAGGGTGCACTTGATTTTTGTGACGAGAGAATCGGCTCGGTAGCTGTTAAACGCACGTGAAGAGAATACAGGGCGTAGCCAGACTTTGGTTTTCGGAGTGTGCACATGTGTGTGTGTGTGTGTGTGTGTGTGTGTGTGTGTGTGTGTGTGTGTGTGTGTGTGTGTGTGTGTGTGTGTGTGTGTGTGTGTGTGTGTGTGTGTGTGTGTGTGTGTGGTGTGTGTGTGTGTGTTGTGTAAAGAGGGGGATGCGTTAATAACTCTTTATGCATGTTAAGGCGTGTTTGTACGCGTGTACGTAAGTACAGGTGCTCCGAAAGTAAAACTGAGCCCGCGAGCTGTGGCCAAGCTACGTGAAAGAGAATGCCAGGCGCTCAATCGGAGAAGTGGTTCTTCATCTTTATGCAAAAATGATGGCACTATCTGTATGCAGCATATTTGGTATAAAAAGAAAGAACCACTTGTGTGTTTAGGAACAAACTGCATTTAACGACTTGAAGTACTTGATATACACTATGGGATAGCCGAAAGCCGTCCCAGATCCTATGGCCAAAGTTTGGCACTTATACCCACTCGTGTTTACGGGCTGTTGCATTCACTTTTATATAGCTTGGTCACAGCTCGCATGCTCCGTTTTACTTTAGGATCACTTGTATACGCATGCGAAGTTTAAACAAATTCATGGTGGGGGTGGTGGTTATGTTTTCTCAATACACCCCTCCCCCCCTGGCTACGCAAATGAGGGAAGAATAAAAATAAAACTCCTTTTATCAATTCACGCACTTTCTTTGTTACCTGCAGTACGGCCAGCGCTACTCGCAGGGATGAGACAGTTTTGCGGTCATTGTAGTTCGTCTAGCGCATTGCGTATAACAGGGGTCGGCAGCCTTATCACGCGAAGGGCCGAGTTGCACGAAGAGCTGGGGGGGGGGGGGGGGGGGGAGAGGCTGTGTAGACAAAAAATAATAATAACGAATTGACTATAACGCGGAGAACTTGAATATATATTATGTTTATTTCCAGCACTCATTTTACAACGTCGCCATTCGCAAGCACAGGGGTAACAGTTGGAAGGTCACACTTTAAACAGTTAGGTAAGGAAGGTGTGGAGTTCCGAGGTCAGGTCGGGGGCCGTATATTATTGCCAACCCATGACGTAGAACGCTGTGTTCACTCACAAGACGATCACTGAAATACAGTAGATTCCAAAACAAAAAACAAACGCTGCCGCGCAAGCCACATCCTGAGGTGTCAGTCATTCCTCTGCGAATCAACCAAAGCAGCCCAATAAGGCTGCGTCATGCAAGGCGGAAGAGGTGCGATTTTGCGACCTCCCTGGCTTTCTCGACCTTCCTTCTTTGTCCTCCACAGTGGAAGTGTATATACATGACTCGTTGGTCGGATTGATTTGCGTCAGGAGACAGGAATTCTCAGGGATAAATGATGAAATTCAAATAAATTTTCTGACGGTTCTCGATTGGAAGCTGGGCCTTCACGCCCCAAAGTCTTGTCCACTGCACAACGCATCCTTTCTTGAATAAGCCTTAACCACGCGAAGAAAAGTATTAAAGGAGTAAATGAATAGATAAAAACTTTCTTGACGGAGCTGGTATGGAGTAGTCTTTTTATGGCAAGTGGCCAGAGTAAACGTACGCCGTTCCCGCTGCGATGATGCACTCCCCATGAGTCTGCCCCCAAACCATCCTGGCATCGCAACATGCTACCGAAACACTTGCAAAAGAAAAAAAAAAAGGAACTCATAGGGAAAGACTCACGAACTGGGCAGCTTACATGAACGACCTAGCTAGCTCTTTTTCTTTGTCATTTCCACGTCAGTGACAACGCGTAGGAAAACATCGCGATACGGCTCATCGTCAGAAAACATAAACAACACTGAAAGAAGAACGAGAAAAAAAATTAAAAACAAGCTCTCTCTTCTCCTCTCCAATCTCGGATTCGTCTTCTCTCCGTTGGGAAGCGAGCGAAGAAAGCAAATATGACGCACTCGAATGCGTCGCAACCCCTCTCCATCGTTGCCGCTGGCATCGCATCTTCTTTCGCGCGGGACATCTGGCGATGCGAAGGGGCTTGCTTGCTTCTCCGTTTCGCGCGAACGAGCACGCACGGACCCCCCCCCCCCTCTCCTCCTTTTCATTCTCCTCCTCCCCTAGTTTTTCCAAGCAAACACGCACTTCTTCTGTCGCTGGGGGGCTTCTCGCGCCGAGCGACTCGTGGGAAAACTCCGCCTCCATGGACGACCGACCACGGCACCTGCGGATAGCGGAATTTCCCCTCCGTCCTCCTGCACCAGTCGCCGTTGTCGCCCCGAACGCAGGACTTCTTCGACGCAACGAGAGCCGCTTCCCTCCTCCTCTTGCGTATAACCTCAACTCTCCTCCTCTCTCACGTAGACACGCAACCGTGGCTTATTTCAGCCTCGCGCGTCGTATTGTCGTCATCGAGGCGAGCATTCGGATGCGCTTTGATTCTCTCTCTCTCCAATAGCTAGCCATCCCATCTTTGTGCATTTCCTTCAATCACGTCTGGACCGTCTTCTGCTGGTGTTTTGTCTTCTTCGCGCTTTGATTTTGACGGATCGTTGAAGTTTTTTTAACCGTCGTTGGCGGTATATGTCGCGGAAGAAAGAATTAGTGAATTTAATATATTTTTTTTTTATTTTTCTAGATTGATGATATTGCCTCAGAACCCCTCTACTTCATCAATTCTTCTGCTCCATATTTTTCTGCGTATTGATCGATCACTGGAATAATTGCCTGATTGAAAGCGATATCAACTGCTTAATGTGCAAAAATATGAGGGGGGCCAATCACATTATTTATAATTGAAGTGAGAAGAGGCCTGGTGAATCATCAATGTCACGATATTGATGATGCCCCGAAAGTATGAATGATCTTGTTGATAAGCCCTTGTATGTGTGATGGAAAGAAACAAATAGCACAGGCTGATATTATAGCCCAACTTGTTCCACGACCGCAGCACAAAAGAGCTGTTTTTGTGAAGTTAACATCATGATTACCACATTTGTTTAGGTCTCCTGCACAATGAACATCTCTTCCTGCAACCTCCCACTAAATTACCCTTGTTTTCAGCGCGGCGACCACTGATATGAAATATAGACGGGGGATTTCGGTACCTCAAGTTTCCCTGCTCGAATCCTAAGATGGGGACGGAGATAACCTTCAAGTAGATGCACTCTCACACAAACAGAAATTCATATCACTGGTGACTAGGGTTACGAACCCTTTACTGAAGCAAGTCGAGACGGTAAGGCAGGGGGATACGCTAACGCAGCGAGCCAGCGAAATCAGTTTTCGTTACTGCGATATATTTGTGACAATCCCTTTTTCCTTGTGCCATTTTAAAGTGACACTTCAGCTGGCTAACCGCTGTTCCCAGCGCTTGCTCTTGCTGGAGAATGTGCTCGTGGAAGTTCAGCTACCGTGGCTAATTAAGGCCCATTGCCGCCCACTGCCAGCCACCGCAACATTGCTTTGAACGTGCGATACGAGTTAATTTCGTTTACCGTAACACGAGGCGTTTTGTTGGGCGTGTGTTGGAGGCTTCCTGGAGCACATGAAAATTTAAAACTGCACCGTGCGGACAATACGGACTGTGCTTTTTCCGGACTGGATGGTCGGGAACAAAACCGGTACATATAGCGGTAGATTTGCAACTCGTCTATACATAGAAAAGCCCATTAGCCTATAAACGTGTTGAAGCCACGCCCGTAAAATGTTCATATATCTGAACCATATCAATGGGTTGTATTTTAGAAGAGAAGCATGCCTAAAGAACAAGGCGAAGAGAACAACAGCGTGAATGTCAGCGGGCGCCTTGTTGCAACAACTAACCATTAATACATAATAAAGAAATATCGTATGACATTGTTACTTTGATATAAAGCGGTAGAAGCGATAATTGGGCTAGTTTTCTGTATATTTGCGCTATTTTTACATCCAAGAAAAATATAAAGCGGAATAAAAATAGCATCTCTAAAAGGTCTTCTAAGCAATGCATTTGTGCTTAGAAGTGAAGATGACTTACAGAGAATGGGAATAAGCTTGGTTTTATTGGTTTTCTCGCTTTTTCACATCGTGTGTCTCAGTGAAGCCTATTTGACGGCGGTGTCGTCGTTGACATGTCGTATTAGGTAGACACTGCACAGTGGTTGCAACAGGGATGGGCACGTTCACAGCCTAGCATTATACCCCATAGACCCCTCCGCTGCGTTGTCCTTGTTTCCTGTGCAAAACAGCTTCGCTGGTCGTCCACATTCACAAAGCGTAAAGGCTCACAATTTTTCATTATCTTTTGTGAACTTCTTATAAAACTTTATGGATGATCTCTCTCAACGCGGAGGGCAGATGCAGTTCGCTCGTGAGAACCTAAAACCCGATCACATGACGACGCTCCTTCTCGCACCATTTTCGGGGAACAACGTGTTGAATCGGCAGGTACCACCAGGCTGCAGACAATGTCAAACGGTACAACACTCTTAAAAAAAAAAAACTGAACTTTGCCAGGTGGGGACCAGGAGGATGAATCGCACATTCCACAACTCCTGCCTCGTGTACGCCATGCGCGAATCGCACTTTCTTATTTTCTCTGTCTCTCTCTCTCTCCCTCTCTCTTTTTTTCCAGCAGCAGCACGATTCCTCTGACCTTCCTTCTTCCCCCAGACACTGCCTCCCTTCCTTTCATACCTCGGATCCCTGACCTCCAGTCCCCATCCTAGCTCCTTCGCATGGAAATCCAAGTTCATCCAGGTTCTCCCATCGAACCATTGGCAATGAGGAGAAAACTAGCGACGCTCAACTACAATAGGGGTGGGGGGGTGGGGGTGCGAAACGCGGAAACGCACAAAATCGAAAACCTCCCCCCCCCCCCCCCCAAAGCACTGCTTTCTACGGGAGGGTTCAGTGGGGGTCACGGCAGTACCAAACAGACATGGTCTAGAAAGAGGAGGGGGAGAAGGGGACAGTGGGGGCGAAGATGGGAGCAAAAGGAAAGAAACGAGCGATGGAATGTAGATAGCAGACGCATGCGCGTGGGAGACCCAAAACCCGTGGGAACGTGCGGACCCTGGATCGCTTGTCCCGCGGGTCGGAGAGCTCTCCCTCGCCAGGCAGACACGCAAAGACTACTACGCCGAAGCCCTCTTTGCAAACGTTCCCTTTCTCCGAGTCCCGTAACGCGGATTACTGAACCCCTCAATCGCCGCCCAGAAGGAAAACGGCCTGTTCGTTGTGGGTTCGCCTCCTGCTTTCTTCGAGCTGGCAGCTGAGGCACGGAGAGGCGGTTACTATGGGGGAAGGGAGGGGGACGACAGCTTCTAGCCGTCTGTCAGTAAGCATAAGCGCGCAAAGAAAGTGCACGGCGCGCGCGCGCCGGCTTCCACTCCTGGTATCTCTCTCCTTGAAATGGGGCAACAAGGCGCATGCGTGGTTCGTTCCTATGCGCATGCGAGCGCCACCTGCCGCGCCGGTCGCCAGGCGGCAGCCGCGAGCAGCACCGGCTGCGGCCAGAGCGTGGGAACGCAGCTGACCCTGCGTCGTGGACCTCGGGAACCCTCTCCCGCGCGCGCTAACACGTGCGTGCCTTTGCAGACGACGCTGCTGCCGCCTCGAGTAAGCGCGGTGGTCACGTGCTCTCCGGGTCACGTGGTTGGGCGGCGACGCGGCGTCTTCCCGCGGACGTCTTCTCTCGTCCCTTTCCTTCGGATCTTTCTGTTGGCTTTATTTTTTTATTGTTGATGCAGGGTGTGCCTGAGGGCGTGGAGCATGATGCGGCAGCAGCCCTTTCTGACTTGCGGTCTGTGCGTGGCTTGCGCGGGGCGCGTTGCTGCCGGCTGTCCGACTGTGGGAAAATGCGAGACGCGGCTCCGCCGAAACATCCTCGCTTGAGGGTCGTACACCGACCTTGCTCCGGTGCGTGGGGGGTGGATGAGGGCGCGAGTTTTGGAACTGCCGGCTCTGCGCGTGTGCTGCAATGCGCGCGTGCACGGTCTGCTCTGGGCCAGTATCCGAAAACGATAAAGTCGGTCGCGCTGCAGACTGTTTGTAAGAGAGGACTTCTTCATCAAAGCTTCATGCTAAGACCTAATTCAAAAGCTATTCGACCAGAGCCCGTTGGGGTGGCATAACTGAATGTGTTTTGTTGCCAGGAGCAGCGCCAGAGGTGGCGAGCGCGGGAAGCGACTGGCCATAATTTCTGCGCTCCTCCCTTTTGCCCTCCCAAGAACAAACGCACTTGAAACACGACGCATAAGTTTCCCACTTCCCTGCTGTTAATCAGGAAACACATTCGTCGTATGTGCCCCCACCACCCCCCATAGGAAAACATACCAACGCCATCCATAATTTCCCCCTAGCTCCTAACTGGTGCGCTTCAAAGGTGCGCTTGCATTGATATTCATGAAAAAAAATTAAATAAAAAACAAAAACTGACTCTTTTTTTTTTACATCCATGTTTTCACACTTTCATGCCCCATCAATATACCTTCCATTAGACATATCAATAACGAAGCCGACTTACGAAAGCAAAGTCAATAACGGCGTGGGAATCATTGTCCAGCTCGTACTTGGGTCGTTTCCATGAAGAGGAAAAGTTATCGAAACTTGCCAAGTTGTCCCTCTTTGGTTCATTCTGGCCGCCGTGCAGTCCATTATCACGCGGTGACCTGACGGAACCAGCGGATGAAGCTTTATCACAATGTCCATGAACGAACTAGCCTCCCCAGAGAACCCTTGTTTATCGATAGTTGACTGCGCAAAGCTGTCAAATCTGTTATGTTACCGTGAGCTCGTACAACGACAAGGTGACAGGTGGCGACGCTGCCGTAGAATTTGTTCATTACCTCGATCGTTACATCGTGAACAACCTGTTTGCTTCGAATGAATTAAGTTTAGACTGATAGATTACTCTGGAAGCTCCATTGCCGTTAATTTCACCATCACAGGTTTAACAATACAAGCGCGAATGAAGGTAAATGTTATATATACATTTTTAATTTTCTCGCCGAAATATATGTCAGCGTGACGTCATGAATGTTAACGTGCTCTTTTTGTTTTGCGCGTGCTGAGAACGTTGGCTGAAAGGAATTCTCTGAAGTTCTTTATGTTTAGTGTGTGGTCTCCTCAAAGGTCAATTCACGTATTCATTTTAACCATTTATAAACTACGTTCACTAGTAGACGTGGTCAAAATAAGTGGCCTAAGGGAACTTCAAGTAGCGTCGCCAGCCGTACTTTTATTTTGGACGTTTCTTCATTTATTAAGCGTCTTTTCATTGGTGAGTTTGGGTGTTTGGGTGTTTGGTGGTGAGTTTGGGGGGTGAGTTTGGGTGTTTGGGTATTAAGCGCCTTTTCGTTGGTGAGCATGTTGAGTTTGCGTATTGTGAAAGAGTTGCTTACTTTTCCGACTCGAATCACTTTTATCCTTACAGCTCGCTTGCACGTATCGAAGCAACCGAACCACTCATCACCTTTCACGACAACACGCAGTAGTACAAGTTTTCAAGGCAAACCAGATCATCCCCATGCACACCCGCAACTAAACAATGCTCAACAAATCACTTGGCGGCGGCTTCAAGCCAACTTATTCCCTTCCCCGTACATATGCAGATACTTATACCCAGCCTTATTCACATTTACGTGCAACCTTTGCAAGACACAGACCCTAACCTTGGACCACATCATCAGGGGTGCAGCAAGGACCCTCCCCCACCAAACCTCCTAAAACAGTTACCTTTAAGTGAGGCCTGGGAGAGAATCCTCAAGACCACAAACTTGAACACCCAGCGCCGGGCCATCAAACCTGACAACCGTCGCCACTTAGGAAACCGTCAGCGGCCTTAATGAAGTTGTTTACCACTAACTACTAGTCGCTTGCACGAGAGGACAAAAACTCATTTAGCAACTAGCGCTTTTCCTCTTTCATTGAAGCCCTGTCTCTTTCACTACTACTCGCTTGCACGAGAGGACAAGAACTCATTTAGTAACTAGCACTTTTCCTCTTTCATTGAAGCCCTGTCTCTTTTTTTTTCTTGACTTGAGCACCAGCGTTAAGTTTGTTTACCTCTCGTTTACTATCGTCAAGCTTTTTTTAAAAAAAATTTGTCATCGAGTTGTAGTGCGTGAGTGAACTTGGCTGACGCATGACATGATATACGAGCTTTCGGCACGAATTGTTTCCGGGACCATCAGCAGAGGATCGATCAGGCCCTTCGACAGGTTGCGTACGTTGCGGCGGAGTACGTACAGTGGCGAAAAGCTGGCACAATAGCGAGCTAACGAATTCGAATTTACGGACCAGGCGCCCAAATCAAGTGAAGCCTTGTCACGGTCTACTGTGACAGGCCAGCGTAAGGCTCTTGCCACAATTCCAATGCCCCCCACCCCTCTCCTTGCTACCCCTCACACCATGATCCCGTTGTTATAGTTGGGCCATAGTTCTCAGGGACTCGGATGTCTCTAATTCTTGCCACTCACGTACATATAAGATGCACATAAGTACGCACATGTATACATGAAATGCGTCTACACACACGCACACACAAATGTACGCAGCCACATATATGCTCTAACAGGCCTGAAAAACGCGGATGCACACACATGACTGAGTTTGAAAACACACGCACACAATATGCTTACGAATGCGTTCGACGACATGTGTACACAGAAATATCTGGCACGTGCAGTCGGCCGCAAAATATTACGGACCATGCAAGCGCGCGACGTTATTGCAGTCATAGGACGTGCCGTCTGCATACACTCTTTAAAAAAAGTTAGTAAAAAGGTATCAACTGCAAGCAAATAGGTAGTAACTGCAGCGGTTACCACCTTTTTTTGGATTGTTACTACCCTTTTGCTACCTGTTTACTACCTACATTAATAAAGAGTTACTAGCTGCAACCGTTACCAACGTTTTGCGACCTGTTTGCTACCTACGTTAGTAAACAGTTAGTAACTGGAATGAAAAAGGTAGTAACTGCAGCCGTTACTACCTTTCTTGCCCCGGTACTGCCATTTTGCTACCCGGCTGTTGACTATCTAATGCAAAATAGTTTGTGATTCCTATTCTGATAATTTATGAGAGGAATCGTCTCGACGTATATGATTAAACAAAAAAAATGACGCAGAACATATCTACAGATCAAGAGAATACATTTTGTTTTCAGCAAATGTGGTAACTGTTACCACCCTAGCCGTTACTAACGGCGCTTACTACCAAGGTTGTAACATATGTGACAAAGCATTACTATCCCAAAGTTAGCGAGTACTAGCTCTGCCGCACAATCAGGGGAGCTATCTACGGCAGACTGCTCGCCACTGTTCAGCACGTGGTCTGTATTATTTTGCGACCGACTGAGTGCACACACAAAAACATGCGCGAACTTAAAACACACGCACAAAACACACGTCAACTACAAACTCGCTTACAAAACATACACACGTCATGACATATATACGCACAAAACCACTCATAAACACATATTAACACACACACACACATAGCTCATACGGGCACAGAAACATGTGCACCAACAAAGGTAAAGAACGATAGCGAGAAAAGAAAGGCGCGCATGCTTACAATGGTTAAGGTCATCGCGTTTTCAGAAATTTCGCGGTGAAGGAGTGTTTCATTTACACCCGGTTCAGTAACCGATGAAGGAGTGTCTTGACTCCAAAAGCACTGTTGTCCTATAGAATGGTTGTTGAACAAGGCACTCAGCTGCTTCATTCTGCGCCAATTTTCTTCGAATGCCGATTCTCACAGCTTCGGTAGTAAAAGTGAAAACACAAACTTGTCTTCCTTGCTTAAAAAAAAAAGGAAACAAAAAAGAACTTGGGAGGGGTGAGGCATAGTGTTTTGAGAGCGATTTCTTTTATGAGGCATTACTGGGGTCAAGCCTGAAACTGAACCTGTAGGTAAAGGAGGTGTTGCCGCTACGCTGACGTCATCGCACAGCTGCCTCGGAATTCAGTTAACCCCACGGTTCTTCTTCTTTCTTATTTTTCTTTACTTTCTTCCATGCATGCCAGGTTTAAGTTCCCTAGCTACGGGGAGAAGTGTTTCAGCTGCACCAACGTCGTCGGCCATTTGTTGGCTTATAGATGTTGCCTTCTCAATTTTCAGTCGACCACTGGTGAGTAGTCAAATTAACGTAATTTTCGTGGCCGTGTAATTGTTTATGATGGACAGTGATGACACACTGTGACGACATTAGATGCCGACAAGCCACGACTCTATAAGGTGCTTCGCGCCTCATAAAAGGAGGCCAGAAACCACATCTGGATCGTAGACGTTATTTCAATTGGCATTTGGACAAATTATGAACAGAAGAAATTTGTGCAAACGTTGTATGTAGATTCGAATTCTGTCCCATGCAGAAGAAAGTTTTGCACAGCAGTCACATGCATGCACTTATTTGACCAGCGTGTGCTTGACTTTGCATCTTTAAGCGAGCGCTTAATTGTTCTCAATACTGTTCTTGGCCGTTTGGCCTGTTTTCTTCGCGAGTGCGCAGTGCGGCGAACGCTTTCGAGGAAGACAATAAGATGATTCATGACAATGGCTGGCATATCGCTTGCGCTCGGCGCTTTGATTTTCCGTGTAGTGGGGTTCTTGCTTACACTCGCAGGAGTATAGGCGAAAACAGGAAGCCATGGAGTTCTGGCATGAATTGTGTTTAGTGCAGCTGTCGCTTTGCATTGTTTGAGAATAACCTTCGTATCAGGGTCGCGTTTCCTTGCAGCTGCACACTGTCAATTCGTAGTATAATATTGAAGTCTTTGCTTGCCAGGTTATTTTCATAAAAAAAAAAACCTAGTCTAACGCAACATAACTACACAACCTTTGGAAAACTGTAAATTTAAACGACCAGTCAGCAGGCTATCCGACTTTTATTTTTATTTTTTACTCAATCCATAGAAGCTCGGCAATTCGTAGAGTGAACCATGGTGATCAAGATTACAACTCTGTGCGCAGCGCAGAGACTCCATTTCTAAAAAGTGCCGCCATATCCACGAAGTGAATGATGATGAGTGGGCGAAGCTCCGGAGGTAAACCTGGTAAACCATGAATCCTCTGTACATTTTTCCCACTCGATTTTATTACATCGCTCCCCCTAGCGTACGTCGCCGCACTAAATCGAACGATTGCCTTCAACCAATGACACGCGCCATATGTGACATCATTCCTATTTTATAAGATCTCGCGTCTTTCATCAACTACAAGTACCGCTTTCTAGTTTATAACATCTTGCATCTTTTCATCATCAGCTACAAGTACCACCATCTAGTAAACACTACAAGAACTAAACGAGAGGTGGCCACATACAGGAGACGGTACCACCATCTAGTGAACACTGCAAGAACTAAACTAGAGGTGGCTACATACAGGGGACGGTACCGCCATCTAGTGAACACTGCAAGAACTAAACTAGAGGTGGCTACATACAGGGGACGCACAGCCCACGCCCTAAGGAGCTTCGCCCCTAAAACAATTCCCGCGCTTCTCTCCTACGCCTGACCAATCCTCCATTCACGCGCAGTGACGCTAAGTCGCCGGTCGGCGACTTGACGCATAGAGTTTCCTAATATTACACTAGAGGGAACTCTGGTGCTAGAGCCTATGGGAGCTGCAGCGCGCGGCGCTTCGGCGAGCATGGGAATGATTGGTAGTACACACATTTGTCTAATCTTCGTACTTCTGGCCTGCTTTTGGCTCCGTGTGTGTTCGTGTGGCTTGAAGCTGTTTTCTCACGAAACAAAAAATCAGCAAATGTTCAGTGGTTGCGCTTCACCAAACTGTTACGCTTTTAGACTTAGCTTTCCGAATCGGGTCACGAAGTTCAAAAGGGTTGAATCTTTCTTTCAAAACAAAACCGAAACACAGCAATAAACGAAGCGGCAAGTACGAAGCCTAGACAAATGTGTGTACTACCCATCATTCCAATGGTCGCTGAACGAGCGCAGTGACAGAGCCTCCTTATAGTTAATTTTAGGAAACTCTATGACGAAGTAGCACGCAGCTAGTCGATCGGTCTAAACCAGTCACGACGACGGGCTACGCCTTTCCCTTCCCTGTGAGGGAGAAGGGTAGCGAGGCCGCGCGAAAATTTGAAACTGGCTGAAACCGATGTTCAAACCCCTGTAACTACTTCAATATAGCACGTATACTCGCGAAAATCTCGTGGCAGCATATTCACGAAACAAAAGTGCACATACTTCTTTTTGCAACGATTTCTGGACCTCGGGCTTGTTTACTGACCCTTTAAGGACTCGTTTTCTTCGTTATAAGCAATAATAATGAGAACTATCAGTTCATAATTAAATTTGCTGCTTACGGCTTTTTTGTCACATTTTAATAAAATTGTCCCGCATGTGTACATTTGGCCAATAAAGGTTAGCAGGATTAAGTATATAAAGTTGCGACTTCCGACCTGACCTAAAATTATTCGATCTTACTGAACCGAACATAAACTAATATAACCTTATATATCCTTTAAAATGAAGTTGTGAACTGTTATTGCCGACTGTGTCATATTAATCTAATTAAAAAAGAAAAATGCGCTTTCGGATCTGAACTAACATTTTGGAAAAACGAGCAGCCGATTCAATGACAATTCAAGAGTGTCGGACAAAGCAGACAAACAAATCATATTAATGCCGATCTTCATACAAGACTCAATGAGCCAAAAGATAGTACTTTCTTTATGCATTGCTTTAGTGATAAAGATGCAGTTGTAACGCCCTCAAAGCAGTTAAAATTAATATTCAGGTCGCTGAGCAAACACATCAATTTTTTTAAAAACGCACTTCGCCAGCTAATACGCTACTGCCGACTCTAGCTTGACTGCAGCATCGAAGCAAGAAAACATATTTAGACTGCCTTATATTTCAAGTTGTATACGAACACATGCGAACCATATTTATTTTTGTTTTTCTTTTCTGAGAAGTAGAATATCTTTTCTAGTTGTACTGTCATTATTAAAAGCCGGGAATGTTTGCCTTGAAGGGCTACTAAAAGGACTTTACGTTCAAGGTAGAGAAACACTACACGGCAATGGTCGCACATGAGATCCTGACACCTAACGAAATGCAAAAATTTGTGAAGACCTACGATAGTTCTTTATTATTATTATTATTATTATTATTATTATTATTATTATTATTATTATTATTATTATTATTAGTATTATTATTATTATCAGGCGCAAGACGGTCTTTCTAAGTGTCAGACTTGACGCCATTCTTGATGTCATTCCAGATGTCAACGTTTTTTTTTTTTTTTTGCACAGAAACATCCGCAGCACTATATTCACGCAGCGAGGAGTGTTGTGAGTCTTCCAGAGAAAGCTAACCTCGTGAGTCGCTCGACACTTTGATAGAAAACAAGGCGGCTGCTGTATTCTTCTTTGTCCTCATCATAAACGTTCCCAGTTACTTTACTGCAGTGCTGCTCATCTACGTGTACCCTTCTTTAGATATCTGTGCGAACGTCTTCAGAACAAAATCTCGACGACTAACAGAAGTGACTGTTGGGGGTTTAACATCCGAAAACCACGACATGATGTCGCAGCGGAGGCCTTCGGCAATTACACGGACTTCAAGTGCACGGACCGCAGGCTTCCCCGTCGAAAATGCTGCCTCCACGACCGGGATTTTGTCCCGCGACCTGCGGGTCAGCAGGTCGAGCCCAATGTTATGACGACGTAGAGGCTGTGTTGTGTCTTCACGCGTGCGCATAAACAGCTTCACTAAAGTGACGTCTGCCGCGGGAGGTCAGTGTTGCCACCCACCGACAACACTTCGGCCGTGGGAACGCGAGCTCGGAATGCGCGTGCCGCCGAGCGCCGCTGTGTGAGTGTACACTACCGCCACTGCACCTCCTTCTCTTCGCGCGTCGTTGTAAAACACCGCCGCAAGAAAGGGGCGCGGTTGGCGCCTGCGGCGGTGAACGGTTCCGCTTAACCGCAGCAGCGGTGGCTCCCCCATCCGTTTCCCACGCGGCTTCTGCAGGTGCGCTCGGATTCCTGGCGCGCCTCCCGGAAACTAAACCGCCCGTTGCGGGTTGGTCCCGGGAATGCACAGTTCCTGAGAGGCAGTGCACCTATAGTAAGATTACAGGAAACATAGAAGAAGAAAAAAAAAGAGTTCAGTGCAGTACGCAACTGCGAGCACTTCGACCTTGCACCCTGCGGCATAGTCCGAAATTTTTTGTGGTGTGGAGGGAGGTGGGCGGGTGGCAACCACCCTTTGTGTACGTTCACGCGCGTGTTTGCACGTAGAGTTGTAAACGTGCAAGGGGCGACTTCGAAACGATGCATACTTGTAAAAATCAGCCCGAACGAGACACAAAAGAGGACAAGCTCCCAACATCAGTGCTGTCTAACTGAAGTATTTTTTTTTTGAAAAAGAAAAAAAAAACGCAACGAAAACCAACACTATGCGGACGCATGAGTGTTTGTCCGCGTGAAAGAAATTATCAAGCGCACATACGTACCCCGCAACCTGGCTAACAAATAGACGACTTACACATGAAATCATTTTGATAAAGAACACTTCAGCGAGTTCACGGACTATGTCGCTTTCACGCTTCAATATGAGTTAATATGTATAGATGTCCGTATAGACATGCGAAAGATTTAAACATTTCAAGGGGGTATTGAGGGGAGGTAAAACTCCCCCTCTCCCACACTGGCTACGCCAGTGCATCGCTATGGCTATGGCATATTTCACTGTAGGATTGGGCGTGTTGATACGTCATAATAATGAGTGCGAATCAGCGCACCGGCCTGGAGGGGAAGTCGGCGCTTTGTGTCCTCTCTCATGTCCCCTCCGGTCGGTTGCACCAATTTCCACTCATGTGCACACGCATTCTTATCATATTCCTTGTCGTTTGTATGTGTTCATACTTATTGCCCAGTATATATGGTATTGCTCTGTATAGATGGTTTTTTTCAACCCACTCCCGCATAGGCCCGAGAAGGGCCTGCAGTATTGTGAAATAAATAAATAAAAAAACTAAATCTCCCACATTGTCTCACCGTTGATCGAACAACTGGTTTTGATTGACGAGGTCCTTCTTTTTGGGCAAGCTCGTGCTAGCGTAGTTGATATACTCTCGACCGTGGCGCGAGATACATATCGTGAAAAGGAGGGTAGATAACCCGTCGCGGTGGTCTAGTGGCTAAGGTACTCGGCTGCTGACCCGCAGGTCATGGGATCAAATCCCGGCTGCGGCGGCTGCATTTCCGAAGGAAACGGAAATATTGTAGGCCCATGCGCTCAGATTTGGGTGCACGTTAAAGAACCCCAGGTGGTCGAAATTTCCGGAGCCCTCCACTAAGGTGTCTCTTGTAATCACATGGTGGCTTTGGGACGTTAAACCCCACATATCAATCGATCAAGGAGGGTAGATGAAGAGAAGGGAAGCGCCGAACTATACCAAGTGTTTAATGACAGTCTGAGAAGCATACAGTAAAAAAAAAAAAAAGAAGACATTCCGCACATGTGCTGGCTGTTCGGCCATGCACGGTAATGCCTTTTTTTTTCTGTACGCGTCTCAGACTGTCATTAAACAGTTGGTAGTTCGGCGCTTCTCTTTTTTGTCTTCTCCTCCCCTACTTTTCACGAGATGCATTTTGCACTGAAGTAAAGTAGCGAATTGGGCTATTTGGAACATGCTCGTCACGGGCATCAGCGGAGAAAAGATCGTGCACTTCCTTGTGTTTTCGTGCTCCTTGTTTTTTTTTTTTTTTTTTGCGCTGGTCGTCATGAGTATATTGCGCCACAGCATCCCACGAGGGGACTAGAGCAGAGGAGTGGTGGGAGAGGGACAGAATGTTTAGGTTCTGCGATATTATACAGTTCTACAAATCGGAGAGATCACAGGAGGTAGACTGGAGGTGACTTCAAACTAGAACATTTTACATTCCGGTGCGCCTCAATCGCATCTACCCCGATGCATACCCAGATGTGCACAAATACAGGACGAAAATGCAGTCTCCTCAGAACAGCCTGGCGCGCGGTTGCAGTAAAACAGAACAGAACAGAGCTTATCAGCGCGGTGGAAAGCCGCACTGGTCAGCTCAGATCGGGAAGATCAAATATGGGCCATCCAGCGAGCACGGGAGGCGGCTGAGAGACTAGGGTCTTTCCCCCTCCACTGGCTTGGCCTATAGGCCCACAACTCGATCAGCTGGTCTGGATAAAGTTGTTCACCACCACCACAGTCAAGGTTACATCAGCAATAAAGATGGGTCATGTACTGTTCGATATGAGTACGCGTTAAAGAACGCGAAGTTGTACGGAAGCCTCCACTACGGCGTCTCTCATAATCGTATCGTGGTTTTGGGACGCTATAGGCACCAATAATTAAGAAAAATCATACCTCATTTCATTGCGTTTATTACACCTTTAAAGGCCCGAGGGGATTACATAAGGAATATGTGGGGGGGGGGGGGGGGCATAAGAAGCAGGTTTTGAAACAGTGCAATATGACTGATTGGTAACAAATCAAACTAAGTAATGAAAAGAAAAACACAAATGTAGCATCTGGTATTACAAAGAGAAGTTAACACGTCACGGTAAATGCATCACGTTTAAACAAACGGCGGATTAGTTTTCGCGAAAGCTTTTTCCAACAGGACATGCAGCAATGACGTTAGGAAGCGCGTTCCACAAAAGGTTCGCATGGAAAGCCTCGTCATTTCATTATTACCTCTTCCAGCTGCTAACACCACTCTTTCGTGGTTCGCCGTACTGAATAGACAATGATAGTGGGGATGAAACAACTACACGGGAACAAGAGATGAGGTCGTTGTCTTGCAGCAGAGGCTGTCATGCTGCGCAAAAATGCATTATCCTAATCATCTTCATAATCATAATCATCATCCTGATTACGCGTATACTGCAGGGCATAGTCCGCCGATCAACCCGGTCATGCTTTCCAGTGCACGTTATACTTGCGAGTTCTTCAAGCTTGTTTGTCCACCTAACTTTCTGTCTCCCCTTCGTGGGCTTGCCTTCTCTGGGAGCTCTTAATGACCAGCGGTCATACTGGCTACATGCTACGTGCCCGGCCCCATTCCATTTCTTCTTCTTGATTTCAACTATGATATCCTTAACCTCAATTCGTTTCCTGACCCACTATGCTTTCTTAAGTTGTCTCGCAGACCAACATAGCAAACAATAATCAATACTAATTATGCACAATAGCACTACTTAATTATTACAAAAGTTGATTAAAACATGTCTTAATTACTGAAATAATACCACTATCGGCTGATATGGCGTAACTGTTGGATAATATGGGTAAGATCATCATCATCAGCAGCAGTAGTAGAAGCCTGACTTCGCCTACTGCAGTTCAAAGGCCTCTCCCATGATCCGCCAATCATCTCGGCCTTTTGCCTCCTGCTGCCATCTTATACCAGCGAACTTTTTAATCTGATCGGTCCACCTAACTTTCTGTATCCCCTTCGTGCGTTTGCCTTCTCTGAGAAAAAAACAGTCAGTTACCCTTAATGACCAGCGGCTATCCTGCCTACGTGGTATACGTTGCCAGCCCATGACCATTTTTTCTTCTTGATTTACTATTGATGTCCTTAACCCCGTTTTGTTCCCTGACCTGCTCTGCTCTCTTCTTGTCTCTTAAGGATACACCTGCCACTTTCCTTTCCATCGCTCGCTACGTCGTCCTCACTTTAAGCTGTACCCTCTTTGTAAGCCTCCAGGTTCCTGCTCCATAGGTAAGTACCGGAAGGTGCTGCTGTTATATACCTTCCTCTGGAGGGTTAGTGGCAGATCACCATTCATGATTTGAGAATGCTTGCCGAATGGGATCCACCCCATCCTTATTCTTCTATTTATTTCGCTCTCATGGTTCGGCTCCGCGTATACAACCCGTCCTATGTAGACATATTCCTTTACAACTTCCAGCGTTTCTCCACCTATCGCAGAGAGCTGTTTTCTGCCAAGACTGTCACACATTTTAGTTTTGTGAATATTAATTCCCAGACTTCTGCATAATATTATTTTTTGGTATGTCAACTTGACTACCTTCAACGCTAGAATGTTATCTAGTGAGGCCAGTCTAGCTGTGCTATTAGAAGAATCAGAGGGTGTTAAATGGGGTGTAATATGGCTCAGCGAAGTTAGGAGGACCCGTGAGGCATTTACAGTGCTGAAAAACGGACAAGTTCTATGCTACCATGGATTAGTTGACAGAAATGAACTATAGGAGTGGAGTTTATTATACACAAGGATATTGCTGACAACATAGATGAATACTATAGCATCAGTCAGAAGGTGGCATGTAACATAATTAAGTTTAACAAAAGTTACAAGTTAGAGGTGCTACATGCGTGTACGTGCCTACATCGAGTCATGTGATCCAACCCATACTAATTGTAGTTATTTGAACCTGATGGTTCGGCTCTGCAGTTACTAACTGTCCTCGGTATCTCCTATACCTTTTATTCACATTGTGTTCGGAGTGATTCATTAGCGTCAGTGCGTGACGTCATATGGGGAGCCGTCCAGCTGTCTCTGCCTGTTCTCCTCGTAGGGCTGCAAGACCTCCTGAGGACGGACGAGCTTTCATAGAAGAACGCAGTTTCGAATGAGATTACAGATGCCACGCTCGAACATTATCACTAAAAATATTACAGAAAAATGTTATACTAGTGTTCTCGCCAGTCTTGGCGAGTACCATGAGAGTTGCAACGCCAGGCGAAAATGCTTGAAGCCCACGTGCTTCGCAAGTTAAAGAACTCCAGGTGGTCGAAATTGCAGGAGTCGCCCATTGTACGGCGTGTCTCATAATTGCATCGGGGTTTTGGGACATCGAAACCCCCAAAATGATTATCGTTGTCGGATTTGCAAACGCCTTATCGAACCTGTTCGAGAGCGAGCGAATCAGACGCGAGGGGTAAAGATGTCATACACGAGAACGACGAGTAATAACGTGACGTTTACTGTCTGTTTTCTTCAGTATATGCACAACGTGGTATACAGGCACACGCAGGGTAGGAAGTTTAAAAAAAATGCACTCAATTACATAGTTATGCTGTTTTTTTTTTATTGTAAACGTTGCCTTTCGGGTATCGATCTTGTAAACGGAGTATATGATCTCGCTCACGAATGCCACGGTGATTGATGGCCGAAATCAGCTACCGTTTTCACTCCCACACTACCAGCTTTGGCTACATAGTTGCCAAACGGCTGGCTAATGATGGCTTTTGCAGTTAATATTATCTTTCTGAAGCGCTGCCTGTATTTCAGCTAGGTTAAACGAATAAATCGTTTTTCATTATTTAATATTACCCAACTCCCCTCTCAGGTTTCACACACTCTTAGATTGCTCAAGTAGGAAAATTTAACAAATGCTTAAGAACTATGCCTCAAACTTCGCAGATCCGCACTGAGGAATAGTTATACTTTTTCTGCCAAATTCACGCTTCCGTCAATACATAAAAAAATAAAGGAATGTGTCACAGGTATCGTGCCCGTTCTGTTAACTCGGTGCGCTTTACGTAAGCCTACTTCCAATAATAGACGATATTAGAGTGTCACGACAACGGCAAGTCGAAGGTGTTTTGGGGGGACCAGCAGACTCGGGGTAAAGCGGAAGGTACGGGTGAAAGGGTGATATTTGCGCGCGAACGAAAGTGGCACTGCGTAGGTCGGCCCCAACATTCCTTGTAGGTATGCATTCAAAATCTCACCTACGGCAATATGTTTCGTCCGACCACAACACCTTCATATCCACCCCCATTTATAACTCCACGCCATGGCGAAGTAGGGCGTCTATTCTTTTGTTTGTTCGTTACTTGCCGGTGTTCCGGCGCTCGACTGTGACGTCAGTGGTCCTCCACGCCGGCTACCGACAGGCGTGCTACGAGAACAATAGCGACTCCTCACGACGAGAATAATACAACGCCCGGGGGCAGTGGGGTTAGGGCCAACGTCTCAACCCTTCACTACCGAGTCGCGCGCGCACACAGCGTGGAGTCTTTCTTTCTGTTTCTGTTTTTAGTGCGAGCAACGAGACAAGCGCGCGCGCGCCCGCAGTCACAGCCACCTGTTCCGCTGCTGCTCCGAAAGACGCGCCGACTCCCAGCAGGCCCCAGCAACAACATAGCACGCTGCCCGAGATGTCGCTTACGTCAACTCCGCGCTCCACTTTCTTCCATCTCCTTTTCACCCGCTCTCGTTCTTCCTTTAACCTCCTCTCCTATTCATCTGTCCTTGCGTCGCGCGTGCGTCTGAGTGACTGAGCGCTCACGCCTGCCTTGTCAGCGCGTTCGTTTTCTCTTGTTTTCTTTACGACCAGGCGCTATTTCGACGATCGACTGGCGGCGGGCCGAAAGGCCTGTTGAGGGCGAGCGTTGGCGAACGCCTGTGGAGGCGCTTCGCAAGCCGCTCTGCCGGCGCTTCACGCGGGCTCTACGGCCACGTTTCGTTAGTTGATCATATGTACTTGCGGTACTTTCTTTCTTTCTTTCTTTCGCCATTTCTTTTTTTCTATCTTTAGGACATAGAAGGTGCTCGGTTTTACGCTGAAGTGGGGGTGGGAGGTCAGCAGCGAGAAAAAAAAAAAGCTAACCCCCTTCCCCCGAAATTCGGATGGACGGTTGTTTTACCGAGGACAAATAAAAAAGGTGCTTTTCAAGGCCTTCAAAAGTACCCCCCTCCCCCACACAAATGCACCCCACGAAAAAAAAACACATCCTGGCTACAGGCCTGGGGCGTGAGTCGTTTAAAAAGCCACGACACCCAAATTTCGATCATGTTTTCCGTATGGTGAATCAATCCTTGCGATTTTACAAGCTGATGAATATTGTAGCTTATTTAGTCGAGCACTTAATTTATAACTGCATGTTCTTTATAAAAAAATCCCAACGTATCCACGGAGTGAATGATAAGTGGGGCGAGGCGTCTGTCTGTCTGTCTGTCTGTCTGTCTGTCTGTCTGTCTGTCTGTCTGTCTGTCTGTCTGTCTGTCTGTCTGTCCGTCTGTCTGTCTGTCTGTCTGTCTGTCTGTCTGTCTGTCTGTCTGTCTGTTCGTTCGTTCGTCCGTCCGTTCGTCCTTCCGTCCGTCCGTCCGTTCGTTCGTCTAGTGACTCCAAGTACCGCCATCTTGCGTTTTGTGATCATATATTCACTCCAAGTACCGCCATCTTACATTTTGTCATCATATATTCACCATCGCCATCCAGCGAACATTCTAAGAACTAAGCGAGAGGTGGCTACTACACTACGACAACGACGACACGGGACGTGCGAGCCACGGCGTAAGGAGCTTCGCCCCTAAAAAAACGTGAGCTGCCTGAGTCAGGAAACAATGCCACCCTCACGGGCCGTTTCTTAATAAGCTGCTTGCTGCGTGAGCGCCTTCATGCCGACTAACGATGTTAGACACCTTTAGTTGGGCGTACGTAACGGGCCCACGTACGCAGCACTGCCACGGGAGAGAACTGCGCATGTGCAGTGCGTAACGCATCGGTTACAAAAAATGCGCGCGTACGCCCGAAAAAAAAAAAAAAAACGCTGCGTGCTTAAACGTGACGAGACGAAGCGTACGTGGCGTGACGCTCTCGCGATATCTCAATAGGTGACCAGTAAAAGAGCGACGGATTGTGGGATGCATCGTCTGCAACCGGCTTCTGGTTCGACAAGAGTAGACGATGGTGAACCGCTTCGCCGCAAGTCCCAGATTATTCGGGATTCGCGCACGTGGTCGCCCGTTTATCTTCGCCCTGGTAAACCATGGTCGGTAGGTCAGCCGTTGGTTGCTCCAACTCGAGCGTGAAAGGCAGGCGCATGTATCGATTGCCACGAAACGAAGAGAGGAAAACTGAGGTGGGCCACGGATGTGCATGAAGAGAGCCACAGCGACAGGTAGCCTTTGAGTACGGAACGTTGAAGCCAGAGTGTGAGAAAACCATTTTATCACTGATGCGTGTGTATTCCACACTAAAAAAGCTCACGCATGAATTTTCTGCGAATAATATTTTGAGAAATAAATTCTCGCGCCGACGCGCCTAGCAAAAATATTAGGGGAACGACCGGGTGAAATATGCCTGCCATACGAGAGGAGCACCGGCCGTTGTACCCATATACATGACAAAAAAAAGCAAAGGCTTCACTCAAGAGTAAGTTTACACAAAGCGCTGGACGAGTGCCTTTGCGTTTATTTTGGTCAAAGTAAGCGCCAGGACGGCACTCCAAGGAAGAAGTGCGTTAACGAGCGCAGGGTGCAGATTATTCGGCGCCGTCTATGTCTGATTGTTTATTTGCCGCCGTGCTGCGCATCTTGACCAAGATCAGCGTTGAAATTAGCATCTGACTTCGACTCAGAATTGCATCTTATAGCGCGCTGAAAGCTGTAAAAAAAAAGAGAAAGATATCTCCCCGCGCTTGATAAATTCTGCGCTTCATGCCAATAGACCGACGATGTCAGCCGAAGCAGCGATCCCGAAATGAACTCTTAGCACATTGCTACAGTCATACCCATCCCCTGACATCTTTGACATAGTGATTTTTTTTCATCTGCAGTAACGTATCTGTCACAAACCGAGCGCTCAAAAAAGGGCGCGCCGCCAAATTCTCGCGACGAAGCACCGAGAGGTCAACGATAAAAAAAAGAAAACAAGCATCCAAAGGCTCCCCGGGCGCGCGTCTCTCTCCCCTCGGAAGCGAAGGTTCGCCAACGAACCTCCTCGCATCAGCGGCCGAGCAAGCCCTAGAGAGTTCTCGATGGAAAGGGGCGTGGTGATGCAGGGTTGCGTCATCTTTCGCGGACGGCCCTCGTACCGTCTCACCCTTTCCCCAGCCTTCGCTCCGTATCGCGCCGACAAAATGATGAGAACTTTCTGGAATCTCGCGCGGAAGGTATTTAATCGAGCAGCCGAGATGAGAGATCAGGAGAAGACGGAAGTTAGCGCCAGAGCGCGTAGGGATTCCGCCGCGTAGTCGGCGAAGGTTTTGTCCGTAGGGACAAAGCAGGAGAAGAAGAAAGTATGCGCCAGAGTGCGTAGGGTGTTCCGCCTTGTGGGCGAAGCCTTTTGTCTTCCGTGACAAAGGAGGAGAAGAAGAGGATTTCAACCTGAGGGGTGAAGACTCGAGCTACAGGCAAGAGTGTGTGTCTACCGCTATCGAGCGAAGACGCGTGGCAACAGCTGCGTGTCTGAAGCCGACGTGTTTCCGGCGAAGAATTTTGGAGCCTGGAGAGCGGTCAATTGAAGACGCGAGGTTTCCTGGAAGAGAAACTTCGGAGGCAGCGGAGCGACAACAACACTGGACTTTGAGTGAGTGATTCTCGGAAGAGTATCATTCAGACTTTTGTTCCAAGAACTTTGGACTGAATAAGTTTTCTAACTCTTTAGTCTTTAAGTGTCTTGGTTGTTCGATGCATGCGACTGCATTGTGGTGCGTATTGTTGTCTGTGTCCGTTGTTTCGAGTGTGGCTGATTGTACTGTGTAGTACATTGTTTGATTGGTGACATATTGTATTCAACTATTGTCGAGTGTGCATACTTGTGTACCGTTTGGATCTGCCATAACTGAGAATATAATTTTGTTTTGTTTATCAACTCTCGGTACTCGGCTGCTGACCCGCAGGTCGCGGGTTCGATTCCCGGCTGCGGCGGCTGCATTTCCGATGGAGGCGGAAATGTTGTAGGCCCGTGTACTCAGATTTGGGTGCACGTTAAAGAACCCCAGGTGGTCAAAATTTCCGGAGCCCTCCACTACGGCGTCTCTCATAATCAAATGGTGGTTTTGGGACGTTAAACCCCACAAATCAATCAATCAATCAATTATCAACTCTCGGCTCTGACTTGTTCTTTGGGCCACAGCCGGCGTCCGCTGGCGCGCCAAATAGGACCACTTCTAAATTGTCCACGCTTTCGTGGTGCGGTTCGGGGGGCCGATACTTCGGCCCTTGGAATTAGCCCGGCGATCGCCTCCCGAATTAACGGGACCTGTGACAGTATCATACAATGAAAACTATCTTCGATTGATTGATTTGTGGGGTTTAACGTCCCAAAACCACCATATGATTGAGACGCCGTAGTGGAGGGCTCCGGAGATTTCGAACACCTGGGGTTCTTTAACGTGCACCCAAATCTGAGCACACGGGCCTACAACATTTCCGCCTCCATCGGAAATGCAGCCGCCACAGCCGGGATTTGATCCCGCGACCTGCGGGCCAGCAGCCAAGTACCTTAGTCACTAGACCACCACGGCGGGGCGAAAACGATCTTCTGTATTGATTGATCTGCTAGCCAAACTGACTACCCCTACCCCCCCCCCCCCCTAGCAGCATAAAAGCATTGCAGATCATTTTAGAGCGATAAAAAGTTTCCTTACAGTTCATGGCTTGCGTAGCTTGCCATCGTCACAGTCACGGTTAGCAAAAACAAAAAACAACTACTTCTAAAGCACTGACATCGCAAGGAGAGGTGTTTTTTATCAACGGAGTGGTACCAAAATGCGCGCGTGCCGCTGCTAACCCGCGTGGTGTGGCGAACCGGAAGCCGTCGCATCCCACAGTTCTCTGCGATTGCCCATATTACCGGTCACCTATTGAAATAGGAACCAGATAGCAAAACGGCAGCGATGGCGTCGAACGCTAGCGGAAGTAAAAACCAGTGATCTGTTTAGTCATCTGGAGCAGTGGGAAGAGATTGCTTGGCGCCTCAGGGAAGTCCTGAAAAAACCATTTACAGCGCGCTGTGTGTGCGAGCGCCTGAACCTGTTTCTGTTTTGTGTCGTTGAGCGCGTCGCGTGTAGCGTACGCAACGTATCGTGCCGCGTACGTAGGCTCGTTACGTACGCCCAACAAGAAGTGTCTATTGATTCCTGTTCAGCTGCGGACGCAATCGATTCATTTCAGTCTTATTTCGCTTGGCATTGCAAATGTACGATTAGCAGCGGCTGAAACTTCGGTAGAAGACGACGGTTCCGTCCATGTATCGCATGACGTCACAACCGTCGCGGGGGGGGGGGGGGATTTTAAAATGAAAAGAAGAGAAAAGTGAGCCCCGTAACTGTCTCTCAGGGGGAGGACACCTCAAGAGTAGCTCACGAGGGATGGGGGCAGAGAAGGGATTAAAAGGATGTAATGAAAAGGTGAAGAGATAGAGAGAGAGGAAGGAGAGAGCAAGGCGCAGGGACAGTGAACGACGGAAGTGAGAAGAAGACAGGAGAGATGGAGACGGTCGCAGGATTCCGAGGACGGGGCACCAGTGGCAAGAGCTCTTGTCGGCGACAGGAGATGGCGTAGGGGTAATCAAGTCGACCAGAGCTACGCTGTCGTCGTCGTCGAGGGCCGGCGTCAGGAGTTGGCGTAGCACCATCCCAGTCGGCCAGAGCTGCACTGTCGTCGGAGATCGCGAGGGCACAACCGGTCGGCACGGAATCCAGCGAGCGTCGTGGCGAAATGCTGTCGCCGGTGGTGGTTGGTGTTTACAGGCGGCTACCTCGGGGGCCTCGCTGTGTTGTCATGTCTTTCCTCTACATTTATCTGTCTTTCTTGTACTGAAACAGACTTGCGCTGTGCATTACTGATATATGTATACAGGTACCATCAACTTTCTATTTTTCTTTGAAAACCAGGAATTGTTGAGTGATTACGTCATGGTCCCTTTAACACTATCTTCGTAGGCTTGGCCTGTTTCCTTTGTATACGGAGATGTGACCCTATCATTTGTTTTCTTGACGCTCTTGTTCGTGCGCACGCAGGTTGTTTGCGACAACTTTTGCACGTGGAATGGAATGCTACTGGCCACCGCTGGCTTCCATTGACGTCACTTGGCGCGCCTGGCGTGCCGTCGCGAACACGCGCACGCACTCATCGAGGGACGTGCACTCTGCGCCGTACTAACCTGCGGATTTACCCCGTTGCGCTTGGCCATAGGTGTCGGAGATCGGAAACGCGGGGGAAGGCCGTAATGGGTAGTCATCGCGCGACAGACGCGGGCTAGTTGGGTCCATATCAGCACGCGCCATCTTATCTTTATTTCATTTTATTTTTTATTTGCTCTCTTTAATCTTACTTCGTTTAGGCACTTAGGTGAAAACCAGCTTATTCTGCAAGGAAACGCTTTCGGGAATTACCCGGACCCTCAATACGTAAAGTGACCTCCAAAGTGTTCTCCTTTCTCTCTGAGAACGAGGGTGTCGGAACGAAACATATTTAGTTTCACTTTTAAGGCGAACGCCTTAGATGCCTCATCAAATGCGAAAATTGATTGTCGGCGTCGGAAATGAGTGATGCAAAAAAAAAAATCATTGCATGATGACAATGCTGTATAACGCCGCCATGGCGTACCATAACGTCGAAATTGGTGATGTCATTATGACGTCACTGTGATGCCGCGTGATGACGTCATTAGAAGACATCGTATCATGGTCAAAGAAGGGCCGATTACGGAGGCTTTCTGCATCTAACCTGATGACGTCATCTGAAGACATCGTACCTTGTGTTAGCGTCCTCTATCCCGCTTTTTGGTAAAATTTAGGGTGTCGCCGGTATGGCCGTAAAAAGATGAAAATTGATAGAAGACACAACACACGACTCACGCACTGTTAGGAAAATAGAAACAAAACAACGCTGCATTTAATTAAGAAAACTAGGTTACATATTACTCGCGCAACCGTTCAATTCCGCACATCGCACAACGCACAACCGCTCAAGTCGCTCGCAATTCGCAGACTCTTGTTCGCTCGCCGTTCTCGCTGCGTCTCTGGCTCTTCCCGCGCTTTCTCGCTCTCCTCTGTCGACCACAGATCCGAGTACACATACGCACACGCTGACACAAACGCGCACGCACCACACACACACACACACACACACACACACACACGTGCACAAATTGTTCCACGAAGTCAGTGGTAGAGGTCCGTCGCTTAGCCATTCGGGGAAACAGAGTCGAACGTCCCACAGGCCATGGATGCACAAAGGGACATGTTTCTCTCTTCTTGCACCCGAACTGGCAAGGTGCATTAAAGCGGGCCGCCGCCTTTGTGCTGACCCGGCGCCCGCAGGTCTGGGAGGCTCGCCGATCGCTGCTGCCCGTAAACAAGGAAGACGGCCCCCTCGAGTGACCAACGGACACTCGCACGGCACAACACACGCAAAAAGAAATAAATAAAACAAGACTTAGAAGATTTGAGGCAGTCGCGTACACTCGGCCGTCCTGACAGTCATTAACGTCCTCGTTAATGGAAAAAAAATCATAAACAAACCCACACGCCAATACACAAACAGAATTGTTTCCTTCGTCGAAGAAGACAAGAAAAAAAAACAACTGTTTCAGTACGCACAGTTCACTCGGTAAATCCCGGCACGCACTGAAGTTCTCAACAGACGCCAACGCAACTATGGCGCACTCGCATAGGGATGGGTCTTGGCGCAGCTACGGGCCGAACGTCTCAGTCGCTGCACCTCACATTCGGGGGCGTCCGACTCCTCCGCAGACTCTCCGTCGTCATTAAGGTGTGAATGCGTATTGGTCGTTGTCCAGCACTTCAAACTGCGACACGTGCGCAGTGGTCGCGAAGCGGCTCGCCCTTGTTTCGTCAAGGTCGGCAACTCGATACGTGTCAGCTGGCAACACTGCCGTGATTACAAGGGGGCCCCTATATTTTGGCTGGGCTTTGGCAGGCCTTCCCGTCTGTTCTGGAGCCCTCGTCATGAAGACCACGTCACCGACACCGTACAATTTAGCCGGGAAGTGGCGTTTGTCGTAAGCGACCTTCATCTTCTTCTGCTCGCTCACGAGGCGCTGCCGTACACGTTCGCGCAGCCCGCCAGGCTCCTCCCACTCTGACGCTTTAGATTCAACCAAGTGCTTCAGTGCCACGCTGTGAAATTCCGGTCGATAACCATGCAACATCTCGAAGGGAGTCTTCCCGGTCGTCTTGTTTACAGCCTTGTTCAAGCTGCACTCTGCATCACTGAGCTTTTCGTCCCAATCTCGCTGCTCTGTATCGACCATCGATGTAGTAGTGACTGGGCTCGCATACTGGGAATATGTCTCAGTTCCGATTCCCTCTCTTTTCCGCTCTCCAACGATGTCACGTATAGCCTCTCGCTTTGCTGCATTCGTGCGGTAGGGCCGAACAGCCACGGGGGCGCTACCAGGTATATCCTGCATGTCCATCGAAAGGGCAGATGTGCAGCCAAGTTCGCTGAGATTGGCGGCGAAACAATCCCGGTACTCATTTAGGAGGCACGCGAGCTCACGACGCTGCTCCTCTGTTACGGAGGGGCCCATTTTAATTTCCTCGCACCCGATCGGCCGTCGCGCCTCCGTAACCAGAATTTGTTCTGGCTTCGCCGTGCTGCACTTCTTTCTGCACTCATTTATTTCCTTCATCTCGCAACCCGGGATGTCCACCTCTGTCGCGTGGCCAAGTCTTTGTCCTTTACGTAGAACCACGTCATCATTTCCGCTCGTAAACACCGGCACAGTAACCTCTCCGTCCTCCATGTCAACAAGAATTTCGCACCCACAGTTGTTGAATAGCACTGCACCAGTGACGTTAGACTGCGATGACAGTCTCACCCAATTTATAACATTGGCCTGCAGTGGGGTCTCTTCAGCAGTTTTCAAACGTAATTTCGGACATGAAACGAAGGGTTCGAGATGTGAGAATGGGCACTCGTCTCTATGCCAGAATTGCAAGCTGCCGCCCAGCCTAGCGTAGGTCACATATGGCAGTTCGGTAAACGTGCGACCGACAAGCAAATCGACCGACTGGGCCTCGTCAGGTACAACAAGTATCTGTATATTCTTGCCAACGACGCCATCTATCAGCAAGTCGGCCCGGCACCTGCCAATCGCACGAGCAGCTGGAACTCCCTGGCTGCCGAAACCATACAGAGCTGTCGCATCTTCCAGCACTTCCGCTCCACACCGCACCGCCGCTGATTCGCGCAGTAAGCAACCGGAACTGCCTGTGTCTATCATGCCAATCAAAGTCTCATTGCCATTCCATTTAACGTGCTTCAAAAGCACGCCAGGGTCAATTTTCTCTCCAGACACAGCGTTCGTCTCATTTTTGGGGCCTTTTGCTTGGCAGTGTTTTTGGGTATGCCCAGTCCTCCCACATTTTAGACATTTTTCTATTCGTCTTTCCTCTGGGCAATCCCGCGAAATGTGTCCGAATTTAAGACAATTATAACATTTTCGCTCACCGTTCTGATTTGTGACGGCTGGCCGCTGGTCCCGCCCGTCGTACCCGGACGCACCCTGCAGCGGTGCCTTGGGTGCAGGTTGCATACGAGGTGCATCGCTTGTCGCTCTTCGCTCAGCCGTTGTCCCGAAGCGTTCCCGTCGCTCACGGTTGATCCTCTCAAATTCCTGAATGTCGTGCAACAGGTCATCCGCGTCTTCGTGCGACCTTCCAAGAAGCATTGTGCATAACTCCCGTGATCGCAGACCGGTCAGCACCTGCTCCCTCGTATCACAGAAATCTAAGTGCGCCTCTCTGCAAAGGCGCACCTTCTCGTGGAAGTACGCAGCCGTGTTCTCATTTCGCTGCTGCATTCGCTCTTGCATACGCCTCCATCGCTCCGCCGCCCGTGTCTGGCTGTAGAAAGTCCGCCCGAACATCCGCTCGAAATCGTCCCACGATGAAATTTCGGCAGCTCTCGAACGGTACCAGTCTTTTGCGGCGCCGACCAGGTGACACTTGGCAGTTTCGAGCAGGAATGGCGTTGGCCACCGGTGAAGCGTAGCCGTCTGGCGCAAACTTTCCATCCATTCCCGGGCTGCTGACGCGCAACCATCACCGGAAAAGTCTGCAATATTTCTGCTCAAATCGGGCATCACTTGAAACGTGTTGATGGCCGCCTGGTGTGGAGCCCCCGACGACTCCGGCTGAGGCAGCCGCCGCAGCAGGTCCGCCAACAAGCGGTCTTTCTCGCGCAAAGCGTCGAAAAGTTCCCGCTTGGTGAGCCCAGCACAGTCGTCGTCATCACGGTGACCACTCTCCCCCGGCGATGATCCGTCCAGCATGGCTGATGTTAGCTCTCTGGAAGTGCGCGCTCACTGGAAGTCCACCATTGCTTTGTTCTCGCTCCGACGCAATCGCACTCCTCACTAAGATTTTTCAAACTCGTTCCGAACGTTTTCTAAAATCGGTCAAATCCCACTTCTGATGAATGTTAGCGTCCTCTATCCCGCTTTTTGGTAAAATTTAGGGTGTCGCCGGTATGGCCGTAAAAAGATGAAAATTGATAGAAGACACAACACACGACTCACGCACTGTTAGGAAAATAGAAACAAAACAACGCTGCATTTAATTAAGAAAACTAGGTTACATATTACTCGCGCAACCGTTCAATTCCGCACATCGCACAACGCACAACCGCTCAAGTCGCTCGCAATTCGCAGACTCTTGTTCGCTCGCCGTTCTCGCTGCGTCTCTGGCTCTTCCCGCGCTTTCTCGCTCTCCTCTGTCGACCACAGATCCGAGTACACATACGCACACGCTGACACAAACGCGCACGCACCACACACACACACACACACACACACACACACGTGCACAAATTGTTCCACGAAGTCAGTGGTAGAGGTCCGTCGCTTAGCCATTCGGGGAAACAGAGTCGAACGTCCCACAGGCCATGGATGCACAAAGGGACATGTTTCTCTCTTCTTGCACCCGAACTGGCAAGGTGCATTAAAGCGGGCCGCCGCCTTTGTGCTGACCCGGCGCCCGCAGGTCTGGGAGGCTCGCCGATCGCTGCTGCCCGTAAACAAGGAAGACGGCCCCCTCGAGTGACCAACGGACACTCGCACGGCACAACACACGCAAAAAGAAATAAATAAAACAAAACTTAGAAGATTTGAGGCAGTCGCGTACACTTGGTCAAACAAAGGCCGATCGGGGAGGATTTCTGCTCCTAACGTGATGATGTCATCAGAAAGCATCTTACCTTGGTCGAACAAGGGCAGATCACGGAGGCATCCTGCAACTCACGTGATGGCATCATTTGAAGACATCGTACCTTGGTCAAAAAAGAGCCGATCATGGAGGCTGTGTTAGGTGCAGAAAAGCCACGTTACGTGCAGAAAGCTTTCGGAGCGCGGCGGAGCAGGAACAATTGATACATCGACTGAGAAAGAAAATAAGATGAATTTCGCCTCACAGTTGTCTCAGATGAATGCATATGGGACCCTGTAAGTATTATTTTCGTCCAACCGAAAAAAAAAAAGGAGCTCCGCTTGTGCGCTAGAAAAATAGAATTCTCTGCTACAGTTTTTATTCGCATGCAAAAATATGAAATCAAAGTGGAGATAAAAGCGTAGTATTTATTATTAGTGAATTATGATTTCTCTAAGCGGGCTGAATATTTTGCGTCGACGGAGCCAGCATGGTCTCAGGAGCAACTGCATAGTGCGATATTCGAGGCCGCTGTTCTCATAAAATAAACTTTGAGCGCCAAGAATCTTCTCTCCACGCTGGTGACTGTATAACGTTCAGGCCCACTTGCGTCAGTAAAGGCAGCTCGTGACGATGCCGCCTTTCGCAGAATTTGAACACATCTTCGCTTCGCAACTTCCTCGCCTGAAATACCACATTGTCTTCCGATGTACACATTAACGCTCACGTCGCTGATTAGTTTCGGTTTGCCAACTTTCCCCTGCACCGAGAACCAACCAAAAAAAGAATGGTGACAGGGCTTGACTGAGCGATACATGTCACTGTTCAGAAGAATAATCTGGTTGATTCGGGGTTGATTCTCAGCGCATACGTGAAAGGAACTCTCTCTGAAAGCGACAATTGGACGATCGGCCACTCTCTGTGCAGATGCTACTGGGACACCGTCCTCGCCTTTCGTCGGCTCAAAAAGCAGTTATATAAAGCTGTCTTGTGCCTTTTGAGGACTACAGGCCTACGTGACCACCTTTAACTTTTGTGTAGTGCCCCCGCTGCATACGCGTCAGCCTATTGACTGACAATCCTTTTTCTCTCTCCCTTTCTCTTCTCTTTCCTCTCTCACTCATCTCTATGCCCCCTTCCCATTCCCGCAGCGTAGGGTAGCAAACCGGGCATGTGCCTGGTTAACCTCCCTGCCTTCTCTCTTGTTGTTCATCTCTCCCCTTTCTGAAAGCGAGCTTTCGCACCTCTCATACATGTGCGAGCACGTCGTCATTGGCGTAAGCCTTCCATCGCTGCTGTTCTTCTCGCAGTCACCATTGTCTTTCCTGCTCTCTCGTTGTATACATACCAGGGTTCTTCGGCTCGCCGTCGTCACTTCGCAACCGTTTGTTGGGATAACTGTTGCCCTCTACAAATTTAGTGGACCAGTAGGGGCTACACAAGTTCTCTGCCACATATCAGTTCATGACTATGATAGCGCTCACGGTACGCCACACAGCGACACTGCGTTAGTATACCGATTTTCCACATTCTATATTCCCTCTTTACCTTTCTTATATTGTGTATAAGACAGTATACGCTTGTGCCCACTCGTAAGTGTGCTGCTATCACAATAGGCACCATCGTATGGGGTTATACTCTCACGATGCCGCTTTTTCGGGAAATCTGGGCAGCTGGACGACCGATGAGCGAAGTCGGCTCGTCGTATTCTGCAACCGAACGCGAGAACTGGCGTTTTAATGAAGCCGGTACTTAAGTGCCGAGACTTATTTGATCGTCTGCAACATACTGCCAGCTATCTTGCATTACCACGGTTACACGTGCCCGTCCGGCTAATCGTGGCATGAAGCGCAAACCTTCTTAAAACGGTCCACGTGACCGATGCCACCGCGGACTGTTCTGCCTCCGTGATCAGCCGACATTTCATCATCCCACGTCCGCGCTCGGCCCATTTTGTACTAACGGCGTTATCTCCACGGCCTTTCGGCAGCAGTGACAAGGCAACCATGGGCGTCGGCATGGGTGTTCAACATACTACCTCCCATATGCGATCACCCTATAATATTGTTGCGGGTTCGCGGCTATGCAGCTATGCGGGCGGTGCGAAGAAGAAGACGACGACGTTTTTGGGGCTGTTCGAAAATACACAACGGCTGCCATCTTGACTGCTGGAGTACTTTTCTACTCTAAAGTAGTAAATACATTCGCAACATTTTGGTGGTGGCGCTGGGTACGACGCAAGACGGAACTTCGAAGCGGACGTGTTCTCGACTGCCCGACCATGGCAACAGAAACCAATTCTGCCGCTCCTGTTTCAGCCGCGACTCCGGCGCAGCCTGTACAGCCGGTCGTATTGACGCAACCGCGCGACCCTGGCAACTTCTGCGGCACCGACCATGTTGACGTTGACGACTGGATTCCGAAGTTCGAGCGGTTTGCAGCAGTGTACCGGTGGGACCCTACGATGATGCTCGCCAACGTTGGCTTCTATCTCTGCGGAACAGCTGGCGCGTGGTTCGAGGCTCATGAAGCGGACATAACCAGCTGGGATACTTGCAAACAGAAGCTTCGTGACCTGTTTGGTAAGGCCGTCGGACGCCAGCGGGCCGCTTCTAAAGAACTCTCTGGTCGGGCACAAACTACGACCGAATCATATGTCACCTACATCCTTGACGTTCTCGCCCTTTGCCATCGTGCCGACCCCAACATGTCCGAGGAAGACAAAGTAAGCCATTTACTTAAAGGCATTGCAGATGATGCTTTTAACATACTGGTTTCCAAAGACTGTTCCACCATTGATGACATCATCAAAGAGTGCCGCCGATTCGAAGAGCTGAAGAGTCGCCGGGTCGCCAAGAATTTCTTGCGTCTTCCGAACACGGCCGCTACGTCATCTTGCGAGGACCTTCAGCCGCCATGCAGTCAACCACATAACAACGAGAGTGTGGTTCGCATCGTTCGTAGAGAAATCGAGGCCGCGTCTCCGTCTTTTCTGACCCGCCCATCTGATGATCGACCAACGATCTCGTTGATCCAACAGGTCGTGAGAGAGGAGCTGGCAAACGTTGGGCTGCAGCCTGTATGTTCGTTGACGGAACCTCGGGTCAGTACCATAGCGCCTTCTCCTGCACCAGAAAGATTCCGCCGCTATCGTGATCCTGCTCAGTGGAGGACACAGGACGACAAGCCTATATGTTTTCATTGTCATGGTGTAGGACACATCTCCCGCTACTGTCGTTTCCGCACGTATCCACCTCGGTCGTTTCCTGGCTATCGACGTGACGACAACCACCGGCCCCTGCAGTACAGCGCTCGTGACGATGGACCGTACAATGGCACTCCTGCGACGCCAGTCCGCCGGTCCAGCCGTTCGCCGTCCCCGCATGACCGTCGCTCCAGGTCACCTCAGCACCGCCGCTATTCGTCGCCCCACCCTAGTGGACGCCCTTCTTCGGAAAACTGAGCAATGCAGCTCCCGGAGGTGACGCTGCATTGGACTCCCGACCTGAAAACCCTCTGCTGACCTTGACTACGGACAAAAACCTGCTTGATGTAGAAGTGGATGGCCTTCCTGTTACTGCCCTTATTGACACCGGCGCACATATTTCAATTCTGAGCTCTGACCTCCGTGCACGATTAAACAAGGTCCTTACGCCGCCAGAGTCCCTATTTGTACGTGTCGCTAGTGGAGCGACCCCGGCTGTGCTCGGAATGTGCACCGCGCGTGTGAGATTCGCCGACCGCCAGACGTCCGTTCTATTCCATGTTCTCGCTCACTGTCCACATGACGTCATCCTTGGACTCGATTTTTTGTCCGACCACTCCGCTGTAATTGACTGCTCAGCCGGCGTCGTGCAACTTGACTTGCCTGCGGCCACCGAAGAGTCGAAGATGGTACAGAACAAGCTTTCGTGCGCTGAGTTTGTTCGCCTCCCACCCCAAGCCCTAACTTGTGTCACAGTTGAACCATATCCCAGTGTTCCGGATGGGGATTACGTGGTCTTTCCCTCTCCTGGTGTTTTACTGGCCCGCAACGTTTCCTCCCCGTACACCATATTAACTGTCACAGCGAACAAGACGTGCCTTCCTCTTCTGAACTTCGGACTCAGCCCTCAAATCCTACCACAAGGCATTGTTCTCGCCACTCTTTCACCGTCACACGAGTGCCAGATCTCATCAGTGTCACGTGAACTGGCCACAGTCGCCTCGCCGAACCCGCATAGCACCGACGCAGCCAACTCTACACGGCTCAACAATGTAACTAAGATGATTGCCTCAGACCTGTTGCCGTCTCAGGTCAAAGACCTCACTGATCTTCTCACGAGCTATTCGGACATATTTGACTTTGACGGTAGGCCCATAGGTCAAACATCGCAAGTCAAACATCGCATTAATACCGGTGATGCAGCTCCAATTCACAGGCGTCCCTATCGAGTGTCACCATCAGAGCGCCAAGTTATCCAACAGGAGGTGAATAAGATGCTCACAAAAGGCATCATAGAGCCCTCATCGAGTCCGTGGGCGTCCCCTGTAGTCTTAGTTAAAAAGAAGGACAATACCTGGCGTTTCTGCGTGGACTATCGGCATTTAAACAAGGTCACCAAAAGGGATGTCTACCCGTTACCTCGTATTGATGATGCCCTGGACTGCCTTCATGGCGCAACCTATTTTTCTTCGATAGACTTACGCTCCGGTTACTGGCAGATCGCCGTGGACGACCTCGACCGGGAGAAGACCGCCTTTGTAACGCCCGACGGTCTCTACCAATTCAAGGTAATGCCGTTTGGCTTGTGCAATGCGCCGGCAACGTTCGAGCGGATGATGGACACGCTTTTGCGCAGCTTTAAATGGTCTATCTGCCTGTGTTATCTGGACGACGTGATTGTGTTTGCCCCAACCTTTAAGTCTCACCTCGAGCGCCTTTCCTCAATTCTTTCAGTATTTCGAGAGGCTGGGCTCCAACTTAATTCTTCGAAATGCCATTTTGGGCATCGCCAAGTTACTATTCTAGGGCATCTCGTTGACTCCTCCGGCATCCGCCCCGATCCCGACAAAGTCCGAGCTGTCCTGGATTTTCCTGTACCGACTTGTGTCAAGGACGTTCGAAGTTTTGTGGGCCTATGCTCATATTTCCGACGATTTGTCAGAAACTTCGCAGAGATCGCACGCCCCCTCACTGATCTTTTGAAGAAAGATGTACCATTTGAATGGGGTCCTGATCAAGGCACGGCCTTTTCCCAGCTCATAACACTTCTGACCACGCCACCGATTCTCGCCCACTTCGACCCGTCTGCTCCAACCGAGGTCCGCACTGATGCTAGTGGCTACGGTATTGGCGCGGTTTTAGCCCAGCGTCAATCCGGTCACGATCGAGTTCTTGCGTATGCCAGCCGGCTCCTTTCTCCTGCCGAACGCAATTACTCTATTACGGAACGCGAGTGCCTGGCGCTTGTATGGGCAGTTGGTAAATTCCGCCCCTATTTATATGGCCGGCCTTTCACAGTTACCACTGACCATCACGCTCTATGCTGGCTTTCAGCCCTCAAAGATCCAACGGGGCGCCTTGCTCGTTGGGCTCTGCGCCTCCAGGAATTCACATACACAGTGGTTTACAAGTCTGGCCGTTTACACCAAGACGCCGACTGCCTCTCCCGGTACCCCGTTGACGCTCCAGATCTAGTAACCGACGACGCGTCCATCTGTATTTCCTCGCTCTCTGCTTTCGGCAACATGGGATGTGAGCAACGGCGTGACGCGTCCCTACGCGAGCTAATCGACCGCCTGAACACAGGCTGTACAGACAGTTCGCTTCGCATGTTCGTTGTCATAGACGGCATTTTATACCGCCGCAACATGCACCATGTGGGAAACGAACTACTACTCGTAATACCCACTCATTTGCACTCGACCGTACTTCAGCAACTACATGATGTACCAACGGCTGGCCACCTTGGTGTTGCCAGAACGTACGACCGTGTCCGCCGACGCTTTTTCTGGCCCGGCCTCTACCGTTCTGTACAACGTTATGTTAGGTCTTGTGAGTCGTGCCAACGCCGCAAAAGGCCAGCGGTACACCCCGCCGGGCTCCTTCAACCGATCGACGTACCTGCCGAGCCTTTCTATCGTGTCGGCCTCGACCTGCTGGGCCCTTTCCCTCTTTCTACCGACGGTAACAGGTGGGTCGCCGTCGCCATAGATTACTCGACCCGTTTCGCAATTACGAGACCTCTTCCAAGCAGCTGCGCTACAGATGTCGCCGACTTTTTGATTCAAGACGTCATCTTACATCATGGTGCTCCTCGTCAACTGGTCACCGATCGCGGTCGCTACTTTTTATCTAAGGTAATTGACGATCTACTTCGTTCTTGTGCAACCAAGCACAAGCTTACGACGGCCTACCATCCTCAAACAAACGGCCTCACAGAACGTCTGAATCGCACACTCACTGACATGCTCGCCATGTACGTGTCGACGGATCATCGTGACTGGGACATTGCGCTACCCTTTGTCACTTTCGCTTACAATAGCTCACGCCACGACACTGCTGGATATTCTCCCTTTTACCTTTTGTATGGAAGACACCCGACATTGCCGTTCGACACGCTTGTACCCAACCCTGCCGACCTGTCCACAGCATATGCTCGCCGCACTATTAGCACCGCGGAGAAAGCCCGTCAGATTGCCCACCAGCGCCTTTCGGACTCGCAGCTCCGTCAGAAACGTACCTATGACAGCCACCATCGGGACATCCACTTTAGTCCAGGTGACCTCGTTCTTCTGTGGACTCCGTCGCGACATGTTGGTCTGGCTGAAAAGCTTCTACCCAAGTATTCCGGACCTTATCGGGTGCTACGGCAGGTAACTGATGTTACCTATGAAATAGCACCTCTAAACCCTTCGATACCTTCCACATCTTCCGACATCGTCCACGTCGCTCGCCTCAAGCCGTACATCTCGTCCAACACCTGCTAACAAGCGCCGGGTCGGCGCTTTTCGCCGCCGGAGGTCGATGTTGCGGGTTCGCGGCTATGCAGCTATGCGGGCGGTGCGAAGAAGAAGACGACGACGTTTTTGGGGCTGTTCGAAAATACACAACGGCTGCCATCTTGACTGCTGGAGTACTTTTCTACTCTAAAGTAGTAAATACATTCGCAACAATATCATATGGTGAGCGAGGATGTGCGTATAGCATATGAGGGTAAGTATGTGCAACATGCCCCCCACCCCATGCACCACCCTTGATATTTAAAAAAAAATTTAAAAAAGACAAAGCTACACCAGCACTTGTCCGATCTCCCTAGCAACCCCCTTTCCCCCCTCCCCGTCTTTGAAGCAATGGAACACGGGTGTGTTCTTATTACCTCCCCAAGAAATAATACCGCCGACGCCCGCGGTCACGTCTGCCTAACAGAAGTAAAAAAAACTGCACTGCTTTAGTGACATGGTAGCTTAAAGTATGTTACAAAGCAAGTATTAGTCCTTCTAGTAGAACATTTTGCCAAAATCGTGCTTTCAGCATGTCAGGATAAGTTTGGTGAATGCCCAGTCATTTTTTTTTTCGCATTTAGATGGAGGTGGTAATGCTAAAGGTGCGTGTAATTTGATTTAGGTGCACGTTAAAGAACCACGAGTGGTAAAAATCTATCCACTACTGCAGCCCTCTTAATCATATCGCGATTTCGGTAGGCCAAACTTCAATAATCATTATTATTAATTTTTCTAGCAGATTTTAAGTATCGATATACTTAGGATGTTGCCGCGGTGATCAAACTTCTACAAAGCAGTTATGACGCACATTGCTCCTTGGCTTCACTTTCTCGCAGAAGTATACATGTTCCCTATGGTAACATTGAATTAGCTACCGTAATGTATTTTAGAAAATAACCGAAATTATCGCCGTTACTCTTTCTCTCTGCCTTGTTCGCCCACTTACGTTATACGCGTGTACAGTCTCAGAAACGGCAGCGACTCCAATACGACAGCTTTTCTTTTCAATAGAAAATGGTTCGCCAAAACAGAAACACCTGGTATATCCGAATGTTTCCTATATATTACTTCACATAAAAAATAGCGCCAATAACGAGGGACAAAAGAAAGACGGAGACAGACAGTGCCACTGTCTGTCTCCTTCTTTCTCTTGTCCCTCCTTATTGGCGCTGTTTTTTATGTGAATTATGTCGTACCAACTCGCCCAAGCAACCACGTTAGCTACTATATATTACATCCAGTGCGTAGGCTACTGCGTAATACCCCCCAGTGATGCGTCATCGTGCGCGGTAGTCCTGCCTTGCGCCTCGCTCTGCAGATGTGAATGTGCTTTGTTCTTCCCCACGAGGACATCCTACACACGTACGGTGTCCTTCGCCTTGGATGACGCATTCACGCGCACATCTGAGTAACCGAGTCGATAAAGGCCTTCGAAATGCGAGTATAACTTGCGTAAGAGGAAAGTGGGAGAATGCTTTGACACAGCCAATTGAATCAAACGAACAATTTATTTAGAGAAAGCGTAGAGGGTTTTAATTGTCGTCTTGAGCTGTACCTTGTGTATTAACTGTGTCGTAAATTGAAATGAAGCAGGAGAAAAGTTGACTTTTGCGTCTGTGAAATCTGAACCCACAACTGCAGAGGCGTAGCCAGAATTTTTTTTTTTTCGAGGGGTGTGGTGATAGAGGAGGGAGGGGGGCACAACTTTGACCTTAAGTAGGGGTCGGGCAGATAGATGTGCTGGAGCGTTATTTGTTGCTCTGTATACCAGGAAAAAAAGAAAGATTAAAGGGGGGGGGGGGGGTACGGGCCCTGTGTGCCGTTTACAGGCTATGCTCATTTCCCTTCTCACCGAAGGTACTGTAACCACTAAATGTCTTCTTTCTCGTTTACATCATGTAAAAAAACGGGAAATATGAAATAAAAAAAATGTACAGGAACATTTAGTAGGCGTATTATGAGAGAGTGCGTATGCGATAATTCAGATTCCGTCACTTATGCTAACATGTTTCAAACCTAGCCGACACAAACCATTATTTAGCCAATACTACAAGTCATTTAGCCAACACCATCTGACACTAGCCCTCATACGGCCAGCATAATCTGGAATTTAAGTACTTGCTGTGTCAACTGTATAATAATATGGTATTTTCTATATGCCAGTGCAATTCTTTGTAACCAGTGTTGCACTTCGCGCGTGCGTGCGTGCGTGCGTGCGTGCGTGCGTGCGTGTGTGTGTGTGTGTGTGTGTGTGTGTGTGTGTGTGTGTGTGTGTGTGTGTGTGTGTGTGTGTGTGTGTGTGTGTGTGTGTGTGTGTGTGTGTGTGCTTCAGAAGCGCACCGCAAGGGTATGAAGAGTCGAGGCTGCATGTGAAGAAAAAAAAAGAATAAATCATGCCATTCGGGTTTGGAAACTTCTCTCAGATCACATCTAAATCAACGAAGGGAAACTATCCGCGAAGTACATATATACAGAAAACAGGAAGTCGGTGTCTTTTTTAGTTCCCATTTGTTCGTTCAGGGCACGCTTCAAATCTTTTCCCCCTGTTTATTTATTACAAAGATGCACGCAGCCGCTGACAAGGCGGTCTATATATAAGTAACTCAGGGGAATCCCCCCTCCCTTTTTTGTTCGATCTCTTCAAGGCTTGCAAATTAGATTAAACTTATTACATTCCCTCAGGACCTTGCAGGTTTACGTGTGAAATGGAGGGGGGGGGGGGGGGGTCCTTGAATGGATAGAACATTTAGCTTTATCTTGTTCCTATATTTGCGTCAAAGGGTCTGTTGACTCGGGTAAGTCGATAGGAACACTTGTTATTAAGCAATGGCGCCATTTGGACTGCTGATCTTCCCTTCAGGGCTACTTTCGACTATCTATTGACGCAAGGGTACGGGGTTGGCAGGAAACCTGGTCAACACGATGCCCAACATAACGTGAGTTGCGTACTTTGCGAGGGAACCTTGAAACTTCTACAGCAGCTCCTCGAGACGTCGTAGATACATCTGCTGAGGCCCAGCCAGTTGTTTTATCATTAAAAATTAACTTGTGTTCAAAGGGAGCTACATATTTGTGATTAGGAGTTTTATGCGACTGATTCATTCTCTGTAGCCGGAGATGCGAGGCAATGTGTTTGAAATTAGCGACATCACAAAGGAATTTGGGTGGTGCAATTTCGCGCCAAATACACGTATTAGCTCTTTGTGCACTCACTCGTCTTCTATTAGCGAACCTCTGATGGCAACATAAGCAAAATTGTTCGCAAAGAATAGTTTAGCAGCATAAACTTGATACCCATATCTATCTATCTATCTATCTATCTATCTATCTATCTATCTATCTATCTATCTATCTATCTATCTATCTATCTATCTATCTATCTATCTATCTATCTATCTGTCTGTCTGTCTGTCTGTCTGTCTGTCTGTCTGTCTGTCTATCTATCTATCTATCTATCTATCTATCTATCTATCTATCTATCTATCTATCTATCTATCTATCTATCTATCTATCTGTCTGTCTGTCTGTCTGTCTGTCTGTCTGTCTGTCTGTCTGTCTGTCTGTCTGTCTGTCTGTCTGTCTGTATGTCTATCTATCTATCTATCTATCTATCTATCTATCTATCTATCTGTCTGTCTGTCTGTCTGTCTGTCTGTCTGTCTGTCTGTCTGTCTGTCTATCTATCTATCTATCTATCTATCTATCTATCTATCTATCTATCTATCTATCTGTCTATCTGTCTATCTGTCTGTCTATCTATCTATCTATCTATCTATCTATCTATCTATCTATCTATCTATCTATCTGTCTATCTATCTATCTATCTATCTATCTATCTATCTATCTATCTATCTATCTATCTATCTATCTATCTGTCTGTCTGTCTGTCTGTCTGTCTGTCTGTCTGTCTGTCTGTCTGTCTGTCTGTCTGTCTGTCTGTCTGTCTGTCTGTCTATCTATCTATCTATCTATCTATCTATCTATCTATCTATCTATCTATCTATCTATCTATCTATCTATCTATCTATCTATCTATCTATCTATCTATCTATCTATCTATCTATCTATCTATCTATCTGTCTGTCTGTCTGTCTGTCTGTCTGTCTGTCTGTCTGTCTGTCTATCTATCTATCTATCTATCTATCTATCTATCTATCTATCTATCTGTCTATCTGTCTATCTGTCTATCTGTCTGTCTGTCTGTCTGTCTGTCTGTCTGTCTGTCTGTCTGTCTGTCTGTCTGTCTATCTATCTATCTATCTATCTATCTATCTATCTATCTATCTATCTATCTATCTATCTATCTATCTATCTGTCTGTCTGTCTGTCTGTCTGTCTGTCTGTCTGTCTGTCTGTCTGTCTGTCATCTATCTATCTATCTATCTATCTATCTATCTATCTATCTATCTACATGGTGGTTCCTTTAATCTATATTGATTGATTGAAATAACTTCAATGATGTCCTGCGGGACGCGCCCTGTGTCAATTTTAGCCCCTTATGACCTGCAGGAACCTTATCTGTTCACAGCGCATAGGAATAATCCACTGATTTCTTTACCAATGTCCTTCCTGCACTGTCTGTGAGCCAACTTATTACTGGCGACAAATAAAAGACGTCTCGTAGCTCGCGATCATCATCAGTGCCACGCGCACGCTCTCGGCTGAACAGCATCCGAGCCATTTCGCTCTGCCAGGTTCAAAGTTGCAGTCACGAATGAAGCAAGGACATTAAGCTTTCTTCATAATTTTATAAAGACATTGTCCTCATTGCTAAAAAATGTATGATCCACGCGCAATAAAAACCACGTGGACGCTGTAAGAAAACTTGGGGAAGGACTCTGCGCTGTCGAGCGCTATACTTTCTTGGAGTATATGCGACGGCGGCTGGATGTATGGGTGGATTGATATGGCTGTACCCTTTAGATGGGGCGGCGGCTAACGCCACCTAGCCGTAATACTTAGTGAACGAAGAACTAGATTGATTTTTTTTCTTTTAATTGTGAAGTTGAGGTTTCTTAAAATAGTTGAAGTTTCTTTAAATAGTGAATACCGTACTTTGCAGTGAAGAGTTTAATTTTCTTTCGTGCCTTGACTTTAGCCACCAGTTAAACCTCCTTCTAGTTAATTCTACTCACATAAAGTCAATTATGCCCTCCCTGTCCGTAAACCTCAGTGCTTTGAAAAACTATGCGCCCTCATCCTGAACTATAAGGTGAAGCCCTTTACAGAACATTATCAAGTGTTCGGCAGTTTCCTCCTCCTCTCCACACGCACTGCATACGGAGTCTACCCTTTCGTAATTGGCCCGATAAGTCTTGGTTCGCGATAATCCCGTCCTTGCCTCAAACAGTAGAGAACTACCCCGCGAATCGTCATAGATCCTTTCCTTTGCAATTTTCTGCTTGAAAGTTCGATAGATCTCTAGTGCATGTCGGTCTGCGTTTCCTTCGCCTTCTTCTTAATCGATAGTCCCTTTTGGTTTGGCCCCCTGCTGTTTTCTAAGCATTTACCCGCCAATTTTCTCGTTCGCTTCCTCCATTTTGAATCGACATTCCTCATGTACAACTAGCTGAAAGCCTTCCTAGCCCAGCGCTCCTCCCCCATTTCTCTCAAACATTTCTCAAACTTTATCTTGCTGCTAGCTTCCCTGCCCTCGATTGATGTCCGTCCCATATCACCTTGTACTCCCTGATTTGGTGTATTCCCGTGAGCTCCTAAAGCAAGCCTACCTATTCCACGTTGCTTAATTTCTAATCTTGCTTGAACTTCTGATCTAATGCACAAGACGGCATCGCCGAACGTCAAACCAAGAACCATGAATCTTTTCCATGCAGCGCCCTAGCGTTACTCTATATACTACCTTTATAGGTAGCTAAAGGTAGCATATACAGTGACTCTACAGCGCCCCTTGCAGCAGCGCCACCAGCGGCGGCGGCACGCAGAGGGACCCTCTGTGGCAAGGGAAACGTGCGGCACTCCGCACACCTCCCCCTTCTAGCCACCCTACACCTGAGCAACAACAGAGATAGTATATAGCGCTCGCAAGGCGGTGCGTGCGCAACGGCTAGCGCGCTACGTACGTTACAGCTGAGGCTCCTTCCTACAGAATTAGTTTAGCGTTCGCGACAACGGACACATGGACTGCACCTAAGCGTCAACACCTTCGTCTTGGGGTGCTACTTAGTGCCACCTAGTGATTAGGCAATAAACTACAATAGCCAACCATAGTTGACACGAGTCAAGACATGATACATGAAACTGCGGACATACCGGGCGTTGAAAGACATCCCCGTCAGCTGCTGTATTTTCACGGCGATAAGTGTCCACTGCACGGGGTCCGCGAACGGATTTAAGCTCCTCGCGTAAGCAAGAAGCTCCAAATCAAGAGCATTCGTGAAATGCACGCGGGAGTTACTCGCAGCCATGACCGAACTTCTGCTTGTGATGCTGTTGGTCGCGGCCATCTTGGTTTTCGTGCTCTCACCAGGGGGAGATCTCGTGAGAACCTCTGCTAAGGTACCCAACGGCTGTAGCGTGCGCAACGTAAGAGCCGAGATCTAGTGAACGCATCCCTCGCGAGCGCAAACGCACGCATCTTTCTTACGTAGAGTGCCACGGCCGCCTGGATCGGTCAGCGCGCGCCTTATCCAGGCGGCCGTGACAGCATATACGCAGCCGTGCTCCCTCTCGGGCGATGCGTGCACTAGGCCGTGGCGCGCGCTAAACGAAAACTAGTGTTCCCCCGATGTGCAACATCTCGATGCGTCGAATCATGATGATGTACTACGTTATCAGCCAGTCTTCGTCCGACTACTGTTTCATACCTGTGCACATTATTTCATACTGACATATCGAAATGGAGGAGAATGGATACTGGAGATGCTGTAGAACTGCTTTAATTATTCTGCCGATAGATGGGGACCGTCAGACCAATGACGTCTTTTCGTAATTTTGTTTCTTGAGAGCCCTTCAGAAGGCCCACCTTTGCCTTGGCTTCTCTTCAGCGCCTCGCCACACTAAGTTACTACGGGGCAATGAACGCAGTGCTTGTGTGTCGCCGAGTCATGCTTGGTTCATGAGGTGGCCGCGCCATTGTTGGCCCCGTTACGCTCGTCGACCCTCTCTTTGAGCTTCTGCAATCTCGTCAATAACGTCTGGTACTTGTTCTCGGCGCCGAACCAAGCCAGAATCCCACCCTGGTTTTCGGCCAGCTCTTCCTTGGCGGTGGCCTCGTTGCTCGCGTAGTCTTCGGCGAACTTGGCGAGCAGCTGGTCTCGCAGGACGGCCGGGAAAGGGCAGTTGTCTTCGAGGCACGATTCGATTGTTCCACAAACGGCCACCCTGAGGGTCTCGTATCGCAGACTCCTCCGGCTAGCCGGACCCCAGTAGCCGAACATGACGTGCTCGAGAGCCGCGTCGACGCAGTTGATGGCGTCGTCCAGCATCGACTGGATGGACAGGGCTACCGACGACAGGTTGTGCGCGGGCGTCCAGGGCTGCCCGATCATCGTGCCCAGGAGGCTCAGGCAGATCTGGCCATTGCGGGAGATGTGTGGGCTGAACGTCACGCGCCCGCCGTCGGTCGTCATGAAGCGAACTTGAGGCGGCGACATTGGATAGTCGTTCGTGCACTTCATGAGAAGGTGGAAGAAGCCGCCCTGGTACGACGTGCCTGCGGCGCCCATAACGACGGCGTGCACTGTTGTCACGTTGTCCTCCTCGGGCGCCATGAACACGCCAGGAGGAGGGTCGGCGTGATGATCGGCGAGGTCGCGCGTCACTCTTTCCAGGCACTTTCGGCTGGGCGTATTCCTGGAGTACAGCGACTCAGTCCACGATTTCTGCATCACGTCTTAGCGCAAGCCTCTAGTTGCCCGCCGGGCAAGGAGATGACGTGGCCGCTGATGAGCCGGACAGGGCGAAAATGGCTCGGATTGTGTTCGTTCTTGTTCTTCTTCTTGTTGCCCTTCACTTGTGGCTCATGCCCACTGTGGGGGATCAGCCAATAATTGAGTGGTCTTATAAAGTATTATTCTATTTTAGAGTAAAGGAACTTACAAATTGAAAACGTTACAAATTTTAGAATGAAACTTTGATGATCACTTATGTGTACTTACTATAAAGTTTTTGTATTAGTTATAGATAATAACCTAGATCAAAACCTAGCTTCAAAAAAGAAAAAAAGGTAGAAGTTATGCGTATGTCGACACAGAATAATAATATTAGTTTGTTAGTCTTTTCGTTTCATTCAGACAATTCCGCACTGCCTCGCAAACTTTCGCACTGGCAAACCCAGAAATAGAGGCTCCAAAGGACAGAATCATGGGCATGGATGAACTCATTCCACTAGCACGTAAAGGATTTGCTAACTTGGATCTACGAGCTGTAGTAAATCGTCTACATGTCAAAAAGTAATGATCCATAATGTCTGGCTCGCCACAGAAAGCGCATATTGGATAAAGAGCCTGACCAGACCTGTGTTGGTAGAAACTTAGTTCGGGCACTCTACAGCACAGCCTCGTAATTGCGTCTTCTAGTTTACGTGTGTCACAAAAGAATCGGTGCCAGGGATACGATAAGTGCGATACTCAGTCGAATTTGTGAGTGATGTACCTGTGGAGCTTTCTAAAATGGTACGCATGTGAAATCGTGCAGCCGTTACATAATCTGATGGTGGAAAACACGGTGAAATCGGCCCACTTATTGCTTACTTCGCTAAAGAATCGGCCATTTCGTTTAAGAGCAACCCTTTATGGCCCGACGCCCGAACTAATCTAACTTTTCTGAAATGGGGGGGGGGGGGGGGGCATTAATGCACGAAACTCATTTATTATGTGCGATTGAACGCCGTCGGAAAGTGCAGCGCCAATTTACAGATAATCTGTAATTATAACCGCCGATGAAATTTCTGCGTTTAAATTTCGTATGAGGTGAGTACCACTGCCAGAAACTCGGCCACAAAAACGGGTATGAAATCAAGTACTCGGAGCGAATAGGACCGATCCAAGTTCGGGCTGAATATACCAACAGCTGACTTTTCGCCACTATGCAGTGATGCATCTGTAGCAATAATTACACTCGTTTTGATGCTCTGCAAGTGTTCTTGCAATAAACAATCTAGAGTGTGATGGGGGAGCAACTTTGCATTATTAGGAAAAATGTCGTCACATTGAATATCCACATGGGGTGAATTATCGCTAGTCGGCCTTATCTCGTCCATACGTACATTCAGCGGTTCCAGTAAACGTTGTATAAATATAATTTGTGGGGTGTGAAACCGTAGCTATCTAACACCAAAAAAATCATTCCGGAGAGGATAAAAATACTGTCAGCGACGGCTGAAGTGGTGACTCATAAATTTTTAAAAACGTCTCAACGGTCAAGATACGAAATCTGCACGAAAGAGAAGGAACTCTCGATTCTATGTATAAAACGCAGTTAGAAACTGTTTTACGGAGACCAAGGCATAAGCGTAACAATTCTCTTTATAAAAGAATGAGAGGCAGGATTTTGTAGGCTGGAGCACCAGAGAGAAGCACGCATCCAAATTCCAGAATAGGAAGAACATACATTCGATATATCATTACTAGTGTAAAATCTTCTCATGTCTCTTCGGTGGTTGCTTATTCTACGTAACATGCCGACGGCTCGTGCACCCTTTCCAGCTATGTATTCAATGTGTTGGCGCATGTTTAGAGATGCTTTATAAATTACCCCAAGATATTTGATAGATTACACCTGTGGTATGTCCTCAGAATGGTAACATAATGAGATGGGCACGGGATATTTCAAGGGGAAGACAAGAGGAGCACATTTACTCGGATTTAGTAAAAAGTAATAGTCATCAAGCCAGTTCTCTAGGGTGTTAAGATAAGACAGCAGGCAGTCGTATAACGTCTGAATGGTGTCTCCCGTGGCAAAGAAGGAGATATTGTCTGCATAAACATAAGCTGTTATGTCCTGGTTACGTGGAATGGTGCTCATTACCACATTAAATAACACCGGGGACAGCACTGAGCCTTGCGGTACTCATCTCGTTTGTGTGTTCATAGAAGCAATAGAACTTCATGTCTGAAAAGAATTTGTGAATCCACGTTACTATGTATGCCGGAAAATTGAGGGATTCCAGTCGATCTATCAGAATACCATGCTCTACAATGTCGTATGCTTTAGCAATATCCAAAGTAACAAAGCTGCATACTTGTTGTCCCGTTGGGCTAACTGTGGACGGCTTTCTAAATCAACATGAGCATTCCATATCAAACACCCAGCCCTGAACCCAATTTGACAGGGGCTTACTAGAATTGACATTTTGTCAATAAATCTGTTGATTCGAGTATAGATAATTTTCTCAATCAATTGATTGATTGATATGTGGGGTTTAACGTTCCAAAACCACCATATGATTATGAGAAACGCCGTAGTGGAGGGCTCCGGAAATTTTGACCACCTGGGGTTCTTTAACGTGCACCCAAAACTGAGCACACGGGCCTACAACATTTCCGCCTCCATCGGAAATGCAGCCGCCGCAGCCGGGATTTGAACCCGCGACCTGCGGGTCAGCAGCCGAGTACCTTAGCCACTAGACCACCGCGGCGGGGCAATTCTCTCAATCAATTTCACCAGATTTGATGTCAAGGCGCTTGGCCTTATGTTGTCCAATGTGTACCGGCAGAGAGCGTGCACACGGCCCTGATGATGACCACGAGCTAAAAGACTTCATCTTTTAATTTGTCCCCAGAAATAACTTGGCTCACACCCAGTGCAGGGAGGACAGTGGTAAAAAAAATTGGTGGATTATTTCTATACGCTGTGAACAGATAAGATTCCTGCAGGTCGTAAGGGGCTAAAATTCTTGTGCATACCCGATGTGTGGGTCGCCCACACAGGGCGCGTCCCGCAGGACCTCATTAAAGGTTATTTCAATCAATCAATATAGATTAAAGGAACCACCATGGAGATAGATAGATAGATAGATAGATAGATAGATAGATAGATAGATAGATAGATAGATAGATAGATAGATAGATAGATAGATAGATAGATAGATAGATAGATAGATAGATAGATAGATAGATAGATAGATAGATAGATAGATAGATAGATAGATAGATAGATAGATAGATAGATAGATAATGTCGGAGCTAACACGGGAAAGATCCAGCCCTGACAGCGTTCAGTTTTCGAACTGATTTTTTTTATTATCGCTGCACCCGCCGCGCGGCCCAAATGCCAACTTCTTCTTCCTTGACGAGCGGCGCATTGAGGCGCTACAGGGCTCGCCCCCATAGAGCGAGAGCCGTAGGAATCACCAGAGGAGTCGCATAGTGGACATGTATGCTTGGATGTTGGCATCCAGACTTTAGAGTGAAACCCCGCGGCCGCGAGAGCGGCGATATACGCAGGTTTCAGTCGATCAGCAGCCACGACGTCTTCACGGCCATTGATGTCCACCGTGAACGTCTTAGGTGTACGATGGAGTACGCGGAATGGGCCGTCATAGGCTGATGTTAGTGGTGGCCGTATTTGGTCACGCCGAACGAAGACGTGACTGCAGTCATGCAGATCCTGACTGACGAAGACAGACTGGGGGTGTCGGTCGGCAGTAATCACAGGAGCAAGGTCTCGAAACGTGGTGCGCAGCTCTCGAATGTACGTGGAGGCATCGTGAGTGGAAGGTGCGAAGATGGCTCGAAGAATTCTCCTGGAAGACGCAGGGAAACGCCATAGACTAGTTCGGCTGATGAGCAGCCGAGATCCACTTTCAATGCTGATCGGATTCCCAGAAGTACGAAGGGGACGTGGTCGAGCCAACGTTCCCTTGGCTGGTGAGCAGCGAGGGCAGCTTTCAGTTGTCGATGAAGCCGTTCGACCATGCCATTGGCGGAAGGATGGTAGGCAGTTGTGTGGATGTGTCGAATGCCCAGGATATTGGCAAGTGTGGTGAAAAGGGCCGATTGAAACTGACGACCGCGATCAGTGGTGACGACAGAAGGGCATCCAAAGCGCGACACTCAGCCGTTTGTGAAAGCCTTGGCAACTGCTGGTGCTGTAATGTCGGAAATGGGAAACGCTTCCGGCCATCTGGTGAAGCGATCCACACATGTCAGCAGGTAACAGGCTCCTTGCGATGACGGAAGAGGACCGACGATGTCGAGATGGACGTGAGAAAACCTTGCGTCTGGAGGCCGAAACGGGGATGTTGCCGTGACAGTGTGACGGTGAACTTTAACGCGCTGGCACTTAAGGCAGGTTCGCGCCCAGCGTCGGACATCAGCATTGATGCTTGGCCAAAGGAAACGAGATGTGACTAGCTTCTGCGTCGCACGAATACCAGGATGGCTCATGTTGTGCAATTGATCAAAAATTGCACGACGAAAAGCTGAAGGCACGAAGGGCCGAGGGACACCAGTAGACGTTTCGCACATTATTAATGAGGTTGAAAATGGAAGCGGGCACTCCGTGAACGATAGAGACGTGGATGAAGAGCGAAGACGATGCAGCTCAGGATCGTTGCTTTGGGCAGCTGCTAGCTCTTCCATGTCTAGTGGTGGCTGGGTCGACAAGGCATCGATGCGGGATAGTGCATCAGCAGCAGCATTTTCCGACCCATGTACGTGTCTGAGATCCACAGTGAACTCGGAAATAAAGCATAGTTGACGGATCTCTCGTGCAGTATAATTGCTGTGATTGCGATGGAAGGCAAACGTCAGGGGCTTGTGGTCTATAACGACGTAAAAGTCCCGGCCCTCCAATAAATGATGAAAATGTTTGATGGCGAGGCATACCGCGAGGAGTTCTCGGGCAAATGTACTGTATTTTGCCTCTGGTGGCTTCAGTTTTTGCGAGAAAAACCCAAGGGGCTGCCAACCGGATACGTGCTGCTCGAGAACGGCGCCAACTGCCACGCTTGATGCATCGGTGATGAGACAAATTGGGGCATCAGGGACGGAATGTATCCGCATGGTAGCGTCTGCCAGAGCCTTCTTGGCAGTGCCGAAGGCAGATGCAGCGTCCTTGGGCCACTCCAGTGGCGCAGAGCCGGGTCTTTCTTTTTAGCCAATAGGTCGGTCAAGGGCTTTAGGAATGTGGCGCACTTTGGAAGAAAGCGGCGATGGAAGTTTAGTAGGCCCAGAAATTCTCGGAGTCTCTTCAGTGAATTCGGTGGTGGAAAGTCTTGAATAGCCTTCACTTTGCTGGCGAGTGGTTGGATACCCTTCGGAGTGACAAGGTGGCCTAGGAACTCTATTGTAGCGACGCCGAAGATGCACTTATTGGGATTAATTACGAGGCCGTAATCATCCAGATGGTGGAACAGGGTGCGCAAGTGTGCTTCATGCTCAGGGCCGGATGAGCTTGCTACAAGGAGGTCATCAAGGTTGGCAAATACGAAATCGAGACCGAATGGGGTGGTGATGGCTGTCTTCGGAATGTCGGCGGGTTCTACAGGAATCTGATGGTAAGCCTTCACTAAGTTAATCTTAGAGAAGATTGTGCACTCAGCCAAATTTGATGTGAAATCCTGTATGTGAGAAAGTGGATAGCGGTCTAGTAAGGTGTGGGCATTGAGAGCGCGGTAATCCCCACATGGTCTCCGGTCGCCAGGATCTTTCTTCGGCACCATGTGGAGTGGTGACGCCTAGTTGCTGGAGGAAGGCCGCACAATGCTGAGTTCAAGCATGTGCTCAAACTCACGGCGGGCGATGGCGAGGCGTTCTCCAGATAGTCGACGGGGTCGTGTAAAAACGGGAGGTCCAGCGGTCACAATGTGGTGAGTGATGGAATGCTTCACCGGTGACTCTCTGGTGTGTGGCTTCGTGATGCTGGGAAAGTCGTCGAGTACTTTTGCATACGGTGAAGCAGGTGTGAGAGCTCGCAGTCCCGTTGGCGAGGAAGTACAGAGTACACCGTTGATGGAGAGGCGGGTGTTGAGATCAATGAGGCGATGAGCATGCATGTCCACAGCAAGGTTGAAAAAACTGAGGAAGTCAGCTCCAAGAACAGCTTGCGAGACGTCAGCGAGGATGAAAATCCAGCGGTACGTACGGCGTAGCCCAAGGTCAAGTGTAAGAGAGCGTTGGCCGTATGTGCGAATGGCGGAATTGTTGATCGCTTGGAGTGGGCAGGTCTGTTCGTTGCGACGGCGATCTGCACACGAGGCCGGGATGACGCTAACCTGGGCTCCTGTGTCGACTAGGCAGCAAGCGCCAGTGATCTTATCAGAAACATAGAAAAGGCGGCATGACTTTTGACCAGTACCACTTGCCGCCGTCAGTGGCCGGTCGTCGCATTTCCCGACTAGGAGCACGGGCGAGTGCACTTGCGAGCAGAGGCACCGAATCGGCGGTGGTACCAGCACACGGTTGAGGACGAAACGTCCCGCGGCGCGTCGGGTGGCCGAAGTTCCGGAGAACGTGGGGGCGTCGAGGAGCGACTGTGTATCTGGAACCTTGATGACGGTCGACGATGCGCAGGTACAAAGTCATCGAGGCGCATGACAAGGGCGTCCAAACGGTTCTCGATGCTCGCGAGCGCCGGGTCTGCAGCGGTGGCCGGTGGCGGTGTGGTAACGGCGTTGAGGCTATGTGCCCGCGAGTAGTCCGCCACTCGGTCAGCCATTTCAGCGAGTGTGTCTACTGGGACATCTCCTGCAGCTACGAGGACCGGGACCATGCTCTGCGGTAAGCGCTGGAGGAACAACTCACGTAACAGCTTCTCCTCTTGAGGGGCGGAGGGACCGCCAAGGAGCTGGCGCATGCATCGCAGGAGCTGTGATGGGCGACGGTCACCGAGCTCTGTAGCCGTGATGAGCTGTTGGAGTCTGCTGTGTTCGGACTCAGACTTGCGGGAAATGATAGCTGCCTTCAACGTGTCGTAGGGATGGCTCGGGTGCGGCGACGCTAAATATCAGCTAAGTCGTCGGCTACGTCCGGAGGTAAGCAGGATACCAGATGCCAGTGCCTGGTCTGTTGGCTGGTGATTTGCCGTAGACGGAAGTGCGCCTCGACCTGCAGAAACCATGTGCTGGGGCTGTTGGGCCAAAATGGTGGCAGGTTGACATGTTGAATCTCAGCGATTGCAGCACCGCTAGGTCTGGCGTCTTCTTGGGCGTCAGGACCGGTAGGATTGGTGGCAGAGCCGGCGGGATTCATGCGGGATGATCGGGGCTGTGTGTTCTTTATCGGGTCACCATTAACTGTCGGAGCTAACACGGGAAAGATCCAGCCCTGACAGCGTTCAGTTTTCGAACTGATTTTTTTTATTATCGCGCTGCACCCACCTCGCGGCCCAAATGCCAACTTCTTCTTCCTTGACGAGCGGCGCATTGAGGCGCTACAGATAGATAGATAGATAGATAGATAGATAGATAGATAGATAGATAGATAGATAGATAGATAGATAGATAGATAGATCGATAGATAGATAGATAGATAGATAGATAGATAGATAGATAGATAGATAGATAGATAGATAGATAGATAGATAGATAGATAGATAGATAGATAGATAGATAGATAGATAGATAGATAGATAGATAGATAGATAGATAGATAGATAGATAGATAGATAGATAGATAGATAGATAGATAGATAGATAGATAGATAGATAGATAGATAGATAGATAGATAGATAGATAGATACCCTGCCCGATGCACTTTTCACATACGCATATTGGCATGGAAGTGCTTTGAAGGACGTGCGCTAAATTAAAACGGTAGTTTACATACCCCTCATCGAAATACCTTGTTTTCTTTGCGACGTGTGCTACAAACCTTGTGCAGTCATAAACCTTAAGAGTGCGAAAATGACACATGAATGACACGAGAAAATGAACTCGTATTGGCTGCACATCGTTTCTTTCTTCCTTTTTCAGAATCCTGGCTCCCGTTCAACAATGTTGAGACGCTTCGCCAACGAAGTATATTGTTGCACTGCGTTATTAGCCAGCAATAGTCCAATCATCGGCTCATATCTCAACACACTTTCTTTATCAACGAGGCTGTTATAGTCGAAGCTTCAATCCGAGGTCGGCGTTGAACTGACCTTTAGATTTCCCGTGAGGTCACCAACGTGGTTCATGGATTTCAAATTTCTTTTTTTTTCTCGTATTTTGAGTACATTCGGGCAGCAAAATTCACCGAAACGTGATATGTTAAGTCTCTTTAAGAATACAATGTTCTACTTCTTTAACGAAAAAAAGATTGCGTGGATCCGAGCAGAATACGTAAATATCTATGGCTTGATCTCGCGTAAATTGGGATTCGCCAGCCGTATTTTCTTTTTGCGTGTTTTATCCCATACGCGTCGTGTTTTTGGCGACATGAAAAAGTCACTTACTAATACGAGAAAAGTATGCTCTCTTTAGTGTATACGTTTCTCTTACGGACGATGGTCTGATAACTTAGAAGTGTGGCAGTTTGGGCTAGTTGGTATGACATGACGATAGCTATATAGCACGAGAACAGAACGACATTCTTGTCCTTCTTGTCTCTTTGTCGTCGTTCTGTTCTCGCGCTATATATCTATCGTCAGGGTGGTCTGATGCGTAGGCAGAAATATTTTTCGAGAGACGATTCAACTTCGCTTCACACATGTTCGCGGGTGTGTTCGGTGCATGTGCGTGCATGTACATACTCGCGATGATTTAAAATATCGCGGATCGACGTCCTCTCCCTTGCCACCCTTCTGCTGGCCGCGCCCATGGTCCGCTCAAGCACATGGCGTTTGCGCGGAGAGTGGTGAGACCACGTGTATTACTTAAGTTGACTAGAAAACTGAAAGGGGGGGAGGGTGGCGTGAAGTTCGCGCTGAGGGAAAAGTCGAGACGTGGTTCTTGTTGACAGACTATACGTGTTGCACGAATGGTGTGTTATATCCCTCTCGGTGGTGGCGACTATAGAAAGCTGCAGTATATGGCGAAGTAGTTGTTCTTATTACGGCAGAGCTGCTATGCTGGAGACGGCGCGTGTAGTATATAGGTAGAAAATGATCACCATCATGGGCCCGCACGCACTCAATCACCGCCCAAGCACTTGGTACGGATGGTTAACAAGAGAAGTTTGAACGTGCGGCCTTTTATCTGTATTCGTCGCCCATGTGTTCTCTCGGTAATCTTTAGTAGAACAAGGTTGTGAAGAATTGTGGGATTTGCCCGATTTCTGTGGCACATGAACGCTGTATGTGTGTCGCAGAAGAGCTGTTAGAATAAAGCGAGAGAGAAAGATGGGGCGTCATTTTAGAGAAAGGCAGAGAGGTCAGCCTAAACGATAGTACGCTCTTACCCTTTATATATATATATATGGTAAAAGTGGACGAAAAAGGTAATCAATCGCAATGGTCAGTTATGTCCGTATATACAGTCCCGTCATGTTGAAAAAATGCTACAGGCGCGAAGCCAATCCAGTGGTTTGCAGGAAGACTGTGCAGCCGCTCCTACGACCGCACTCACACTGTTGGGTCAGTGTGAGTGAGAATTTATTAGAAGGCAGAGAGGTCGGCCTGAGCTAGTTCGCTCTAGCCTGCTACTCTACACAGGGGATAAGGGAAAGGGGAAGGAAAGAGGGATGAAGGGTGATGATGGGGACAAGAAGAGGTGGTGCGTATGGGTTTGCTCACAGGCGTAGACAAAGGGATTGAAAGACACAGACTAAAAAACACATACACAAAAGAGAGCAAGCGTATAGCCATGTATAATATAGTACATCTTAGTATAGTATACTATAGTATAGTATAGTAAACAGCGAAAAATGGGGAGGTTCGAGGGTAAAAATCTAGCGATCTCAAGCGGAGCTACGTCCCACCCGGTCTGCGGTGACCCTGCCTTGCGCGACGTAGTACAAGTGCCGCTTTTTCTTGAATTCCACTTTTTTTTCTTATTCACACTTTTGATGGTTTTCTGTAAAGGGCTGAAGGCTCGAACATGCGCCTGACTTAGACCCTCACTTTTCTTTGTTATTCCCCCTCCCTAAAGAGCTATAGAGAGTGTGGTCTCATACCCCTGTTTGCCCTCTTTGATACTAGTATTTTTATTTTAATAATAATAATAATAATAATAATAATAATAATAATAATAATAATAATAATAATAATAATAATAATAATAATAATAATAATAATAATAATAATAATAATAATGCAAGTGAGATAGAAACAGTGAAAGGTTTAGTGAAAGGAAGGGTGGTTCACCAGAAGAAAATTTCTGGCTAGCTACCCTGCACTGATGAAAGAGAAATGGGTATGAAAAGGTGAGGACATCAAAGACAAGAGGAAGGGTTAAAAGGGAAAAAAATTGCGCACACGCTGAAGCACGGGCAATGCAAGAGGGATGCGTATCTATACATATAAAAAAATATCTTTATTTGGTCCAGCGGGAACCCGCTTCCAGTAGGGCCCTTGGCGGCGTTTTAGTAAAACATGCCTTCAGAAGTACTTCCCTAAATGTGACGATAGTTATAGCGCGAGAGCAGAGCGACGGCAAAGAGACAAGAAGGACACGAAGGACAAGAGCGCTCGTGTCCTTCGTGTCCTTCTCGTCTTTCTGTCGTCGTTCTGTTCTCGCACAATAACTATCGTCATGTCATACCAACTAGCCCAAGCTGTCACACTCCTAAATGTGAGCTCCGTCCCTGCAAGCGCCACCTTCTTTCGTGAATTGTTTGCACGCGCACACAGAGACGGGCATGCCGGCAGAAACGCAAACACAGCACGGCCCGGAGGATGTTTCCGTTCCTCGATGCATCATAGCGACAGAGGAACGAGAACCCGACCCGGTCGCGTTTGCGGGGTTGTTGGCGGGCGCCCGCGTATAAATGTGGTTCTCGACAGCGGCTTCGTGTCATCCGGTCGGAGTCACGGATTCTCTGCGCGCCGGCAGCAGCGGCATGTGCGCTGTACTTTACGACCGCGACGAAACGCGCGTGCGCGCGTGACAAGTGCCGCCGCCGTCGACGCGGCCATAAAACAACGACTTCGGCGGCTTCGTATCAGCGGGGCCCTCCTTCCGCTCTTGGCGTCGTCGTGGGCGTCGGCCGAGCTTTGCGGGGAGGCTGATGACTGCGGCAATCAGTCTGTCCTCTGCGGACGTCACGGGGCGAGCGCTGGTCGCGTAAATATAGAAACGTGCCCAGCGCCGTGTCGTTCGGCGGACCGCACATGTTTCTCGATCGGCGGCTTGTGTAGATAAGCCGACAGACAGATAGATAGATAGATAGATAGATAGATAGATAGATAGATAGATAGATAGATAGATAGATAGATAGATAGACAGACGGACGGACGGACGGACGGACGGACGGACGGACGGACGGACGGACGGACAGACAGACAGACAGACAGACAGACAGACAGACAGACAGACAGACAGACAGACAGACAGACACACAGACAGACAGACAGACAGACAGACAGATAGATAGATAGATAGATAGATAGATAGATAGATAGATAGATAGATAGATAGATAGATAGATTTAGTATGGCACTTGGTGGGGGGGGTGTCAAAGTGGAACTTGTCATTATAAATAACAATATAACAATAAATAACAATATGGGGATGAAATGAACGGTAAATAAAAACTGTCCATGAATATTAGAAGAAAGGCAGTACAAATGTATGAGTGACACTGACCGGTGTATCGATGGCTTTGGACGGAGGCCGCGTTCAACAAAGCCTGCGTTCAAGCGGAACGAGCGCAGGCTTTGCTATATTATAGCTCCAGATTATACCGTTGATACTTCGTTTCATCCGGTGGTTTTGGACATTTACACTGAACCTGCATCAAGGCGCCGGCTTTGTAAGTTTATTAAGCGTCTTTTTTCAACGTGATAGCGTTAAAGATCTCGTTTCGCGAAAATTCCGGCATCGATGTCGGCGTGCATGGGCGTCGGTGGTTGTGAGTGAAAAATCGTGATCTTGTTCGTGAACGAAACATCGAGAAAGATTCAAAGTAAATATTTAAAATTTTCGAGTGTGAGTGAGAATCGAACCTAGGCATTTTGCGTGTCTACGGAAAGCAGGTGTTTTAGCACACAGCCTCTGCTTGGAAATACGGTTAAAAATTAAGAACGACATGTGCATGGTTGAAAATGCAGTGAAAATAACGTTCATTCTTCACAAACACACGTGTCCGGTCTACAGGCTTCACAATATAACATGTAATATCGCAGTAATATTGCGTAATACAAGCGTATATCTTGCCATCGGGCGCCAAAACGTGTGATTATCATAATGTACTACCTCGAGGTTTAAAACCGGCCACCCGTTACGAGAGGCACACACGTTACTGTGCCTTTAAGACCACGTAATGGGTGTATATCGGTGTTGTACACGTTTCACAGAGAAAGCTGTTATGATATCACAACTCGGGGTCACACGCAGTTGTCCGCCGCCGTCCGTAACAACATCGCGCGAAACAAGAAAAGAAACCTTGCACAAAAGACAAAGTGGGGCTCGAAACCCGGGCCTGCTGGGTGCCAGCCCAGTATTCTACCACTGACCTACGCTGGTGCTTGTCCCTTGTTGGCAAACTTTCCTTAGGCAGGCTTGGTGTTGGGAAAGCAATCGCGTTAATACGACTTATTATCATCATCATCATCATCATCATCATCATCATCATCATCATCCTGACTACGTCCACTGCAGGACAAAGGCCTCTCCCATGTTCCGCCAGTTAACCCGTTCCTGTGCTTGCTGCTGCCAATTATACCCGCAAACTTCTTAATCTCATCTGCCCACCTAACCTTCTGTCTCCCCCTATCCCACTTGCCTTCTCTGGGAATCCAGTTAGTTACCCTTAACGACCAGCGGTTACCCTGTCTACGCGCTACATGCCCAGCCCATGTCCATTTCTTCTACTTGATTTCAGCTATGATTTCCTTAAACGCCATTTGTTCCCTAATCCACTCTGCTCTCTTCTTGTCTCTTAAGTTTACACCTACCATTTTTCTTTCATTGCTCGCTGCGTCGTCCTCAATTTAAGCTGAGCCCTCTTTGTAAGCCTCCAGGTTTCTGCTCCGTAGCTAAGTACCAGCAAGATACAGCTGTTATATACCTTTCTCTTGAGGGATAGTGGCAATTTACCTGTCATAATTTGAGAGTGCTTGCCAAATGTGCTCAACCCCATTCTTATTCTTCTAGTTACTTCAATCTCGTGGTTCGGCTCAGTGGTTATTTACAACTTGAAGTGCACTATTACCTATCTCGAAGCGCTGCTCTTTTCCGAGGTTGTTGTACATTACTTTCGTTTTCTGCAGATTCATTTTAAGACCCACCTTTCTGTTCTCCTTGTCTAACTCCGTAATCATGAGTTGATTCGTCCTCTGAGTTACTCAGCAATGCAATGTCATCGGCGAAGCGCAGGTTACTAAGGTTCTCTCCATTAGCTCTTATCCCTAGCTGTTCCCATCCTAGGCTCCTGAAAACCTCCTGTAAGCACGCGGTAAATAGCATTGGGGAGATTGTGTCCCCCTGCCTTACACCCTTCTTGATCGGTATTCTGTTGCTTTCTTTATGAAGCACTATGGTAGCAGTTGATCCCCTGTAGATTTCTTCCAGGATGTTCATATATACTTCATCTACGCCCTGATTCCACAGTGTCTGTATGACGGCTGATATTTCTACTTAATCAAACGCTTTCTCGTAATCTATGAAGGCTATGTATAGTGGTTGGTTATATTCTGAGCATTTCTCTATTACCTGATTGATAGTATGAATGTGGTCAATTGTTGAGTAGCCTGTTCGAAATCCTGCTTGTTTTTTTGGTTGATTGAATTCTAATGTTTTCTTTACTCTGTTAGCAATTACCTTTGTAAATATACTACAGAGAGCAAGCTAATCGGCCCGTAATTCTTCAACTCCTTGTCATCTCCTTTCGTATGTATTAAGATGATGTTAGCGTTCTTACAAGACTCTGGTACTCTTCCCGTCAGGAGACACCTCGTAAACAGGGTGGCTAGTTTTTCTAACACAATCTGTCCTCCATCTTTCAGCAGATCTGATGTTACCTGATCCTCACCAGCAGCTTTGCCTCTTTGCATGCTCTCCAAAGCTTTTCTGACTTCTTCTATCATTACTGGTGGGGTGTCATCTGGGTTACTGCTAGTTCTTAGAGTATTAAAGTCGTGGTTGTCCCTGCTACTGTACAGATCTCTGTAAAACTCCTCCGCTATTTCAACTATCCTATCCATATTGGTAGTTATTTTGCCCTCTTTGTCCCTTAGTGCATACATCCGATTTTTGCCTATCCCAAGTTTCCTCTTCACTGCTTTGACACTTCCTCCGTTTTTCAGAGCGTGTTCAATTCTCTCAATGTTATACCTTCTTACATCGGATACCTTACGCCTATTAATCAACTTCGAAAGCTCTGCCAGTTCTATTTTGTCTATTGAATACGACTTACAAACGTCCAATACGACTTGCAAACGTCAAATACGACTTATAAAGCGTTATAAAACAGCGGAAGAACAACCAGTCGTCACACAATGCGAGTAGCGTAACGAGTGAGCCGTCCAATGCTCCAACCAATTACGAAAGCTTGTTCCTGTTTCCGTATTAACTGTAGCACATACCCACTTTAACCATAATTTCTCATCGTCGTGAGAAACTGCATGAACAATTGGCACGAAATTCATATCAAGTGTTTAGCGGATATTATGCTTCTCAGAAAAAATTGACGAAGAATCGCATAACGAATGCCGACCTACTACTCAAGAGTTTATCGTTAATGTTTTTGTGGGTATCAAGCAAGTGTGCTTGCAGTAGTTACGCAATGAGTGTTTCAAAAAGACCCTGAAAGGCCACTCTTATATAGCTTTCGCTGTGACTGTGCTGCACCTTCCACGCAGGCATGGCGTTATTTTTTTCCCCGCCATGCATTTCTTTCTTTTTCTTTCTCTATATATCTTTCTTTCGCTCTCTCTTTACTCATTCTCTGGGCCACTAGAGCTACCGCATCCCCCGTCGGACAAATCAGTGGACGTGTTTTGAGAAGCAGAAGATAAAGAGGATGAAGTTATAGCGTGTGCTGTTCCATGATGATGATGGCTCTTTTTCCTTGACAGACGACAAACCTCGATCGTAGTGGTTCTGCTTCAAAAAATTCAACTGTCCCTTCCGTACTCGGTCAGTCTAGGTAGAGTTACTGTATATGGTACCTTTAGGTACTAATGGTAGCATACACATATACATGCATATACAAAGGTAGCATATATGCTACCTTTTGGTACTAAAGGTAGCATATATGCTACCTTTAGTACCAAAAGCATTTGCATTTCCCTCGTGCATTTCCCTCTGGCGGCCGGGAGCTTTGTAGTTTCTGCTTCAATGCAGCGTAGTCCCGCGACAGGAACGACACCTATAATCAGTACGGACCATGCACTGCACGCGAAATATTCGAGCATCAAAGACGAGACAGCGGTATGCCCACCGCACAAATGGTTTAAAGTTGACGAAGCTCGCCAGCTAAGACAAATTCAGGTTAATGCCTATCCACGTTTGGAAAGGTGGCATCACATGAACCCCAATGCATATGTAAACCCATGTCCGTGGTGCGAGTCACGACCGACGTTGCAACATGTCACATGGGACTGTCGAAACAAGCCTCTGGAGGTTCGTCGCCTCTGATACTCACGCTGCTGGGGGAGCCTTGGGAAGCCGTCCTCGCCCGACCTGACCTGAAGACCCGATGGTGTCTCCTGGATCAGGCCAGTCGAGCTGCAGCGGCCACTGGTGTCCTGGAATGGGAAAACCTTCCTTGACATTCTCCCCTCCCTTTTTTTTTTCATAAATAAAAATGTTGTATCATCATCCCGCGACAGGCGAGTGGTTCAGTTTAGTACTCGAAGCGGTGAGTCATCCACTGTGTTCGGCATGATGCGCTGCGTGCGGGGACGAACCTTTTAAATTCGGTTGAACGCTTAATAAGGGAACGCGCCGTTCCCCCCGCCGTTCCGTCGCAGACGTAACGGGTTACCATTACAATTCCACCGATCCCGAATGAAACGGTGTCGTTCCTCCCAAAAGGAACTATAGTTCCGGAACGTCGTTCCTTCCAATGCCGTTCCGTATACACTACTGGTGCACATTAAATTCGATAACATTGCTCGCGCATAATTGCTCGATCTTTAAAGCACATCCTAATTGATTGATATGTGGGGTTTAACGTCCCAAAACCACCATATGATTATGAGAGACGCCGTATATAGTGGAGGACTCCGGAAATTTAGGCCACCTGGGGTTCTTCAACGTGCACCCAAATCTGAGCACACGGGCGTACAACATTTCCGCCTCCATCGGAAATGCAGCCGCCGCAGCCGGGATTCGATCCCGCGACCTGCGGGTCAGCAGCCGAGTACCTTAGCCACTAGACCACCGCGGTGGGGTTTAAATCACATCCTATACCCATTACACGGAATTCAGCCATATACGAAAGCTTCACTGAAACAAGCCACTTTCAACCTTTTCGATTGCTTTGTAGTTATTCACAATATAAACTTCTCGAGTAAAGTAATACAATAAAAAGTATGCTCTAGATGGTCGAAGTACACAGTATAGGGACAGAATATCACTATCGCGTTCCTCTTTAAGGGCGAAGCTTTAGGATCCTCCCTTTTTTTTCTAATTTTATTATGTCGTATGTCGGTGGATGGCGGTGCGCAGTGTATACCTCAGCCGGAAATAGGGAGCTTTCTTTGTTCAAGAACAACGGTTGCATATAGTAAACTATATGCAGCCGTCGCCCTCCTCCCTCCCTCATTCTTTTTTTTTTAATTTATGTACGTGTAAACATCGGGGTGTTAGCCAGGGCTACTTGTGGTCATGGAAAGCGGTGAATATGGAACCTATACTCCTTCTCTGGCTCCACTTAAACCGCAAAGCAATTATCCTAAGCGATTTGAAACAAAAATTCCCCATCTCTCATTGATACGGCTTGCCAGTCACAAAAAAAAATCAATAATTAATTAGTGGCACTCGACGTGGAAGCAGTAGGACAAGTTGAACAGTAATTTGCCTTCCCTTTGGCGATGATGGCGAACGAATAACGTGAGCGAAAGCAGATAATTTTAAGGGCCTGTCTTTCTTCGTTATAAGCACAACTGTAATGAGAACTGGTGGATGGGAGAGCCAATGAAAGTATAGATGAGGTTGTTTTGGAGTAATTACGGTATAACTGTGAGGAAGGTAAAGTGGACGAAAATATATTGAATCAAAATGGCCAATTGGGCCAGTTGGATTACGTTCATGTTTGCAAACTTGGTTGCAGCGCACCGAAAAGACGAGGCTGATCGAACAGTGCTCACCCGTATAAGCGCCTCTTCTGTCCGTGTCTTTTCGGTGCGCTGCAACCAAGTTTTGAAACATTAAGATATAACTTGACGCTGGCGGGAACCGAACGTGAGACCTTCGAGTGACGCGTCCGGTGCTCCATCAACTATACAGCGGTGGTCATCCCCACGTCCACATGATGGGGTGTATATGTGCATTTAAACATAGGAGTGTTAGTCAGCGCCGCTAGCATATAGCCATGACGGTGAGTGCGTGCATGAGACGGCACGAGACGACACGAGATGAGAGCCCGGCCGCTTAAGTGCTCCACGCTTAAAAGCACAAATGAAACAGAATGAATGAATTGCTCGTGCATCGTGAGCGAACGATCTAAGAGTAAAGTATTTACTCGTAATCAGCTGTGGAGTTTGCTGGCTTAAATTAATTAACCCTGTCACCAATCTGCCTGGGTAAACTATTAGATTTCTCACGTAAGCTCGAGGTCTTTCATTGCAATTTTTAAGGCCGGTTTCATCCTTGCTTTGACTTCATATATACGCGTGACTTTCGCGTATAGCGTGAGTGTGCAAAAAGAAGTTTAAAAAAAAAAAGATGTGATTTCATCGAAACAACTACAATTCACCGTGTTTTACGCCAATTTTTCGTGTACCAACAATGGGTTGGTTACATATTATGATGGGACTTCGCCATGAGGTAAGGGCGGATTGATGATTGGGTGCTCGGCATTGTTAACAGTTCGACCGTATATTCAGTTTCACATGCATACTCCTGAAATAAACGTGTTCACTACATTCACATTACAACACGTGCCACCCTTTCTGCGATTTTTTTTTTTTTTGCTCGTTGGTCACCGGATTTTGTTGGCTACACACTCCTTTCGCTCTCTTTCCTTCTCATTCATGTCAGAACCCGCGCGCCAGCCGCCGCTCTGCCTGGATTCACCGCCGTTCGCGACTTCCTCTGATTTGTTCTTTCTCTTTGGAGCAGCGGTCGTCGCTGAACCAACAAAATGACACTGTGTGTACGCAACTGCGGCAACAAGAAAGACCGTGTGCCGCTTTGTTTCTGAGCGCTGTATACCTTCGCTCCTTGTCGGAACGCCTGTCGTCAGCACATGTATAGTCGTCGTCATGTCTATAAATGGTGCCGTGTCGTCTGCAAGGCGCCTGGTCGTCTGTTATATAACTCCCCCGGCCCGGGCTTTCGCCGCTGTCCTACCCATTCGAGCGCAGCCTCTATCGTATACAGATTATGCTCGGCAGGTAGTGTTTGTCCATATATCAATGCTTGGGGTCCTATTTCAGGCACTCTCCCACACACGTGAAGTGCGACACCACATGCGTTGAGCAGTATATTGTTATAGAGCTAAGTCCACCTCGTACCAAGGTTACGGCGACCACAGACATCACACCGCGGCAACATGGCGATGCGAAGCCATACTCTCCTAATCCAACGTCGCCCTGGTAAAGCCCATCTTTGGCAACATCAATGAGTGAATGAGCTTGTGTGGTTCTTAAAGGGAAAAGAAGAGAAAATTGAGCCCCGTAACTGTCTGCATCAGGTGCAACACCTCAACAGTGGCTCACAAGGGATGGGGGTAAGGAGGGATTAAAAGGTATATATAGAGAGAGGAAGGAGAGAGCGAGGCGGAGGGACAGCGAGCGACGGAAGTAAAGACAAGATATGAAAGATGGACATTGTCGCAGGAGTCTGAGGACGGGACACCACTCGGCGAGAGCTCTTGTCGGCGTCTAGAGACGGCGTAGGGAGAGTCCAGTCGGCCAGAGCTGCGCTGTCATCGAAGATCGGCGTCAGGAGGTGGCGTAGGGTGAGCCCAGTCGGCCAGAGCTGCACTGTCGCCGGAGATCGTGAAGGCACAATCGGTCGGCATGAAATCCAGCGAGCGAGTCGCCAGAATGAATGAGCTGTTGCTGCTGAGGGTCATCGTTGCAAGAGTCAGAAGGAAGCTTGTGTTTTTAAAAGACCCTGTGCAGTGGCCAGGGAGGTGGCTCAGGCACGTGACGCTCGTTATTCATGTGGATAGCAAGTAAAAAAAATAAAGAAGTCTTCATTTGTTCGTACTTGTTTAGGATCAGCCGTGCTCTGGTTCAGCGACACAGCATGCGGCGGACAACTGTGTGATATTTTCGCGCCTCTCCAATGCAGTGATCCGAAAGGCAAGTCTATGCGAGCAGACACACGCGCACACACCGCATACACGCAAGGGTATGTAAGAGAGAGAGGGAAACGAATAAAGGTGCTTGTTGCGTGCGGTGTTGTGGGAGACAGCATGGCGTGACACGTACTTCTGTAACGAGTGTTCTTACACTCGGAGAATTCAAAAGCTTTAGTTAGCGATTCACTTGGTTTTTGAGCTAAATTAAACATTATCGTGGCAGATCCTTTCTTGCCTTTCACTCTTATGTGCACGTGATGTTTGTTCTTGTTTTCGGCTATATATTTCCAGTGGAAAACACACAGTTGTTCGTCAGCACTTGTGTCGTGTGTTTAATCTTTCTCCGTCCCGTTATTGCGCTGTTCCCCTCAGTATCATGTACCAACCAGCCCATCAAGAAACCCTTCTGCAAATTAAAGGTCTCGTGTTGCTCGGGCTGCTGGCTATTGATAACACACGTCTTTGCGATTGAAAAATCGTTGCCATGTAACTCGCGTTTGAAGCAGCACGAACAGTGATGATGACGATGGCATAAATCACACGGGATAGATGTTTTTATCTCCTCTGACTGATGTGTAGTACCTGTAAATATGCTGCTGTGTTAGCCGTCTCACTTTGGCAGAATGGTGTCAGTAAAGACACCTGAAGGCTGTTCTGTCTTCTCTCCTGCTCTTCCTGCTTCACGATATGTTTTTTGCGCCTCAGTCTTCTGCACCAATTATTTTCATAGTGTGCCGTGGTCGGTAAAAAATTCTGGAAATTTTAATTTGGCCGGACTGCGTCCGCACGTGTGAACGTCTCTGAATGTGTTTACTTCTGTGTACGTGTCTGGCGTTTTGATCTATCGATGAATGATATTTATTTATTCATTTATTTATTTTGATGTATTCGGAAGGACGGCTATGCTGGATTCATGGGTGGGTGGATGTTGCTCGAGGCTAACCGATGTACCGTACGATTTCATTGCTCTCGCAACAAAGTGCTGCTGAAGCCGTATAGTATAAATGCTTCTGTCGTAGCAGTCGCACTTTGGGAGCAGGATGTGAGTAAGTAAGGACACCTGAGTCGGTCATTCTGTGGCCTTTAGTGACAAATTTGAGGAATTTCGCAGTGGCCGACCGCGTGCGCGTGTGTGCACGTCTCGGTGCTCACCTTTCTGTGTATGCATCTGCGTTTGTGTCTGGTGTTTTGATAGATGGATAGGTAGATCCATAATGATGCATTAAGAGGGATGATGATGGTGGATGGATGGATGGGTGGGTGTTCTCCGAAACAAGCTGGCATCTACGTACGCCTGGTGTTTTGATTGATTGATTTTTTTGTTTATTATGATGCATTACGATAAAGGATGGCTATCTATTTGTGGATGGGTCGGTGTTTCGATTGATATGTGGGGTTTTAACGTCCCCAAACCACCATATGATTATGAGAGACGCCGTAGTGGAGGGCTCCGGAAATTTCGACCACCTGGGGTTCTTTAACGTGCACCCAAATCTGAGCACACGGGCCTACAACATTTCCGCCTCCATCGGAAATGCAGCCGCCGCAGCCGGGATTCGAACCCGCAACCTGCGGGTCAGCAGCCGAGTGCCTTAGCCACTAGACCACCGCGGCGGGGCGGGTCGGTGTTTCTCCCAACGAACTGGTGTGCCGTATGATTGCATTGGCGTCGCAAAAAGGTGTCGCAGAGAATTGGGAACGATGGGTCTTCTCTGCGGATGTCCAGACACTGTCGGAGAGTGTACGCTGCTGACAACTAGTTACGCAGGCATGTGTGCTTATGCGTGAGTCGTTGTCCTTCACAGGACAACGACTTCCCACGTGCTCGATGTCCTTCCCACGCGGATATCCTTCCCACGCGCTTGATGTGCGTCACAAACTGCGCACAGCTGTTCAGAACAGAGCACAACCACGAATGTGACGTGAAAGTAAGAAAAAAAAAGTTCAAAAAGGCTTTCCTTTTCGGAGATGTGTGTTTGTGCGAGGGGGGGGGGGAGGGCTGAAATAGTGCTTCCAGTCAACGAACCGAATGAAATCGAAAATGAAACAACGATTTTATGCGGTGGCAGTGTAGCGGCGGGCACCCTACAGCTGGTAGGTCGTCACGGTAAAGTACGTGCATCGCACTGTGCCTAAAACAGCATGGCATCACGATAACTTTGCTGGCAATGTCCGGTCGAGCAGCCTTGAGTTTACAACAAGTGGCTGAAGCAGGAAATAATTTAGATCTCCTGCCCACTTCCGCCTGTTATGCGTTTCATTGCTGTGATGCTCCGTCGAGTTTCTTGTGACTTCTATGCTCTCAGTATAGCCACTATAGAAAGTTTCTTGCCAAGTGCATTGCGATACAGAGCTGTCGAATATCATTTGATACGAACTTCTCCGGCGTCCACATATTGAGAACGCAATTTCAAGTTCTTGCTGGGAATACGTGTATATTTACAATAGCATCACACTCGTGTAAACTTCAGTAAACTCGCCCAGAAGGCAGGGTGAGCTATCGACGTCTGTCTCTCTATCTCTCTCTTTCTCCCTACGTGTGTATGTGTGTCTCTCTCTATCTATCTCTCCGTGTAAGTGTGTGTGTGTGTGTGTGTGTGTGTGTGTGTGTGTGTGTGTGTGTGTGTGTGTGTGTGTGTGTGTGTGTGTGTGTGTGTGTGTGTGTGTGTGTGTGTATGTGTGTGTGTGTGTGTTATTTAAACGTATAGGGTGAACGAAAATGATCGCACGTATGTATAGTGGGTGCTATCTCTGGCAAGTAAACATGGTTGCAGTGCTTCGTTCGCTACATAGAAGGAGAAGGTTTACCAAAATGTACCATATACATTAACGGCAGTATGTATGCATGGTAGCTCTTCGTTTGCCTGTCCAAATGGGAAGCGTCCAAATCGGACATCGAGTGCCAACGTCGGGCGGAAGAGTTCACAATTGTGCGTAGCTAACAATTATTCACTGATTGGCCGGAACAGTTTCTAACTTGTGCCTCGTGGGAGGAACGCCCTCGCTTTCACTCTTGTACGCTCAAACACCGCTCTTAGCTCTTGGCTAATATTGCCGACAGCAAGCTTAAGTAGCTGCTATTACATCGACTAACGCTAAGAGAAAGATAACAGCCATGAGAGTGTGTAGGATCCCAGAGCTTGCCCAAATTAAAATTCACTCAGCCGAATCCACTGCTTCAGGTGGCATTTTGCCCAGTGAATAGGGCACACTTTTTCTCTGCTGCGAGGCGGCTACGGCCGTCTTATTATAGAGTGCTGCGTTTATTATTTCAACGATATAAATATTACAGTGGACAGCTCTGCTTCAGAAATGTAATTTTAGACTAAACGCACGTTAAAGACTAAGTTTGAGCGCGAAATCGGGACGCAATTATCCCATTGGCTCAAGGAAGGGAATTTTCACTGTTCGCAATAATTGTGCGTGCGTGGCTGGAAAGGAAAAAAAGAGAAGAGGGTTTTTAAAGGCAAATTGACGTGTCATATCCGTCCCGCATGCGTTTCGCTCATTTCAGCTTTCATTCAGACACCCTTTCGATGCCTTGTATAGGCAACCGAGCCTAAATATTCCCGTGGTGTCCGAAATTAGTTCATTTGCCGACCAGGTCGTCGGGCTGTGGTCAGCTTTCGTGTTGTTTTGGCTTTTTTACCGGTGTCCTTGTTATCGCGCCCACTGTCCTTTCTTTTTCCCCTTGTTGGGCCTCCTGCACTTTTCTGCGCCTATCACCTCTCACAAGTGAGAAAGGAGCTTTGCGTCGTCGTGTCTAGCTTTCCGGGTACATATATATAGCGACGCACGTCGTGTCGCTGTAAATGGCCACATAATGGGGAGCATGCTAATGAATCAGACGACATAAACGCGAGGACGCTTTCGAATTGCGCCTTGAGCTTGGTATAAGCCATATACTTACGCAAACCAGGATGGCGCCGTTCCCTGCAGAGATGGAACTTCCGCGAGGGCCTTTCCCATGCGATCGTGCAGGGAAGTATTTTCCGGTGGACTTTAATAAAATCCAGAGACTCGAGGGGCCTCAGGGATTCACGTCGTATGCACCTCTATTGAACGGAAACGCCGTCTGGACGCAGGCTCTGGCGATCATCGTGCGCTTGCTAAGCAGCAACGTTTGTTCGAGTTATAGCGCGAGAACAAAACGACGACACAGAGACAAGAAGGACACGAAAGACACGGCGCTCTGTGTCGTCGTTTTGTTCTCGCGCTATAACTATCGTCATGCCATACCGACTAGCCCAAGCTGCCACACTTCTAAGTTTGTTCGAGGTCAGGGCAGTGCGTAGCCAGGTGTAGGTGTCCGGGCCCGTGCCCCCCTCCCCCCTCGATGTTTTTTTAGCCATGCATACATAGTGAAAAATGATCATTTGCCTGCCCGTCCCCCACTTTAGATCAAGGAGGTGCCTCCAACCGTGGAAGAAAATTTCTGCATACAGCCCTGGGTTAGGGACGTAGCCAAGAATCTTTTTTTTTGGGGGGGGGGACTGGGTTTATTAAACAACAATTTATGTGCGCGAGTTTCTATACGTGTGTGTATACGCGCGCAAATTTGAGAAATTACGGGGAAGGAGGGGAGGACGTCCTATGGATGGATGGATGGATATGGCTGTACCCTTTAGATCGGGCGGTGGCTAGCGCCACCAAACCGTAATACTTAATGAACCAAAAACTAGATATCGAGGGGTATACAGAAATGGTATAGCACGTAGCCAGTGGTGCGGAAGGGGTGACTCCAAACTTTATACTACCCCCCCCCCCCCCCCCCGCCGTCCGGTATGTATATACGCACGGAAACACGCATCAACATTGAAGCGACGAGTTGCACGTGTTGACCTCCCTGACACTTCAGCGAAACGAACAGATAATTAAGGTAACTTCTCGCTCGTGGTGCCAATGAAATGCGGAGCTGGGCAGCCTTGCTTGTTTCACTGCGGTTTTTTTTTTTCCTTCAATCTTTGTTTGTGTTTTTCTTTTCTAGTCTTTTTTCTGTCTTTTGCTCACTTTATCTCTATTTTTTTATACTTTGCTTCGTAAGCTTTCCCTTTCTATCTCTATTTCTGGCTTGCTTCCTTTCTTTTTAACTTTTTATACAGTGTTTTTTTTTCAGCGTTAGGCCAAGCGATGACATCGTACGACAGGCCAGGTCCCTAAAGCGCTCTGCACTTGATTTCATCATCATCAAGGCGCTTGAAGATCAAAAGGAAGAGTTATTCTTGGAGCGAGTGCGTGCTCAATAAGCTATAGATAGCTATACCGTACGTCGTTCTCCCTGCGTTACGCCAATCGAACGACAACGACCGCATACGATCACAGCATACGACGGCATACGACATACCCAGCCCCTAATGTGTGCTTCACTTAGTAAGGACAAATCGTGACGACGCTTGTCCTCGTCGTCTGGATCGACATAGTCTGCTTAATTGCGCTGTAGTACTTGTTAATTACTTTCCAACCAGCATATACAGGACCCCCTTATCCCTACCCTTTACCTACCCACAGGAAGCTTGTGCCTCGTGCTGTGTTTTGAGTTTGTTTTCTTTACGTGGGGAGGACGGGGATGTTACCGCGTCAGCCCTTCCCCTTTCTGTTCTGTCGTCGCCCCTGCCCTACATCTCTCTCTCTCTCTCTCTCTCTCTCTCTCTCTCTCTCTCTCTCTGGGTTTCCTTCATCTATTACACGCTGTAATATATCGAGAAAGACGACCCCCACTTCACAATTTACGAGACGGTGACGTCACGAGGCAATGTCTCGCGCCATATGTTCTCAGTCAGGCTTCCGTACCACGCCGTAAGCTGCCTGCAACTCTGAATGGCGCAACGAATAAAGGAATCAGACTTCATTGTTTCTTCGCAAAACCACGTACTCCACTTGCAGAGATGTATAAGACGGAAAAATGAAAGAAAGAACAGAAAGAGCGAAGGAAATCCCGTGACATCGGCTCATTATGCGGCAAATTAGCGATTGCCGTAAGTACTTTTTTGTCTCTCTCTCTTCGCGATCAGTGGTTACACCAGTACGGGGCTGCCTGCCGCATTGGGTGCGCGAGTGTCACCTCCCAGTCGCCGATGGCACAGTCGACCTTGTTCGCGTGGTGTCGTTGCGTCACGCTTACATCTCTCGCTTTTACGCTATACTTTCCCCCTACTTCTCTTTCTCAACGTCAACCTTTACTGTGGCCTATACTCCTATAATTTCGTCACACTACACGCCCACTTGCATGACTCTGTCGCCCCATCAATTACTCCACTGTCATCGCTATCTTTCTACACCAGGAGTAGGTGAATGATTGCGGCTGTATAGTTTCATGCATTGCTTCTTATAACGCGAAAGCCTGTATGTGCCTCATCCAACGGGAAATCTGACCGTCGGGGTCGGGCACAAATGACGAAAAAAAAAAATCACCATCACGTGTTGGCGTAACCGTATGACGTCATAGATTGGAAAGTTTCTGGCGTTATTACGATGTCGCAAATTCTGGCGTGACGTAACGCCAAACGATGCCGTTGAGGTGCTCTCCTTTGGGCGGAGAACAAAAGCGGAGAGCGCGTTCACTTTTGCACTCAGTACAGCTACCAATAATACATATATATATATATATATATATATATATATATATATATATATATATATATATATATATATATATATATATATATTTCATCAATTTCATCTCTTTGTAAATGACAAGCGAATTGTACGAACTTTCGGCTGAGTGCTTGTTTTCTGCTCGGTCCATAATGCTGGCATGTAAGTATAGGATGGCGAGACCTATCAAGCGGCGTGAAATTGACATTTCTTTATCAACATCCCCAGTTTTAAAGCTTGTTCCTAAGAGCCTAATGAAGTTTTTCCATTCATCCGTCCGTCCGTCCATCCATCCGTCCATTCATCCATCCGTCCGTCCGTCCATCCATCCATTCATTCATCCGTCCATCCATCTATCCGTCCATCCATCCGTCCACCAATCCATCCATCCACCCATCCGTCCATCCGTCCGTCCATCCGTCCGTCCATCCATCCGTCCATCCATCCATCCGTCCAATCATCCACCCATCCGTCCTTTCATCCTCCCGTCCATCCATACGTCCATCCATCCATCCATCCACCCGTCCGTCGGCCCGTCCATCCATCCATCCGTCCTTTCATCCTCCCGTCCATCCATCCATCCTTTCATCCATCCGTCCATCCATCCATCCATCCATCCGTCCATCCATCCATCCATCCATCCATCCATCCATCCATCCATCCATCTATCCGTCCATCCATCCATCCATCCATCTGCCAATCTAAACGTCGGCCCGTCCATTCATCTATCTATCCAGACATCCCCTGTTAGAAAGATAAATGCGCGAGAAACGCGGAGAAGAAGAGCAAGGAACACAACAAGCGTTGCATTCTTTCTTCAACCATGTTTTTCACGCATTTTTCCTCTTGTTACATTTCACGAGATAACATCTCATTACAGGGGAGAGAGACAGACTTTTCACTTTCCTCATTATAAGCTCCACAGAACTCAGGCAAGCACGGTCCGCATGCTCCAGATGGGGTCTTACCTCTCTAGGGGCTTTCTGAGCATGCCTCATCGGGAAGTTAATCCACTTTGCCCAGATTGTGGTGAATATTGTTCTCTGAGTCGCATGCTCTGGAGGTACCCTGCGTTACAGGACTTTAACCGAGAAGCAGACTGGACGACGGCACTCCCAAACACCAGACAAGACGTCCGGCTTCAGGCTGTCCAGAGGGCCCGTGAACGTGCTTAGTGGCGTGGCCTCTCTGTTCCGACATGGGACTAGCCGACGGCTGGGTGGGGACCTACCTATTGGCCCACTGCCTCGCCTCTCAGGACCAAAAATATATTCTTACACCGTGACCAAAATCAAGTTGTTTTTCTGTCTGTCTGTCTGTCTGTCTGTCTGTCTGTCTGTCTGTCTGTCTGTCTGTCTGTCTGTCTGTCTGTCTGTCTGTCTGTCTGTCTGTCTGTCTGTCTGTCTGTCTGTCTGTCTGTCTGTCTGTCTGTCTGTCTGTCTGTCTGTCTGTCTGTCTGTCTGTCTGTCTGTCTGTCTGTCTGTCTGTCTGTCTGTCTGTCTGTCTGTCCCTGTCTGTACGTCTGCCTGTCTTGAAAAGGGGATACCAGCTTTCCCAACTGTTCATGCGCCTAAATAATCCCCAGTTTGTGCGTACAAACGAAAATAAACACTTCATTGATTGACTGATTGATTGATTGATTGATTGACTTCAAGATAAAAAATGAAGACTGCTCTTGGCAGTGGCACGTGAAGACACGGCTCGCAGTTTCCCTGCTCCCTTAAATACATATAATGAGACGAAAAAGATGACTTTTGCCTTCAAGTCGTCTTCGGAAAACGCACGATAAGGGTCCCTATGAGGTTTTCGTTTTTTTCTTTAGTGACCTGAGCAATGAGGTGCACTCTTGTTTTTTTTTTTTTTCTTCTGGGCACTTCTGGTCGAGCACAGCTTACATACGGTTTTCCGAATATTTAGAAAAATTCTTCTGAGAAATAAAGGTGATAAGAAATAGATAATATATGGTTGAAGTTTTCAGTTATATTGGACATATATGATATAGGAGCACAAGTTTACTTAAAATATAGGTAAATTCATTAACTCTCAGGATTATGTGAAATAATTAACAATAGACAGAACGAACCACTTTCTTGTGAGCAACTGGGATCGCTCTGACACCTGGTGGAGCAGACCTAAACGACGCGCTGCTCTCGGCGCGGCCTCTGAGAAACAGTTACGAAACACAATTATTATTATTATTATTATTTGATTTGCATACACAGATACACAAAGACACAGAGGAAAGAGGGAGAGCAAGCTGGCAACTGCCACCTGGATGGGCACAAGGCCTGCTCACTCTTTCGGGAGGAGAGAAGAAACAGAGGAAACAAAGGTTGGAGGGGAGAAAGAGGAAAGAAGATGAGGAAGAGAAAAAATGACGAAGACTTCGACAAAGTTAGCCCAAAAAATGCACGAGGCACATGAACACATGGTTGCTAGTGCCACCACCTCCATTATTTTTAATTGTTATTAATGAATAGTTTATTATCAGTGTTTCAGCCATTTAAGCAGCTTCAGAGCAAAGATGGGTGTCATACTGTGGTTCAACACAATTTCTTGGCGGGCTAGTTGGCGGGCATGCATGGTGCCTATTTAGCGATGGAAACGACACTACTAAACAGAATACGGGACAAAGCGCCTTATTGTTTCCCCTGTCCTTCGGTGTCGTTTCTTGCTCTAAATAAGCACTAGAGTGTTTCATGCACGCACATACATACATACATACATACATACATACATACATACATACATACATACATACATACATACATACATACATACATACATACGTACGTACGTACGTACGTACGTACGTACATACATACATACATACATACATACATACATACATACATACATACATACATACATACATACATACATACATACATACATACATACATACATACATACATACATACATACATACATACATACATACATACATACATACATACATACATACATACATACATACATACATACATACATACATACTTCGCTGACGGTGCTCAGACACCGAGCAATGGCGTAGCCAAAGAGTAGCACATTGGCCTGTGCCCCCCCCCTAATAATTTCACCATGACAGAGTGAAAAATGACCATTTCCACGGGGAGCCGAACCCCGAAATCAACCAAGTCCTCCCAAACCCCTCAAATACAATATGCCTACACCTCTCGCTCGGAGTCGATGGCGTGTACATGTTTCATATTGGTGCAACAATTTGCAAGTTAGTTGCAATTTAGCTGCAGCGAACTCGAGAAGGCTCAGGTATCGCGATCTCACTTTTTCACCACATATGACCCTCTACAGCGTATGCGCCACCCTGACTGTTCTTTTTTTAACTAAGCACCCCAGATAACTACGGGACAGGTAAAGAAAGCGAATGAGACACTGAACCACCAACACTGTGATAACTACATGCTGTAAAGGATTTCTCGAGTACTTTTTTTTTGATCGCTTGTCAGTAAAACTCTGCATTACTTACTTCTGTTAGCAACTATTGGAAAATAAGGAATTCCGAGGTCCGTGGATTAGTTAAAAAACGCTCTCGAAACTCTTTAAAATTCAGTTTTTTGCCCCCTTTGAAGATTTTGGTTCACGTTTAGCAGTCAAACGGAACTATATATAGGCTCCGAGCAGGCACCGCCAAAGTATGTGACGTCACACAAATTTCACAGCTGAACTGGCAGCCGTTATTCGTTTTCACGTCTGTACATCTACTGATTTTTTCCAGGTCTCTGTCGTGGTCTACCGATAATCAAAATAGAATGTATACGAAAAATGGTGCTTTATACCATTGATCCCTTGTGTGTACTGGCGTAAACAGGTGGTTCGCTGTGTCTGGTATACGTTTATAGCTATTATGTAAAGGTCACACCGAGAATTCGTCACTATTGCCACATACTACTATGTACGTTCTGCATGATTGGTTCGCCAATGCTGTGCGATATGGTTGTGAAACACTCCTTGGGTGCCCGTGTTTTACTGGAATCGCGCGCGCATGGCCCTGCATACTAAACAGTCGGTATAGCAACATGCGCTGGCAGGTCTCTCCCTTGTCCTATGCGAACGTTTCGCAAAGTACTTAAGAGAGACATCCTTGATCGAAGCCCTTTTGATATTCATTTGGGGCAGCATGCCAAGAGGTGTCTTAGCAGGCGTACGTGCACCTGTACACATATGAACAGACGCTATACAGGTGTCGTCACGTGATGTCTATATTTGCGGACATCTTGCTGGGGAAATAGATGCAAAAGTGCAGATGGCTCGCCCCTACGCTGGAGGGCAAACTCGGTGGGAAGGAGGAGGAAGAAGATAAGAAGAAAAGGCAGAAGGTCAACCAGACTCGCGTCCGCTTTGCTATCTTACGCTGGGGAATGGGAGTGTATAGGGATGAAAGTGTAGAGAGATAGAAAGAAGGGAACATAAAAAACAAGGCACTCGTGAGCTTGAAGTACCCTGCTGCGTTTGAAAGTCGTGGACACAGGATTTCGGGCGTATCGCGTTCTGCTGTAGACCATCAAGTTATGACGACTATACGAAAGGTTTGCAAGTATACTGGGCATAGAACATCCAGTACCTCACGGACTCCTCGTATACGGCGATTTCAAAATTTCAACCTGCCGACGAACATGCCAAGTGTGCCTTCATGTGACAAATGATACATTGATACATGTGACATTCATGTGACAAATGATAATAAACGTTCAATCAATCAATAAATCAATCAATCAATAGTGATCGAAGCACTATTCCCAACGAGAAAATATGGCTGTTATGATGCGGGGCAGTTCTATATTCAGAGTCTACTAGGCAAAATTTATCCGGCAACATGACAAGAAAGTTTGGCTATGCCAAGATGACTTAGCGCTTTATCACACTACATTAACCTGCCAAAGCTGAAAGTTGGTGCCAATAAACAACACACCAACATCGGAGCAGTGGGAGCCTTCGCTGTCCTGCTCGAGGCCTGAAGAACAGCTCAACCTGATCGACAGTGCTCGAAAGATGAAAAATACCACAATGGAACTGGACTGAGGGCTCCACCTTCGCCGGGAGAAGTCTCTCGCCAGAATAATGTTTTAATTCATTCTACATTATAGTGCATTTGCTTTTGAACTGCCTGTCGCTGTTTTGCAATTGGGGGCTGCGGCTCCGTCAAGCATTTTATTACAGCTTTTTCTGCGGCTCCTCTATTCCAGCACCTTATTTGCCCCACCGCCGCAGTGGTTTATAGTGGCTAAGGTATTAGGCTGCTGAACCGCGGGTGGCGGGATCGAGTCCCGGCTGCGGCGGCTGCATTTTTGATTGAGGCGAAAATGATGTAGGCCCTCGTGCTCAAATTTGGGTGCACGTTAAAGACCCCAGGCAGTACAAATTTCTGGAGCCCTCCACTACGGTGTCTCTCATAATGATATGGTGGTTTTGGGACGCTAAACCCCACATATCAATCAGTGAAATCTATTTCAGTATTTCTTGAGGTACCTAAAGATAATGAAAAAATATTATGGTTGGGTCATACGTTCCGACTTTTACACAATTAGCGTTATCACCGTAACTCAGTACGAGCCGTGCGACCTTTCCTTGTGCAACAGCAGTGCCAGCTTTCTCAGTCTAGAAAGCGGAACTAAGAAACGAAACGGGGCCATATATGCAGACAAAGTGCTTCACGTGTCACCTTCAAGGACGGATGTGAAACACATTCGCCGTGTATATAGCATCCAGAATCCTTTATCGCGGAGCAAGAACATCCGCAGTCTATATGTCCTGCACACAGTAAACGGTATTACGTTTAATAAACTGTAAACTTCGTATTAGAGAGTTTTAGTGTCTAGCTCACAAGCACCTAGCGTACATCTGTGGGTGTGTGTGTTTGTTTTCTTTGTTTGTGTTTTGGTGAGTGTGCTTATGTGTGTGTCTGTGTGTGTTTGTGTATTTGTTTGTGTGTGTGTTTGTGTGTATGTGTTTGTATGTATGTATGTGTGTGTTTGTGTGTGTGCCTGCTTGTGTGTGTTTGTGTGTGTTTGTGTGTATGGGGTCTGTGTGTGTGTTTGTGTGGGTGCGTGTGTGTGGGGGTGGGTATGTGTGTGTGTGTGTGTGTGTGTCTGCTTGTGGGAATGTGTGTGTGTCTCTGTTTGTGTGTGTGTTTGTGTGTGGGGGTTTGTGTGTGTGTCTGTTTGTATGGGGGGTCTGTGTGTGTGTTTGTGTGTTTGTTTGTGTGTGTGTTTGGCATTCTCCTTGCAGACGGTTGGCGAACAGAGGAAAGTGAGAAGAGAGCTAAAGAACGCAAGAACTTTGGGACTCAATGGCTATGTCCACGGCACGCGCTAAAGCTCTCTGATATTCCGTTTTCTTTGCAACACCTGTAAAATCAGCTCCCTCTGGTCAAGTGAATGGCGGATCGGGTTACCCGACGTGACAATGAATACGGTGCAGTGAACAGTAGGGCGACAAACACTCCCCTCGGGTGCAAACTTTACGATATAATCATGCAGGTAATACTTATAATAAAACTTATATATAGGATGATGTTTCTAGTGCATCGCGCTGGAAACTCAGCATATAAACCGCGCTCTGGTGGTAAAAATGCCGCACTCGGAGTGATTCTCTTTCGTGATTCGAGTATACGCCTTGCCCCTCGGGTTGCACAAAGCACCGAAAAATCGCCTCAACACGTGGTTCTACTTGAGGTTTTCGACTGGGAATCACGGACGACGAGCACTTGGAAAGCACTCAAGGACATCGGGCCGCGCTGGAGTGAAGGTATAATAGAGAAGAGACGGTGTCGCCTGATTAGAAGCTGTTTGTCGGCGTGGGAAAATGATAAGAGCGCACACTCAACCCAGCCCCCTGAGTCGCGTGCGTCAAAAGCGTGCGATCGTTTTGTTGCGCTTTCGCCGGCCGCGATCTGTGCCAGAAAACATTAGGTGGGAGAGAAAGAAGCACCCAAATAAGAGGACGCGATAAACAAAGGCCTCAAGTGCTCTCAATTGTTCGTTGTTTCTCCTGAGGAATCGCATAAGGAAGCAATTATCGCTTACCCAATGTTAGAATTGTCTTGCCCGAGTTTCCCTCCCCTCTCCCCGGATAGTAGACTCACCAATCGGCGCTTTCCGGCTCGTTATAATTAAAGCATCTACGAAAACAAGCTCGCTACGCGGGTATGCAAATGTCACGGATCATGTATTTTTAATACACGTGCAATAGTTTAGTTGTGCTCCATGCGGAGCGTATACGCTTGCAAAGAAGCATGCGGCAACCTAGTTGACGGCAAAACGATCCGCACGTGTGGCTCAACTGCTTGAGCATAGGACGTGCTATCCGTATAGGTTCGGGATTCGGTCCCTCTACCGGGGGCGAGTTGTTTTTTCGTATACTTTAGTTTATTTACATTTATGTTACGATTACTACACTGTAGTTACCAACTACGAATACCGTTCTTTTTCATTGCCCACTGGATTGATTAGGTTGTATATAACACACAGAGGGGCGGACGCACGGACGGACGCACGCACAGATGGTCACACAGATAGACGGACACATGAATGAACGCACGGACGGACGGAAGCACGGATGGACTGACGAATGATTCGCCCCACCAATCACCATTCACTCCGTAGATATGCTGCGATTGTTAGACAGCATTGATAACAGATTTATATGGTAATTTGCATATGATACTTTACATGTAATATTAGAAAATTTTGCTGATTATTTCTCACTATATAATAATAATAATAATAATAATAATAATTATTATTATTATTATTATTATTATTATTATTATTATTATTATTATTATTATTATTATTATTATTATTATTATTATTATTATTATTATTATTATTATTATTATTATTATTATTATTATTATTATTATTATTATTGTTGTTGTTGTTGTTGTTGTTGTTGTTGTTGTTGTTGTTGTTGTTGTTGTTGTTGTTGTTGTTGTTGTTGTTGTTGTTGTTGTTTATTTATTCTTGATGAAACATTAGCTGGCAGAATAGGTCGGTAAAAAATGTGCAGATCACTCATGACATTTATTTTGCCCTTAGCACTCATTGATATGATCGATATGTGGGGTTTAACGTCCCAAAACCACCATATGGTTATGAGAGACGCCGTAGTGGTGGGCTCCGGAAATTCGACCACTTGGGGTTCTTTAACGTGCGCCCAAATCTGAGCACACGAGCCTACATTTCCGCCTCCATCGGAAGTGCAGCCGCCGCAGCCGGGATTCGATCCCGCGACCTGTGGGTCGGCAGCCGAGTTCGCTAGCCAGTAGACCACCGCGGCGGGGCATCACTTAAACACAAAATCACGATTTTTCTTTCATTTTTTTGAAGTAAGCTTGTTAGAACTCAGGCTCACATTTCTTTCTTTTTGTCTCACTCGTTCTCGAACTCGCCATAATAATATTCACCCAGACTCACTCAGATTAAGTCTCACGACTTTATTTGAGTCTGAGTGGGTCGACTCACCAGTCCCCGTGAGTGAATATTTAGCTTTTTCGACCGAAGGGTCAGAGCGGTGCAGATAATGATTTTTGTGGGGAGTGCGTTGGGGGTGGCAGGGACCCGATGTGCCACCCCCTTTCTACGCCACTGTGTTAGTGTTCTCTATTTAATGATATCTTGCATAATCGGCACTTTATATTTGGTGCCTTTTGATCTCGTACCTCGAGTTGCTAGTGGTTGTAATTAACTTCTTTCGATAGAGATCAATAATACAAAAAAACTCCCAAGCATTTCCCCGAGGGTGAACATGGTTAAGTGCGAATACACGGGGTGATGCTATGAGGGGTATTTATTAATTCGCACTATTATATTTATTAATCACACTATGGTGCCTTTATGGTGTAATGGTTCCTGGGAATCGCAATTTGATCACACGGGGGAGTTTACGTTAACTCACTGGCGAATGCCAACGGATTTTAACTTTACTCCCCCTCACGACCCGCTCTCGACGGGAGACTGGGAGAGAAGGCGGGCGCGCGAGAGAGAGGGGTGCGCGCGCAGCTGCAGCGAGCGAGGAGAGCGGAGGAGCGAGCGAAGGGGGAGGGGGTATAAGGCGCGTTACTGACACCGATATCAGCGTCGCGTCCGTGGCTTATTCGGTAGAGCGTCGCGCTGCGGCCCGCCAAGTCCTCTTTCTTTTAAAGATAGAGAGAAGACTGCGGACGCCGCCGACGGCGGTGGGTGGTTTGGGGTCGCTTATAAAGTGTATTCACACTTAATATACAAAAGAACTTTTGGTGAAGAAGATAACATGGAAAGGGAGAGGTCAGGGCACCTCGACCGCCCATAGCTCATGCTTTTTGAGGCGAAGCTCCTAAAGCTGTGGGTCTATCCATGCATGTCTTTTGTGACAGACAGACAGACAGACGGACAACAGGCAGGCAGACAGGCAGACAGACAACAGACAGACAGACAGACAGACAGACAGACAGACAGACAGAGAGACAACAGGCAAGCAGGCAGGCAGGCAGGCAGGCAGGCAGACAGACAGACAGACAGACAGACAGACAGACAGACAGACAGACAGACAGACAGACAGACAGGCAGACAACAGGCAAGCAAGCAGGCAGGCAGGCAGACAGTCAGACGGACAGAGAGACAGACAGATAACAGACAGACAGACAGACAGACAGACAGACAGACAGACAGACAGACAGACAGACAGACAGACAACAGGCAGGAAGGCAGCCAGGCAGACAGACAACAGACAGGCAGACAGACAGACAGACAGACAGACAGACAGACAGACAACAGGCAGGCAGACAGACAGACAGAGAGACAACAGGCAAGCAGGCAGGCAGACAGACAGACAGACAGACAGACCGACAGACAGACAGACAGACAGACAGACAGGCAGGCAGGCAGACAAGCTGGCAGACAGACAGACAGACAGACAGCAGACAGACAGACAGACAGACAGACAGACAGACAGACAAACAACAGACAGACAGACAGACAGACAGACAGGCGGGCAGACAGACAGACAGACAGACAGACAGACAGACAGACAGACAGACAGACAGACAGACAGACAGACAGACAGGCAGGCAGGCAGACGCATGGACGGACGGATGCATGGATGAACGTACGGACAGACGGACGGAAGCACGGATGGACGGAAGCATAGGATGGACATGGATGCACGCACGGACAGAGCCACGGATGGACAAACAGACGGACGGACAGAAGCACGAACAGAAGACCGGACGCACTGACGGACGCTTCACCCCACTCATCATCATTCACTCGTGATATGCTGTAATTCTTTTTGTCGATGAATATTGGGCTATCGATGAAAGCTATTTCGTTGAAGAACATGCGAGTAGACGTGAGTGTGTAGACGAGCCGCCATAAGACTGATAATAATGGTGAAGTTTTGAAGTGTAGCCTGACTGCAGTCCAACTGGCCCATGACGCTGCTGAGAGGGTCTTTCTGTTCAGACGTGGGGGCAGCCCGCAACGTGCGAAAGAGCTTTCCGAAGGTTTTTCAGCCATCCATTACCAAAGCGTGGCGTCAGCATTGTGCACGTGGGTACGTGTGCGTATGGGGGGATTGCACGGTCGGTAAAGGTTGTCTATAAGTAGCCCGTTATAAACGGTCTTATTTTTGCCAAGTCGCCGCCATGTAAAGGGTGGTCTTTCCCGAAGTCATGGTCTTGTTTCTTTCCTTGATGCTTCTTGCATGTTTAACATACTATTTTTACACAATGACCGTCTCGTTGGTCTTTCTAGCGTCATTTGCTGCGCCGCTTTAATACCGATGTATTCAGTGGTATTACTGTCCTTCGAGGATGACGTATGAAAACAACGGCGACGTTTTTGTACTACTGCACTTACGCTTCGCGGAAAAACCAAAATAAGTGCGGTGGAACGGACGTGACTGCGTTGTATGTAGTGCTGAAGTGCAACTTGGGCAATGGGGATAGATTGATTGATTGATTGATTGATTGATTTATTTATTTATTTATTTATTTATTTATTTATTTATTTATTTATTTATTGATTGAATACAAAAAATTTTCTCAACCATTTATTATCAACACAGAAAGAACAACGAAAATGCATCCTTTTGTTTCCTTGAAACAAATTCCGCATTCACTGTATTTTCTGCGTAGGACAAGCGCCATGACCGGCAACAAAGGCGACCAACGTGGACGTTAAGCCATGGTTCCGTCTTACGCGGACATGTTCGTCTAGTTCGATGCGCACTATTCTTACGGGGGGGGGGGGGGCATTAATGGTTCCGTATTCCCTGTTCAATAAATACTCCAAACTTGGACAGATGTATCATAAATGAAGGAGAAAGCTGAGAAATAACAAAGGCTGCCACTACGCGCTTCCTTTGGACTTAGCACCAATAGAGCAAAGCTAGCTTTTTTTTTAGATGCGGAGCATCTAATACTCGAGGCTTGTAGTGCGGCGCCGTCCGCAAGCTTCCTCCTCCTTCTTCCACCATCTGTGCATCCCTTCCTCCTCTACACACCGCGCGCGCTTCACTCCTCCACCATCTGTGCACCCTTCCTCCTCTACACACCGCGTGCGCTTCTCCTCTTCACGAGCATTCGCTAGCTGTATAATGTAGCGCGCATGCGCCGTCACGCTTCGAGAACATCGGCAGCTGACGCGCGCGCATGCGCCGTCGCGCTTCGAGAACATCGGCAGCTGACGCGCGCGCATGCGCCGTTGCGCTTCTCCCCCTTCTCGAACATTCAACAGCTGACAGTGCATGCGCCGTCGCGCTGTATATATACTCAAGGTCGGCGCTCGCTCGCTCAATTGCCGCTCGTCGGTTGGTTTGTACGGTGCGTCGACGTCCAAGGTCGCGGTGAAATGAATTCCAACGAATCCACAAACACAATGATCGACGTCCCTTCGACCAGCGCCGCCCTTTCGCATACGTGTGTACGTGTTCACTCATTTAACACCCCCTCCTACAACCACGTTAACCAATTTAGCCATCGACCCAAGTAAGTCGCAATTTAACACCCCATTTCACAACCACGTTAACCAATTTAGCCATCGACCCAAGTAAGTCGCACTTTAACACCCCGTTAACCAATTATATGCTCCGCATCCTCCTCAGTGTTCCCCCGAGGGAAGCTGCAGGCAATTTTTTTTCTTGCATCACTGCATTTCAATCCGTCAACGCGGGACGCCGATGCCGCATCTAAGGCTCTTGGCTTAATGCTGCGTCCGTTGCAGTGAAATTACTGTCAGTCTCTCCTTTTCTATCCATTTTTTTTCTTTCTCCTCCCTCTTTCTCATCTTTCTTGTCCCCTTGCCTAACCCACTAGCGTAGAGTAGCCAACCGGATGTCTTTCTGGTTAACCTCCCTGCCTTCTCCCTTTAGTCGCTTCCTTCCTTCCTTCCGATGCTTGTATGTGTAGTACACATCATAGACTCCTTTTAAACTACCACAGGACGACTCTGTGCTCTCCCAATAGTAGAGTGTCAAGTACTCAAAATCGTAAACCACTTTCTCTAAACACGCCATGCTGTGTAGTAAAAGAAGCAGCCTGCCTGCTGCTACGAGAGAGAGGGGAGAGGCTCACAGTTATGGCAGGCAGGCAGACAGGCAGACGCATGGACGGACGGATGCTGCAGAACTCCACAGTTATGGAGTTCTGCAGCATTGGCGCAAGAGGGGAGAGGCTCACAGAGTTCTGCAGCATTTGCGCAACGGAAGGAGCCGACTAGAATTCGGCGAAGCGCGCGAAAGGCGCGGCGACGCGTCGCGCCTCGCCTCCGCCGCCGACGTCATCGCGTCCTGGTACCACTGCACGCACAACGCTCTCTCGCGCTTCTCTTGGAAGACCCACGTGCCGCGGCCGGCCGCGCGTGACAGGGCGCGTGCGGCGACGGCCGTTCCCGGCGTCTTTCCATCCGTGCCGATTCAGAGAAGACGAAAAGCAAGAGGCGAAACCACGTCCACCACAGAATGAAACGCGGTTCGCGCCAAGATGGCGCCCGCGCTAAGAAAAGAAATCAGACGACGTCGGCCGGAACCGGACCTGCGTGCCTGGCGCGCAGTACACGGAACGAGTGGTAGACTCGACGATGAGTTGGTTTGTCTCGCTCTTAAAAGCAGGCGTGTGCGCGGGAAGTTGCGTCCACGTCGTGTCGTGCAAGATAACAGCTAATGGGGAAGGGTGTTCCCCAGGACCTGCAACTTCCTTCTTCCAGTTGGTCTTTCATTTGGATAAGTCGCCTACTATATAGCTGCTCTTGGAGGACGACCGTGCAGTAGTTTAACGAGAAGCGTGCATGAAAAAAAGCGTAATTTATGCAGGCGCTGCACGTAGCAGGCGAGTTTTTCATTCGGCAACGCGATAAGAACGGTCACGCAGACGCAATGACGAAATGGCCGCTGGAGGCCCAAATAGAACTGAGTGGCTGTACAGTACAATGGTAGTTATAGCGCGAGAACAGGACGACGACAAAGCGACAAGATGGACATAGCCCTCGTGTCCTTCTTGTCTCTTTGTCGTCGTTCTGTTTTCGTGCTATAACTATCGTCATGTCATACCAATTATACCAAACTGTCACACTTCTAAGGCTGTACAGTGTCTAGAAATGTACTGGCCAGTATATTTCTAGACACTGTAGTGGCTGCGTAACGCTGCTAGGTTGTTTACAGTTTTCTGGTAATGGCTAAACTGAGAGGGTTAAACCAGCCTGTACGGAAGGAAGGAAATGGAGTACGAAGAAGCACAGCATGTCTTTTAGTGAGCGGAAATCGCTTGCTGATGGCAGCACCACCTTTGCTGTTCTCAGGCGACTAACTATGGCGCGCTTCTGCTGGCGAACGCAAAGTTGTGTGTTCGGTTCCCAGACGTGGCAGCAAGAGCATTCTGGCCCGGCTGGTGGGGAATGCAAACAAAAAAAAAAGAACTCGCAGGAATTTTCTTGTGGATTCGCCTATCATCATCAGCCTTACTACGCCCGCTGCAGGGCAGAGGCCTCTCTTAAGTTCTGCCAGTCAACCCAGTCCTGTGATTTCTGCTACCACGTTATACGTGCAATGTTCTAAGTCTCATCGGCCCACTTAACTTTCTGTATCCCTCTCGCACGTTTGCCTCCTTTTCGAATACGGTCAGTTACCCTCAATACGGTTATCCTGCCTACGAGATACGTGCCCGGCCCCCTAATACGACCTAAAGGCGAAAGCCGTCTTCTTTTCTTTCCCAGTTAGTGTATTCGTCCTAGCTCCGCTTACTCCAAAAGCTTTCTATACCTTACGTGGTTTACCACTGCCTCGATAGACCTTTTTAGCACGAGAAGAGGATCCCCTCCTCTCTGGGCTGTTGCACGGGAGCATTAAATCTGACGTCACAGCCTCGATCGTGCATGTTAACAACAACCCACAGAGGACTTCGGCGGTGTCCAGGGGGCCTTCACTGAAAGAGCATGGCCTAGGGTTTCCTATCAATACACTAGACGGAACTCTGGCGCTAGTGCCTATGGGAGCTGCAACGCATAGTGCTTCAGCGAGCATAGAAATGATGGGTGGTACATTGATTTGCCTAGTCTTCATGCTTTACATCTACAGTTTCCTTAAATTAACTAGAGGGGACACTGGCGCTGGGATCGTTCAGCGACCATAGCAATTATCGGTGTGACATGGATTTGACTAGTCTTCGTGCTTGCGGGTGGCGAAGACCCTTGTGGCTTCGTTTATTGCTGCGTTTTGGTTTTGTTTTAAAGGAAAGATTAAGCCATTTTTCACTTCGTGACCCGATTTGGAATGGTAGACCTAAAGGATTAGGGTGGTGAAGAGTAACTGCCAAACACTTGCCGATTGTCGTTTCGTGACAAAACAGCTTCAAGCCACGCGAAGCCAGAGCGAACGTAAAATACGAAGACTACAGGAAAATCCATGTCGTACCCGTAATTCTCGTGCTCGCTGAAACGCTATGCGTGGCAGCTCCCATAAATACTAGCGCCAGAGTTCCCTTCAGTGTATATTTAGGAAACTCTGTGTTACTTTACGTTTATTCTGTGTTCGTGTGGCTTGAAGCTCCTTTGTCACGAAACAACAATCAGCAATAGCTTATCAGTTGCGCTTGAGCACTTAAAATTTTTAAGCTCACCAATTCAAGACCAGTCACGAAGCTCAGAACGGTTTGCCCTTTTGTTCGAAACAAAACCGAAACACAGCAACATAAAAAGCCACAATGCGATTCGAGGTTCGCAAGCACGAAGAGAAGTCAGATCCTCGTACTGTCCATCGTTGCTATGGTCGCTGAACGATCGCAGTGCCAGAGTACCCTCTAGTTAACTTCGTGAAACTCTATGGGCATGGCAAGATTTCTGTACCACACGTGATCTTACACTGCCTCCGTGATCACGGTCCATCCTGTGACCGATCTTTAGTGTCGTTCGATGAAGTCACATTTTGTGACGTCATAGTGGCGTCGCAAAATTTGGTGATCTGTGACGTCATGATACCGTCTTATCATGCTTCATCGTCATTGTTGTTGTTGTTGTTGTTGTTGTTGTTGTTGTTGTTGTTGTTGTTGTTGTTGTTGTTGTTGTTGTTGTTGTTGTTGTTGTTGTTGTTGTTGTTGTTGTTGTTGTTGTTGTTGTTTTCATCGTCGTCGTCGTCGTCGTCATGATTGTTGTTGTACTGACCCCGATCAGCAGCTAATTTTCCGCCATTCCTTACATTTCGTTCTTCTGGTATACAACACCAAACAGGGAGGTTTCAAAAAAAGGACAATAAATAGCGATTCGAAAAATAAGCACAACTGCGTCTGCTTCGAAATGCGCGCAAAACAACCACGCAGCACCCCCGCAACAGTCCGCGCTATCCATATACACGTGTATACGATTACACGCGCTGCAGCGCCCACGTTGCGCAAGTTGTTTACGCGAAACCGCACGAAACCCGAGAGGTCTTGTTTACCTGTATACCTCGGCGCTGGGCTGAAAGCCTACCTTCGGGAGGCGCACGAAACTCGTGCTGGGTGCTATTTGCGGCTAAATCCAAAAACGCCAGAGAGAGCAGCGAGGTCTCCCGCTGCGCTATCCTTTTTTTTTTTTTTTTTTTTGCTATTACCGTTCTGTTTGAACCCACGGTGTTCTACCGGTAGAAAGTAATACTCACATGTGTGTGTGTGTGTGTGTGTGTGTGTGTGTGTGTGTGTGTGTGTGTGTGTGTGTGTAGCATGTGTGTGTGCGTGTGTGTGCGTGCGTGTTGTGTGTGTGTGCGTGTTGTGTGTGTGTGTGTGTGTGTGTGTGTGTGTGTTTGTGTGTGTGTGTGTGTGTTTGCGCGCTTCGGATTCGTATATAAGAGGCGAGTGGAGCTCCGCATTTTTCATTTTTCTGTCGCATATGTTGTGCGCTGCAGGCATAAGTGCATCTCGGTATAGCTTCTTATCACTCGCGAATCGAGGGTGTACAATATCTCTGACGAATTCGGGGAAATGCCCGACTGGTGGACGGTCCCATACCCAAAGCTGCGGGTAACTCATTTTGAGTGGAAATAATAAGTGAACAAAAAGACAAAGACAATTGGATGTTGCGAATCTGATCCGAGCCAAATTGGTTGTGGAGCACCGGTGGGATATATGATGCGAACAGCAGATTTGGAATTCTGAAAGGTATGCATATCGGCGCGACTCCAAACTGGCATATCTCGTCGCGATCTAAAAAGTGACGAATAAACAAAACACGAAATCTTTCCAGAGCATGACGTGTTTATCTGGAACAAGCTCGTACTGTGCAAGTCCGGCCGTAACCTGTAAACAACGTATAGTGTTCCCTATCCAAGCTCTTGTAAACAAGCACTTTTTTTTTTCGAGACAGCGCTTTGCATAAGGCGAGATCGCTTCAGGCAAGATGAGTATCTGGCGCATTGCGGTTATGATGACGTAGATATTGCATCGCTTGCCGCAGCGGCTTGAAAGCTTTCTGCGCCCAACGTGGTTTCACATAGACTCCGGGATCGGAGACATTGGAAGCTTTGTGAACACACACCATGCGCACTTCGCGTTGTTTAGCAGTGCCCCCACGATCGGCTCACCTTTGTCAAAGGGACGACGTAATGTGATGAAATTATGCATGGCGTCGTAATGACGTAAGCACTGTGACGTCGTCACGCGTTTTTTTTTTCATCACTCGTGTAAAACGGAGATTAAGCCTTCGCCTTTTTTTATTTTTTGATTCATGGGTACCTAAGGGTTGTGCCTTAAAATAGACACTGGCACTATTGTATTTGTTCGGTGTCAGTAAACATAGGTGGAATTAAGGCAGTGCACGCATGCAGTATAAGCATCAAGATGCGCCAACTTCGTTTTTCTGGTAACATTGTGACCTAGAGAAATTGTTATTTTTAACAAAACTAATCGTTATTTGACGCAACGATATATAAAACTATGTTTTGGGCGAGGAAATTCTTCTCTACGAAGCACTCACCGATTTTCACAAAGAACACGAAATAAACGTTTCGTTTTCTCACTATCTCTCGACGAAGTGGGCATGAACATTCATGCGAAGTATATTTTTATAAGAAAGTCACGCTTGGTTAGAAAGATTCTGAACAAAAATTGAAAAAAAAAACTGCTGAAACTTCGACATTCTGCTCGGAAAATGTGAATGTTCCGGTGAACAGAGTTGACTTCCCGTATTTTTGAACAGTTGGCTGTATTTCTGACGAATTGTCAGCGCGCGGCGGCCACACATGGGCTCGAGCCGTGACGTCACAAACACCCAGGCGCATGCAAGATGCACGTGTTCCTATCCTCCTCTTCCTTTTCTCCACCGCTCCTTTCATCCCACTCTCCCCCTTCCCCAAAAGTGCTGATGCTTCAACCCAGCCGGGAGTACATACAGGGAGACCGTAGAGGGTGATAAGCGAGTCGAGAGACGCGGGCGAAGGCTGGGATCGCTGGCTTGCCCGTTTCAGGCGTTTGTGACGTCACCAAATGCCACCAGCTCTAGTTCACGGTGCGACCGCTAGACGCGCCAGTTTGTGAAAGACGGATTGAACTCGTTATTTTTCTGTAGTTTCTGCGTGGAACTAAGGTTTTCTCTATCGGTTTCAGGACCTAATATTTGAATTTGGCTGAAAATCTTGGCAGCAAAAATTTTTTTCGGTCTCACTTAAAAGTGGCATTGACACATAAACATTGGCCTCTTTTTTTTTTTGCTGCACTGTGTTGCTGGGGACCTGTTAGTAATAACACGGCACATCATTTGCTGCATCACACAACAGATAACTAATTTCAGGCTCCTCATTATCGACGAGTTTCAGTTTCGGTTAGAGAGCTCCAAAAACGACAAACTACCGGGACAACTATAACTACCTAGCGTGGGCAGCTCTTGACCACGTCAACGCACATAACTGTGATACACTTGCACGCATTTTGTATCAAAAGTCCTTTCGAATAGGAAACGAGACTGCAGCGTCGCCAAGCACAAAACTTTCAGCGCGTGCGCCGTGGCCACGCAATCGCTATCAGCTGCCGAGAAGTATAGACTGCTGGAACAAATAGAGCAAAGCAAAATAGTGGCTATTACGTCATCAGAACCTGCTTTATTGACTGCAGCGCGATGACGTGAGGGAAGTAAGGAGGTACCCCCATGGAGTCCCTTTTGATGGTGTCAATACCTTCAAAATTCAAACTTCAAAATTGCTGCTAAACACCTTCCAAGCTATATTCGCTGTCATCCCGACTGCGGCGGCTGCATTTCCGATGGAGGCGGAAATGTTGTAGGCCCGTGTGCTCAGATTTGGGTGCACGTTAAAGAACCCCAGGTGGTCGAAATTTTCGGAGTCCTCCCCTACGGCGTCTCTCATAATCATATATGGTGGTTTTGGGACGTTAAACCCCACATATCAATCATTATATTCACTGATGATAGTTTGCAAATGATATACGCATGCTCACGGGAATCGATCCCGTTTAGCTACCTCGGCCGCGAAATTTTGTGTCGGTCCTCTTTAAGCTTACGTCACCGACAAATGACGACATTAAATGAATACTTGTACGTAGTATGTTTGAAGTGTTACACAGTGGATAAAAAATGACGGAAATAAATTTATCGCCACAGCTAACGAAACCGCCAGCAAGGACAGGTGTCAAACGGAGTCAGGAAAGAACGATGGCACAGCCAAAGAATATGGCTGACAATAATATTGGACTACCGATATTTTCACAGGCTCCGTCTATCTGATGCCCCACCACTGCGAAAAAAGGACGCATCGCTGTCGAACGCCGTCCTCCCCTTACGAAATGCATACAGAAAATCATCATCATAAATGGTTGAAGGCGTAAATATATATTCATAAGCATTTAACGGGACTTTCATTTTGTTTTTCCAGCGGATGCAGTGTCGGCACATGATTGGCGATACACAGGACGGACAATGTCTGGTGGAGCCAACTTTGCCGCCATTGGTTTCTAGCGTTAGACCAACGCACATTTAAGGTGTAGCCGAAGGCCAATGGAGCAGCAACATTTCTGTCAACGCTTGCCATTGTTGGGTCAAGATCGGCTCAATGCTGGCGTGCTGTTTGGGCAGTCGTTTCATCGGAGGATGGAAAGCCTCCGACACCTCTCCCCCTCAATACCTCTTCTTGTATTGCTTTCTGATCGTAAGTATTTCCGTGGGAGGAGGTATACGGGTGCGTTACAGTGACACTTCACCACCCCTCAGATTGGAGAAACCCGACACAGATTTATGACCAAGTTAATTAAATCAAGTACTGTCTTGTTGGTCAATCAACGAAACTGAGTAAGGAGGGATGACCAAGTTAATCAAATCAAGTAATGTCTTGTAGGTCAATCAACGAAACTGAGTAAGGAGGGGAATCGGACCATAGTTCTGTTTATTCGTCTTGAAACGTAGGGTGCGGAGTTGAAGAAAACATTTTCAACATTCTGCGGCTTGTTTTGTGACGCACTGTCTGATTTCTGAACCTCTTTCCATCCACCACTCTCTATCATACCGCGTGACTATACGGTGTCCGATAATAATTTCAGAAAGACTTTTCCTACCCTAGTCATTTATCGTGGTCGCAAAATGTCACCACTGGCTATCGTTGCCTTTCTGTTGGTTAATGCTGATTAAAGTTGATTTTATGACTGATAGTTCTGAACATGTTGGCTAGTTGTTAGCTACATTTGGCTATCTACTGTTACAACAGCGACAGTGTTGTCATTCGATTGAGTTGCCTATCACTGTGTGCGTGTGTGACAACATAGCATTGCGAGATGGAGGTGGAGCAATCATGTGCTGACACTGCATCATTTGAAAAAAACAAGATGAAAGTCCCGTTAAAAACTTCGAAATATATATTTATCCCTTCATTGGTCGTCATCCATATATGATGATGATTTTCTGCATGCATTTCTTAAGGGGGGAACGGCGTTCGACCGTGATGCGCCCTTTCTGCGAAGCGGCGTGACATCAGATAGACGGAGCAACGACGCGAGCGGAAGGCTTTCTGCGACGGCTGGGCCTCTTCCTGGGACGCTTCTTCTTTGCACCGCTTGCACCCCGCTCTCTTCGTTCTATTTCCTTTCCGCACCGCACGCGTCTTCGCGCCATCCTCCTCGTTACCCAACCGCTCCGTCGGGACGGCGTGCGTGCGCGAGAGGGAGGGGATATGAGACGAGTGCTCTGCACTACTCTCCCTCTCTCCTCCTCGTCCCTCTAACTTCTCTCCTCTCAAACGGCCACCAGTTTCATCTCGCGCGCGCGCTCAGCCCAGGGTGGGGTCACGGGCGCCAAGAGGTCAGGCGTCGGCCCGCCGCTGCCCGCTCGCCACCGTGGGAACAGCCGCCACCTGAAACGCACACGCAGCGAACGCGCGCGCGAACTGCGTTTAGAGGGAGAGGGCGCGCGCGCGCGTGCGCACTGATATTGGGTGCCTGCGCTTATAAGGTAGGCTTATATTGGGTGCCTACGCTTATGTATTCCTTTTGTATCGGCTATGCATTTCTTTTTTACGCATGACATGACGGTTGTTATGTCAGTTTTCTACCCCACCCCTGTAACGGCCCAATCGGCCAACAGTACCTGGAAATAAATAATAAATAAATAAATAAATAAATAAATAAATAAATAAATAAATAAATAAATAAATAAGGCAACGGCATGGAAGCGTATTTTCCGTCTTGTGTCACTTGGCTTCCATTTCATCACGGTACACGCGGAAAAGGCGAGGCGTCGATATTGGAGAATAATAGCCGAGCGGACCGAGCGTATGGGTGAGCGGAGTGTCAAGACAGAAGGAAGAATAATAGCCGAGCGAATGCTCCGTTTGTTTCCGCGGGGACAGTGCAGCGCATTGCCGCGTCACCTGTTAAACACGGCTGAAGCTAATGTCGATCGAGCACGGGCTTTGTCGGTATAGCCTGGAGAACGCTCGGACGCTGGTCCGCTCCGCGCGCTCCGCTGAAGGGACGGAATTGAGCGGACGAGCGGTTCACCCCGTAAAATCGCTGGCTCGCCCAGCGTGCCGAGCATGCGCAGTTTGCGTTCCGCCCTTTCGCGGGCCTCGCCGAGCCGCTCAGCTATTACTCTCGATTGCTGTGAAGCTGGTTGCGTTACCGTCGAAAGCGAGCAAAGGTTCACATTGCTGGTGCGACACGGCAGCACACATCGAAACATATGTACGACCCAGAAGAATGTACATTGATAGATTGATATGTGGGGTTTAACGTCCCAAAACCACTATATTATTATGAGAGACGCCGTAGTGGAGGGCTCCGGAAATTTAGACCACCTGGGGTTCTTTAACGTGCACCCAAATCTGAGCACACGGGCCTACGCTGAAGAATGTACAGAGAACCTCGACTCACGTCGTCTGTGTAGCAGCTCCCCTTGATGTCATGCAGCAAACTGGACAGTTCTAATGGTATGCATGGGGATAGTCTTGGTGCCCACCTCAAATGATTAGGGGAAACAGGCTCTCACTCCGGCGCACACGCCTACGTGGCTGAGTGGTACTACATGCACGTTCAAGACACACGCTCATGCTTTGAACGTGCAACAATGTCTCACAGCAACATTAATCAATAAGTTCTGGTATTACCCCGAAGACGATGCAGTCTAATGAAATACAGAAGGCGCCTGTTTTGTGTACTTCGTCTGAGTCTAATTCTCTTAGCTCATTCGGAAGTTCCAGAGCAAGCATTATTAGCAAAACGGGGAGAAAGTTTCCAAGGTTACACAGAACCACAGCGTTATACACAGAAAATTGATGTTGGGGAGGCGTGTTGGATGCATACTGTGGCAAACATTTTGTATACGAATTTAATTGAGTTCGCACTTCGAAGAGAGAAGCGCGACTTCGATCAGATTGTTTTCTCCCATAATTATTCGGTCAAAGCGGTAGATGCCTCATCAAGCGCAAAAAGAAATTGATGCTAAAGAAATCATTACGTGACGGCGTCACCTTATGGCGACATCGTGAGGTTTCAAGTAGCCAAAATTTGTGACGTCACATGACGTCATCACGTGAGATCGTCGCTTGTCCAAAAGTGGGCCTATTCCGGGTGTAGCGCAAAATCACGTTGTGTGCGTGAAGTATCCGGGAGTTAAGGAAGGGAGGGGGGGGCAATGCAATCAATTGAGAAGATAATGAAGCTGGCTTGCGCCTTCCAGTCGTCGTGCGCAAATGCGTAAGTGATCTTGTGACTTCTTTCACTTGCCGTAGAGCTGAATGGTAAAAAAAAAACATTTATTGCAGGAAAAAGAAAGAGAGAAGGCACAGAAGCAAGTGGGCGGGGCCCCTGGTACAGGGCTCCAATGGCCTAAGCAGCTCGCCATTTGGGACTCCTTTTGCTCGCTGGAGATCAATGTCTCCCACTGCTCCGTCCTAAATTTTCGCGCCAGAATCTTAGGCATGGTAATTTTGGTCACCTTAATTTACATTCGCATGTAATATAAATAAAACTTGACCGTCCTTTGCACCCCGGGCTAGAACCGGTGTTTGGGTGGATGGCATATTTTAAACGCAGGGGCGGATATGTATTTGTCTGCAGGCGGCGCCACTGATACACCTCTTTTGCACATTGCCGAGAGTGGGGTGGGGAGTGTCGCCTTCGTTGTCGACACTGGTGTTCTAAGATGTTCCAATGAGTGTGAGGAGCCTGGAGTAGTAGACGGTTATTGGGGCGAGGGACAGTCGCGGTGAGTAATATCTCGAGCTGCACTGTCCGCTCTATCGTGAACTTCTCAAGAGCGATATGAAAATCCACTGAACCACGTTCATTTTCATTAGGAGCCCACAGTTTTTTCCTTTGAAATATGCAAGCACGCATAAGCGAGTAGACAGGACGGACAGCGCAATGTACGTAAAGACACACGCTCACACATGCAAATAACGCGTGTGGGAGCACCCATGCATACGCTGGCTTTTAAGTGGAAGCTGAAAAGATTTTAGAATTCAATCAAATTTTGTGTTTAGGAAGGACCGACATTATTGCTGACAATGTCATAATTGTTTTCGTGGCTGTAGCAGCAGGAGCTTTAGAACGGGCGAAATAAAAAAGCTTGTCTTGCTCCGCCTCCGCAAACGCGCTCAAAGTGTGGGCGTGGAAACATACGTCGTCTTTGTTTGCTCTGGCCCGGAGCAAGTGTTCTTTCTTATCTTCAACCACGGCCTCCGTGACTAACCCATGAAGGGCCGTTGCCGTAACTAATCGAAGAGGCCACACTTCAGCAGAGCTGCTGTTACAGATGACGTGGCATACAGAGAATGACGTAACCATGTTCGCTCGTCGTCTCAAGAAGCCCGGTGGCCACAGCCACTGTTTTTTTTTTTTTTCACCAAAAAGTGCTATTGGCAAAAGTGCTTGGGGCGTTAATACTTGTAAGACTAGCTTACAAGTATTCATGCCGGTCAGTGCTGCACACTGACTTGAAGCGACCGAGCAAATAAGTAAAGAGATGAAGTATAACCGAAGTTGCTGGCTTCATCAGTATTCCACTCTCTCCTCTTGGAGAGTCGTCCTCGGCCCAGTATTTCTCAACCTCCACGTGCGCGCAGTGCACGCGCGTGTCTTGTCACATTCAACCACGGATGCCATCACCGCTAGGGAAAAGGGGCCCGACCTGCTTCCCAGTGCGGGCTTCAACTCCCTACCGTACTTCTCCATTCCCGCGAAAAAAAAACAACAACCTTCGGCTACCTTCACCTCCCAAAAGAAACCTGCCGCCACGAACGCTCCCCACCACGTGCTCCCCCCTACTCTGGTCTTTCAGCCGCGTTCCACAGAAGCCCCCTGCATCGGAACGCGACAGTCTGACTCGACACAGCCGGCCCCCGTTTCGAAAAACGTTCCCACGCTCCCGAGGTTCTCGCGACCAATGTCACGCGCTCCTCCTTCCTTTCTCCTTCCCCATACTTCTCATTCTCCTCTCTGGTCTCATCATACGTCGTGCAGTGCTAAAGGCAGCCGCGCGTGTAGGCAGACCGAATATCGGAGCATGAAAACCTGCCGTGCTTCAAATAAGTAAGAGGAAAAAAGGGAAGCCCTAGTCCACCAGTGCGAGACCCGCTAATCCTCCCGTGATCTCCCCAACTATTCAGCCGGCGTCGGGAACAACGCCGAGAGGGAATTTCTCCCTAGTTCTCGCGTACGGTAGGCAGAAACGAGCGGGGTTTCACTGCACGGAACTGGCGAAACCCTGCAGCGGTGTTCTACATCGATTTCCGAACGCCCATTTCTTTCTACTCCCTATTCCCGTTTCTGCAACGCAGTTCTTCTGTCGTCTGCTCCTATGGAGAAAGCAGACGAAGAACCCCCAACGTGGGGATGGAGGGGGGGGGGGGGGGACGACGGAAGGGCTCGAACCATGGAAGGGTGGTGGAGGGTGCTAGGCGAGGAGGAATCTTCAAGTGTGTGCGTTTGTGCGCGCGTCTCCGAGGAGAGATGGCGCGACCGGGCTAGGGGATGACGCCGTCGACCCCTCCCCCACTGCGGGGCTGACGAGCGGGCGTCTAGTTTCTATTAGGTCCTCCTTTCGCGGGTGTTCGTGCCGTCAGTCTGAAGAAAGTTCGTCGCGTTCCCACGGTTCTCGGCCCCCGGCTGCGTCTCCTCCGCAGCAGAAAGAAAAGCTGGAAGGGAAAGCGAGCGACAACAGGATGGCACGACCTCTAGCTCGGCCCCTTCTCCGTTCCTCCTTTCTGCCCTCGTGGCATCAAAGGCCAAGGCCCGCGCCCGGCGCAACTTGACGCGAGGTTGGGGGGGGGGGGGGGGTTGCATACGTCACTCGCGCGCGCGGGTGTGTCATCTACACGACAGCCGCGGCCGGACACGTTCAAGCACGACCGGCGTACGACGACGCACCGCTCTTTCTCGAGCTCTGACGCGGTCTTCCTTTTTTTATTTTAGTCGTTTGTTTTTCGCGCCGCGTTTCGTACAGCAGCTGCAGAAAGAGCACTGGTATCGCGGCCACGAATGCCCTGTGTGGAGCACAGCCGCTGCACCGCGCTCCATACCGGGCTCGAGAAATTAGGCGCCGTCTTCCTCATCTAAAACCACTACCATTACCACCACAAACTGCAGTAACCCGGATTAGACTGATAATCTTATCCATTTTAAAGCCCATATCTGGTATAATACCATGCGCACACGTGTTACTAGTCTGATCAACATCAAGTTCTCGAACGTGATTGCAAAGGAGTACTGACACAGATTTTGAAAACAAAATTGTTAGGAATGTTGCTCTCAACGAAATTTGTCGAGAACCCCAAAGAAAGGTATCGCGGGAATGCATTAGATATATGTTAACTACCACTACTTTAAATAGAATGCTCGACTTTGAAATGGTAGAGGCCCGTATAATGTTTGACGTCAGTTTGAAGAACACTAGATGGTCAAAATTTGCGGAGCCCTCCACTACGGCGTCTCTAATAGTCATATCGTGGTTTTGGGGCTTAAAACTCCAGATAGTATTAAGACTCGGTTTCGATATCGACAGTGGTTTCACAGTGACGCGCAAACGCATTCTGACGTCACAGGGAGACGGAAACTCATGACACAACAACAGCAGCTTTGTCATCTGCTATCATTTCCATGTGGTGCACGTAAACAATGATGCGTGCATCACGGTACATCGATTCTGATAACGATTTCTGAGATATAGGCTATGCATGCTGGCCGAGAAAGTCGTCTCGTCACGATAATGAGCACTGCAGGGGGGCATGGCTTGCCAATGCTAATAATAATAACTGTTGGAGTTTAACGCCCTAAAACCACGATATGATTGCGAGGGACGCTCTGTAGTGGAGGGCTCCGGAAATTTCGACCACTTGGTGTTCTTTAAAGTGCACCAAAATCTAAGCACACGGGCCTCAAACATTATCGCTTCCATCAAACATGCGCCGCCCAATGCCACCTATAGACTATAAGGCCTGCTGCCCCGCCGCGGTGGTCTAGTGGCTAAGGTACTCGGCTGCTGACCCTCAGGTCGTGGGTTCGAATCCCGGCTGTGGCGGCTGCATTTCCGATGGAGGCGGAAATGTTGTAGGCCCATGTGCTCATATTTGGGTGCACGTTAAAGAACCCCAGGTGGTCGAAATTTCCGGAGCCCTCCACTACTGCGTCTCTCAGAATCATGAAGTGGTTTTGGGACGTTAAACCCCACATATCAATCAATCAATCACTGCCACCGTGACGTCACTCGTTTTGCCCGAACGAGCGCTCGTACGGGAGGCAGTGGACTCATTGCGATAAAGATAAAGCGATGGCGGCAACTTTTACACGCTTACCAGCTTTATTCTGCCTTTTGGGTGAAGAAGAGTGCTGGTTTAAGTAATGCATTGCGCGTCAAAGCATATACAGATTCACGTGCGAGTCATTTCTTCCACGAAAAAGTCAAAGATTTTATATGCTATCGAAGGTGTGGTCGATCTAGAACAAAGTTTTATAGACCAACAAAGTGACGAAATGAATAGGGTGAATTTTATTCATTCTTTATTTACACACACATACACACTATGTAGAGCATACAGAGAAACGGTTCCTACTCATTTGGAGAGTTTCCGCAGTTTTATTTGTGCTCTTTCAAACATCTGTCTTCATAGACACGTGGTTATTGAGGAGAGTTTGTGCTGCTGCCACAAGGATGTTATCAGCACATTATCAGGGTCAGGACCATTGCAAGAGAAAACGAAATCTCTCGTTTCACACAGACACAAAAAAAAATCTTGTGACCGACACAAGAAGCCGCGTTCCCTCTTTGGCACTCTCACAGTGGTGCGTAGTCGGTCATATAACTTATGTCCCGAGAAAAATGCTAGTACTTGGTGTTAGTACTGGGTTAAACCGTGTAGCCCCCGTGGGTGCTTCTACTTCACTGCCGGTTCTTGGATCGGTATACCTAGGTAGTGGTTCCTAAATATTTTAGCTTGAAATAGAAATCACACCTGAAAACCAATTAAGAAACCGCTTTGCCGTAAGTGTCTAACGCACCTAATTTCCAGAAAACTTATGCTAAGGTGCTAACCGCAACAAAGCGGTATGAATACGGGCAAGAAATATTATGCACAAAACCGATGCATTAAGTCATTCCTTCCATTTTTATAAACCAAATGAACAGAAGTAATACAATTCCGCTGCGCTAATCGCCAATAGCAAAATGTTTACCGATCCTGAAGGAAAAACGCCTGTTCTGAAAATGTACTACCACGCGCGTTTATTGTTTCAATGAGAGGGCTTACGCCAAAAAGTCAGGACACATGACACTTTTATCTTAGAGCAAGAACGAAACATGGTGGATATGGGGCCATTGGAACGAATCGGAAATTTGTAGTATGGACACACGTACCTCCAGGTCACGAAGAAAACGAATGTCTTAAGACAGCTTGACGAACAACACACTCCCATATTCTTCTTCAGTTGTCCTTAGGAAACGAGAACGCTCGCAACTATAGTATACGGTCCCTCTGTCGCGCAGCATCTCCCAACCGTTCGGATTCGCAGCCGTACAGATTGCGAATACCCAGCTCACAAAACACATCACACATTCAAGCTGCAGTTCACGGACACAGAAAAAGACGGTCCTCGCGATTCGCCAACAAGTATACACCAGCACGCCACGAAAACGTTCGTCGGGCTTGCCAATCCATGTCTGTCGAGCGACGAGAGCAAGCGTATAGGCTGCCGTCAGCCATACCATGCTGAATGCGCCGGTTCTCGTCCGATCACCGAAGATAAGCAGCATTGGGCTCGGTCAGTACTTGGGAGGGAGACCACCTGGGAACACCGAGTGCTGATGGCACCTTCTTTGCCCCGCCACGGTGGTCTAGTGGCTAAGGTACTCGGCTGCTGACCCGCAGGTCGAGGGTTCAAATCCCGGCTGCGGCGGCTGCATTTCCGATGGAGGCGGAAATGTTGTAGGCCCGTGTGCTCAGATTTGGGTGCACTGTTATGACCGTCGGCAGTAGGCGCCATGCTGTCGCTGAGAAGCCTAGCCGGGCAGCGTTCCCACGCCTGGAACCCAGTTTTCTCGGAACCAGCGTCCAGAGATGACGGGGGAGCGGCGCTCTTTTAATCCTCAAACAAGTAGCCGACTGGCCGGCTGCCTATGCTCGTCAAACATTGTCCCTGCTAGCCGGAGGATGAGACATCGTGTCGCCACGACGCCGTAAGCCGTTCCAGAGAGGACAACAAAGACAGCGTCTTCCTCGGAAGAAACCGCGGCCGCCGCCACAAATTGCCCTGCTAATTGAGCGGACAAATCGACGGACCGTTTGATGTCCGCTGTCAGGAGCTTGGGACCCCTCGACCAGCGGCACACACACGATGAGGAAGAGCCCCTCTGGCGCCACTTTGCAGTGCAGTGATCACGACTCAATATTGGATGTTCACGTGCGCCGTGCATGCTCGTACCCCTCGCCTGTTGTGTGTGTGTGATTGGTGTTCCACTCAAGAAGGAGGAGCCCGACAGGGCTTATAACTACGCCGCAGGGTGATGGACGTCACTCTGAACCATGTAACGGTTCAACCACCACGCTCGTGGTTTGTGAACTCCTATAACCTCATGCTGTAAATAAATGTAAATAGTACCATAAACCTGTTTGTTTTTCGTATCTCCATTTTGTCAGCGTTCGTTTCCTCAACCCGAAGTTACACCACGCTACACCACGCTACCACAAGAGACCGGGCAGACCCCGGTCCACAACAACTGGGTGCTAGCGGTGGGATCCGCAACAACTGGCCCCAGCGGTGGCATCCGCAACAGCACATTATGGAACCCCAGGTGGTCAAAATTTCCGAAGCCCTCCACTACGGCGTCTCTCATAATCATATGGTGGTTTTGGGACGTTAAACCCCACATATCAATCAATCAGCAAGCGTATAGGCACGTCTGTGCAGCGAAACGTGCCGGTCACAACAGAGTGACGTCAGAGGCTATAGGCAGACACGGTTAGCAGGTTATCTAGATGGCATTGGCCCACCACGGCCGGAATTCGATCCCGCCACCTTCGGGTTAGCAATCGAGAAACAGAACCAGCAGATTACCGTGACGAGCAACTGCAAAGTCAAAGCAAACTACTTAATGCGCGTTATCTGACTCCGTTATGTGTCTGAGAGCGTTGACACTGCGTAACAAGTAAAAGAAAAATGCCGCTTTTGCGAAAATAATGTCAGTACTCTTATAAATTTTGCGTAAGGTGGTGAAAGGAGTCGATTCGCGATCGATAAACTCGAGTATCCCTGCGTGTACATTGAAAATTTCACACTGAAATTGTGATTCAGCAAGTAACACTGGATAAGGTGAATGATCTTTCGAGATTGGAAACTTGCCAGCATATCAGTATGAAAGGCTGCTCCTTTTATCCTGCAATGAAAATGTAAATCACAATAAACCGTGATCATTATATTGATTTGATTGATATGGGAGGTTTAACGTCCCAAAACCACCATATGATTATGAGAGACGCCGTTATAGTGGAGGGCTCCGGAAATTTCGACCACCTGGGGTTCTTTAACGTGCCCCCAAATCTGAGCACACGGGCCTACAACATTTCCGCCTCCATCGGAAATGCAGCCGCCACAGCCGGGATTTGATCCCGCGGCCTGCGGGTCAGCAGCCCAGTACCTTAACCACTAGACCACCATGGCGGGGCAACTTGCCAGCATATCAGTATAAAAGGCTACTCCTTTCGTCCTGCAATGAACTTGAAGGTAAATCACAATGAACCGTGATGATTATATTAACCGTGGTGTTATATTATCTATTCTCCCTATACTATCTGGTGTTTTACGTCTCGAGACCACGATATCATTACGAGGGACGCCGTAGTGAGGGGCTCTGGAAATTTTGACATTCTGTAGTGTACTGACATCGCACCGTAAACGGGCCTCAATCATTTGACCTCCATCGAACTGCCACGGCTGAAATCGAACCCGCTACCCTACAAAGTCGACAGCCGAGCGCCCTAAACGCTGGTCCTCCGTTGCGGACAATTAACTGTCTTTCACTTCGCAACTCCCTTCATACTCCCCTAGCGAGTACGGGGCATGCACACTGCAAAACTGTGAAACCGATTACAAAACACACAAGTACACAGACATTTACAGGTTAGGCCCTGGCGAAAATTCGCTCGATCCGGCTTGCACCAAGACACCTTCTCAAGCTACGACTTGCTTTCACAAAGACAATTTCTTAACGATGACGATAGTTGTAGCGCGAGAACAAAACGACGACACAGAGACAAGAAGGAGACGAAGCACTTCTTGTCTCTGTGTCTCTGTGTTGTCATGGCGCTGTAACTAGCGTCATGCCATACCAACTAGCCCAAGCTGCCACACTTCTAAGTTACAATTTCTTAAGCTACGACTTGGTCTTCATGGCTCTTCTTATAAGTACCTGCGTCTTATATTGTACGTCGCGTCTGAGTTCTCGTTATAAGTACAATCTTATTTTGTACGCTTCGCCAATCTTCGTTGTAGGGACATCTTATATTTTTGGCTTGGCGTGGGTGTTCTTATGAGGACGTCCTTTATAGCACGTCTCGTCACTACCCTCTTATAAGCATATTTTATCTTTTACGCATCCTCGTGGCGCCTCTTATAAGCACACAATTTATGGCACGTCTCGTCATGACTTTCGTTTTAAGCGCTTCGGATATCGTAGGCCTCGTCATTGCCCTTATATAGAAACGTCTAAAAATATATATAAACGTCGTCATCACTCTTGTTATTACGACATATTCTCACACTGACGTCGATACTCGTCGAGACGTTACGAAATCATCACTGGAAATCTAATCAAAACTGCTTGCATGTACATGCCTTGCCATTGTTCATTAACGTCAAATAATTGAGACACCAGTTTTTTGTGTGTTTTCTTTTTCTTTTTGACGTCACTTCCCACGTCGTACACGAGTCAGCGTGGCGACATCGCGCCAGACTTAGTCAGCTCAGAAGCACGCATATGTCTGCTTTATGTTCTCTATACAGTAGCGAGGAGATTTTGTGACAAACACTTCATTGCAATGTCACGCCGCCGTTGTCTCTCTATCGCACTATAGACGCAGTATACCCCGTACGCCCAAAAACAAAGACCTTCTAGAAGTCAGTTTTCCTTCAGACAGCACAGGACTGGAACAACCTTCCCGCCCACATCGCCATGTCATCTCAGTTCGATCAATTTAAAAACGCCGTGAAAAGCCATATTTTATCTTTCTAATTGTGATCTGCTGCTGTTTTTCTATATTTTGTTATTGTTTGTGCCACTTTGCTTTTTTGTTTGTTTCATCTGTTATGTTTTTTTTTTTTTTGCCCACCCTTCATGTAATGTCCCTCGAGACCCTTGAGGTACTAATAAACTAATAAATCATACGTTTTTTTTTTTCATTCCTTGCCACTATAGGCAATACATTCATCAGACCTGCACATCGGACATCACGACATTATCACCCCAACACACTGTATTTTTAAATCACTGTACGCAGTCGATTACACAAAAGCATGTGGAAAAATCTTTTAATATCATTACAGCGTGGCACCGGGAGGTGTGTAAGCTGCACTATAGGCTGTCTGAAAAAAAAAATCAGTGCTGGAAGCTCCACCTCAATTGAAAGCTGTGTATGAACTGCGCAGCATTGAGTCGCCTGTTTTTCTCATTTTCTTCTTCAAAACTTCATTATTTATCCTGTATATGACGCGAATTCGCCAACCTGGCTACACCACGACGTAAGAGTGATGTCGGGGCCCGTATCGTGAGCGTATATACACTGGACCAGCCAGGGCTCGATTCTGGGCAAGTTGTTGATTTAAGCAGCCTTTCGAATTGGTCTCGCGTAATACCGGTCACCATGGAGTGAACCGCTCTCGCATAGAATGTGTTAAAATGCACATTTTCTTTGCAAGCTTTTCGTGTAATTTCTATTTCTTCCGCTCCGTGTCACTCCCTGATTTGAACCGGTGAATAGAAGCTACCCTATGATTTTGTTTGAAGTTGTCTCAGTGTTATTGCTTGTGCTCTGTTTAGGCTTGCTTGCATGGGGGAGTGGATAAACTTTTCTGCACGCCTACGACATCGCTGCTATCACCTATACTCATCTGAGTTCACGGAAGTGTCTGCATTTCTCTCACCATAAAAATGTTCTGTTTTTTCTAATCGCACCCCTTATGTTATACCCCTGTCGGGGGCCTTTAAGGAATAAAGATGAATGAATGAATGATTGAAGCGTTTAATGATTTCATTGTACGCGGTCAGTTTATCTTTGTGTAGTGCAATCAACCCAGTGACGTCATGGCCATTTGTATTAGCGCACCAGTAAGTTAGATCGCGGGTAACCCTGTTGGCCGACTCGTTTGGATTGAGTTGTAGGCCTTCGATGTTACCCAAGCGTCCGGGGAACCAGTGACTGTATTTGATATCCATGCTTTTGTAGTGTAAGCTACACTAGCCGTGGTTTAGCAGCTTCGCGTTACTTATCGAGAGCCGGGCTGCGCATGCCCGAGGAACAGTGACGTCACACGACGCACAGCTGGCGCGCTGAAAAAGTCCTAGAAGCTCCTGGAGTGACGTATACCACTCCTGGTGGGCTGGCGATCAATTGACTCGCGTGAGCTCACTCGCTAGTCTGTCTGTCACTCACGCAACGCATATCCTGGCATAGTTGAGCTAAGCCGTTGCTAATTCTCATTGACCCATCTGGCCGTCTTTGGAGCAACCGTTCCTCTGCTCAGTCGCGTTTATGGGCTATTTTTGTGCGATTATGTGACATATCCCATCCTTTCTTTATATATATTTTCTGGTGGCTATCTTATTTCTTTTGTAATTGTCTATTCAGAATGCTGCGAGTCTAAATCTCGGTGGTGGAGTTTCGCTCGCTCGCTTTAGTGAATGAGCCCTACGGCGGCGCTGGCGTTCCAAAAGTGCAGAATCCTCGGGTAACGTCCCCACGCTTCTCCGAAGAATGACTTGAGATTCCTTCGTCATTCTTCGGAGAAGCAAGGTGTCCGCTACACACTTGCAAGGAATTTTGGGCAATATTTTTTTGTGTGCAGTGGCTGATGATGAAGAAGAATTATGCCTGAAATGGGTACGCGCCACAGTTAATGGCTGATCATCCTTTTGTAACGGGCTTGGGCATTGGACGACCCACTCGTTACGCAATTCGCATTTGTGTGACGCCTGGTTGTTCCTTTGCTGGTCCAAAACGCTATATTACTCATACTAACGCGATTCCTTTACCGACATCAAGCCTGCATATGCCTAAGGCAAGTTGGCAACGGAATTTCAAGCCCCGGCGTGGTTCTACGGTAGTATACTGGGCTGGCACGCAGAGAACCTGGGTTCGAATGCCGCTGTGTCATTGGTGTTTTCTATTTCGTGCGATAATGGTTGAGGACAACTACGGCGCCGCACGCCACCCTTTCATGACCTCAAATAAGTTTTCGCTGTAAAACGAAGAGCTGCGACCAAAAGATGTAGGTTTACTTACGATGTCCCCCCCCCCCCCCCCCCATTTTTTTAGGGGTGAAGCTCCTTAAGGTGTGGGTCCACCTCACAGCATATTCATGGAGTGAATGATGATGAGGGGGGCGAAGGTTCTGAGGGATTTATCGGCAAACCGCGTCCGTCCGTCCGTCGTCTGTTTGACGCACGGACGAACGCAGGGACGGATGCACGGCCGCACTGACAGACGCTTAATTCGCCCCGCCCATCAGCACTCCGTGGATATGCTGTGATTTTTTTATTGTGACATAAGCTTGCCCATACGGCATAACACTTTGATTGCGTATGCGTATTAGATGTGTGTCGCATAACTGCTGTTGTGTACAAAGTGAAGATCTGTCTTGTGAAATCAGTTGTCAAGTGATTCTACCACTGTTCTGAAGGCCAGCTTGCAATTGAATACAGGTGCGTTCCCAAAGCAACTCTTGATTCGTTATAGCATCAAACTACGTGTCCAGCACTAAATGCAGCTGGTGACTGTCGTGGCATGCGGACTTGCATAAGTATGCAGAAACAACCGTTATCGGTAATTGTAATGCTCAGTGTTAGACACGTGACCAGTGACACACAAAATTCAGTGCATTGTCAGTCACCTAGATTGTAAAATGCGTACATAACAAAAGAGCGCGAAGTTCCCAGGCTCCAGGGAAAGCCACAATAGCATTGAAAGTGTCATGACGTACAGCGTCACACAGGAATCATAACGTTTCTTTCATCTGCCATAACACTTACCAACCATTTTTACTGAAAAACCCACTTTCTAAGCTTTATATATGAAATTATCCAGTCCGCATCTGAAAAAAAAATTCATAAGGCTGAAAAAGTATGCACGTTAACTATATACCTCTCGGGCACCAAGCTGTACTGAAGCTCCTTCTCTGGAATATCATTTCTACGATGTTTGTCAAATATGGATAACTGGCATCGCCTTCCATGCACACAGCACGTTAAGTCAGCATTCACAAGCTCGTTCTTAGCATCTCACTTTGACCCAGCAGCAGTAAGAGACTGGAAACAGGGCGTGCTTGGAAGTGAAAACGCACGTATACGTGACCCAACTAGGGCAATGATAAAGAAAAGAAAAAATACAGCAGAGGCAGTTAATCGGTAAAGAGCGTGCTCATCAGTGATCATCGGTAAAGAGCGTGCCCCCCACGCACGCACCCCACTTAACCCGCGAAAAGTCCTTCGGACTCTGACCCACGCGATGGTTGGGGACCGACCACGTCGATGGCAAAGCGAGCCCGCCACCACTACTCCGTTTCAGCCCGTAGTAACCAACCCAGTCGTGCCAGCACTTCAATCCGGAGCATGCCGACACTTTTAATTCGCACCGCCCAATGCCGTGTGACCGTTCATCGAACGTCGCTAGCGCTTTTCCACCCACGCGACGGCACATGCCGCCGCAGGCTACGTACGTCGTGCGTGCGCGCGTGCTAGGCATCGGGCGCGCCCGGGCAGCTCGCGTGCCCGACGCGCCCTCTCTGCATCCGGAGGAAAGCAAAAAAAAAAGGTAAAAAAGAATGACCGGCCGCGTGCGCTCATGGAGTTGGGGGTTGAAGAGAGCGCAGCCAGCGCCACGGGGGGGGAGGGGGGTGATAGAAGCGAGCGGCTGCGGCGCGCCGACGCATTCACCAACAGACGCACGCACACTGGCGGCTGCGGCGGCAGCCTGTTTGCAGTGCAGCGGCACGTGTAGCAGCGGCGGCGGGCAGCCGGCAGATGTGGCTGTCCCCCACACCCCCCGGCGGCGCGAGCCGGGGCGAGGGCGAGCCGCGCTGCGATTGGCTGCGCGAGCGTGGGAACGCGGGTGCCGAGCGTGTCTCACACGGACGGCGCACGCCTGTTTGACCTCGGCCGCTCGATAAAGGTCTCCTCCGGTGGCATTTTCCCACACTGGCTGCGGGCACGTGCTACTCTCCGAGAGCGCCGGGTGCCTTTCTCGCTCTCCCCTTCCCAGCGCACGCTTCTTTCCTCCTCGCTCGGCAGCTTAGAAAAGGAGCGCCCTCGCGACGCTCGGGCTCATTGCCGTTGTAGAACGCGCGCTTGCCACATCGTCGTCGCCGTGAGCCGTACGTTCTCCGGCACGCTCTTGCTTTTGGCGACAACCAACTTCCTGGATTACTCTCGCGCGTCTCTACAACGCCGCTTCGTCGTGTGTTTTCTCAACTCGAGTGACAACCACGGCGCAAACCAGCAACATGCCTGCCGACAGGGCACCGAGCAAGGCCAGCGAACTGCGACGGGTAAGTTCCCGGTCCACTCATCTCTGAGGTTGCAACCCCTTGTTGGGGACATATTTTTTCAGCGGCAACCACTTCGATGTCGAAGCTGAATGTTACCGAGTCCGATACTGTAGCTTAGTATTACGCAGTTTAAAATTAGTTTCGCTCACTGCCTTAAAACTTTCACAGCTAGTTAGTTTCACCGTTTTAGGATTACAGGAGCCGTTAACCCTAGTTTCTGATTTGGATATGCTACATGACGGTATGTCACGTTTGCCTCGACTGACCTTGTTCTCCGACGTTTTGTGTTTTGCAGAGTACCAAGCCCATCATGGAAAAACGTCGCAGGGCCCGCATAAACCACAGCCTGACTGAGCTGAAGAATCTCATCTTGGATGCACTTAAGAAAGATGTAAGTATCATGTCTGCAGATGCATTACAGCTGGTTCACTTTCTGAACCTTTTACGTCAAAAGTGACTATCAATAAATCTAACTCTCATCCCCATTAGTGCGTATCAAAGTTCATAAAAATGTCGCTGAACTTTGATTTCTCTACGCTACGTTGCGTAATCGTAAGTGGCATTGAAAGTCTTCGAAAGCCATGCTACTGCCCACTGCTGTGCAACTGCGCGGTTCGCTTCTTTCCGAAACCACCTTTCAGGCGCGCTGCTTTGAGTTAGCTCAGGCAGAAAAAGTAAATAAAAAAATCTAATGGTGGTGATGCCATCCTCTTCTTCCAACGGTCTTCCAATCCCACCCTCCCCCCGTGGGGTTTGTTGGAATGTCCGAACATTCCCTCACCGTTCCCGTGTAGTTGTGAGGGAGCGAACGGGGGAGGGTGGCGGGGTCTTCTGCGGCAAGTGAATACGTGCCTCCTCCTGGGGAGGGAGGGGGAGCGCTTTCCATTCACCGGTCGTACGTATCTCCCCTGCTCTGCTGCGAGAACCCGGCCCGTTTCCCACGGTCGCCAGCGCGCCAGATGGCGGGCGCGATGCTCGCTTCTTGTGTTTGTATCCCCCTCCCTGGTCCGCTTCTTCGTCTTGGTTGTCCCTCCCTCGTTTCCTGTTCGCCGCGGCGTTTTTTCTTGAACGGCCGTCCGGAAAGGAATTCGCTGGACGCGGCTGGCTCTGCTGGCACTAGCGTAGCACCGCGCATTATTACAACGACCCTGTCGTAGTAAGTCGCGCCAGTTGTAGCTGTGGCGTTCATTCCAAGTCTGGCTCACACTGCGCGCACCTTTAATCGTCTCTTGAGCGCACTGGGAGAAAGAAAAGCGTCTGGCGTGACACGCTCCGTGGTTTCATCATCGCCGTTCTTTCGCTCGTGGAAGCAGTGGGGGGAGTTTACTCATTCTCAGCGCCCCGTCGGCGCGTGCGCTGCTGGCAAGAGACGCGCGTGCGCTGAAAAGTGAAAGAAAAGAAATTTATTCACATTTTTTCTTTCCCTCTCGCGCTGTGCCCTTTCGCTATTCTCCTCAGCGCCGCAGCTTTGCTCTCTCCCTATTTCGCAGCTGTGCGCATCATACTCGCCGTTTCTCTTATTTCGTTTCCTCGGCGCTTTCGGCACGTGTGACCGTTGAAATTGCCGGGGCGCGCGCTTGGGAAACAGGATCGCCCTTGAACGCGACAGTAATCGCGACCTGCCACGTGTAGTATCTTCCTTTTTAAGCGCTGCACTATGGTTTTCCAAGACTTTCATGGTTGTTGGGGGGGGGGGGGGTTAGAAGTTTTACACTTTGCATGCTTTTGTACGATGTCTTTCGACAAATGACAGTGGTGTCTTACGGTTACTTCTTTTTTTCGTATCTTCCAGAACGCTCGGCACTCTAAACTGGAAAAGGCCGACATCCTGGAAATGACGGTCAAGCACCTCCAGCAGTTGCAGAGGCAGCAGGCCGCGCGCTCTATCGTGTCCGACAATTCGGTGGCCGACAAGTTCCGCGCCGGCTACCGAGAGTGCGCCGCCGAAGTCGGTCGCTACCTGGGACGCCTCGACGGCGTGGACGGCGCCGTCCGTCAGCGAGTGATGGGTCACCTGGCCTCCAGGGTGTCCGAGCTGTCCACGCCTCCCCCGAGTCCCGGTAGCGAGGACGGCGGACACTTCTTTAACGCCTCCGCCGGAAGCGTTCAGCTGCTCCCCACCAGGTTACCCTCGGGCGAGATCGCCTTCTTGCTGCCCCAGCCGTCTCAACTGTCCGTCTACGCCCCGGTCTCCCCGCCGGCCACGCCAGGTCTGGCCACGACTGCCGCCTCCTCGGGTATTCTCAGCCCGGCCTGCAGCGAACGCTCAATGTCTTCTTCCTCTTTGTCTTCGCCTCCGAGCCCTGTCTCGCCGTCTTCGTGCTCGTCTTCCTCGACCTTCTCTCACCACCACCAAAGCTTCGGTGGCGTCTACATGCCAGCGACGCAAGCCGCTGTCAAAGTCGAAGATGAAGCCGTCTGGAGGCCCTGGTGAAACACGGGAAGCAGATTACGCACAACTGTTCAACGGTGTCGGCTTGGGTGTTCGGATGATTCCTTTTTTTTTTTTTCCGCTATACTACCATCTTGAAGTCATCCACCGTAGCATCTTACCAGTACACCGCGACAAATTGCATCATGATCTCCAAGGACAGTTCCTCTCCCCCTTCGTGTTTTTTTACACACGAAAACCACCACGTCGTCAATGTCCTTCGTTGGATCCATCCCAGAATTCTCCCGCAAGTGCCTTAAAAGAACTCTTGACCGTCTGCTAATACGTCACTGTGTTCAAGTTGTTACCGCTAGCGTCCATGGAAGCATCGCTGTCAGACGCGTTAAGTTATTTTAAAAACTACCACCTGTTATCGCGATGGAAATGGCACGTAAGGACTGATAAGGGCGGCATCTCGTTTTTCTTTGTTAATACTGTACATAGTTATCGGAGTCAGATTGTTTACTATAAAGTGCTCTTGTCAATTCATGCGCAGCATGTCTCATTATGTGAAACTGCTTTTGTCAACGTAGTTTTGTATTTCGACTGTGATATTTCGCTGCGAAAGGTTTTGGGCCGTCGGGCTGACGTGATGTGTTCGATCTGTTAACCTTTTTTTTTCGATCGCCCGATCGGTCTGCAGCTTCGCCACAAACCAACCCATCTTCAGCTATTCATTCGCAGCTTCTCGGAGTTTGTGAATATATTTATTTTCTTTTTCTTGTACAATTACGTTTGAAAAGAAAGATGAAAAAAAATTATCAAATTATCCTCGCTCGGTTGTTTGACGCCGTCGAGGTTGAATAAAAGAAATGCTGTTTCAAACATGACATGTGCCTCTTGACGTCATTTCGCTCGCATCTGCTCGTATGGAGCATCTACATATGTAGCATGTACAAAAAAAAAAAAATGCTCCATCGAGCTTGCATGTACCGATGTAGGGCAGTGACTCGATTGTACCTTCGTGCTTCGACTCACTCCCGACAAATAGCGCATGGAAAGAAGACAAAAAAAAAGTGAATGCAGGGACCAGTTAAACTGGTAACAGTATAAAAACAAACAAAAACTCGTGGTTACTTCTCTTAAAGCCACTCGGTTATGTTGTTACTGTAGAGTAAAAGTTCGAAACAAGTAAGACTGCCTATTTGAAAAAATATTGTTGCAGTCGTTCTAATATGCACACAAGGGCATGCCTTCTGAATAATTGTTGGGGGGTGGCATGTCCCATAATCACGAAATGATTGATACCGTATTGGACTTCTTTGGAAATTTTGAACGTATGGTGCTCAACGTTCAACTAAGTCAAGCGAGGGTCTCTTAACATTTTTCCTCAATCGAAATGCGGCCACCGCGACGGGGGTCAATCCCGCGACCTGCAGGTCAGTAGTCTGACACTGTAAGCAAACCAGAGGACTGCACCATGCCATTCTTACTGTAGCTCGTGTGAGGTAACTATACCAGTGTCGCAATGCGTTACAAATCGGGAAGGCATGTCTGCAGACTATAGGTCCTCTATGAAGTACGATCTTCGTGGAGTGTCGGCCGCTCGCTGGCAAAATCAGTAGCCCTAAGAAACTGCGGCAGGAAGGTTAACTTACTGGTGTCCGTCTGGCGAAGTCCACACTGATCGCGCTCGGAGCAACAGTACTTCAATCGGAGCGTTCCGCCATTTGAGAAAAGGCTCTGAGCAGTGTAAAAAAAGAATGTAAGTACCACACACTCGCGAGCGGGATGAAGCGAATTCACGGGCGTCGCCCAGCAGGCGTCCTCACTGACCAGCCGTACCAGCACGTTGTTTTAAAAGGAGTTGTACCCCAGAACACCTACCGGTCGGTACTAAGAAAACCCCTTTCATATCTATGTAGCCTACACCAGACCAGCCCTACCCTTCCGTTTATTGCGCCTGGTTAACCTCCCTGCCTTCTCTTTTGTTGTTCTTCTCCAATGCCTAAGCTCTGGTTTGGAGTCACTGATATAAACCTCAGCGTCGCTCGCTATGAACCAAGCGCGGGGGGGGGGGGGGGGGGCACGCTGTCGAAATCTGTGATGTCACATAGCGATGGTGCCGGACATGTCAACAAGGTGTCGTGATCTTTGTTTTGTTTTTAGTGTGTTTTGTTTGATGTTTACTAAGTCTCCACGGGCAGGAGGCGAAGCAGGAATTTGTGTCAGGACTCAGGAGAGATGGGGGAGGGGTTGTGTTTCTTCATTCGACGTGGGGTCTGGGAAGAGTGTCGTCGGCGGCGCAGACCGCATTCTGCTTTTTATTTAAAGGGTGGGCGCTGTTGTGACCGAGTGTCATTTTGTGCTCAGTATCCCACGGGCGAAACAAAATTTCAGGGGGAGGGGGCACAGCTTGGTGTGCCACCCTTAACTGCGCCAATGTAAAGCGGCGATAAAACCATGGTAATGAGAAAAGGAGCCCCCACTCTCTCCGATTATTACGATATGAGGTGGCATACTAGTACAGATAATGTTGATGCAGATGATGGCCGTGGTGGTGACGATATTTATCGACACCTTTTTGTAACCGGAGTGGAAGTGGGAGAGGGGAGTAGCATAATAGTTACGTAACTAGATTTTTCTTTCCTTTGATCAGGTATCGTTTCACCTGTTTTGCCATGCAGCCTCCCATCTTTTTATGCGCCTGTTTATTTTTTTTCTTTCTCGATATTCCGGCTGTGTGATTACCTTCACTGCTTCTAATTTTCGCCAATACTGCGAACGTCCCTTGCCTTACTTAAACTGATGACCAGTTCGTCTGCCTTGAAGCTCATATCCCGCGAAAGATGCACGCATTGCACTGTGTGTCTAGTAGCAGCCGACAAGATACCGCATCCTTTCGGGATTCAAAAGCATTTCCTCGGGTCAGATTTTAGTGTATGTGGCGGCATCTAGTGGCGTTTGCTTGAATCAAAGTGCACGTATCCTCGTTTGACGTTGCGTCTGACGTTTTTACACAAATAACAGAAGTCAACGTAGGCACACTCGTCAGAATTCGCTCAGAGAGCGGTAAGGTTTTTTTTTTTTTTGTATGTGATGGCTGGAAGCGCAATTTTTAACACCCATTAATGTTCCCTAGTGTGAGAATAGGCAGCTTATTTGGGTTTCAGTGCACCGATTCACGGTGCACTGGTCATAGTCGTGCGCACGAGAGGGGGGGGGGGGGGGGAGGAACCGACCCGTCACGAACGAACGAGTTGGGCGCAGTAAATCTTCGTCGCCCCCCCCCCCTCTCCCACCCCTAACCCTGCGCACGCTTATGCCCATTTGGGCATTTTTATTGCAACGTCCCGTAGTCTGCAGTGTGACGACGAATCACAGGATAAGTATTCGTAAATGTAATAAATTACATCGCTTATGACTCTTGTACACTTTTCTTAAATGTAATTAAGTTAAATAAGCAAACTAGAGCCAGTCGAAATTTACTACAGTAATGTACGATTACTTTTACAAGGTAGTGAAATTACTTTGAATTATACTCTATAACAAAATTTACCAAAAGCGATGTCAATCGCGCTTTCGAGTTCAGATGCTATACGCGGCTTTTGTGCGGGCTTGTCTCCAGGTCACTCGTGAGGTAAGGCCCTCAATAACTTGTCTTTGGTATTTCTCTTCCCTCTCGTGTAGTCAATTCTGTGAGCTACAGGGAGAGCGAGCTATATTTTACTCAAAAACAGTTTTGGGTGGTAATGAGTTTTTTTTCCTGAAGTTACTGTCCTGGTGTAATAATGCACTACATTACTGAATTTAACTTACTAATTTGACCGAGTTAACTGGCGGAACATGGGAGATGCCTTTGTCCTGCAGTGGACGTAGTCAGACTGATGATGATGATTGCTAAATTATCAGACGACCACAGGGATTTATTGAATTACTCATTAAAGCAAAAGGTAATTTTAATAACCCACCGTAGGGGTCTGGTAGTGTTCGACAGCCGTCTCGAAAGTTGAGCACCACGATTCCCAGGGCATGTGTGTAAAATCGCTAATCCCACCGCAATTGAGAGGGGAAGTGGCGTTCATCTAGAAAAGGCACAACGGGGGACGCATCTTTCCATGGCGGTCATTTCGTTATTAGAAATATAGGTCTTACTTACATAAAAATTAAAATCGTGCTTTGAAACTGAATTGAAAAAAAGACAAGCGTGGGTTCTCAGCTCGGGTAATCTTTCATTGTTCTATCGAGTCCTCTCTGAAATCGGTCGAGTGGCAGCTGCGCTTTTCAAGAGTGATAACGCAGCTGAGGGGTACTGAACACCGGTATCCATCGCAATGTAAACAAGCTGTTCAAAGAAAAAAAAAAACATTGATTGCGATATACGTAACTGTCACGCACTTCAAAAATATGACGTTTGAAATATCAATTTAAAGGGAGGACACTTGCTAGAGGTGTTAAGGGAGTGATGAGCCTCAGGGGGGTTCAGGTCCCGCCCGGGAATCACGCCAGTGGAGAGGGGAGACATCCATATTTCTATACCGCATGGAGATGTTGAGTGAAGGATTCGAATTCGTTTCGACGAACATAGGACTCACAACTGAATTTGGTATAAAAATAATAAATAAATAAACTGTGTTCTGTGGCGGCGCACGGTCAGTTTTAAGCGCGCGCGTTCAGGTGAACAGCCTGCAGGCTCTACTGCCGGCCTCGCCGGTAGTGTCGTATATCGCCGCTTGGATCCATCAGAGCGTATACGGGGCCATTTCTGCTTTATTTGAGCACGTGTGTCGGCATTGCGTACGGTGTACACAAAACGCACGCGCAAAAAGAGAGAGAGAGAGATTGTAAAAGAGGGCGTCAGCCCTTGTCCCGCTTTTACATCCTGTCGCGTAGCGCAGAACTGCTGCACATGACGCATACGTACTTCAAAGGAACGCTAATGGTAATGCAGCTGTGTTTACCACGCGGACACATTAATAACTGAGTCCCTCCAAAACCTAGATATCATCGACAACAACGCTCTAGCAACTGAGATAATAAAGCAAACATGTAGGACACTATAGTGGACTCTTGTTTATCAGAATTTCAGTTTGTTTTTTTTTTTTGCTTATTTTTGGGGATGGGGTTGTTGACGCAACGAAGCAAGGGCAACAAGCAGACCAGGACAAGCGCACAATTCGCTGTCATGTGGTGCGCATGCATTACATCGGGCAGAGATGCTTCCATGAACGCCTGCGTGAGCACATGTACGCGATGGCAGGGTTTCTTGGCTCAGCATCTCAGCAGGTGTGGTTGCTATGCACAGTTCAACACACAATTCTATCGCATAAGCACAAAGACCATCGTACCCGTACGATCACTGAAGCCGAAAAAAAAAATGGCGTGGAAACCTGACAACAGTGAGTAAGATAACTGGCAATTGCTCTCCTATATAGACAAATTTAAGAGTTTCAGTGTCTGGCAAATGGCACGCATGACTAATGGATCTGCTCTTCTGCCTCGCGCATCGAGTGTACAAGTTTTGTTTGTTAAAATGCTAACTTTCTTTTTCTTATCTTTTTTCCAGATTGCCATATAGGTGTCTGGTATAAACTGTGCTTACATGTACTGGTCATGCTTGTCGTCCGTGTTTACCGCGAAGTATATACGTCAATCATGAATCACCAACTGGCCTAAGCAAATAAAGGCCTTACAGATAAAGGCCTTATTCATGCCGGACATACGGGTTCCACCTGGGATTTACGGCTGCGAGTTACAGATGTATCACTTGTGCCTTGTCCTGATTTAGATGATATGCTGTCCGCCTGGTCAGTCGGTAAATCCCCACCGCACTTTGTGTTACATTGAGTGTTTACCTGTTCAGTCATCGTGTTCTAATCGGCTTGTTGTGGGCTTGTACCGAGCCGACAAGCTTCCACCATGTCTTGTCTTGTGTGAAACTATAACCGCAGTCGACGCGCTATGCCTTGGACCGTTTCTGCTTCTGGAGTTGACGTGTCTCGCTTTGCCTTTAAATTGCGTTGGGGACGTGGAAGCTAATACAGGCCCCTGGAATGAGGATGTGCTATCCCTCATAAAAGATTGCCACGATGACACTACAAAAGGCTTGAGCGATATCAACCAGCGGTTGAATGCCTTGAAGACTCGTGTCCCGACCATTGTGAAAATTTCGAAGAGCGTGACAAAGTTTAAGGACAACTTTCTGTGGCCGAATCTGGGAATGAAGCCAAGTATAAGTCGAATATGAGCAAGGCAAATGGACAGCTAGTGGATGTAGTTGACGACATGAACAACAGAGGGAAGAAGACTGGAGGAACAACCTTCTCATCAAAGCCCTTCCAGATAGTGATCATGAAGCTTACAGTGAGACAGAACAAATTGTCGGGAATTCGGTCGCTGATCACCTCAAGCGATATTGAACGGGCACACCGCTTCAGCCAACGTCGTCCCGTTTTTCAGCGTCCCGTCATTGTTACGTTTTATAACATTAAATCTAAAATGGATGACCTGCGCAACTCTTACAAGCTTAAAAACCCGGAAACAACAAAAAATGTAACTTGAAGAGGATTCCTCGCCAAGTGTTCAGTTCGCAGGGCGAAAAACTGCGGGTATTTATCGGGAGCAACCACACCGGCACCACCCGGTCTTTAACGAGCTTCACCTATACAAGGCAAGGTTTATCAGTACATGCGACCACGAGCACAGCGTTAAACCCCAACCCCCTCCCTTGACGCTACCTATCTGAAGGTCAGTATATATGGCAGTTTTGACTTAAATGGTATTTTGTATTGTAACCCATGCCTTCTTATTGCAACTTTGTATGCTTGCTGAAATTAAGCGTGATTTCTAACCAAGCTTTGCGAATTAGTACCATAGTAGAGCGAATTTTTACGCTTTGCCTGCGAAGTGCCCCCCCCCCGCCCCCTTCTCAATTTTACGTGCGAAAACTTGCTGATGGTCATCGGGCTGTGAATGTGGCTGTCTAACGTATTTTCATAACGCTAGCATTGGTTACAGCAACAAAGAGTTGTTACAAAAACTGAAATGAAACGTGATAACGCTGAATGTTCAGGCTCACTTTCACGTGTTGAAAACTTCTCACGCACTTCACAGAACGCTGTAGACATGAAATAAATAGAGGAAAGATAAGGAGGTTAAGCAGGACAATCATGAGTTTGCTCCTACATTGAGGGTTGGGGAATGGTTTGGAAGTACAACTCTCTCTTTGAAACAGGAGTCAGCGAGGTTACACAAAACATTTAATCGACGTCTGCCATCGTGTGGATAGGTGTCGGTGGGAGGGGGCCACCAACTGCCGCGGGGTGATACGGACGGCCGCAGCGCAACGACCCTACCTCGCTCGGACGCAGGGGTGCGTGCGTCCGCCGTTTGTCTCTCATGCGGCAGCCACGAAAAATAAAAGGCGGGTGGAGGTGGTCACTGTTGGACGTCGCCGCACCCTGAATCGCACGCATGAGCCGTCGGTGTGGTGGCCCCGTCTCATTCGGCCCCCCTGGCAGCGGAACCACACGTGCCGCACACGGCGCGCGCCGTCGTCCGCAAGGGGGCGCGGTGACGCCTGCCCGACGCTGAAAATAAAAGGCCCAGCAGCGGCGGCGCTTTGTGCGCTGCGCGGCGCGCTTAGTAAGCGCATCCTGCGGTTCGGAGGGCGTGCCTGCACAAAACACACACAGGAGATACGCTGGTGCACGCGGCGCAAGCGTCAGATATGTAGGCGAGCTCGGCACAGCGTCGATGCCGCGCGTAGCAGACGACACGGAGCCCCGCACTCCGTGAACAGACGACACCCCGTGGCGGAGGTGTGCATGTGAAAGGACGCGTGCATAAAAACCACGCCCCGCTTCCACGCGTGCGATCTGACTTCCTCGTCACTACAGCCTGCACTAGGGGTCGTTAGGATCGTTAGGAGCGCCAGGTAAAACACGGAGGGGGAGAGGGGAGTGAGCGCGAAAGTTGTTGATGATATGTAAGGTTTAACATTCCAAAACCACGATACGATTATGAGAGACGCCGTAGCGGGGGGCTCCGGAAATTTTGACTACCTGGGGTTCTTTAACGTGCACCCAAATCTGAGCACACGGGCCTACAGCATAGCACGAAACTTCTCCCCCCCCCCCCTTTTTTTTTTTCTCCTCAAGAGCAAACATATAAGATAAACAGCGTGTTTCGAATTCTGTGCACTTTCTGTAGAAATGCTTCAGGTAGTCAAAACACAACGCACCTTTGTCCCTGCCTCCACTCTCCAATAACATATAACAAAACGCAGAAGCTTCCCGTATAAAGGATACCTATAGTATTGGTTATCATTAGTAGAAAATTTATTAGATCGGGTTAACGAGACAAATACTTAGCGTTACAGTATTTATAGAGTCGTTCGGAGTCAACGCGGAAAAAATACGAAATGAGGAATGGTATAAAATTTCTTACTTTACAGTGACGTGTCGCTGGTCCCTATTTGGCTACGAAATAGATAATGAAGCTTCGTCCTTATTCTTTTTTTTTTCATCTGTGGTACATGGTAATTTTGTTCCTATGATCAAGAAATTAACGATGATATTCGCCTCAAATGAATATCGATCATTCTAAACAGATTCCGTTGAACCCCACAAATACCCCATAGTTGCGAACTATGTTGCTGTTATGCGGCTTTAACTTTTAACATTGGCTGAACGTTGTTAATGTTCGCCTTTAATCACGCTGCAGCAATGTTGCCAGCAGACAATGTTGGGGGGGGGGGGGGGTGATTTTAAATGAAAAGGAGAGAAACGTGTATCCTGTAACTGTCTCTCAGGGGGAGGACACCTCAACAGTGGCTCACCAGGTGGTGGGGGGGTAAAGGGGGATTAAAATGACACGATTAAAAGGTAAATAGATAGATAGATAGATAGATAGATAGATAGATAGATAGATAGATAGATAGATAGATAGATAGATAGATAGATAGATAGATAGATAGATAGATAGATAGATAGATAGATAGATAGATAGATAGATAGATAGATAGATAGATAGATAGATAGATAGATAGATAGATAGATAGATAGATAGATAGATAGATAGATAGATAGATAGATAGATAGATAGATAGATAGATAGATAGATAGATAGAGAGGGGGGGGGAGGAAGGAGCGAGGCGCAGGGACAGCGAAAGACGGAAGTAAGGAGAAGATAGGAAAGATGGACACAGTCGCAAGAGTCCGAGGACGGGGCACCACTCGGCGAGAGCTCTTGTCAGGAGATGGCGTAGGGCGAGCCCAGTCGGCCAGAGCTGCGCTGTCGTCGGAGATCGCGGTGGCACACCGGTCGGCACGAAATCCAGCAAGCGAGTCCAATGTCGGAATGTTAAGAACTTGCGCCACATCATCAAATGGGTGTTGTTGACTTCATGCTGCCTGCATGTAGCCAACGTGTGCGCAAGAAAACTAAGACGTCATGTGCATGTACTGCGGTGTTTACTATCAGTAGTTAGCTACAATGGGCAAACACGATGGCGTCTGTCTTGACGATTTCGCAAGGAATAGCAAACGTTTCTAGACGTGCCTAATGTCAGCCACACTTTTTTTTTTTTGTTTCATTTGCCTTAATACTAACACGTGCACTGTGTCAGCATGACACGTGGAGTCATCGGCGTCTTTGCATCTCTGATTTACCAATGGGCAACTGCAGAAAAGTGACGCTTCACTCTCTAGCTGATACGACTTAGCATTTTCTTATTGCACAGCCTCCGCGGTGGTTCATTGGTTAAGGGGAGTCACCCTGTCATTTTTTTTTTCGTTTTGCTTGCGTACTTATACGCACACATACAAACGCGCACACGAACATAAAGTATAAAGTATATTAGGCATAAAGTATAATGAACCCCCCCCCCCCCCTCCACAAAAGAATTTGGCTACGCGCCTGGTTACGGCGCTCCACTGATGAATCAATAGACATGGGTGTTCGACCCCAGGCGCGGTGGTTGCATTTAGATGGAGACAAAATTCTAAAGGCCCGTGCTATGTGAGTGCACGTTAATGAACAGCACCACGTGGTGAAACACATGCTGCTGTAAACGATGGCGTACCACCCAGTTGGTGACGGTGGTAATCTATAGATATTATAGGTCACTCTATCTATAGACCAATTGCACAATGAGGCTGCGTTTTTTTTTTTTTTCGCCGCAGCGTGGTTTAGCGTCTCAGATGTTTCGCCGCCGTGTCGGTGTGTGGGAATCTGCGGCTGTTTATGCAGCGTATGCGCTCAGTACACAGAGTATTGAGCACTGTTCTTCACGCCACACGGTCGAAACATAGAAACGCTTTGCGAGTGTAAAGACTCTAGTAAGTGATCGCTAAGCAGTCAGCTTCGAAATGGCTGAAACTGAAAGCAGCGGCGAACCACCGAACGTTCTCGCAGCGGTGCCTACGCCGGGAGGTGAGTGAAATTTCAACGCATTCCTTAAGCAGCAAGTGGTAATTGGTTAGTATGTTTTGTTAAAGCTGGCCTTGTGGATGCGAGTTCTGGGGCATGCACTAGCATTAAATTTTCGGATATATCGAAGTAGTGGGTGAAACGTAAATTGAGACGAGCGAATGCGTACGTCATTGTGCAGCTGCCCCTTAAGTGCGCGCATTACTGTCCAAATAACTCTCGGTTTTTTTTTTTTTAAGCCGTGAATATTTGTTTAACGTAACTTTAAAATCGCTAGCAGATCATCTTTTTCTGCTCAGAACGTCGCAATACGAAGTTTATGGAACGAAGGAAGCACAAAAACCGATGACTGTGTTTACTCGTTTCGTCGTCGAAGTCAAAAGCTTGTATTTGATTGTTGTGTATAGGATATCAAACTAATGTATGACGAATGAGCTCGAACTTCTGTGTAGAAGCGACACGAAGATAAATGAATATAAACGTCTCGCCCATCTGGAAGCACGGCATGGCGTAAGTTCATTTCTACGCGAGCAGCTGCCACTGGCGATAAGCCGAAACTGCACCCGTTTTTTTGGTGGCATTTTTTTTAAGTGGCCCTGAAACGCTTTTTTGAGTAACCATGGAATTAATTCACTGTAAAAGCGCGGTACCTCACAAATTGAAAGCCGCTAAAATTTTAAGAATCCGTCCAGTACGAGCGAAGTTACAAAGATTTGTCAAACGCTGCAATCACATTCTCTCTTCTCTCGTCCCGTCGAAAGCGCTGGAAGCTGAGCAGAGAGGGATGGGAGGGGCAAACAAAAAACGTCACTCACGCCTCATGACCTTGAGCACTTATTTATTTTTTTCCCTTCGACTTTTTTTAATTCGATAGCGCGTGCACGCGTGGACAAGTGACGGCCTCTCGTGGCGACCTCCGTAACAACCGAGCGCGCCATGTTCAAATCAGCCAATGGCTGATAGATGGGCTTACTGGGCTCGAGAGAAGAGAAAGTTATGTTTAGCTCACTTTGACAATTTATTGTGAATTCCAGGCCACTTGCTGCGCTATAATATTTGGCTCAGGTGTTGTCGAGAGCCTCTACTACCTATTGGCAGCGTTTTTGGTCAAAAAACGATGGAGATGATGAAGTGTGCCAGCAGCCCACCAGAATCACAAACTGTTGTAATGAAGAAACGGCCACATGTACAGACAACAGATATAACGAGATATTTGTCGGCGAAGAAGGCCTGTGAGCTGAGTAAAGTCATTGCGAAGGAAGGTGCACCTCGCGTGCCTCGGCTGCCAGCTTTTTGTACTTTCGATAGTGGTTGTCGTAGCCAAACAGAGCGCCGTGTTAACCTGTCGGCCTAATCTCGTCCGATATTTCGACTTTCGGCAGCACAACTGCTTTAGCACATTAAAATATAATAAAACGGCCAACAAAACACATATACCTCACACCCTCCGCGCACGAAAAACGCCGCAATCTTAACACACCAGCGGTGGTGGCTGAACGGCCGGTGGAGAGAGAGAAAGAGTGTGACGAAAAGGCACCGGTTTGGGGCTCCACTCCTCCTCTCAGTGAATACTGTTTATAGTAAAAAGGTATGTGCGGGCAACGTGAAGAAATATAGAAGGGACAGTTTCACTCACAATGGAGCTCGTTCGGAAAACAGGCTCGTCTTTGCACTTTTCTCCCCTATAGAAACACACGCTATAAAGAAAGTTTTTTTTTTTTTTCCCCTTCGTTGAGAAGACTCCGTCAGCAGTTAAACGCCACTGTTATCGCCTACCCGCCTCCTTTGTCCCCGCTTCCGACTCGGCTCCACACAATGTAATTGCGTGTCACTTGCAAGGCGCGCATGCATATACATATTAGTCTCTTTTTCTCGGCTCTCTGATTGCACAGCATACGCGCGTTTGCGTTTGTTCACGTAGCGCATGCCTAAGTGGCTTACAAGTTATGCGTGCCAGTCATAGCGTTTTCCTTCAGTCCTCTGACGACGTGATGGCAGCGTAGCATGCGAATGCAATGACGAGCACAGTAGCGTAGCCAGGGGGTGGCACACCAAACCCGTGATTGATTGATATGTGGGGTTTAACGTCCCAAAACCATTATATGATTATGAGAGACGTCGTAGTGGAGGGCTCCGGAAATTTCGACCACCTGGGGTTCTTTAACGTGCACCCAAATCTGAGCACACGGGCCTGCAACATTTCCGCCTCCATCGGAAATGCAGCCGCCGCAGCCGGGATTCGAACCCGCGACCTGCGGGTCAGCAGCCGAGTACCTTAGCCACTAGACCACTGCGGCGGGGCACCAAACCCGTGACCACCGCCCACGCACCCATACCAGGGATTTTTTTCTTTTTCTCATGGTATGTACAGAGCGGAAAATGACCACTTCCCTGCCCGGCCTCCACTTCAGATAAAAAAAAAATGACCCCACTCCTGGTAGAAACAAAAAAAAAAAAAAACTGCCGACGTCTTTGGACGATTAGAGTTACTCTATATGCTGGCATATACAGTAACTCCATGGACGATCACCAAGCAGCCCCTCTAGATTGCTGTGTGACGGGAAACCAGGGCTGGCCAAGAGGCGCTATCAGTGACGTAGCCAGAAAATTTTGGGGGCTTTCAACCAACAGCGTCGGCCAAAGGAGCACCCCCCCTCCCCCATTTCAAACTATATACCATTGCTTCTCTACTACCATGCACTCGCTTCGATGCAACATAGACATTAGCCGTCTTTTCCACCCAAGACAAAATCCTGCGGACACCCATGGGTTAGACCAACCTTTATGAACGTTAGAGCGCACGTTTGTGTGTGCGCGCGCAATTTACACATGCGAAGTTGAAAATTTCGGTGATGGAGTGTTGAAACCACCTGGCTACCCCATGGGGCGTTACGACATCATGAGTGTGCTTGCCAAAGATATTATGCCGGTATATCTGGTGTGCAAACAACGAGAGAAATGACGCCCTAAATGCGAACGATAACTGCGACACGGGTATCGGTATGGTCTCCAATCGGTATTTCATACCAATCTTGCGGACGGGTTGCAAGGAAAGACGTAGGGACAAAGAACCGACATATACGAGCGCTGTAATAACTGCGAGCCTGTTATCAATGTTCGCGGCACTGTGGCGTGAAACTCCTCTCGTATTGCATTCACAGCCTACAGGCAATGACGGAAGGTTTAGGAAGGTGCTGCTTCCGAAATTTCGGATTAGATTACTATAGCACTTCTCGTGTGTCACTCTCAACAACCTTCTCACCCACTAAAAAAATTATACACCTCCACAGTTCCAATTTGAGCGGACACATTAACTGAAATGTCGGAATTTCGAGAGTGCTATATGTCACGCCGACGGCGCGCACACCGTTATTGATATGGAAATATAGCGGTAGCCGTAACATTAAAGGGTACCTGCAACACTTTTTTATGTAACCATGGAATGGATTCACCAAAGGAGCTTGCTCCAAAAGTGTTGCATGGCCCCTTAAATGCTTGAAAAGACTCTGAGAATTGCTCTCTCCTTCCTCTTTCTATATATACCTTTTAATCCTATCGTTTTAATCCCTCATTATCCCCATCTTTTGTGAGCTACTGTTGAGGTGTCACACCTGATGCAGACAGTTGCGGGGCTCACTTTTCTCTACTTTACCCTTTAAGAACCACATAAGGAAAAAAAAAGAACAGGTGAGACAGGAAATTCAGGCATGTTAACCAGTCTAGGCGAACTGGTATGCTGTAATATACATTGAGAAAGAGATGGGGGAGTTATAGAGGGAAAACCGCACTCAGTATAATTAGTGGGCTCGAAAGATGCCCCAAAAGACGCAACTGCTTTTAGAGCGTCTGTGATAGCTTTACTACAAAAGCTTCCTCAGCCAGAGTCTGAAAGTGCTGCCCCAGCTCCTCCTCCTTCTTCTCCCAACACACACATACCACATGATTTATGCGGAGCACTACCGCATACTAAGCACCGGCTATTAAGTGTTAGATAAATTTTGGCTACTGTTGGGTTTGGTAATGTTGGCTACCGGCTGTTGTATACAAGAAACGGCGTTCTCATTCCATCTCAGACCAATGCCCGAGTTGCTACTCTCACACGCATTGCCAGAATACAACCTATATGGCTGCATTTAGTTTTCTCTTCAATTTTGTTTTCGAATTGACTAGTCAGCACGCCCGCTTCAATTCGCGCTCGCCACACCTCTTGCTTAATTGTTACACTAATCACGCGCGCGAGGATAATTGTGGTGCGAGTGAAAGAAGAAAACGAGTTTGTGCCAAACGACGGCTTCCATTTCTATACCCGTGTCTTCTTTTCGTAAACCTCTCCAGAGCTGTCGCAAATGTTTGCATGCTCAACAACCGCAAACCGCAGGAAAAAAGAACGAGACAGTAGGTTGAACGCAAAAGAACACACACAGCGCGAATAAGAGATGAGCCCTCACTCTATGGTTCAACGCAAAAGCGCGTCTTGTTTATGCTAAGTGCGTCGAGCCCTACCCCCCCGAACCACCACTTACAGAGAAAGAACAGGCGCCGCTGAAAGCTGGCCACAACTTGCACGCCTGGCGTGCGTTGCGGAGAAGCCGACCTTGCCACCGAGGCCCCCCCGCGCAAGAAACAATGGAAGGTCCGTGGCACACGTGGCAAGAACTTGCGCCGCTGGACAAGGACAGCTGGTCCATAGAAGCTGGGCAAGCAAGCTTGAGTGCGCGCGGCCGCGCTCCCCTTGAACATGGTTTGCAAATTAACGTCGTGCAACAACTTGCGAGACAGGCGCGCGCGAAGAAAGAAAAAAAAAAGAAAAAAAAAACCGAATCTTCATCATCACCGCTGCCACGTGGCGTTTCGCTTGAGAGAGCGGAATGCAAAAAAATAAAATGGAAATAGAGGAGGCACCGAAAGGTTCCTCGGAAATTACGTGTACGTATACACTTGCATGACAAATCGTTGAGACGTTAGCCCTGCGCACGCGAGAATTATAATGCCAGACGCGCTGACGTCGAAAGCGGACAAAGGGAGCGCGCAAGACTGCAGTACTGTCGCTCGATGTTTCCTTATGCTGTAAACTCTTGAGACGCTAGTGGTGTGAATTGAAGTGGTGTGAGAACAGGGGCGTCAGTAAGGAAACTCGCATAACTTGGGTCCCTCATAAAGCGAAAGCCATATTTGTCTTCTCAGCCGGTATGTATGTATGTATGTATGTATGTATGTATGTATGTATGTATGTATGTATGTATGTATGTATGTATGTATGTATGTATGTATGTATGTATGTATGTATGTGGGGTTTAACGTCCCAAAACCACCATATGTTTATGAGAGACGCCGTAGTGGAGGGCTCCGGAAATTTCGACCACCTGGGGTTCTTTAACGTGCACGCACCCAAATCTGAGCACACGGGCCTACAATATTTCCGCCTCCATCAGAGGTGCAGCCGCCGCAGCCGGGATTCGATCCCGCGACCTGCGGGTGAGCAGCCGAGTGCCTTAGCCACTAGACCACCGTGGCGGGGCGTGTTTGTATGCATGCACACAGATTTTGGTGCACGTTAAATATGTATGTAAGTATGTATGTAAGTATGTATGTATGTATACGTACGTACCGATGCTGCCCCGCCACCCTTCGAAAGCTCTCAGCACCTAATAATGACATTCTGCCGTGAAGGGCGGAGAACTGGGCTATGAATTTGCGTGTTTTTTTTTCTTAGTAGTAAAAAGGTTTAATCGAAATGAATAATTAAGGCATTAGATCAATTTAAAAAAACTAAAAAGTTTTTTATTATTATTTGTCGAGCCTTGTGGCACACTTGTCACCGCCTTGTTATGATGGGGACGTGTTCATAGCATCCATCCATCCATTCATTCATAATCAACGAGGCAAGCCTTCCGGCATGGATCTGTAAGAAGTGTGAGGTGATACGAAACGGTCTTTCACGTCAACGGGACAGTGAAATGGGAAAGGAAACGTTTCTTGGCGTCGCCTGCTCGAGTCGTTCAGAACTTTGAAGACTAATAACATCAGTTTTCGTGGATACATTTTGGATACTTTTGCGTTGTTCTCGGCATTTATTACTAAAACGCACACAAGCGTTAAATTAGGCAGTCGTGAAACCGTCCCGTGGCCCCTTTAACGTCCAAAACCACATAATTACCATATAATTATGAGGGACGCCGCAATGGAGGGCTCGGGAATTTTCTACCACCTGTGTTTCATAGCGAGCGCATATAGACTATCTTACCTAAGACATGTGAGCGCCGCCATCTTGGGCTGTGAAGCCGATGTTTTCTTGTTTTTGTGTATTGCCGCGTGAATTATGTCATGAAGCATCGTATGCATCAACCGAACCCTATGCGTCTACCGCAGTGTGGTTTGCCTATAGTTAAAGATGCAAAACACAAAGGCTAAAAACCCAATACGGTGGCACTGAAACCCATCCATGAAGTAGTCTATATATTTAAGCAAACGTGCCCATGGGCTTTAGCAGACGGTGCAAAAGGAGCACTTTCCCCCACCCCAGATACGCCAGTGCTCTTCCCTCCCTCGGCCGCGATGGAACAATGGTTTGTAACTCCCTTCCCCCCAAGGGAAAATCCTGCCGACGACCTTGCACGTGCCCGCAGCACATCGCTTGCATCGAAATTCGCTTACACAACCTTCGGGTAGTGCCCCGTAACCGCAAGGTCAGCACAGCGGCTAACGGCCACTTCCGAGGAGGAGCACGTGGAATGATGCCAGCAATGTAAATTAACGCGGCAATGTTTTCCAGAGACAACTATTCTTTTAATGGGACTCTACAACACCTTTTTAAGTAGCCATGGAATGAATTCACTAAATGAGCTTATTACCTGACGAATTCACCGCTGCATTTTTTTTCAGAGTTCATCCAGTACGAGCGGAGTTACTAAGATGTGTCGCACGCTGCAATCCGCACTTTCCACGATGACACTGCATGCGCCCTTCCCTAGCGGAGAAGTCGTGAAACGACTTCTGGTCTCGGAGGCCTTCATTCGAGCGATGCTTCCTCCGTGGAGCAATGCCAGTTCTCCCAGGCTCTACCAACGCCTTAACAAAACACTAGAAGGCATGACGATAGTTATAGCGCGAGAACGAAATGACGACACAGAGACAAGAAGGACACGAAAGACACGAGCTCTGTGTCGTCGTTTTGTTCTCGCGCTATAACTATCGTCATGCCATTCCAACTAGCCCAAGCTGCCACACTTCTAAGCTGCCACACTAGAAGGCAGCACGGGAAAATGGAAACTCTTTTTCGTCCAGACGAGAGCGCAGAAACATAAGCAGGGATGGTCGGCACTGGAAAGAAAGATAAGTCACGCACGCCTCGCCATCTTGATCATTTCTCTCTCTCTCTCTCTCTCTCTCTTTTTTTTTTGTCTGCGAATACGCAGTTTTTGAGCGCGATCGCGCGCGCGCGCGTGGACAAGTCGCGACCTCCCGTGGCGGCCCCTGTATCCACCGAGCACGCCATTAGAGTGTACTAGAAGTGTTGAGTGGCGTGACCGCGCCTCGCCACCCGATCCCGTCCGCGTTGCTCGCAGCGGCGGCGCTGCAGTCGAATAGTACTGAAAGAGCCACGCGCCGCGTGCAAGAACTGCTATGCGCTTCGGATCCTCCGTCGTGCTTTCTTGGTGCAGATTTCTTCGTACCTGCCCATCATTCATGTCTAGCACATGATGCCATAGCCCTTGAAGTATGACATGCCAATGTGCTGAATTTGAGCTCCATAAAAGCCTTTCTGAGAGATCGAAAATTATTCAGAAAGGGTGTGTCTTATACTGAATTCTTTTCTTTCAACTCTTTCTGCTTCGGTTAGGCATCTACAATATTCAGAATAACTGAGCCAATTTATTGGGAGTTAGCTGTGCTCAGAAATTTGTGCGATTAAAAAACAAATACTGTGTAACACGCACGCAGAAACAGAAAGCCATAAGTGAAGAGAAGAGGGGAAGGGAATCTGAACCCCCTACACCACGAAATGTTTTCGTTATTCAACTTTTCAGGGTATACTAAAATATTCACACGCATTCACAGCGACCACGAAGTGCCAAGGTCATGCGTTCTGCTGCACACCCCACCCCCTCAAAAAAAAAAAAGAAATCTGCCATGGGTAGCCCTGTGCTAATAGTTTACAGTTGGAGAAGCTGAATATAGCGTGCGCACTGTAGATTTCACATTTTCGACAGTATGAGGTCTCAAAACAAGTTCAAGTCTACCGTAGTCGGACGAGAAATGCACCGCCTAAAAATATTAGCTGTGCTAAGGAGCATTGCATGAATATATATATATATATATATATATATATATATATATGTGTGTGTGTGTGTGTGTGTGTGTGTGTGTGTGTGTGTTTAGTACATATAAAAGGAAGGAAAATTTCTCAAAACAAGATGCACCACTGTCTGCCTACACTTTTGATAATAATAGTAAAACTACGCTTATAATACAAAACATCGTCAAAAATTTGCTCGCTTGCAATGGCGTTGTGCCAATAGAATATTCGGAAAACAGCACAATTGAAGCTGCCGATACAAAATGACAACTGGTTAGAATGAATTTACGCAGATTAGCAGACAAGCTATATACACAATTGGCACTTTTTAATATGTTTGTGTGTTGTTTTAATAAGTTTAATATGTATTAAGCCTTTCAGAAAGCAATAATTATTATCTTCCGCAAAACTGGCACGATAAAACAGAGTCGTCACCGAATAATTTTGTGACAACGTTACTTATACTCGGGTTTTTCGTCATATGAGGAACACTCTTCTCTGGATATCGTAGAGACTGCCAACGCAACAAGCGCATGATTTAATCATGGTTTTGATACTTCTACTCTCTTTCTAGTTCGCCAGCAGCCAGTTATGATGTAACACAGCTCAAAGCACTGATTGTGTAAGAAGCTAGGCGGATCCGTGTAAATTCCGATTGGCATTTTTTTTTCAGGTCAGCAGGCTTTTGAAACAGTGAATGCCTTGACGCAATTTCGGCATGCCTGCATATTCACTCGTGCACTATGGCGCTTATCAGGTGTGCATACTCTGATAAAGACTCAGAAACACATTAAACGCGCTAAACGAGCAATTACACACTTTCGCAGGCTCGGGCGCGCGCGCTCCGAATGCAGACGCTCCTGAGACCTTCAGTACCATGCGACTACAGCGCCGCCGCTACTGTCACCCGCCAGAGAATCAGCCGAGATGCGGCGCGGCCGCCTCGTTCACTCCACTGCCCCCTTCTAGTACACTGTAACGCCATGCTCAAATATGGCTCAAACCAGCCAATGCCTGAAACAATGGCTCTGACTGGAGATTTTCGAGCTTGTATCGTCATTTCTCGAGAAAAGAGAGAGCAATTGTTAGCCGACTATGATAATTTATTGGGAATTACAGGCTGCACGCTGCGCTATAATATTTGGCTCGTTTGTTCTGAGAAGCCTCGACTAGCGATCGTGAGTTTTCTGACCATGCTCTAAATGCGTTGTAGGGGCCTGGCTTGCCGTTCTTGCATCTCATGTGGCGTGGTAATGCTCAAAGTAAATCACTGTACGCCATAACAAGGCCATCAATTCTCAAACCCGGGTTAAAATGGACGAAAAATGACTATGATACTGTAATTAACAGAAATAGCCAATAAGTATTAGCATTAGTTATCTTAATATCGCTAAATCGTTTCAGAACCCTGCGGCTGATACGGACAGGGCGCAAGAGAGAGCACCAACTCCTCGCCGAGTGGGCCAATCCTTCTCCCCCTGCGCCGACACGCGACTACGCTTGATGAGGACGTGGATGGGGAAAACAACCAGATGGAATTCGCTGCAGACGATGCGTATATCCACCCCAAAGCGAACAGGAAGTCGATAAAGCGCAGTGAAAACAGCACACATGCCACGCGCCGAGTTTATTAAATCTGTCAAACAAGATTCCACTCGTGCCAGGGAGAGCATACATTCACACAGCAAACAGTGACGTTATTGAAACTTTGGAAAAATGAGCAGTGGGAACCCTTCGAATGGGAATCGCCGCGCGCCCGTGCGATGCACTTCTTCGAGTTTCACACGAATTGCCCGCCACACGTTTTTTTTTTTTTCATGACATATGCTTTTCTTATGCAATAAAGTTCCACCATGTGAAAGTCAGCGCGTCCTTGTCCTTCCCTCTGGTTTTGTCCTCGTTTAAAGCAAACGCACAGTTTCCTTGTTACTGCGCATAACCAACTATAGCTCAACGTTTGACATTACTGAGAGATATTGTGCGCGCGTGCGCTGCTGAATGTGCTGTGTTTATCTCTCTTCCCTATCTTTCGTCTCCCCATCTCATGCACAGGGTAGCAAACCGGCTGCCTAAAGGCTGGTTAACCTCCCTGCCGTTCTTTTCCTCCTATTTTTCTTATTTCCTTCCTTACAGGGAGACACAGCACGTTGCGGTGTCCAGGGATGTGGTGCAGTGGTGCAGATAACGCAGTAGCAACCCCTGCCTACGCTCAATGTGGTTACATGCGTGCGAGATGGAGGTGTGGAATTTCTCATTATGCTCCAAGCATAGCATAGCTGGCCCTATGGGGTGGTTTGAGGAGGGAGGATGGGTGAGAGCAGTCTTTTTCCGCAGGGACCATCTCCCCCCCCCCCCTTGTTTATCGAGTTCACGGCGTAAGGAAAACAATTTTTTTTTACATCGTGTCCCAAGCTTTCCAAATGACACTGGTCGAAAAAAATCACGCATTTCGAAATCCACTAATATTTATTCGCTTTACAACACATATATTACCCAATATTACAACACACATATATTAACACACATATTACAACACATATATTATATTATTCGCCTTACAACACTAATATTTATTCGCTTTACAAGCGTCATGAAAATTTAAGATAAACAGAGATTAAGATTAAGATAAACAGCTCTGCATGTTTCCATTACCTCTAATGATAGTCAGAAGAGTTCGCATGTCCCTTGGCATGATGGTGACGCGGCGCGCGTTGTGCGCTATCGTGTTCGTGCCCTCTAGGAGCTGCACGAGGACCGCTTCGCCGGCTTCGTGTAGAGCTTCGAGCGCCAGTGCCTGCATGGCGAAATCGTGACCGTCCGTCGCGTGACGTTGCAGGATCTCGCGCACAACTCTGGCAAAAGCCCGTCTCGGTATGAGCTTGCGCGTTTTCGACTGAAGCCGCACAATTTCTCGGTACACTCGGTAGCCCGGTGGTACTCTCGCCTTCTTCATCACACCTCGCTGCGGCCCTGGTTGGCCCGATGGCCGCGACGCTGACCGTTCCGGCATCTCCGAGGTGCCACCGACATCGGTCTTTGCCTTGGTAACGTCGGACATCCTCGCCGGAGAAGTGGACGCACGGTTATCGCGGGGCTCTTCGGGGCGCGGGCTCCTAACATTTTCCGTCGATCGACTAGACCGCTGCGGACTAGCTTCTGGCTGTCGTGCACCGCTTGGCTCGTTGGATTCAGGCACTGAACCGGGCGCACTTGCCTTGGCACTGGGAGCCTCGAGTGACTGGCGTCCTAATGGACCTGGACTGTCAATGGGACCGGCGTGCGTCGGACTGTCATCCCGAGGATGAGAGGCAGTCCGGAGAGACTGGCCTCCCGTTGACGTAGGACTGGAGACGCGGCCGAGAGGCCTCACGCTGTGCTCACCGCGAAGGTACGGACGACTCCAAAATGAACCTTGTCTCGTTGACCCTTGCGGTTCGCCGGTAGGAGCGGCAGGCGAAGGTGCCGTTGATTCGGACGACCCACCGTGCTCGCGATGAGGCGTCTTCTTTGCCGGCCCAGCTTCCGACGACGAGCCGTCTCTTCTCCGTCGATTCAACTCCGCACCTTCGCGTCGACGCGCGCTGGAGCTTCCGTCGTCACCTCTTTTAGGCTTACTTGTCCGTAATCGTCGCCGGCTTCTTGCATCCGGCTCTGAAGGGCCACCACGCGTTTCGTCGGGTTCTTGGTCACTCGTTTTCAATACTGTTGAACTGAGCGACGTTTCCGTGGACGACGATCTATTCGCAGCCTATTGCGCTAGAGTGAACCACTGTGCCTTTTTAGGCTGCCCCGACGAAGACGAACTTGTGCCCGTGTGGTTGTCTGGAGATCGCCGAGAGGACATTTCTCCCTTGAGCACGGCAATGTAGAAGTCTCGGGCGAAGATTCAACTGTCAAAAAACACTTAAAAACTGTCAAAAACTTCAAGTGTTGCGAAACGCAACTTCGGCGCGCTCAGCTACGTTCGTGGAGTTAGCGCCTGTAACATTGTTGCCAGGTGCCAAGCGGTGACCCGATTAACGCAACGGAGCAACTCAACGTCGTTTGTTTACACGGCTTGCACTTCAAGTCGCCTTGAAGTCGCAGACAGACAGCATGACGCTTCCCGAAGGCCGCGTGATACAGCCACTTTCGTTTGATGTAAAGTAATAACACGAAAGCAGCCGCTTTACACTTCCCAGCTGTGTGATGGAAGCGGTACCGAATGTACGGGTTTCCAGTTCAAAACTTCCGGGTTTTCATTAGTGCCCATGGCAAGGAATTCATGAATCGCTGCGAGCCTCTTTATTCCTGCCTCTTTCTAGAAGCTTCTAGATATCTCAATCGTGAAACCTCAAGAAGAGAAGCGCGCATATTTTTTGTGAAAACATTGTGCACACATTCCCATCGAACCCGAATGCTTACGTGAAATCGCAGCGATGGCTCTTTCGACATAGTTCAACAAAAAAAAAGGAAGAAAAAAATCTGGCTCGCGAGCAGTAAGCGTTCATCTTACTTGTTATCATAGTTTCAATCACAGCCAGTCCAGCATTTGCGCAATAAACAACTCGCGTTATCGAGCAGGAATCGTACTTCGTCCAACGCCACTGCATTTATATCGTCACTAACCAATCTGATAAGCAGTGCCGAACGACTGAAGAAGGAAAGAATGTTTTGCGTACGCATGCAGTGTTAATAATTGATATTCCAGCCAGAGCTGCGCCCCAAACAATGCGATCGTTGTCACTCCCCTTTCCCTTACTTTTTGCCAAAATCACTGACATAAAAAAACAACTTGAAAGCAAATAACATATGCGTGCATAGCAATTGCTCCCCTGTTACAAACTGCGCTTAGTAGGTGGAGGTAAAGGAATGAATAGCTAATTTAGACGCGACTGTCGTGCCGAACCCAAAACCTCCTTGGCTGAACCGTAGCAGACGACTACACAAACATTTCGCTAGTGTCGAACCTAGCAACAATAATCTAGCAACCTTAACATATAAATCTACATTTTTTTTAGGCTTACGCTGAATACATATTTATTGGAAAGTTTTTGGAGTAAAATGAAGAACACAAATATTAAAAATACGTTTTGCAACCCTTTTATGACGTTGGCAGCCAGCGCTACGGCGACGAAAAAACGCAACCAGTGACTGGCCTCACTGGCCGGCACAGGCTTATGTTTTGAACGTGGTTTTGGCTGCTGTTATCGGCGTAGAGTGCAGAGCGTGGCTGTTGAATCGTCGTAGCTGCCGTCTTTTCACCGAATTGCAAACTTTCGGCAAGTGTGTACTGCACACACTTCCGCCGTCGTGTTACTGGTTTTATTGCTTGGAGTTTCATTCAGTCAAGATGCTGAATAACTCAGCCAGCATCAAGGACCGGGAGACGCTCTACAGACTCATCATTAGGCAAGCGCCTTGTTTATTTTAACTATAACGAGTTATCACACTACTAAGGGTCTTATTACTATGCTGCCGGACCATGTTAATAACGACCAAATGCTGTCGCTTTTGCCCGGAAGACTGAGCGTTGTTGCGCGTACAGTTCTCGCCCTGCAAAAGTAGCGAGTGCACAGTTGGTTGAGACGTAGCCTAAGAGGACGCCTCTAACAAACAAATCGCTTGTACTTATGAGCACGCCTCAAATACACACTCTCTGAATAGGCACTACACGTGTTTAAGTGTACGCGTGTGCTGGAAGAGCACAGAAGTGAAACATCAGACTTGCGTCTTTCGAGCCAATCAACGGTAATGGGGAGCTTCAAGGCGCCCAAATTTTGCTAATCAGAACAATTTCGAGGCAGCTGTTTCTGGAAAAAGCCCGACGCGAAAGCTGCTATCTCTGTCAAAACCGCATCTTGTTAACGTAGCACGTCAGCTCCAGTGCCTGTTTAGATGACCCCGGATGACCACATGTCACCGCAAAGTCTTAAGCTGTGTGGACGTCACCGTTAAAAAAACAGTTGCAAGTACCAACGGCTTTGCTTTGCTCAGAGCCGAAGGCGTGCCTCTGTCTTCTTTCCCTGTTCTTTACAAATAGAGCTGTTTTTGCTAGCACATGGCTAACATGCCGGCTTCATAGGTGAAGCAGCACAGAGGGAAACATGCGCAAGTAAACAGAATGCATGTTCTGTATCAGTGATAGACCTTTTTCTATCTCTGATGGATGCAGGATATGTACTAGTTTGTGTTTCCATCTGCGCTGTTTTACATATGGGTATCCACCAAGTGGCTCGCATTCAGGTTGTATTAAGTTAATCACGTGCTACTTTTTTGATGTTGTCCACAGCCAACTGTTCTACGACGGGCATCAGACGCTCGCAGTCAGCCTGTCCAACATGGTGAAAGCGCACCCTGCGTGCCCTCCGTCGGACAGATTGCTGAACATTGTCAGTGCCGGCCTACGAGTCGAACAAGGTATGCGTGTCTCCCCATATCGGGAAGGCCTCTTTGATGGTGCTAAGCATTGTGAACCTGTTCTTGAGAGTTTCAAGCACAGTGGCAAGCAAGTTTATTCTTTGCAAGGGACAGTGGCTGCAACTGTGGGCCTCATTACACTTCTGAATCAAAGATTCAGGCGCAGCTATGCATGAACCACATTGTCCTCTGTGGTAAGTTGAGACAAATTGGCACACGTAGCAAAAAAAAAAAAAAGGTTGCTGCATTTACATTGTCGCAGTAATCGCTGTCATGATAGTACTATGTCGTGGGTGCAACATGCTAGCCTCGGATGTAGATTTTATTGTAGGAAAACACATTTTTAGAGGAAATCACACAAAGAAAGCAATTTCATGCCTATAATAGCAGAAAACAGAGATGGCAGGGATCCATGTTGAAATGCGGGAGAAGTGCAAGAAAAAACAATAATCTGGACATGAGAAGAATAATTTTGGAAAATAGTAAGTGCGTGAAAACTGCGCAGTGGTGTTCAAATTGTTTAGCATCAAGTCAAATCGAAGAGCACAGTAGAGGCAGTGTACACTCAGCTATCAGATTTCGAACACTCCTTGAACTAATGTGGAAAGTGTCACCGAGTTGACGACTCCTAGAGAACGTAAATTTCAATGCAGCATTATTGTGGGGACTAATGTTCTCTCATTTTACTGTTTATATTTGCTTTTTTTCCCGCTCATTTGTTTTTGTAAATCTAGTACTTGTACTACAAGCGTAGTACGATAAATGACACTCTTTCTTGCTATGCACATCACATTGCATAAACACGCACCAGCTCAGTGAGGATCGAAATCGTTCTTAAAATCAGAGAGCCTCTCTTTACAAGGCATTTAGATGTTGTAATTAGAGGAGCACTAATCAGGAAAAATGGTGTTGTCAAACTGTGCTGCCAAAATTTGAAAGATGTGCAGAGATGCTATTTCGAAGTCTTTTTTTGGCTAGTCGCTGTAATGTTGCCATTTATGGCAACTTATACTCACACGAAGGGAATAGTTTGTTGGTAAATGAGAACTGCAATGTATTCTAAAGGAAATAAGGACTCAGTCTGGCAGCACCGTGTAGGCAAAGTCACGGTCTTTGACGAAAACAGAGCCGGCAAAAGAGACAGGGCACTTGGTGGTCCTTTCTTGTCCCTTTTGACCTCATCAGAGCTCACCACTTCACCTATATGGTATGATGGTCAATCGCCAACTAGTGCAGCTTTTAAGCATATTGGGGGACGTTAAACCCCACATATCAGTTAAGCATATTGAACCTTGCAACAGTTTGAGAACTGCTCCAAAATAGGTGAAAATGCTTTGGAATGCATGACATTGATCTGATCCGCTATTGCTGAGGCTAGGTTTTTATGGGGAACAATAAATTTAGGCTACTGAAAAATGTTGTATTTGTTTTCACCTCATTACATGATGCTGTAACATTAAGACAGTGCTTTAGCGCTGTAAATTGATGTAGTGTCTCGATTCTTCCATGTCCCGGGCATTTTTTTTGTTTTTTACAGAGTCAAAAGGCAGCAAGGTCTCGAACTTAGACCAGCTTTACATGGGACCTGGAATCGACTTGGAGTACGAAACCGAAGGTAAAATTAACATTTTCATAATTATGCAGCTGCGGACCATTGAGTAGCAAGCCGACAGCGATGGACACTACAGTTTCGATTTCTTTTCTTGCTAAACCGTTGCCACACTCCTTTCTGAAGTTCTCTTATCGCCCCATTACACGTGTAGGTGCTGCCTTGTGCAATTACGCGCACAGTGGGAACATTATAGATTCTTCTAGAACTTAATGGTCGCTAGCGATAGGGCTGGAATATTTGGCGGCACATGTATAAATGCAGACACGCGTCATCACTTATGAGTTGATCGACAGCCGCTATTAGTTCCCTATTAGTGCCAGTGTGTTGCTGTAATCTGACTTTCGATTTACTGGTCACAAGTTCGGTTACATAAGCAGTTTCATCTGAACATCCAGCGTGCCCCCTGCGTCCACATCACGTCCCGTGAGACCAGTATTTAAAGTTAGCCTTATCGAAGCAGCAGCTAGATAGGTCATGGTCATCAGCAAGAAAACAAGAAGCCATCAATTTCTTGGCCTGTTTTGTGTCCTATAGAAGGAGGCGACACTTGAAATGTGTACTCTCATAATCTTGGACAGCACATATATTAGGTACTTTGCACTACTGTAATGAGCTTCGATTGGTATATAACAAAATATAAAAAGGGTGTAAATTTTATGTCGGCACTTCCTTAAAGGGATACCAAAGGGAAACGAATCAGTTTAGATTGACAAATAGTATGTTGAGAACTCTAATGTCGCTAATTTCACCGTCATAGGCTTATTAGAGAACAAAAACATAGTCAAAGTCAAAATTTCATCTGTAGATTTTGCTCCCAAGTCACTGCACGTGACAACACTTATTTCAAAGCATATTTTTGTATTTTGGTGACATTGGTTGACCGAAATTTACTGAAATTTGGTATGTTAAGTCGACGGCCCCCTCAGAGGGCAATGTAGTTCATTTTTGCTGGTTAGGACCTATGCAGAACCTAATAAATGCCGTCAAAATTTATGGTGTCACCACCAGCATTTTCTTTTCTTCGCATTTTCTCGCATCTTGTGTATAGCATGTTGATTTTAGAATTGTGGAAAAATAATTTACTACCATTAGACAAATAGTGTTTTCATTAGTCTCTCTTTAAGTGCCTTTTGGACATGTTAAGAGACAATGAAGCAGAGTCATCTTCGTTCGCTATATTTTCTCTTGTTTTACCAGCCATTTAGACATTGTTAGTGTAACATGACATCATTATTGCAGCCGCCTCCCTCGCACCTGAGCCTGCATTGTACGAGACCTGTTATGTCACATCCCACAAGGCACAGTGCAGAGCAGGAACATTCAGCCGAGATGGTATGTGATGCTGTTTATTTCTGTGATCATCTGTTGGTCCATAGTCGATTGACTTGTTGATTGATCTATAGTTGATTGAGTTGGTCCATACCCTATTGATAAACAACTTTCAAGTGCTGGAAAGCTTGATGTGTTGTCTTAATGTGTTAACCTGATGGTCTGTTCATTTTTGACTACTGCTAATTGACTGGAGCTTGGTGAGCAACACGCCTTGTTTCCGGTTCTTCCTCCGCAACGTAATGTAGACATCATGCAGCTTTCGAAACTCTTGACACAAATGACAAGGATGCAAAGTGAATGCAGTTTCTATAAATCTGCTTCTCGCCGCAAAAACTTCAATTTAGGGAGCCGTGCATGAACTCTGGTTCTGAAATAGCCTTAGTCCTTGAATGAGGTGTAATGCAGCCACACATCTAATGCGCCTGTGAAAGCTAGTACACATTCCCTGCATCGTTCTCAAGCAACTTGTGCATGCCTATATGCAAGTTTGTCGAGTTTAAGTGTTAGGATAGAGGGGTGGTGCCAGGATTTTTTTTCTGGATGGGCACTGGCGACAATTGTGTTCCTTCATGGGGGCAGGGAGGCACAGAACTTATGCATTGTTTTGACTACGCTTGCTCTTAGAGAGGAATGGGGACGGGGGTTGTGCCCCCTCCTGGCGCTGCCCCTGTTCTGGTACTGTACATTTCGTCTACTGTCTTTCATCATACGCTGGAAGAGTGCTGTGTGGATTTGGTGCGTCAATGTGTTGAAGAGCATGGCTTGCTACTTTCGCAAGTGAATGGATGTGCTCTGCCAAAATTGAAACATAGAGAATGGCTGCATGGCTTTATCTTGAAGTGTTTGTTCATCTTTTTGTGGTCTCGTTTTCTCATGCAGGACAACTTGTTGCGACTGGCTCAGCTGATGCTTCTATTAAGGTGAGCCTTGTTTACTTCTCTTTATGCAAAGGTTAGTCAAAATAATGTCAGTGCAAGAGTGACGAGACAGTCTTGCACCAATGTTTTATAAGCCGTAGTTATCAAAATGTGAATCCTTGATGAACCGCTTACGTTGTAGTTGTTTTAAGTTTTATTTCCTGTATATCATCATGGTCTTTTCTGTGTAATCGAAGGCGACCCATGACACTTGAAAGTGCTATACAATGTATGACAGATTAACAGAAGCGGTGCACTTTTATATTAGTGAAATTTGGAAATGGAAAGTGCTGTGTTTATTTCCTGCACCAAAAGTCTATCCTTCTAAAGAATAACACAGTAGCACTTTTTGAGCAAGCTCCATTTCTAAACTTGCATTAGCATTGCAGACTTGCACTGCTTTCAGTGTTACCAACGATGGCATATAAGTTCGGACAATCTTCAAATGTCACACCGCTACCACTGCAAATACACCACAGTGCAAAGTAGTAAAATAAAGGATGGAAGTGAGCTTTATCACATAAACATTTATATGTGCTCCCAGTGCATAACAAAATTTGCAGTGCACTTTTAACCCTCTCACGGGCTAAAGAATTAAAACATGCCAAAATCACCCAAAATCTTTCTTTGCTCAGTTCGTAGTATTTTTTTTTCTAGATAAAACAGCATAGTCCTCTCAATTAAGTGGTGTTCCTTTGTTTCACTATGCGCGTAGAAAAAGGCGATATGAAGTTGGCTTCAACGCATAGCAAGACAATTATAAAAGGCAATAAATTGAAAGCCAATACACAAATGCTCCAACACGAACAAGTGCGGCCATTTAACATCAAAACACACAAGTACGGCGAGAATAGCTGTCATTGATTTCGTGCAAGACCTATTTTTGTTGATGACGATTATAGTCGTCATCAGGCATTTTGCTAGAAATCTCCGTGACAATTATACTCGAAAAACAGTCACCAAAAGAGAGTAGACCTTGCAAGCCATTTAATCTTCTATTGCTGTTTTCATCTCTGGCAGATCCTTGATGTGGACCGTATGCTCGCCAAAAGTGCCATGCCTCCCGAAGTGGCGGCGCAGGAGTCGGCACAGCAGAACATGGAGACGCACCCCGTCATTCGCACCCTCTACGACCACATTGAGGTGACTCTGCCCAGTGCAACAGCTTTGTCGCATGTCTTGTTGCCAGGCAAGTCATGATGCAAACATCTGAGGTCAGGTTGTGCGTTATGGCTGTCTGCTAATTGTGGCTGCTTGCTGGACACCGATAGTCTTGTGTAATGTCTTCTTTTTAAGTGTGCAGTTTTTGTTCATTACAGTCGAAATTACAGTCGATTCCGGATATATCAAACACAGATATATAGAATTATTGGCCATATCTAATAGTTAAAAAATCCCTTGAATTTCCCATGCAAAAGTATGAGACCGGTGCACCCGTATATCGAACTCCCACACAGCGGGACATCCGCTATATCGAACGATGCGCCGTGCTGAAGCCCAGAAAGTGCATTTTTTGCTAGCAAATATTGATCAATTTTAGGCCACGTTCAAACAAGTTCCGATCCTTTTTCGCGTGCAGGCAACAAAAAAGTGGTGTCATTTCATCGTGCTCATCTAATTTGCTGCGCGGCACTTGCGAGTACATTGGTACCTTTGATGCGCGATCTGCACGTCTTAGCGCGTAAGCATAGTGTTTTCGAAAAGACCGATTGCCGAGGGCACTGAAAGAGATTGCGAAGTGACTCGGTGATTTCAGTGCAATGTCCTCATTTGGTTCGCATTTCCTTCCTTGTTTGTTCGCACACGAAGGCATGCGAGCCTGAAAAGTATGGCCTTCGAGATGTGCAACCTTGTGACGTATTTTTTTAGTATTTTTGGTTTCCGAACGCGTGTCTCTGTGGCTAGACTTTTTTTTATCGTTTCGCATCAAAGCCGCTAAAAGCAGTGGCTGCCAGCTATAAAGTCTCAGTAACATCGATATCTCCAACGTGTTGACAGTGAGAACTCGACCATGGACGAGGGAAACAACTTTCCTTCCTCCGTGACTCTGATGAACTCAGTGTTGTGTCCTTTGCGTCTTGTGGCCTTCTTGCCTCGTTCCTGATAAATCCCCATTCGGGAGTTGATTGTTGACTTGCACGTAGCGATAAAAATTATGATTGGCGCTTGGAGCGACATTAAGTAAAACACTGTCGTAAACGTTCCTTGCGGGCCAGGTGACGGCTTCGGGTGCATCATCACCGCTGACAACGGTGTACGAGGCCTCAGTGAATTCTGCGATTTATCAGCATTTCCGGGCACCATCTCGGACATTAGCGACTTCATCGGTGCAGATGACAATGTTTCTGACTGCATCGATTCTGAGATTTTGGCTGTCGTTGTCGTTGCCGCGGAAGTTTAGTCGTGCGGTTATGAATGTGCCACCGCCTTCGCTTCCGCCGCTATCCAAGCTTTTGCTATGCTACAAAGCTTGCATCGGCGTTTTGCATCAGTTAATGTTGTGGCCGAAGGAGCTAAGTTTGCTTATTTGAAAAGCTTAAGCTTAAGCTGAAAAGCTCGAACTATACGGCATGCAAGGAGCAAGACAAGTTCATGAACAAAATAAAGTGTGGTAACCTGCAGTTCGCACATTGTTTTTGAGCGAATCATTATGTTAGCTCTTGTAACGATTTCTGAGGCCTGAAATTCTTCAATTAGGCCTTAGATATGCATATCTTGTATTTCAAATTCTCGATATATCGAACTATTTCGCGATCTCCTTTGATCTCGATATATCTGGGATCGACTCTATTTGTTTTCAACTTTGTATTATTGTGTCCTTTTTTTTTCCTCTGTCATGTGTAATCAGAGAACAATGCTGATGTGCCCCTCTTCCCATGTAATGCACCTGTAATGACTTTTAGGGACAATTTAATTATTATTATTATTATTATTATTATTATTATTATTATTATTATTATTATTATTATTATTATTATTATTATTATTATTATTATTATTATTATAACCTCCCTGGCACATTACAGGCTCATGCATAGATGCAGAACTTTACAAAAACGACTCCCTATTTTTTGAGAACATTGATGCATTGGCCATTGATGCATGCATTGTGTATCGATGCAATATGGCATAAGTCTTCATGCACATTCTAGCACTCCCTCTGTTGTGGGAACGCTGACACCCTCTGTAAAGTAGTTTGCGCCGCTTGGCACATGTGTCTCGCACAGAAGCTGTATTTTGAAGTCGCAACTATTGAGCGGAAGGTGGCGTGTTCGCGACTGTTGATCACCACTATCATCATCATAGTTAGATTGGTAGCGCCAATGGTGACCCCTGGTGGCAAGCCTTGGTGGGGCACGAGAGAGTTGAGTGAGTCTTTTTGCACGTGGCGTTTGGCGTGGACGGTTGTCTCTCGCGGTGTGTGCCCAATGCACGGCACTGCGGGCCGTCTGCCGGGGACCTCGTGGTGAGTCAGGCGTTGGCAACGCCTCCTTATGTTGGTTATGCTGATGAATGTTGTGTAATTATGTGTATGATTGTTTTAGCATGTTTGAGCACAATTGATGTATAACTATTCGGCTGACGATTCTGTCATTCTAAAAGCAGTTAAATAAACGTGTATTGTTTGGTTTGTTCCGATCGTGTCTACTGTGTCCGTTCACTCCAAGAGCGGGGCGCTCACTCTCTATTTCGAGACCCCACACTGAGCAGCGTCGTTCACACGCTTGAACTTCAAGCTGGGCTGTAGCTGTGAACTCCTTGCTCAATTTCAGGAGGTGACGTGCCTCGAGTTTCACCCGCGGGAGCAAATCCTGGCATCTGGCAGCAGGGACTATACTGTCAAGTTCTTTGACTTCTCAAAACCGTCTGTGAAGCGAGCATTCAAGACAGTTCATGTGAGTTGTTCACAAGAACACTACGGATTGTTGTTGTATTTTCCAACTTCTTCTGAATAAGCCACAGAGTACATGAATTTCAGCTCTTAGTACAATACGCTCAAAGCTCATTATATCAACGTCGCATCTACCATGAAAGTACTTCGTTAAATCTGAAATTTTTTTATAAACAATAATTGATAACTGTAAATATGATAAAGCTGTTTTTCACTTAGGAGGAGAATTGAGTGTAATACAGATGCTGCATCAAGTTTAGCTACAAATAAACTTGTGAATGTGTTTTAAAATGCTTAGAAGGTGGTAGAGATGAAAAAAATCCTGTCTGGGGGTGTCTCTGAGCCAATGTTTTGGCATCTGGTCGTTTCGTCAAGAGAGCAACAGTAATGAATAAGCCATGGAAAGTATGTTTTGTTTTCACAGGGAGATAAGGAGGAGTGGGGTCAAGAGAGAAGCATAAACGTAAAGTCCAGCCTATGTGTTTGGGCTGGAAGGAAAGCAGAAAGGTCATTGTTCTCGCTAGCTCCGATAGACCATGCAAGTTTCTCTACTTCCAAGTCCTTGCACACACAGCAACCCCTTTCTGTCTTCCCAGCTGAAATGCATAAGCCGGATGTTCCATTTGCGCTCACCTTAAGAATGAATGCGAGCTTTTCCTGCCCTCAAAGGCGAGTCACCACAGCCATGTAAGGCATACAATAAAAGCATATTAATTCGGATTTCACTGCACAAGGAGGAATATCTGATTATCAAGAAAACAATACACAAGAGTCTGTTACATCAGTGCGGTTTCAGTTTTTTGTGAACATGTAAATGTCAAACTTCTTTTGTGTAATAGCAGTTTAAAAGCCACAATTTCAGTCATTTGCGACTCTTTTCACAGTGTGACCGTGGCTCAAGTCTCTCTTCACTAAAAGCTGAAAGGTGCTCTGGACAGTCCCTTAATATGTACCACCATCGCCGACATCACCATGCGCACATTACGATAATTTTTTCACCAGAACGACTGGCGGGCAGCTGATCATTTGTTCATCTCAATGAAGCAAGCCAATTTTACGCTATTATGCGCATTGTGGCTGAACCTCATCATTTTCAACAGCTTTCTACTAGTGTGCCTTTTCTGACACTGCAGCCACATTGCACTAAGTCAAAACAAAGCTGCCGGCCCGCAGCCTTTCGGTTGTTCACGAACACTGTTTTAGCTCCTTTGCGCTGCACATTTTCGATCGATGCTTCATGCATGCCATGTTCTAAGGATCATTCGAATTAACCAGGCTGTGGCCAAATATTACTAAATTAATTAGAGTTTTATTGATTGATTGAATTGGTTTTAATGCAATTGATTGAAATAACTTGTTATGAATGGAGACCTTCATGCCATTGAACAATGCACATGCTTGCTGGGAGGACCAGAGAACATGTTTGAATTATCTGACTTTCCTAATTAACTAGTGTGTAATTAATTAACTTTCATTGTAGCTTTGGAAAATCGGCCAGTACCTTTTTTATGGTATGTCGCTGCTCGTCCTATGGCAGTACATGACGAATGCATGTAATTAAAAAATGCTCTTTACTGCAATACATTGCATGTGCTTGGCCGCGTAATGTTTGTGCAATGTGGCAAAGCTGACATTTGAAAACTGTTATGGCTGCAAGTATGGCACTGGTTCAAAACTGCAAATGAACTTTAAAAAGGAAAGGGCGCCATGCTTTATGAATGAGGCAGAAGCTCAGGGAAGTTGTAAGCTTGAAAGGTGTGAGCTGGTTGGAGAGTATTGGTGTTAAGAAGGCAGTGCTTGCGAATACGGACGCGAGAGATAAGTCAGGACACCACAAATAACTTCTCTTGTTTGCATTACCTGTCTTTTTGACGTGGTCATGCTTTCTACAAAGCTCCAACTGCCTACCCAATGCGTGTACTCACAGCCTTGAAGAAAATACTGGTCGTCGAAATGCCGGCTCCTGCGACACCTCGTGTTCATGAATTTTTCATCTTTTCAAGCATTAAAAACGTGAGACGTGAAAAACTGTCTTTCAACCTGTAATGATGGAAGTTTAACCATTTTCCTGCTTGTTTTTAATCTCGAATGGTTTGCTAATAAACAGCTGTTTTAAACCTGCAGGAGGCCGAAATGGTGCGATGCCTAGCGTTCCACCCATCTGGCGACTTCATATTGGTGGGAACCCTGCATCCCACCTGTAAGTTTATTTACTCTTTAAAGGAAAGTATATAAAAACACTAGATCACTCAAGACTGCCTAGGTATTCTGCTGCGAACAGCTTAACATCACCTGCAGGTTCAGAAAACTATTTCAGTAGCTTTTGGCAACTATGTTCTGGAAACTAGTGTCACAAAGAGAGCATGTGCTATGCCATTTTTGTGGGTGGAGCTTATTGTGTATGTATTCTTAGGTCATCACCGAAGGCATTCAAGTGCACCCATATCGATTGTCGCTGTCAGCTCTACTGCTCTTAACAGTGATTACATTTAAAATTTCTCCGCCATAGAGTGAGAAAATTACCAGCTCTGCAACCTTGTCTCAACTGCTTTTGTATTGAATGCTCGTCAGTAATAAATTTAATGAAAGTGAAATGCTGTATTAGTACACCTTTAGCCCTAGACTGCTCAGTTTTGTGCAATGGAAGCAGCCCACGTTAAGTTGCTACTATCGGGTGAGTTGTCATGTGAACGGATTACTTTAGTACTTTTACATTTAATGTGCTAAACGAATCAATGAATTGTTGATAAATAAATATTTGGCTGCTTTTTTTTTTACAACTCGTGATTTAGTACGGCTCTACGATGTCAACACGGCCCAATGTTTCGTGTCATGCATTCCTTCGGATCAGCACAAGGGTGCCATAAATGCGGTGAGCTTGCTTCTTTATTCTTTATCCAGTGTGAAGTTTTCTATCTTCATTCGCAATGTGGCACACTCTTAAAGGAATGCCCGACTGGTCATAACGCAAATGTAGTGGTGGAAAATCTGCACAAATTGAAGAAGAATGCTTTATTTTTCAATGAAATTGCTTACAAACATTTGTGCGAGAACATCCGGATCCGTAGCCGACATGGCTAGTTAAGGATCCGTCATAGACAAGGCATATTGTTTAATTAGCAAGTAAAATCTTAACACAGACAATTCAATCACAGATTACAAAATCATATGCGGACATGCAGGGAGAAAGACAGAAATAATGCGACATATACATATATTTCCACAATGTTAGGATGGCAACCCGTAACTCTGCGATAGTGTTTCCTGAGTGACTGAATCATATTTGGCAAGAATTATGGTAGGAATATTGTTCCAAATTTTAGCAGCAACAAAAAATATTTGACGGCCGTAGACATTGTGTACTATTGGCAGATTCAGATTTTGTTGTTTGGCCTGCAGTGTGTGATCTCTGGGTTTTATTAAAATTGATGCGTGAAAGGGTACGTTCTTATTCATTATTTAGTGTACTTATACTGCGCTTTTGAATTGCCTAACCATATTAAAAGGCATTATGTTAAGATTTCTGAAAAGTTCAGCCGAGAATGCGTTCTTAGGTGCTGATGCAATCGTTCGTACAGCTCTTTTTTGTAAGATAGTTATGACTGAGCAATACGAGGCGTATGTGTAGCTCCATTATTCAATGCAATAAGTTAGGTGAGAGTGGAACACGTTGAAGTATAAAATGCGGAGTATGTGTGCGCTAAAATATTTTCTAGCCTTAAGTAATGTAAAGCATTCAAAGCTTAGTTTTCTTTACAAATTGTCTATATGCGATGTCCAGTGAAATGAACGGTACAGTGTCACACCAAGGTAAGTATATGCGTTCACTTTATATCAATGACAGTTTCCCTGATGAATAGACCATGTGTTGGAGGTATCACTGGTTGGTTAGATGAAAACTATGTACTTGGTTTATTTTTGTATTTAGTAATTAGTTGTTTTGTTCAAACCACTGAGAAGTCATTTGTAGCTCTTTATTGGCTAGTGATTCGGCTTCCTGAGGAGAGTGACATGCTATGAGTAAAGCAGTGTCATCTGCGTAGAGATGACACTGCTTGCGCCAACGTATGCCAACTGGAAATTACTGTACCATACCGCTCCAAACGGGTATTTTTTGCCAAATATGCATCATTGCTGCACCACAAGGTGGTTTTGGAAATGAAAGTTATGTTGACAACGCGCATCGTGAGCGGATATTCCATGATGGTCCCAATCCTGTACACTTGCGCTGCTGCAAAAGCACGGAATCAGCTGATAATTATTCTGTCTTCCGCGCTATAGTAGCGGTGCCTTTTCTAGTAACTATCGGTAAAGAACGAGGACGATGGGTCGACTACAGAAAAGTGCGCCAGTGTGACTCTTCAGTAACAAAAAGCCTACGTGTGTGGCGTAGCGCTGCTTTAAGCCTACTGCACGCTTTTAATAGCCGGCAACTACTTGAGAGCGCTGAGGTGCCGATTGCTGCCTCCTCAATCATTGTGCCGGACCTTGTCTAGCTTGCGTCACTCTACAGAAACGAAAGCAGCTCGCTATTGCGGAGTTGGGGGTCGTCGGGCTGTTGCCTCATGAAGCCTACGTTTTTTTGCGACGGTACCGCATCTCTAAAAAAGCTGTGTGAGTTCTCACTAAGTAGCACATGGCAGTACAGATTTATCGTGGACAACTGATTATGTCCTATGTCACCCGCTGTATTGGCTGCATATTCCTGACTCCATAGTAGTTTAGAAATGCTCATTGGTGACGCCACCACGTGCCATAAGATGGTCGTGCGAGAATGCCAATCATTTCTGAACATTGGGGAAAAGATAGAAATGGCTTCGTGCTGGGCACTTTAGGCAATATTTTCTATGGCACTGTACTCATTCCTTCTTTAGCGATAATTACACACGTCAAAAAATGCAAATTGGTACTTGGTCATAGGCGTGCACAAGGGGGGGGTCATGGGGGCGAGAGCAGGGGCTGTAAAGTAAGCTCCATAATTGACACGATGTGGCGGGGCGGGCGCTGCGACGAACATTTGCCTCCCCCCCTCCTGAAGGGGAACCTTGTGCGCGCTTATGTACTTAATGGTTAATGCACAATACGTTTAGTGTGCAGTTAGCCGCGTTTCCAGCAGGTTCTCGGCATGTACGTACTGTTGCGGACAGGTGTCTACCTGGTCTCTTGTGGTAGCGTGGCGCAACTTCGGGTGGAGGAAACGAACGCACAAGTTGGGGATACGAAAAAAACAAACAGGTTTACAGCGCGATTTCAAATTCAAAAAATTCAAAATTTATTCCCGCCTTGTACAAGCTCACAGATGGAGGACAACGGAAAAAAGCTGCCAAGAGGCGGCTTGACTAGTCCGTAGCTCAAAATAATCTGTGGCATGTGGGCAACAGAAAAAAAAAAAAAAAAAAAAAAAAAAAAAAAAACGCGAAATGAAAACATGAAAACATATAATTAGTGGAGAATAAAAGCAATATACAATAGCCTGCAAAAAAGCATTCAAGAATACAATGCCAGGGTCAATAAAGTTAGCTTTCTTATACAAACATAGATTTAAGTACGGCTGAGGAGCAACAAAACAAATCAAAATCGATTGACTTTAGATGGTTTAACCATGATGGTAAAGAATAACGTAAACACTCTATACCAGCATTCAAGCGGGGTGTGACAACATTTCAATACTCTCTGTGTCTCGTTTTATAGCAGTGGTCATTTGTTTCCAAATGTGCTAGGGTGTCTAAATTATGTATGTTATGCTTACTTCATATTTATATCTAGAATTCAGCCGATAATAGTATAATTTGTGAGCTGCTATAATACCAGCTTTATAAAAGAAGCTTATAGTTGTTTATTATATTCAGCATTATAAAAATTTTGTAGATATCGTTTCTGCACAACGTAAACGTTTTGTTAATTAGAGAATGAAGTTGTACCCCAGACAAGCTGAGAGTAGTTGAGGTGTGAATAGAAAAGAGAATTGTAAACTGGAACTGTAAGTTTTGGAGAGAGAATGTATTTGAGCCGACCGACTATTCCAGTTATTCGAGCTAATTTTGTCAGCACTGAGTTTACGTGAGTTTCCCAGGACGTGTGGGCACTAATAGAACACCATAGCATTTAAGGGGAGATGCCGGTCGAAAAACCGGGATATTTTTTTCGAAAAAGTCAACTTTCTGTTTTCTTGTGTTTTGTATTCCTCCAAGCCTTCTGCTTATTATATTAAAGAATCAAAGAGGACAATCAACTAGGAGTTATTGAAAAATACAATTAAAGCACTCGCGGTGGTTCGTGAAAGTGCGAAATCACCCAATTTTCGCGCACGCGGCACTTCGCTCTATGGCATCGACGGCTCTTGGAATTTCGCGGGCATGTAGGCCTAACCCTCTTCTCGCAGTGCCCGCTTCCGCAGAGTGACATTCATGCTAAAAATACAACCAAGAAATCATTTTCCCACTGCATTCTAGTGTGGCGAGTGGTCCTTCGAAGTCGCGTGGTACGATCGGAGCCCTGCCAGTGGTTGTGAGCATTCCGCCGCGCAGTCGGATGCGAACGCTTTCTTCGTTCTCCTGCTTTTGCCGAGACATCGACGAACATGACTGCCTGAGTTATTATTTCGGCGCCGCAGATGCATTTCGTTCACGGAAGTTCATTATGCGGCACCAGTACGAGGGAAGGCGCCCCAAACGCAAGCAGTATTCGCTGGCGAGAGGTTCATCTGCTGCTAGGCCTAGCCGGGCAGCAGAGATGCACCCGATTTTAATTGTTCGAGCTTCATTCCTGGCGTAGATAACTTCGTCAGTGCTTCAGAGTGAAAGATAAGAATGTTCGACAACAAAAGCAAGTGTCAGGATGAACGGTGAAGCACATTTATTTGTGAGACCGATGCGATACAAAACCTCGTCGGCGGCGCAGTATGCCCCAACTGCGGGCGGTGCGAGCTGTTCATACGAGTAATGGCAAGTAGACGATAAGCACTGGCATCATTTTCGGAACCTTAGCGCCGAAATGACGCATGTGCTGCAACTGTTGTTTCGTCCACGTATGCGTCAAGCTGCGTGTATCCGTCATGCAGTGGAAGCGAGGAGACATCTGCCAGCGGCAGAGCACCGGACAGCTTCGCTGTGTGCGTGAAGTCGGTGGTCGCACCGCGTGCGATCGGCGTCGGACACGAGCAGCTTGTGCGGTTTCGCGCAATCATTGGTGTTCAAAAACCAGTGCGTCACAAGAACTGCCGTTGGCAAAAAAAAAAAAAGTGCATACCGCCGCCGAGAACCTCGCACAAGCCCGAGAGCAACAGCCCATCGCTGCAGTACCGAAAAAAAAAAAAAAAAAGAAACCGTCAGGAGGCGGCAGCTTGCAGAGACTATAAGGGTCCAATATATAGTGCTGGATTATTCTGAAACTGTCAACTTTTTAAAGATAACTTTGCTGACATTGTGAATTTCTTGCAGATTGGTTGAAGAGTATAGTGTTGAACGTGTTTTTGAAATTTCAAACCTCTTTTTCTCAGTTCCTCATTTTTCGGCATCTTTAGAACTTACGCACTATAATTTGTACACTTTATGTAGTCGGATTGCAATGATACTTGGCATGCTTAAAGTTTAACATGTCCTGAATTGAAATAAACAACCTTCAAAGGTCTCCAAAGCATATTCAGCTAGATAATTTCCGAAGCTTGTTCTTTGAGTACGGTAAAACTCAAACTCAGCATTAGAATTTCTTTTCTAGGCCAGCACACAAATGTTACACAATGTTTCTTTGCTTTATTGGATCCTGCAATTCATTAGGAGCAATATTTGCTATTTTTTAGAGCATTCTTGTGCTGACTATTGTTGCCTAAGCTTGCACAAAATGCATTGTGTCTACAAATGCATGGTCTGCAAAAAATTAACTGAATGAGCCATAAAAAAAAAATGAAAGCAGATTTCAAAAGAGGAGCTCGAACTCTATAACTGGTGAAAGTTTCATTGAGCTGTCGCAAATATCTGAAGAAAAAGTCTTTCGAGAAGCATATCAACTAGGCAGGAATTGAAAATTATGTCTGCATGAGTTGGGATTGGCTTTTTCTTGGCTCGAAATATAACCGCCTTTGTTTTATTTTCATTAATATTCATGGAATTTAATGAAGACCGCTGTTGTAGTTTGCTTAAGGTGTCATTACAATTTGATATGAGATAGTCGATGCTGTTTTTAGAAAAAAGTATGGTTGTGTTATCTGTATATATGATAAACATGGCATTATTATTAATGTTAATGATGTCATTAATCTAAAGGTTAAAGAGCAAAGGTACCAGAATGCTTATTTACAGCACAGAGAGGTTAGGAGTTTCTCAAACGACGAGCGTGGTAGTTGAACCGTTAGAAAACATGGTTCGGAGCAATGTCCACCACTTTGCAGCGTCAATATAAGCCCTCTCGGTCTCCTCCTCAATAATTGGAACACCAATCGCACACACAAGACACTGCCTTCTAGGGCATCAGTCAATAACACATGGTTGCCAAGTAGGGGTCGCATCTCCCAACGCAATGCTCATCCGGGCCGAGCTTTACTGAGGAGAGGGTAAATGGGTTCCTTCCCGGAACCAGTTGGCGGTTGGGTGGTTGCTGCTGTCTTTCCCGGGAAGGGCAGCCTAGGAGTAAAGACTTTAATCGCGTAGACACGACCTGTGCAGTCGGTCTGTTTCGCCATCTCGCTAAACAAGCCATCAGGGCGAAATGCTTGTAGGGACATTGGCTCAAGGATAGTCTTCTAATCTTTTTGTCGCTCCCCGACCCTGGACGCTCGTTCCCGAGAGAACTGGGGTACCGGGTGTGAGAATGCTGCTCAGCTCTGCTTCTCATGGACAGCGTGGCCCCTACGGACGAGGGTGACAACAGTACATAGTAACGAGGTTTTACAGTAACGAGCTTTGAATGTGTCTGTGTTATGTGGGTGTGCGCATGCTGCTATGAACTTCATGTTGTAGTTAGCTTGTTGGTCCAATATCCTCCGCTATCTTATGTCACCACTTCTGTACATAATACTACTTTTGTTTATTTTCGTGCTTATTTTGTCGGCTTGCTGCTGCTGTATAAATGATTATGTAAGCTGAGGGAACATTAAACTAAATTAAAGCTAAATTTTCTTACCCTGGGTGTGTCATGAAAAGCCTGTGCATGCTCCAAACACAGACGTAGCTGCTCCAAAAGCAGATTTTGCCTGCTCCAATGGCTGCTCCAAAATGCGTGAAAGTTTTCGCACCACTGCAAATGCAAATGCTCACTGACTTTCACACTCATGTCAACATATTGGTGTGGTGCTTTAATGCACAGATGTGGTGCTATAAGAGCATGTCAAATGAAAAATAGAATCTAGCTTTAAAGACGTCACGTCGCATCGCAGCAGTATTCTATGACAGATTCATAGGGGTAAACTTCTCAGAAATTGAGTGAATGAATAAACTTTATATAATGTGCATACTAACACTCAAGCAAACATACATAAACGGTAGTTGAGTTATCCCCCCCCCACCCCTATTATAACTGGCTACTATCTGTACCTCTACTACTTGTACCTGTACTACCTGTACGTTTCCTGTATGAAAATGGGCTGTTGTCAAAAGATGGCGTGTAGCTTATACAAAGGCACAATGTAGCTGCTCTAAGCTTGCGAGATACCATGAAAAAAACAAGAGACCTGTGCTGCTGGGCTGTCACCCCATGTCAAGTTTTTTTTCGCCTCGTAGTACATGTGGGTCTGGCGGGTTGGTATAGTTGGCATGCTCACCCTTGTGCAAGGCATGACGCTGCTCCCGCGGTGGCGCCGGCCTGTCGGCGAGGTTAGGCGGGTGCACGGGGAGCAGCAATTGCTATTTTGAGTCGCTTGGCATGGCTGTGGACAGTTTTCTTTCGTTTGAGGTCCGGGGTGGGATACCATGACGCGGTCTCACAGACTCCCTTGGAGTTCAATGCCGGTGACTCCACATTCACGGTAGATTGTGCATGTTATGTTGGCATTATATTGGGTTATTTATTGTAGTGCTGTAGTTGTTGGTAAGATTTGGCTGGCAGGCTTGCCACTGTAAAAGTTGTGAACAAAAAAAAAGAAGAAAAAGAAGCTATGCGTTCGTTACACTACGGCTTGTACTGTGTCCATTTGTCCGGAAAGACTCTCTTTTAAACACCACAGACCACGGGCTGCTATGCAGCCAATGCTATGGGAGTGCCTCTATTTGGCATCAAGGCATCTTTTGAAACCTTTATAGCTGGAGTGCAGTTTTGCTGGCATAGCTGTGATGACAGTGAGCGGTAAAGGTTGTGCGTTCCTGTAACAGCGTCACCTTTACTTTTTCCACCTGGTGCCAGGTTCGTTACAACAATACCGGCAAGCTGTACGTGTCTGCTTCCAAGGACGGCGACCTGAAGCTCTGGGATGGCGTGAGCAACAAGTGCGTCTGCACGTTTCCGCAGGCCCACGACGGCAACGAGGTCTGCTCCGTGGTCTTCTCTCGCAACGGGAAAGTGAGTGAAGCTCACCCTAGTACTCGTAAGAAAACTGCCGCTTCCTTTGAACAACTCTCGCGTCTTTGCAGTTTTACGTGTAGCTGTGACAAGGAAGAACACGGCAAAACATTACCCTCGGCTGGAATTTTCTGGCTTGATTTCTTATCCCTTGTCTCGTGGTCAAGATAAGGTGATGTGCAAAACAAGAACATCATTGCCTTCTCTTTTTAACCCTTTGAGTTGCTTTGTACAAATTCGTACTAGCTGTGTAGATTTGCTAGCTGTGTTGACCTAAGGCTAAGAAAGCAAAATGCATACTTTGATAATCGTAACTCCTGTAAAATAAATCTGTCTTGATTTAAGTTTTGCTGTAGACTACTGCATATGATCACTTTGCTGAAGTTACTATTGTGTTCAGAGAGTCATTTCAAAAGTATAGTTCTTTTTTGTTCAATAGGAACATAACAGAAAGTGAAATCGCGCCGGATTCCTAGTCGATATTTGATTCTTTATGCACGAACAGAATGTGAATGACTGCAGGATAATTGCATGTTGAATTATTTTGTAATCAAACTTATTACTGTAAAATATGTAAATAAACTTATCGATAAATTCTGTTTCAATTGATTATGTAGTGTCTTGAAGCAACATGTAAATTCGACGCATTCACACACAGTTCCCCATTGGTCACATTTGAAAGGTCAAATTAGGAAAATGAAGCAATTGGTGCAGTTTTATTACGTGAGAGAGCACTTTGCCAAGCGATCACATTATACAGTGAACTCTCCCTAGTAGTAATGCCGGTTTAGTAAATATTTCAGAATGACAAACCTTGAGAATATTCCCAGTAGCTTTCCTATGTATTCAGTGCAAAAATATTTCAGTTAAACAGATTTCTGAATATTGATGATTTTGGTTGAGCAAGTGTGATCTGTGGATTCGAACTGTAATTTTTAAAACTTGAATCACTGAAGTTTTGCGCCCTTTAGCACTGCAGCTGTATATTGACAGCAGTGCTTCATTTGAAGACTACATGCAGTGTGCCAGTGAGCTTGTTACCCGTGTAAAACTACCAGATTTAGAAATTCTTTCCAGTGTTCATTTGTAGCCTGAAGATGAGTGCGACGAGGGAGTTGTAATGAATGAGGCAGGTTGAAATCCTGTATCTCTAGCTAAGGCTGCAGGGTATATTAAAAAGTTGTGATTCTTCGTGCCACAGCGATAAGCTGTGCCAGAGACAGTGCTCAGAAACATTTCTGGACAGCTTGTCTCTTTTTGTGCTTTAAGAATGCCGGTCCAGATGAAAATTACAGAAATCTTTTCGAAATAAATTGCATTTCACACTGTTCACTCGATATCTGATGTGCCCAATGCTGAACCATATTCTTGGGAAACTTGCTTAATTTAGGTGAACTAGTACTTCCCCTGAAGATCATACAAGGTAGCGTTCACTGTACCAGCCAATTCGGAGCACGATCGCACGCTGTCACATTGCCAAGAGCGCCGGCCTTTTCTTTTGCAGTACGTCCTGTCAAGTGGCAAAGATTCCATCGTGAAGCTCTGGGAGCTGTCCATGTCCCGGTGTCTCATTGCCTACACGGGAGCAGGAGCAACTGGGAAGCAGTCTCACAGGGCTCAGGGAATCTTTAATCACACAGAGGACTATGGTGAGCAACGAACGAGATCGGAAACAGGGGAGGGTATGCCTCGTGGAACGGCATAGTGTGCAGGCTTGGGTCACCTAAATAAAGCGGCGACGACTCCTGTCGAAATTTATGGAAAACCAGAAGTTTCAGAGCTTATTTATGCTTGTAGAGGACCTGTAACACTCTTCCAAATGATCATCGTGTAGCTTCATTAAAAGAGCTTATTGGCTCACGAATTGACTACCGAAAAAAAAACAAAAAAAAACGTTAAAACGTTAAAGTGCGTGCGAGTGGTGTTACATATTTCAAGCACTTTAATACTAGTCTTTCTCTCTCTTTTGTGCTGGCGAGTGCAACGAATGCTACACGGGGCATGAGGGATGACAAAGGGGCAAGAAGATATGTCGACATGCGTGGTCCCCTTGAGCCCTTTCTTTCCTTTTGTATTTGAACACACGATTTACTTTCATTGTAATCTTGAGTGTTTGGGAGGGCATTCGGTGGCATCCTGCAGTAGCCATGGAAACTATGCAGCTCGCCGTGCTTAAATAGGCCAGTGGCCATGAACTTTGGATTTATGGTACGGTAATTTGTGCTGATGGCACCGCTTTTTGAGAGAAGAGGTAAAGATTTTTAGTGAACTTCAAAAACTGTAAATTTCCAAGCCCTGCGATGCGCTATAATGTTTTAGCTCACTTGTTCTTGGGAGCCTCAAATACCTATTGGCATCATTATGTGACCATGCTGCAGATGTGTTGCAGGGCCATTTTGCAGGGAGACCCTGCTTTTGTGTCTTTTGGAACATGTTTTTATGAAACAGTTGAAATTTATGTACTTATGTCCTGATTTCTAACATGCAATTGCTTTCCTAGTATTATTTGCACTTTTCAAAATATTAAGCGTTTCATATACCTTGTTATCGGTACCATTTATTCCTAACTCTGAGGGTTATAAATTTAATCATCAGATAATTACCACTGTCGTCTAGTGGTTACCGTGCTCGACTGCTGGCACGCAGGTCATGGGATCCAATCCAGGCTGCTGCAGCCACATTTTCGATAGAGGTAAAAATGCTTGATGCATTTTGTAGGTTTGGATGCACGTCGAAAAACCTCAAATAATCGAAATTTCCAGATTTTCCCACTATGGTGTCTTTCACAATCGTGTCGTGGTTTTGGGACAGTAAACTCCATAAATTAAAAAAAAGGATATCTCAATAACCTGAAATGAGTACCGTATGCAGTAAAACAGGAATGAATGTTCTAGGCCCATTTGAGCGGAAGTTACGGTATGCTGAACTTTCATGAGCAATATCTGAGCTTGGCATTTACTCACTTGCCAATGTTCACCATACAACTTTTTTGTTCAAATGAGTTCAGAATATCTTGCACACAATACTCATTACAGGTTAATTTAGCATGCTGATTTTCTTAGGGACTGTTTTGCGCTGAAAAGATGTAGAGACGAAACAGGAAGCATGATCTGGCATTGTGTGCCATGGGTTACTGGTTCTTGTACGAGCAAAAATGAACGCTTGTTTTACGTCATCGCTTGCAGTTCTCTTCCCCGACGAGAAGACCACCAGTCTGTGCAGCTGGGACTCGAGAAACGCTGAACGGCAGCGTTTGCTTTCCTTGGGTAAGCACTTGCATGTCAATTGCACAGACCTGTTTAGTTGACGTTGCTTTGACTAGTTGTATGCGTGAGATAGCGCTCTTAATTTCGCCTTGAAGAAAGCTGAAGCATTTCGAATGCTGTTATGCTCTCTATGCAGTTTATGACCTATTTTTCAGACACCTTCACAGCATTGCTGCACACCTCATAGAGCTACTGTATGAGGATAGCTGAAATTTCTGATGCCGAAACAATTTGGCGTCTGATTTGTCACATTTTCTGTCGTGATCGCAGGTACAAAACTGCATTAATCGACACTGCTGTGTCGACCACCTTGAGTCAACGCCCTCAACTGTTGATCTGCTTGGAGCTAGCAGTTACCAAAAGTCGGCCTCACTGTTATAGTGATTAAATTGTTTGTATACATGCATTGAAATATGCATCCTCTAATAGAATGTGTATAAGACAGTCACTGAAGGGATTTTTGAAGCCATTTTCTCATCATGGCAGCCTAGTGTTTAAGGTGTCGCACAGCCGAACTCGAGGATGCAGGTTCAATTCATGGCCATCACAGCAGCCTCATTTTGATAGCGGAGAAATGTAATAAAAGTACCTGTGTTTACATTATAGACATAGGATCATGCTTGAGAACATTAGGTGATCAACATCAAAGGGAGAATAAATCGAAACAGTGATTCAGTTTAGACTGAGGACTTGTACCGTGAAAACTCTCTCATTAATTTCACCACCATATAGGTTTACAAGTGGAAGAGAAAATCCTAGGTCCAAAGCTTCAATGAAAATTTCGCGATGAAATCTGCACGAATGATGTCACGGATTTCAAAGTGCTTCATATTTCAACGACATTGGCTCAACGAAATTTCTGAAAACTAATGTTAGGTCTGCGGCCCCCTGAAAGCACAGTACACTTCGTTTTCACGGCTTAGGTACTGCGCAACACTTCATTGACGCCATCAAAATCTACAACTCAAGGACATTTGTTGTAGGGAATTTGAGGCTTTACTGCCCCCTGCATTTTCTTTTTTCAAGCGTTTTCCTGCTTACCACGCGCCTTCTCATGGCAAATGCGGTGATTTTGGAGTTGTGGAAGAGTTATGTACCCGTATGAGAAAAAAATTTTTTCTCTTCTGTGTTTTTGATCCCGTGCGGAATGCCATATAATTATATAATGCTGTTCGCATGTAGAACCTTTTAAATACATGTTAAACTTGTATACTTGTTCATGCATTTTTCTTCTCTATTCAGGCCACAACAACACAGTTCGTAATTTGGTCCATTCTCCAACGGGCCCGGCCTTTCTGACGTGCAGCGACGATTTCAGGGCTCGTTTCTGGTATCGTCGTGTAGAGGCCGTGGACTGAACAATGCCATGCTGTTGTTTAAATGGACAACATCCACCGCACAAATCATGCCTTGTCTGATAGTCTTGCGTCCACAGTCATCCATTCTTGTGACAAGAAACGACACTCCAAGCGTGAAATAAAGTGTTTCTTTATGCCTTGTTTTTTTTTTATGACAAAAGCTTGTTTTGCAATAATCTATGAAATCAGAAACACTAACTCAGAAACTTGCATTGTATTTTGCAAAGTTTCTTTTTCTACAGTGGTCTTATATGGTACGCTTCATGATTTTTGGAAGTTGTGTACCTTTCAATGGTTCACAATTACACTTTCACTTGTTGCACACTTACACAATTTTATTGTGCAATTGCACAATGTGAACAATTACTAGTACAATTTCACTCATTGAGCAATTGCAGAATGTTATTGCATGATTTAGTAATTTCACTATTCTGTAGTTACACAATTATGAACAATTACAATTTTACTTATTGAACAGTTGTGCAATATAAATGGGTGATTTAACAATTGCACAATTGTATACAATTACACACACTTGTTGCATAATCATATAATTTTATTATGTAGTTTCACAATTTTACTGGTTGGTGTAAATACAATTGCACTATTTTACCTGCCTGTCACTCCATTCACACTGAAAGGCTATGAGCAATACCTCCAGTGCTTTTTTCTTCCCATGATGTGCATATGCCGTGAGCTGACCAAATGACAGGTGGCGCAACATCAAGATCTGTCCTACTTCAGATATTACTAGTACATGCAGTTTATCTGCTGCATTATGGTAAACTATCAAGTGTGTGCTACACTAGTTATACTAAGCACCCAGCATTACAAGAAAACGCAACATGCAATTTTTTATACCATCGCTAGAGTCATCTCTTCATTGCGTGAAGCATGCAACGTGGTGAAGCAAACTTATAGCCTAGTGCCCGTGGCCATGGCAGCCGCTGAATTATAAAAACATTTTCTCGCTTAAAAAAGCCCCTAGCACCAAAATTGCAAGCTCAAAATGTTTGTGTTGGTGGATCGTCCTGTATATGGGAGCTCTTCTGAACAATTATGAGTGGCGATTATTGCCTTTCAGATAGTTCAGTTTGGTCTTAAAGTAACTGCCAGTGCTCGTCCGAGTTGGAAGCGCCTTGCAACATCCCTACCGGTGTGAGGCAGCAAATTGCTGTGCAGGTCATTCGAGCTATTTCACGCGTTCTACGAGTGTTGTTGGCGTCGCGGATTACAGCTTTTGGAGCTCACCCAATAGAAAGATAGGCAGTTGATAGGTCTATTGCTCCTTTCCTTCCTCACTCATGCCATTGCATACATACGCTTATGCCATCGGCATTTCAAGTACCGCACCCGCCACGGTGGTCTAGTGGCTAAGGCACTCGGCTACTGACAACCAGGCGTGCATTTGCAATGAAGGTGAACATGCTACGGCGTCTCTCGTAGTCATATGGTGGTCTTGAGACGTTGGGCCCCAACAATTATTATTTCAAGAATGGCAGCGAGGAGTTGTTTCTGAGAGGCGCTTCTTGACAATATAGTGGGTGGTCGAGCATGTCCGAAGTCCAAGTGGAGTTGATGTGTCGTGCATTGTTTCGTTATACACAAATTTTTGCAGGAGAATGTGCTTGGTGTATCACACCTTAGGTGATACCACTGCACCTCTGCCGTGTGGATCTTACACACAGGGCCCTGTTTTACAAGGCGTGCTTTCAACATCGCAAAAACTTGACATGTGCGCGATCTTGCGGTGCCTCACCCTGATGGGCACCAGGTTAAACCTTTTAAGGTCAGAGACGTACATGCGCGTCATTGCCTGTATGCCTGAAACCCCTGCCTTTTTCGGTAATTTTTCTTGCCTGGCATGTGCTGCCACATTGTAGGAATACATGGAACTTTTTTCCTTATGCCGATGCTTCTCCGTTTGTTTTTTTATGCTCTACTACAGTTGATGAACCAGCTAGTTTCGATTTCGTCCGACGTCCGGTCACCGCTCACTGCGCTTGCTTGCAAAACTGATGGCCTTCTGGCTGAGCATCTTTCAAAAGGCAATGGGTTTGTTTCTATCTTGTTTGTTGCTCCCTGGCACATGATTATGCCTATTTCTGTGCTGGCGTTAACTGGCACAAACGATGCCGCTGTGGATGTGCGAAAGCCGCTTCCCTTTCGTTGGGGATAAGACAAATAGTTGTTATAGGTTTCAGACGCTTTCTTGCTTCCCAAACACGCTCGGAACTACAAAATTTTCTTCAGTGCCCTCACCTGCACAGTTTTCTTGCACTATGGAAGTGCGTGCCGGTCTCTCAGCTGCAAAAGCGAGCCTGGTGGCGATTACAGTGGCGGCGATTCCTCAGAATCACCGCTCAACTGGTGAATCAGAATCTGATTCAGTAAATGTCAGCCCATCATGCGAGGCAGTACTCGTGATCCGAGTGATGAGCATGTGACATCTCGAAAGTGTACACAGCGAAACGATGCTGACTGGAAAAAGGTGGCTTTTCTTCATCTGTTTTTCACTCGACGCTACTTTGTGTACTTATTTTGGTATGTCTATGAACTACACGGACATTTATTGCAACGCGAAATTTTTTAACAGCCATATAGCTTTTTTTTAGAATTTATTTTGCTGTTACCCATGAATAAACTATGTGCATGTTACAGCACAAATCAATTTTTGTCACGATATAGTCACCCCAAAAGATTTTAGAGAACTTTGTTCTCTAATACATTTGTCTATAAAAAAATACACTTTTCTTGGGGTGCACTTCACAAAACAAATCAACGTGCAAAATTGAAATATTTGGTGGGCATTTGAAATGATTACAAATAAGGTTGTAATTAACAGTGAGAGCACTACTGCTTATGGTACACTACAGCATTTATGATTCAGTCTCAGGATTATAAAACAAAGCTATTTATTCAAGTGTAAAAGTCGAACAAACTTAAGGCTGTTGGGGGCTTTTGAAACAAAATTGTTCGATTATAGCTGTCGTAATTTCCTGCGATCAGGATGAACTACGAGCCTACAATAATACTAAAACAACAAATCTATACAAGAGAGTAAGAAAGCACGAAAAAAAAAATCACATTTATTGTGCACTCATATCTCGAACATGTCTCACATTTTTTTTCAACATGTTAGCACTTGCAGTTTATTGCGCTTATTTACGCAACTCTGTCATATGAACACGTACAAGCTCCTTGGAATGAGTTGCATTAAAAAATTCAACGCCGCTGGGATGTACAACCTCAAAAGAATCGCGTCCAATATGAACATTTCTTCTTTCAATTGTTAGAAAATAAAATTTGTGGACAGGCAGTGTCACACAGCATCTACGTTGCACAACATAACAGTGATGATATCTGTGGCGCAAAAGCATTGCACACGACATCGTCGGTGTAGTCTCTCAGAATTGGCCCTGTTTCATTACCACAGTCAGCTTGAAAGCATACACACGCACACACTCAACAGGAACATATATATATATAGACAGATATATATAATATTGTAAAATTGTTCACCTGACTAAGAACTCCCACATATTGTCAAAAATCCTCAAGGAATGAAGTAAGGAGGTAACAATAACATGAGCAACAATGATACGCTTGCACCAGTGCATTTGAGATTTAAACGCAGCTTGCAAAACACGAATGTTGTGCCATTGGGCTTTCGCCAGCTTGTGCAATCGTGGACGAAGAAAATGCGAACAGAGAAATTGGACGATCAGTCTTTAAACTTTCTTCCTCGCCTTTGTACAATAGCAGTAGCCCTCCTCATTACAAATAATGATCTATCGTATGAACAGCTTCTCATAGAACTCCAACTGTTCCGCTGCTTATAATGTTATTTTCCAATTTCAAGTATTCTTGTTCAGGCATTGTTTGTCCACAACAGTAGATAGTGCACTCTTGGACAACTATAAACAGACCTTTGAAATCTTCGTAACTTGCATCAATTTAAGTGTGCTGAACCTACGATAAGACGAGCGGCAAAAGCCCATAACAGGTCTTCCTTCTAATCACAGAATCTAGCTTAGTAATTAAAACTTTGTATTTTCACTTTCTTTGGCGAAATCACTTGCAACGAGAAGGCTGGGCATTAAATGCCACAGTTAGCATGTCATAGTCGCTAAATGTACTTGATGTCACAATATTAGGACGTCACAATTGCTAAACATACTTACGTTCTAAGCGTACTTGACGTTAAACGTACTTGACGAGGTTAGGTGCCTATGCTAGCGAGAACAGCACAATCTCTGAAGCTATCACCATTGGTACAAAATCTAAGCAAAGCACACATCGCAACATCTGTGAGGTATCCATCACCTTAAAAAGTAAAAAGAAAAACTGGGGATACTGGGTAAGAGGAGGAATGTAAAAATGCATGTTGGACAAAAATTTGTTGGAAGCAAAGTACTTGGCATGTCAAACAGTTGGAAACATCCATCATATCACAACTTGTTTTCAATAGAAGCACTTTCACATGAATGCTGGCATGCCCCCAAAAATTTTATATAAAAAACTTTTTCTTCGAGCTTCAGTAGGCTATTTCAAAAAAAGCAAAATTGTAAAAGTCTGGCAAATGTCCATCTTGCTCAAAGATATAAAAGACCCCCCCCTCTTAAAAATGCACACCATTGGCACTGATCGAGTAAGCCTTTGGGTTTCAATTATTCCATAAATTTCCTGAGACGTGTTTCACTTGACGTGTAACTGTATGACAATGAACATGCTCCCTTTAAGGCGTTTCTCTGTGAGACCATACTATACCTTGGGCTTGTTGTCAATTTGCCTACTCACACGCTATGTATCCCACATAAAATATAGTGAGTGCCATCTTGATTTAAAGGCCACGTTGAATTCAGTGAAATTTCTCGCATATGAAAATGAAAATTCTAGCAATTATAGTGCATAAAACTATGACCTCGAACTTCAAGTACCCAAATATCGGAGACTATCAAGAATTGAAGCATTATGTTTACAATTTTTTGTAACTTTTCATCACAGAATAGGTATTGTAGTGCAGCATGTTGCGTTTGCTGCAGCATGTCAGTTCTCCCAGTAAATGAACTTTGAAGACAGTCCAGTGTCCCGTAAGTGCGTTATTCTAGAAGACCAATGCATCTCGGGGATAAGACTGATGTGAACAGGTCACTGCAGAGTTGCCACTGTTTAACCCAGATTTTCACTCAGAAACTTCAGCAGTGTTGTTGTTTCAATTTGAACATGAAACTCGTGTTGTTTCAATTTCTAATCAATTTTTTTCACAGATATGAAACAAACGCAGCTCCAATAACATGCGTGGGTGACATTGAACATTTAGAACGACACGTCAAAAAGCTTTACACTTTCTTTAGTAAAAAGTATTCTAGAAGCTTTCTTGCACGCTTTCTTGCATGCTTTCTTGCTCTTTTGAAGAGTAAACCTACACCATAATCACTTATGAAGTATAGACCTGCAACAAACCAGGCAACCAAGCCAACTGAAGTCACCTCACGAGATATTAAGAACTATTCACCATATTTATATAGAAACTAGCATTATATAGCTCATGAGAATGCGCAATCGTCCATAATTTATTGTTTTTAAATCAATGTTGCTGAAATTTCATGTTGTGTACACTGGCCAATATGTGCTCTAAAAGCAAAGTTCCAGGCCTGGCCTCACTGGCCTCTTTATCTGCACCTATGTGCTAAAACCACAACACCTACCACTCCATTAAACTACATGCTGCCATGTCTCTATTGCCAAGGGTCCATGATAGTGTCTCTGCATATTACTAATGATTTTCAGAAATTTCATGGCTATAAATTTGTTTTAAGCCACTTTCAGTGCCCACTCAAAGGCACTTGACTGGTGGAGTCTTTCATCCTACGGTGCATGTCACTGCAAAGCAGCACTCAATCGAAAATCAGGGTAGTTCCCTTGTTTTAGATGTCAAAATGGCAGGACCACTGGTTCAAACAGAGCAACATGCACAAGTGCAGGGTAGAGGGTAGATCGGCGTTCCTCATTGTACACGTGTGAAAGGAAGAAACTGATACCTGCCGAAGCAAGACGTGATCCGTCGATTTTTCACCGATGTTGCTTGCTCTAGGGAACTTGGCATAAATTTGCAGCTATGCAGGTTGGTCAACACGGGACGGGACTAAAAAAACAGCAGAGACAGGACAAGCCAAAGTCTGCATACACATGGGTACACAATTCACTATTTTTTGGCTTAGTTGAGTGGGAGGCTGTGCGATGTTTTATATATAAACGACAGGAAGAAGTGGGAAGATGAAGCTCTCCACCCTAAACCACCTCCAGAAGTCCCTTTGCTTGTTTCGAGATGCACACAGCAGTAACGTAGCAAAGGTAGATGAGTAACCCTCTTTGAGCAAAAAGAAAGAAAGAAAGCTTCCTCCTCTGTACAATGCCAGCAACGGAAAGAACCACGTGGAACTACCCTTTGACCCCAATGAGAGGTGGGGGTCACATCATGTCACAAACTGTGCGTAATGCATCGGAGGATCAACAGTGGGCGGGCTCACGCCCGCGGCTTGAGCGTTGGCGTGACATTCTTCACCTGGAAGAGCTTGCGCACGAAGTACACCTGTAGCGCCGAAGTGGCCACAATAACGATGCACTGGGCAAGAGACCAGTACTGGACGTAGCGGTTGTTGCCGTCCACGATGTACCAGTCTCGTGAGAGGTGCCTCCTGTTCTGGTCCTGGTACTTCAGCATCTCGCCCACCTGGCCGTCTACTTTCTGCAGTGTTTCCTGCGGAGAACGGCGAGTGATCTGTTGAGACGAATGTCCGACCTCTGAACCTCAAAGATACTTGCTCTACACTAGGTGGCCTTGGGAATGGCATAGCCAGAGGGTCGCACGCGGGGCCTGTGCCCCCTCCCCCGAAATTGGCATACAGAGCACAAAATGACCATTTGTCTACTGGCCACTACTTCAGATCAAAGAGGTGCCCCCCCCCCCCCAAAAAAAAAAAAAAACGTTTCTGCATATGCCCTTGGTCCTAGGTAAAAAACCAAGAACACTTCATTCAAGGCCATTCGTTAGACTTAAAAAAAGTACCAACATCAATATTAAAGGGCGAGTTTACTCTGCCATTTTAAGCACCAGTAAAATGATATAGCTACAGTTTTCAGTAGTGATATGTGTACACCAAACGAATAATCTGTGCTGCACCAATTACAGACACCATCTAGAAGTGCAAACTCACAGTGAAGTTGGACACTGTGACTCCGAGTGACTCGAGTTCCTGCACGTATGATTCCCACTTGTCCCTCTTGAATGAATTGAAATAGAGGCTGATAAGCTTGGCCGCAAAGTGGGACATGGAGTTGTCTATGCACAGCTCGTAGAATCCTGCAAAGCAACGATGCACAATCACGACACTTGTTAATGCAATCAAACAAATTATAACTAAAAGAAACTTTGCAATTAAAGAAAACAATTGCTCCCTTAACATGTGCTAGCGTAGAAATGCCCAAGGTAAAGATTCCTTCTGAATCCCTGCTATGATTCTCATTAGCTACAGCCAGAGTAAAAGACTTGCAAAGCATGTTTTGTCTCGGGGGCAGATTCCTTCGATATAAATTTAGTAACACACATGTATACTCCTTAAAATCTTCAACACAGTCAAACAGCCCTTGCTGTGCAGTTCAGTGGCACACTTCACTATCCTGCGCACCCAAACTGAAAGGTAATTGACCCCACTTAGCATGTAACACCAAGACGGTTTTTGGGTAATATATTTTAGCATACATCTGATTAGGTCAAAACAGAGAGGTACATGACAGGATGTCTTGTCCTCATGACTAGCACCACAACGTGTTTTGTTAACCAAATATGTTGTGTCAGCCAGCGAGAGGCTGAATTTCAGACATGCCCACATCACCACCAGTGAGTAATATACACAAAGCAAGCGAGGTAGCAGGGTAAACGCTCCATAAAGGTAGCTTTACTGGTCCCACTTTTCTTGCAGAATCCCATGCTGGCCCAGCCAATCAAGTCAAATGCACTGAATGTAAGGGCCCAGGCATAGCCAGGAGAACTGGATGGCAAAAATCAATTACCAGTTACTAGCACATTGTCCGTATCACTACGTGAAAAAATTTGCATGATCTTAAACTTCACGACACTCTCCAGAATTTGCGTAAATTAAATGGTCTCCAGCTCATCCCTGCCATTCATGTCACCTGCAGCCTTCGTAAAGTTAAAAAGTAGATGTTACTGTCTGCATAAAAACTGTAGTTCTCAAATTCATTTTTGCGACCTTTTATCAACAATATTGCCAGATTAAATTGCAGTACAAGAAAGCAAACATAATATGCAACGTGAAGCACATAATGAAGTGAACAGATGCACACAGTACCGACTGAAGTTGCACTGACCAGTACTTTATCATTCAGATAGTTCTCTGCTGTAAAATAGAAAAACCACATTGCTACCTCCAGTTGAAGTTGATTCTTCGTATTCAGCAGAAGGCCTCCATTGGTATGGTAGGACATGATTGCCATTGGGATGCCTTACTGCGAATCCGGCTTGACCATCACCACCTCTTAAAACCTGCAGGACAAGAATTTTTTTTTTTCAAAACCACAAACCCAATTTAATTTGTAATTTGTTGTACCGAAAATCCTATGTGGACTGGGTTTGATTTTGCGATCCTGCCTCCCCCCCCCCCATTTTTTTTTGTTTTGTATGTCGTGTTTGATTTTATATGACACGAAGTGACGTGACGTTACTAAACGTGTGAAAGACGTCACTTGTTCTTGTTTACTTCTTGTTTACTTCACAAAAAAGGTAAATATCGTGACTGCTGTGGACAGTAAGTACACCGCGATACATTCTCTCTCGCTTTTTTTTTTCCTTCTATCGCCTACATTGACATGTGTTAAAAACGGTGAAACCGGCAACAGAACACGATCGCCAGCCCAGAGGGAGGACACTTAATCAAGCAAACAGCCACAAGTCGCCGCGGCAATAAGCGAAAAAAAAAAATATGTAAATCGGCGCGGCGACACCATTTAGCCGAAGAAGCTAGTCAGCAAAAACTAAAACCGCTAAAAGCTGTCCGGAGCGTGTTCAGTGAACCGTAGTAGACGCTTTCTGACGCGAAGTTTTTTTTTGCTGCGCCTCAGCTATAGTAAACATACGGTACGTTTGGGCACATCGAAATACTGACGCATTTAGTAAGAAATCGACGCTACTAATTCGTGCGATCTGAAAGACACGTGTTTTATCGAACGAAGCCTCACAAAGTCACGCACATGGTTCAGTGCACAGGATTACGGCAAATCCGGTTTCGCCGTTTCGCTGGCTCACTCGAGTGAAATATATGTTCGTTCGGCGTACGGTTCTCAAGACAGCACAACGCATGCAACTCGGCAAGCGATCGAGTATATAGTACGTACAAGCACAGCCTTTCATCTGGGTTGCGCGCTTTGACAAGCAGTAGGCGGGCAATCGTCATCAAAAAAACAGGGCCAGTGTTCGGAACTTACCTGGTAGGCCACGTAGACCGACGATCCGGCCTCAACGTTCTGATAAAAACACTCCTCTTTACCGGCGTCCACATGTAGCTTGAATTCAAACGAGACGCCCAGCGAAGGCTCTGTCACATACGAATCGGCCGATATTTCGATCGCGATGCACGTAAACACCAACACGACTGTCAACAGCCGTTCCGTGCCCATTTCGTTGAACTTTGCCGCCGCTTTTCCGCACAGCACACGCAAAACTCGCTACATCCACCGCACTAGCCGCACTCCACAACGTGATGGAGCGCGCGTGATCTCCGACAGATGGTAGCAGTGGTAGCACAAAAAAAATCATGGTCGTGTTGGCCGCGTGACTTTTGTTGTTTTGAGCTTATGAGTCATGTTTTGAGTCATGCTTTTGAGTACTCTAGTTTTGAGGTTTAAGCGATTTCGCTTTCGTTTTTGTGATATCTCGCAACAAGTGGTCGCATCGACTTTCCCCCTAAGATCTCGTTTAAGGACACTCCATGCACACAAAAAATATCCTTTTTTAAATGCGAAGCATTTCTTGGCGAACTTCGGCAACTTTGAGCGTATCTATCTATCTATCTATCTATCTATCTATCTATCTATCTATCTATCTATCTATCTATCTATCTATCTATCTATCTATCTATCTATCTATCTATCTATCTATCTAGCCACCTACGACTTTTAGCTCTCCTGGCCGTTTGGATAATGGTATCGATACCAAACTTGGCATGATATAACATGACTGTATGAAGAACACAACTGACTAGTCATACCATGAAAATCAATATATGTATGTCATAAATGTCATCATTTAAATGACATGGTCTTGCTGATCTTGCAGTGGTTTCATTCACATGATATGTTGCTAAACTGGTATGGTATGACACGACTGCATGGCGAACACAAGCGACAGACCCTAACATCAAAATCATGATATGCGTGTCATATGTCACAACATGACTACATGCCAAACTCATGATGTGCTCGGGGCCGTCTCACCAGCTTTCCAAATACCGAATTTGGTTTTACGGGACGTGAATGGGTGACGAAGGTATGTGACTGGTGCGAACTTGATAATCATGAGATGCGTGTCATGCAATAACATGACTACATGCTATGCTCATGATGCGCTTGTGGCCGTTTCGCTATCTTCTCATGAACCAAATTCGGTATTACGGGACGTGAATGGATGACGAAGGTATGTGACTGGTGCAAACACGATAATCACGAGATTCGTGTCATGTACAAACATGACGACAGGCTACGCTGATGATGCGCTCGCGGCCGTTTCGCTAGCTTCACATGTACCAAACTCGGTATTACGTGACGCGAAGGGACGACATAGGTAAATGACACATCCAAACATGAGGATCATGACATGCGTGTCATGTAACAACATGACTACGTCCCACACTCATGAAGCGTTCGCGGCCGTTTCGCTACCTTCACATATGCCAAAATTTGGTATTACGCTACGTGAATGGATGACGAAGGTATCTGACTAGTGCAAACTTGATAATCATGAGATGCGTGTCATGTAGGAACTCAGTGGATCTGCATGACATATACTCACAGGCTATTGCCGCGCTGCGTTGCTTTGACGCATGCGCGTTTGGGCGCACAAGGTGTTCCTCCGTCACGAAGAGAGGCAGGCGCGGTTCTAAGTAACGTCGTCGGCGCGTGCGTCGGAGTATATTGGGCCTTTCATGACGCGCTCGCCACCGCCCCGCCGCGGTGGTCTAGTGGCTAAGGTACTCGGCTGCTGACCCGCAGGTCGCGGGTTCGAATCCCGGCTGCGGCGGCTGCAATTCCGGTGGAGGCGGAAATGTTGTAGGCCCGTGTGCTCAGATTTGGGTACACGTTAAATAACCTCAGGTGCTCGAAATTTCCGGAGTCCTCCACTACGGTCAATGACGCCGGACATGTTCAATAAAGTTGTTACTCACTCACTCCACTACGGCGTCTCTCATAATCAAATGGTGGTTTTGGGGCGTTAAGCCCCACATACCAATCAATCAACGCACCCGCCGCCGTTGCGCTTGCTCCACATGTACCAAATTTGGTATGACGGGGAGTGAATAGACGACGAAGGCAAATTACACGTCCAAACCTGATAATCATAATATGTATTTCATGTAAAACACGACTACATTCTACGCTCATAGCTTTCTCGCGGCCGTTTCACTAGTTCCACATTTACCAAATTTGGTACTACGTGACGTGAATGGACAATGAATGTAAATGACACGTCCAAATATGACAATCATGATATGGATTTCATGTAAAACATGACTACATGCTACGCTCATAGCACGCTTGCGGCCGTTTCGCAAGCTCCATATATACCAACGTTGGTATCAGGTGACGTTAATAGATGACGAAGGTATATGAAACGTCCAAACATGATAATCATGACATGGCAGTCATGTACGGCATAATTTACCTCCGCCTCTCAACGTTGTGCTTATCTTTAAGTGACCTATCATTCTTCCTCACTCATGCTTCGCATATAATCGATTCCCACTGTACGTGGGATCTGCCACTTTTTAGATTTGCAATAGACTCATTATTGTGTTTTTGGAACTTTTAGTTCACTGACCCGGATACAGTAGCTAGGAGAGCTACGTCGCGTTTAAAAAGGGATGTTACAATTAATTAAGGTTCAGTTTCAATCATACCTGCTCACGTGAGTGGTCAAAACTATACCTGCTTCAAAAAGAATGTTGTTTCGTATTGTTTCTTGCAAGCTGTCGCTGATCAAAGTAGCCAAACACGCTTCTTAACACCTACCTGACAAAAAGAGAAAACTTTGTTAGAATAAAAAGACAGGACGCCGACCAAGAGGGTAAAAGACATTTCGGCTTCCACACAGAAGCCTTGTTCACTAAGCTCAGAGCCCGAAGCTTCCAGCTTAAATCCGCTAAAATAATCGCTTGAGGCATCTTGCATACGTCAGCGGTGGATTGCCGGCGTTGTGGTTAAGCGTGTTCCTCGTTGTCTGGATAGTTAAAGATTCCAGATATTGCCGTTTTGTGCATTTTTTTTTCTCGGGCGATAACTGCAAGCAAGGTCCCAGTAGAAGAGAGAGATTTGGCCGGCGTGTGCACTACTGGACAAACACGTTTTTCGTCTTGTATTTCCTTAATTTACGAACGGGTCTCTTCTTCCGTGCCATCGGCGGCCATGATATTTCGTCACTTTAATGATTTTGGTGTTCTGTTTCGAAGCGGCGTATGTTGCAAGGGGCTGGAAAAAAGTCTTCCCGAAGGAGTATAATTATGGTGTACTAGAATGGAGCAGTGTGCCGTCTTCGCAGGAAAGCAATGGGAGAGCGGTGGTCGCTTTTACGATGACGCCACCAGCAGGACGTCACCATCAAACGAAGTGCACAAGGCGCGTAATTTGAATTTGCGTTGAAAAACACTCTGCAGTTTTTGAGTAAACATAGTCGCATATCACTATTGAAACTAAATGTATTTGTGAGTTTATAACGCATCCAACACATTTCTATACATTATTACCATAAATCAAGCTGCCCCTGCGTAGCATGAGCTTGCACAATTCATTTTGCAGAACAGAGACCCAGATAGCATGCTTGCAGATAAAAGGGGTTGATAAAGCACTTCGCGGTTCATTCCATGCATAATTACGCCTGCCTAGCTGTCAGACTAATCTGAGTTTTTGCGATTAAACGAACGAGGAGGTCCGGACGGATAACGTGAACATCATCAGCCTACCAATCACACGGGGAACTATTCTCGTGGTGTCCGATTGGTGGACAAGTTCGATTCGGCCTTCATTGATTGGCTGTAGCTGGGGAGCAGCGCGCCGCCTCTTTCCGGCTTTTCTTCCGCAACGTCATTCTGACATCGCGAAGCTTTCAGAACTCTCGACACAAATGAGAAATACATCATCACAAACAATTTAAAAAATCACGCGGCGAGAGATCATGGCTCGATGACGTCATCATGACGCCTTACGGCAAACATTTATGGGGTCACCACGACATCATCTTCACAACGCTTGACTGCGTTATCACACTAAATGATCGCGCGGTCAAAGGTGTGCCTATCCCGAAACAATGCGATAGCAAGTAAGGTGCAGAAAACTTGAAATGCTTTCGATCCTGGAGCCATTGGTAGCCGGGCAGAAAAATATGATCAAGTGTCATTTTGTGCACGGTAATTCATGAAAAAAAAAATCGGGGGTTGTGGGAGGTGCACGGGCCCATTGTTCCACTGCTCTCGCATGGACGTCAGAGGGGGGGGGGTGCAAGGAGGGCACTACCCCCATCCCCCACTAAGCTAAACCAACGCACAGCCCCTTTCCCACCAGCAATGCGATACGGGTTTGCACCCACGAAACATCTTGCCGATGGCCATGCACTGACGTTAGCTACAGAAGGTTTTGGGAGGGGAGCGGGAGATGATGAGAGGAAAAGAGGAAGGTGGTTCACCCTTAATCCCAAACTCACCAGCACAGCCAGTGAGAGTGCCACTCTCAGACCTTGCGACAGAGTTGCTTTAGTTTTTGGTAACAGTAACATTTTCTTTTGGCAGACACTTTTATGATTGAATTATCAATGAAACATTTCTCCTCTTTCCTACTTTCGGAGCTGCAATCGCAACGCACGTTGCACTCCATTGCTACGATGGCATGCGCCTCGTTGTTTGTGGCACGTGGCTACTGACACCTTTCTTTGTATCCCAACACACTATATGGCACACACCCACTCTGGCCTATTAATGGCCAAGACTGTGACGTCACGCACAGAGCACCGTTTTCTTTCAGTGTTCTGTCTTTTTTTCCCTACCTTTCAGTAGCCAAAATGGACATAACACTTTCTGTAAGTGTTTTACTGGGATCAACACCGAGATGCAACCATCAAGCCTACCGCAGATGCTTCACTAGCGTCCAAGTCAAACGAACGAAATTTGGTAGACATAACGGTTTTGACGCGTGTGATAGTACCTCCGATACTACGAACTCGTTAGAACGCAGTTTGATAATTATCTTCGCGATCAAGTGGGCGAGATATTTTAGGTCGATTTCTGACGCACGTGGTTACGACGAAAAGACTGAAGAGGTGCGCGCGTCATCAAGCGTGACACGTGCGTCGTTTTCTTCTCCTCCTTCTGATTCTTCGGGGGACCGAGAGCACAGGCATCCCGTAAGCGGACGGTAAGCAACATCAACATTACAACGTTCGCCGTCTATCTCGCACTGGCGATGGCGGTCGGCAGCAACGGCACGCTACCCACCGCTATCGCTGCGGTGGGTAGCGCCGCAGCGATAGCGGTGGCACTACCCACCGCAGCGATAGTCGTCGCTCGTACTTATACCGTCTACTCTCGCGAATATTCGAAATCTTGTTTCGTCCCGTAGCTGCACCGTCGGTGAACCTTCTTGTTCTTTAGACATCATAGATGCTCCGTTTGTCTGATATCACCTCGTTTCGTTTCTCTAGTGGCTAAGGTACTCGGCTGCTGACCCGCAGGGCGCGGGTTCGAATCCCTGCTGCGGCGGCTGCATTTCCGATGGAGGCGGAAATGTTGTAGGCCCGTGTGCTCAGATTTGGGTGCACGTTAAAGAACCCCAGGTGGTCTAAATTTCCGGAGCCCTCCACTACGGCGTCTCTCATAATCATATAGTGGTTTTGGGACGTTAAACCCCACATATCAATCAATCAATCTCGTTTCGTTTCGTCAGTTGCGTGCGCGTCTTCGAACTGTTCCAAAACGAGCACGGTAGGTGCCTGTCTGATAAGCGCGAACCTTCGCGTCTCTCTGAATCGAAGAGATCCGTATTTTTGCTCGGTTTGCAAAGCTCCCCGTGGTACGGTGCAGATCCTTTGTTCTCCGCTCAAGAAAGGCATGAGAACAGGTGCGCCGTTTTTCTGACATATAAGAGAACAACTCAAGTCTGCATGATAGACAGGAACGTTTGTTTGTTTTTTTATCCCAAAGCACAAGTTCTGCAACCATGTATAACGAAGTTGCTCGCGCCTCCTCCAACACTCCAAGAACAAAGTGCAGTGCAAACGACACCTTTTTCACTGTATACAGCGGGGAAAAAAAAGGCGTCTTTGGGTGTCATTCACATCCGCGCAAAAACAATTACCTATCCGACGAGGTTTACTGGGGCAATCGTTGGGCGCACTGTGTTTACCGGTAACAAAGTGCAAGCGGATATCGGCGCGACATAGCACTCTCGATCGGGTTGTGATGCGGGCACAGTTCTCAAAGCCCGGTAGCAAATGCATGACAGAAATATGCCTCAAATACTCCCGTTTGTATAAGAGCGTAAAATCTTGCATTTTGAGTGTCTTTAGCTTGCGCCGTAATAATCGTAATAACTTTCTCTCAAAGTGGTTCTAAGAGAGAGAGGAACTTAAAAGGGAGCCCCGTAAATGTCTGCATCACGGTGCGACACCTCAACAGTAGCTCACAAGGGATGGGGGTGAGGAGGGATTCAAAGAATAGGAATAAAGGTAGAGAGAGAGAGAAAAAGGATGCGCTAAGCCAGCGAGCGAGGACATATAGAGGGGATAGGGGAGATAGGAAAGATGGAAACACGGTCACAGGAGCCCGAGGACGGGGCACCACTTGCGAGAGCTCTTGTCGGCGTCAGGAGATGGTGTAGGGCAAGTCTAGTAGGTCAGAGCTATGCTGTCGTCGGAGGTCGGCGTCAGGAGATGACGTAGGGCGAGCCCAGTCGGCCAGAGCTACGCTGACGTCGGAGATCGCGAGGGCACAACCGGTCGGCACGGAATGCAGCAAGCGAGACCCAACTTTCTCTCATTTGCCTAGCGTTATCGTGGGCAGAGATCAAGGGAGGGGGGGGGGAGGAGATCATTGTGCTTTGAGTGACTAAAATAAGTTCGTCGTTGTTGGGATCAAAATTTAAGAACATTATCAAAGCAAGGTTCACTACGACTTGTTGTGGTCCGTATTCTGATATGATCACTTTCAGCCGTAGGCCTGCGCGGAGCTCCCCTTCAGCGGGAGGGGGGGGGGGGGAGGGCGAGGTAAATATGAGGGGCTGATTTTGTGATTCCCCCCCCCCCCGCCCGTGCGCACGCTTATGGTTTCAGCGCCAGCGTGGCTTTGCGGGATAAAATGTCACGAGTCCATTGACTGAGGTCACTATATTTGCCCGCCTTGCCTCAGCCAGCCAATCAGTTGACACGGAACGACGTGTAAGAAATTAAGTGGTCGTCTCAAGAATACAGCTCCATGTCTAAAAAAAGATCCAGCAGACATGTTGCACGGCTGATGCGGGAGTGCACCCCCGCGGCTGACGCCTCCTTAAGGGACAAGAGGTGTACCGTTAAATCAGTTTTGATAGACAAATCCTTCTTTCAGAACAACGTTTTCACTGATTTCGCCATCATGGGTTATTTATTCTAAGAGAAGATGAAGGTCAAGGTTTCATTTCTGAATGCCGCGCCGAAACTTAGGCACGTGGTTGTCAGTGTGACGTCACGAACTTTAAAGCCTCTTTACGGTACTGATGAGAACCGACGGACAATGAGGCCAAGGTAAGTATAGGGGATGTGATTAGCAGTAATTACAATGTATATGTGAAGAAAGAAAAGAGGACGAAAAGATAGCTTGCATCCGGAAGGGATCGTACCTGCGACCTTCGAGTAATGAGTCCGATGCACATCATTAAATAGAAAACAGATGCGTTCTTTTGCTGTCACATATAAAAACACCTCGACTCTATATGATAGACAGGAGCGTTTGTCTTTTATCTCAAGGCACAAGTTCTACAACCAGTATAACTAACAAGCGCGTAATGAACATTTGCGGTACGTCAGAAGCAACCCGTAGCGTTCCGTACAATGCTCGTGCATTTTGAGACGACTTCGCAGGCGTCACTTCACTAAGAGACTTTCTGCTCTCTCACAGTACAGTACAAAGTACTCTAAAAAATTGGACATTTTTTTTTCTAAACACGGAAAATATTTTGTTGCCATGGCCTCATCAAGTGTGAGACTCACGGGACGGCTTAGATATGCTTTCCCATAGTAGAGTACCTCGTGCTGTAAATCGTTAACAATTTTTTTAAACACACAGTCTGGGCCGGTAACTTACCTAATCGGGACGGCTCAATGCTCTCCCATAGTTGAAATTGTTAAACACTTTTTCTAAACGCTTACACTTTTGCACGTTTTTTTACTGTTTTCGTCTCATGATATGCGACCGCAGCAAGTGCTGCGGCTGGGACAGCTTTCCGCTCTCCCATAGTAAAGTACCAAGTACTCTAAGTCGTTAAACACTTTTTCTAAACACTTCATTTCTCTTCATTGAAATTGTTTCAGATTTTAGAGCAGTCAATATTAATGGATAGTTCGCTCTCTTTAAGTGTGAAGATATTCAAATATGTCTTTTGAAAGGCAAATTTTTCAAGGGTCCACATTTGCAAAGGGTGTGTCAACCCCTCGTTCAACCCTTACGCAATGGTGCCCCCCCCCCCCTACAAAAATATTTTTTCGCAATGGCATACTGAGCAAAAAATGATCATATTTGAACCCCGATGATTTACACCACTGCTCATAGTAATTAATCTTTCACGATTCCAAAATCGCAATTGCTTGCGGCATGAAGAGGCTTTGTTTGTAAGAAAAGGCACAAAAAAGAAGTGCACTGGCGACGCCATCTTGAAAGTACCGCACGGCGTCTGTAAAAAAAGGAAGTACATCGCACTCTCAGGAAGTCGACAAGTTAACATACCAAGTTTCAGGAAATTTCGTTGCGCTGACATCGCCCCATATGCGAAAGATTTGTTTCGAAATCTGGAGATTTGGCGCGAAATTCGAACATGAAACAATGACCTCGATTTTCACCCCTATTAATAAACCTACAACGGTAAAAATTAAAGATATTAGAGTTCTAACTTCTCGGAGTACAGTTCAGGAGTCTAAACCGGTTCGTTGTTTCGCTTCGGTGTCCCTTAAAATCTTTTCTCGACCGCGCAGGCATGGATGATCGACTACCATATCGCAACACGGCTTTCGCGGCTGGTGTCCCCGAAGCTGCTCCGACACCGTCTCTGCCCGCCAGCCACCCGCATCAGCCGACGCGAAGCGTTGGCCATCTTCCCGCAGCCGCACGCTTCGACGGGTGCGACGGCAGCGCCACTGCTTCGATGCTCGCGGCAGCTGCTGGTGACGGCCTCGAACCACCCCACGGCCCGGATAAAAAGAAGGCTGGACGCGATCAGCAGGAGCTGCTGAACCACCTGCTGCCCGCGCTGACCACGCTTCAGTGCCCCGTCTGCTGTCGGCTGTTCCTCAGCCAACGCGAAGCCGAGGAACACATGAAGGCGAGAGATAATATATATATCGCGTACTCTCCCGGAGGGACCTCCTCTTCCACAACGATCGATGCATGAATGACCGTGAATTTTCATGAAGCTGAGCGGGAAAAAAAAAATGTATGTGGTGATACTTTTAGGATAATGACATCCGCTGTAATAGACGCGTTTACATTCGTCACTGCAACTTTCCTTGTTGCTGACCAAACCACCGCCTCATCCACACCCCTACAGGCACATACTCTATCCCTTCGCAAGCGTCGGAGCTAAAAGTCCACTTCATCACACCCCTCCCCACGAAAGAAAGGAAGAAAAAAAGAAAGAAAGAAAGATAGAAAGAAAGAAAAGGTAGAAAGAAACAAAGAAAGAATTAAAGATAGAAAGGAAGAAAAGCAGAATGCAAATAAAGCGTCTCCTTTTATCCGACAACAACCACCGTAATCAGACTAGCTTGCGTTTCCTTTCTTGAAATAATGCCAGCTTCCTTCGTCGAGGCGTGGGAGTCGCTCCTGTAACCAAATGACCACCGTATTCATGCAGAAGCGATCCCAACTGCGCCGAAGCGGTCGTGGAAAGCAACTGGCCCCCACACTTAGACCCCCTGGTGGTTCTCGTTGTAGAACTGGATTGTGCCGTGAATGAAGTTGTTTCGCTCTCTCCTTGCAAACTCGGGGCTCCCCGAGCACGATATGCTTTCTCGCGCTGTTTGCTGCTCGTGACATGAAAGAATGCGGTGATCATGGCGCACAAGAGGGACGATGATCATTGTTGTGGGAAAAACAGACCCCAAGAGCACTGGCGCAGCCCGGGGTTCAACCAACTTCGCCCTTTCCCAACATTTTTTTTTTTCAATTGGGCATGTGTGTATAATAAACATGCACACATACAAACGCAGGCACGAACATGCACGAATATGGTAGAACACCCAGCAACTTCGGAAAATATATTTATTTCTGGCAACGCTAATGCTTGGAAAGGTAACTCGATCAGTTATGCTGTAGTAACTACTAGTTTTCTCGCGCTATGCAAATATGCTGGCTGAATTGGATTTCGCGCCCAGGTTCACGCTGCCGCCGCCATGGCCACCGGTGTTCCGTACGGTCAACAGGTGGCGCCACCGGCGGTGGTTGCGCAGCCGTTGTTACGTCATCGCCAGCGCACAGCCGTCGTCGCCGCTTCAACATCGACCGGGATGCACCACTGCTACGTGTGCTCAAAGTCGTTCGCCTCCGCCAGCAACCTGCGCACGCACATGCTCTTGCACATGGACAAGAAACCGCACACATGCCAGGTGCTTCTTCACACCATTTACTTCGCATTTCCAGACACAAGAGACACGACGATAGTTATAGCGCGAGAACGGAACGACGACAAAGAGACGAGAAGGAGACGAAGGACACGAGCGCTGTCCTTCTTGTCTCTTTGTCGTCGTTCTGTTCTTGCGCTATAACTATCATCATGTCATACCAACTAGCCCAAGCTGCCATACTTCTAAGTTACAAGAGCCACGTTGAAAAGAAAGGACATGCGTTGGCTCGCAACTTGTAACGCGGTGATTAGGTCTTGGATGCCTCACGAAGCGCAAAAATTGACCTGTGGCGCGCGTCGACGGCCTTCGTTAGCGGCGTCAGGACCAGCGATTAGAAAAAAATAAAATACCATCACGTGATGACGTCATCATGCCACTGACACACCATTGGATGACGTCATCACATGACGTCATTTCTTCGTCAAATGTAGTCATATCACGAATGCAGTGCAAAACAAGGTGAGGTGCATACGCATAGATTGCGTCTTACAAAGCAGAAAAGCTTGTGGGCGAGTTTGCATGGATTGATCGTTGCCGAAGGGCGCGCATGCACTGACGACTGAAACAGACTGAAGAAGCCGACACAATAAGCGCTCACCCTCAACTTTTGCGTCACGTTCTCTCTTCACCTCCATCGTAAGTGGGTGCTCTCTCGTAACGATGAGTGGTCCTGAAGCCATTGCAAAAAAAAATACGCCAGCTGCGGAAAGCTTTGAGAAGGGCAGCGGGAAGTTCAGTACGTGGACTTCGAAGAAAAAGGAGATGGGTGTCTCCTTTGATCGCGTGAACTGAGGCGGTTACATTACAAACCCCGAGAGTTTTCTTTTTCAAGTGTCCCTTGTCATTGGTGTTGCTAAACATCGTGAATTAGTACCAATGACGAAATTAGGGGGGGGGGGGGCTACCCCTTTATGTGCTCAGGATGGGGCGACAATCCCCGCAAGAGACCACTCTTGAAAATTTGTACTTCACACATCGTATTTCGGAATGGCTTGACACTTAAGTATAGCGCGTCCAATATTTCTAATGTCTTCTATATAATTTAGCGCGTAGTGGTGTTCGATGCCTCTCAGCAGTGTGAGATTACTGAACTCGCAAGTGCCGCTCGATCGGTTTCAGACAGGAGAACAATGCAATCACGTGAGTAAATGACCCATGTTAGTTTTTCACTTGATTTCGAGGGACGATTTTAAATTTTATACGAGTAAAAATAAAACAAGTATTTATAAAAACAAAATGCCCGACACGGCAAGAAAGTGTGTCCCCATTTGTGATTCTCTGGATTAACGGCACTGATTCGTGGGTTTAGAAAAAAAGTGGTTAATGGTTTTGAGTACTTGGTACTCTACCATGGGAAAGCATAAAGCCGTCCCGTGGGGTTCACACTTGATGAGGCCACGTCGACAAAAATTACTGCTAGAAACCCCCCGCGCAGCTTCAACGGAGCACCGATTTGTGTGTTTAGAAAAACATGTTTCACAATTTTGAGTACTTGGTACTCAACTATGGGAGCGCAATAAGTTGTCCCTAAATAAGAATCAGAAACCTGTTCTTCGTATAAACTTGCCAACCTTTCCACTTCTTTGCGTATTGATAGCCTGCCACGGTATAGCGCAACAAGGTAAAATTGGGCCCAAATATCGCCCCCCCCCCCCCCCCCGCAAGCACCCGAGATGGGAAATTTAGCAGCTCTGAGAAAAAAAAAAAAGTTTGATGTCCCAACTTTTCGGGCCCTCTGAGCACGTTCGTATTATCCAAAATTAAGAGCCGCAATCACAACATCGAAGTTAAAGTGGGACTTTTAGCTCGTACTTTTTATATTTTTTAAACATAAGAACGGCGTCTTTTTCTCGGGCGCCTAATGTAGTAGGGTGGGGTGGTGCTCTGTGCTTAATTCTCCGCCCCTCCAATGTGTGCTTGCACGGCCGCTGGATGAAAAAAGCACACGGTTTCATCCAGCGACCGTGCAAGTACACATTGCAGGGGCAGAGCATTAAGCATAGCTACCACCCCTCCGTTTCATCCAGCGGCCGTTGTACTTGAATGCCTGTACGTACGTGTGCAATGGGTCCATTTTCGCACTTGTCAACAGACCCCAGAGAGGCGGCGGGGACCATTTTGGTAGGTAAAATAGAATAGACAGTTTGCATTGCAAGAAATAACTAAATGACTTGACCAAAGTGGGCGTACTGTACAAAAAGAAAATAAAAGGGGGAAAATAATGAAAGGCGAGAAACTTGAGACATACGTAGCATGCGCAATTCAAGCAGCTTTCTCAAGTCCATCGACACCCGAGCCTATCTGTGACTGGCTATAAATCTCTTGCGTCTCAGAACTACAATAGAAAAGAAAAAAAAATGGTGTGCTTATCGCACACGTGTCGAAGGGTTTTTGGTTGCTAGACTTACGTGCAAAAGAGTGGCTACTTGGCCTGGTTGGTATTGCATTTTTTGAAAGAAATAAACTTCCTTAGCGCGCAGGGAACGTTTTCAGGAAGAAGATAAAGCCGAGAGATATAGGACAGAGAGCGGACAGAGTGCGCTCTGTCCTGTCTCTCGGCTCTATCTCTCTTCTGAAAAAATTTCCTGCGCACTAAGGAAGTATATTTCGTTAAAAAAAAAAGACTTACGTGGCATCGCCATACTGCTAAATATTGGTCTACACTCGCAGCGCGTGGCAAGATGCTCCTGCGCATGCGTCGAAATGCGCAAACGGGTGCGAACGCGAACTTTGCACAAGTCGCCTATCGGACGATGCATGTCAGTGCTTCGTCAATTTTTGACAAAGCACTGCGTAGCGCGGTTAAATTTTCAGCTCGTCTCCTCGTTTCATGCAAGACGGGAATTCGTTACTTGCTTCTACGCGTTCGTGCGCACTCCTGAACTTTTGCATTCGCCAGCCAAAAAAAGGTGTGTAGAATCGTTCACATCCTCGTCCGGTGGTCAATTCCATTTGTTTCTTCTTCTTTTTTATTTTGTTCGTTATCTCGATATACTATTTTGCTGTGTATATTTACTTCTGATAAGCCATGCACTCAATCCAGCTGCAGCGCTGACGGCGTAGTGCTATGTAGAAAGAAATAAACGAACCAAGAAAGAAGGAAACAAACAACTCACCGGGGTGCCTTATCTATCGGTTATAAGACGACGGGAAGGCTAAAGCCATCTTTTTTCCTTTTTTGCTTCTTTTTCGTCGTCCCAGTCGTTCGTATCGATCCTCTCTTCCCCACGAAAGCTTTCGTCGTGCAACTTGGCTCTGTGGCGCAGCCAGAATGGCAGGCGTCGCGGTTCTTAGTATTTTATGGCGTCGCAGCTTTCTGTATATACCTCATGCAGTTTCGAAGAACCGCCGCCACGTTTGACCAATCGACGCTGTCGTGGGATTACGTCGTTGTGTGACGTCGTGGCTCGACGAAGTCACGATGACGCGACACAATGTCATCATCACACGGCTCCATTTTCTGGCGTCACGAAATCTGGCAACCTGGGTCGTCATATAACGTTAATGAGGTAACATAACGTCATCACGCCGCTATCTCCGATCATGTGAACTTTTGCATCGTCTGTGTTGTCGGCTACGACCACTTTTCGCGTTTTGTGAACCGCTTGAGTTCTGATTCAATGGGGCGGCGTCGTGAGTTGTAAGTTCATTGGTGGGGTATCGTGAGGCATCCAAGTTCATTGGTGAAGCAGCCACCTAAAGCTTTCGCTTTAGATTCCTCGCCATTAGACTCACGTTAGCCAAGCATTATCCTTAAGTTAGTTAGTGTAGCAATACGCGAGCATATACGGTCGTAGTATCAGGCCAGGAGTATTTATGATACACCTGGTTACACGAAGTGGGTGCCATGCAGGAATCTCTGAAAGACGTTCTCTTCACATGCAACCGTGTTCAGTGACTGCGGATGAGTGTCCACCCATTTCAGCGGCATGTCAGATACGTGCCGCACACCAAGAGGCCGCATATAGGAAGGTAAAAAGAAAGAAAGACGATACGACGTGACCTATGCACCTGGATGTCCTGCGCAGCATCCTGATAATCTCGGCGCAACGCGCGGTGACTTTGCGACAACTGCGAGATGGCCGTCCTTCACGCGTGCTGAGAATCCGTGATGTGGCATACCGTGTTCTGCACTTCGTTAGAATAGGAGGGACAAGAACAAACTTGAACATGTTTTTTGTATATTTATTTTGATTTTCAGTTGGATCTCGTCGATGATTTCATAGCAAGGAACGAAATTATCAATGAAAAAACTCCTTTTTTTATAGCTAGGGCCATCAATTGGCATTGAGAGATGATTGCGCAGTAAGTTCAGATGTGTGTATGTGTGTGTGTGTGTGAGAGAGAGATAATAAGGTCCAGCTGAAATTTAGACATATATTATGTCGCATTCCCAACGACAGTCACCTGAGAGAGGAAAACAGCGAAAAAAATCTATAAAAAAGCTGGTTACGGCTTAACGTCCTAAAACCATTATATGGTTATGAGAGGTCTCCGGAAATTTCGACCTCCTGGGATTCTTTGACATGCACCTAAATCTTAGCCCGCGGGCATCAAGCACATGGTGGTCATAGGGGGCGATAGGGTAGACAGAGAGAGACAGAGAGTGTTGCTGAAGAATTTGATTTAAAAAAAAGCACTTATTTTCTTTACTCTTCATAGCCACGGGCAATCCCCCCCCCCCTTTCCCCCTTTCCGGCTATTGGCCTGCTAGTGAGAACATCGAAACGAAGGTTAGGTTAGGCTAAGTTACGTCTTTTGTATTAGCCTGTTGTAAGAGCAAATTATCAACATTGGCTGGTACCTGAATTGATGGAGTATAAGCACTAGGCAGAGCGCAAACTGTGTTTCTTTGAATTAGTCAACGTCGTGATTTATACTTCTTGTTAATTATGGTTTACTATGGTAGTCTGAATGTCCCACTTTACGCGACTATATACGCAGAGATGTTCTCCCAAGTTTTAGGAAAAAGAAATGAAATAAAAATAAAATGCTAGCACAGCGTCTGTTATATCGCTCTCGCGGTAGCAGAATAGCTGCTTGCAGGGCAGCTGTTTTGTCGTGTGTGGTCGCTTTACTTGAAGGAAATAAATATTATTTCACTACCTTTTTCTTACGTACTATCGTTTTGACATCTCGGGAGGTCGGTGTTAAACGCCTTCAAGTGTACATGTTGCGCCAGGGAAACAATATATTATAAATCTCTGCCCCCCACCCCCCCCACACTGCTACCATCCTCGTCAACGTTTAGCCCATCCTCAAGACCACTGGCTCGCATCACACTTCGTCATTTTGTTTAGACTTTCCCGCATTAAATGACAACGCATTTTAAATAAACACGCAGACACACACACACACACACACACACGCGCGCGCGCGCACGCACGCACACACACGCGCGCACAAACCCCAAACCCTGAAGTTTGGGAAATACACTGCTGCTGCATGTCGACCTGTTCAATCCTTAGAAGCTAATCGGTTTGTTTATTGCACTTTCATGCCGCACTCATTAGGTTTTACCTCTGTCATTGTTTTTTTAACTAATTGGTTTTCTAAAAAGTGAACTTGGGAAATTTTGCCTCTTCATTTATGTTAGATTGGCTTGAGCCCGTTATACCTCCTGGCGGTACGGGCTACCCCCTTTTTTGTTTAGTTATTTTCATATATAGGGGGCGAAAAAAGCACACGCAAACACACACACACACACACACACACGCACACACACACGCACGCACACACACACACACACACGCACGCACGCACACACACACACACACACACACCCACGCACGCACGCACGCACGCACACACACACGCACACACACGCACACACACACGCACACACGCACACACACACACACACCCACGCACACACACACGCACACACACGCACACACACGCACACACAAACAAACAGGCGCGCGCGAGAGATAGCGGCGGATGAAGAGCTAAAGAGAATGAGAGAGACAGAGGAGGGAGTTGTCGAGGTCACGTGTTCCCGGGGGAGCGCGCGGGCGGGCGACGTTAGAAACGCTAATGAACCTGCGCGGAAAACCGGCTTTGACCGCGGAAACGACGAGCGCTGCAGTCATGGGGGCCAAAGTGGGCCGGAGGTACGCACGACACCGTGTTGCTCCTACAGTGTAGTTGTAGAAAATAAAAAAGAGTAGTAGCAAAGAACAGGATGAAAGCTACGGGTTACAGAAAATGGTGCAAGTAGCAGCAGCCCCTCAAAGGTTCTACACGGGTGAATAAGGGTGCCTTCTCGCATGGCTATAATTGGTCATCTTTTTCCGTACCGCACGCGCTTATGATTGATACACGATTGTGCATCGCCTTGCGTGTTGATTACTCTCTCTACTATACACTTCGTGACTGGCTGAGTGCTTAGCTGACGAACGAACAATCAAACTCACTGGCTGTTCGTCTCATAATAGTTTACCGTACCTGTGAATCATTGGCAAACTGCATAGTTGATGAGCGACCGAAGAAATCTGCTCACTGACAGGTTTGTAAAGTGGCTACCTCAAGTCATTAACTAGTCAACAAGCTACTGCAACTGCTAGTTGACTGACCATTAATAACGCATATGCTCTGTGTGGTTTAAACTAGCGAAAGTGAGCTGTGTGGCCGGCTCGTTCAGCGGCTGCCTCACTATCTCAGCATAAGTAACAAATCAGGCGCACACTGCATTGTCGACTAGCCAACTATTGATAACAGCCAATGCATATGAGTTCGGCGGAAACCCGATAGGTGGTGGTAGGGTTAATAAACAGAAAATGGGCAATAATGCTACCCGGTAACGGGTGGTTGTGTATTTTTCCTTTAGATAACAGCTAACTAAGCCCCGCAACATTCCGAGAAGTGCCCCGCCCCGGAAATGAACCACCCTTGTTTTCAGCACGATTTTCTAGTGTTTCAGTAACACGGACATATAACCCCAATCCTGGCGGTATAATCGTCCCTTTCGGTGATAACGTCCTTTAAGCGACCTGGTATATCAGCCACCACAGACTTCCGCATGGTTCCCCAATAGGCGGTGCCACATATCCCCTCCCTCGTTGATTCTCCCACTAGTCGGGTCCTAAAGAAAACAAGCTCCACAATGGGGGGGGGGGGGGGGGATACAGATGGGAAGTTAATGATGTTGAACGTAATGATCAAAGGAGGCGCTTAGCTCTGTCCCCGATAAGGGAGACAGAAACAAGCGCCTTCTCTTATCTCTCGTTTAATACACAGCCACTCATATGTATCATTGGTCCCTGGTCCCTATTATCGTCAAAGAACGTCCGTAGCCATATCCACTGGCATTAAAAACGACTACAAGGGCAGAGTTGTCACCCCCATCATTAATTAAGCAACTCCCCATCGTCTCCCCCCCCCCCCCTCCTTCAAAATTCAAAAAATCTGACCGGCCTCGGTTGATCAGAAGACGAAGAGCTTCATGCATGGCTTATTCACACTAGTCTTCATAGCTATTCATTGTAAATTTTCTATAACTCTTTTTCAATAGATAACCTCACGGGCTCTTTTATATATCCACCGAAGGCGACTCGGACGGATAAGGCATCTTGTTCCTCTCAGTCAGTGCATCGATTCTCCCCAGCCTCCTTCCGAAAGTGCTCTGCACCTAAAACGGTTCCGCACTGCACCTCCGGGATCCGAGGGAGGCATTGGAGGCATTTCGCATCTTCACCTGGTTTTGCACTGCCTCCATGATCGGCTCACCGTTGATAAAGTGACGGCGTCACGCACTGAAGTCATCCTGTGACGTCACATCATGCGACATCATATCAACATCATGATGACGTCACGTTTTGGCGATTTGTGACGTCGCAGTGAGACATACTGTTGACGCAGACGGCGCCTAATATTCGCGTTTCACTAGGGTCTCTTGGTTGCCTGGCGCCAACCTGGACTCTCTTCCTTATTGATCCTCCCCGATAGCGTAATGAAAATCAACTGCGTCCCCGAATGCAGGTGTGCGGCAAGAAGTTCAGCGCCTCCTCGAACCTGAAGGCGCACGCGGTTGTACACACGGGAGAGCGGCGGTTCCAGTGTGCCGAGTGCGGCAAGGCGTTCGCCACCTCTAGCCACCTGAAGACGCACCTCGTCGTGCACAGCGGCCGGCGGCCGTACCAGTGCGAGATCTGCCTGCGCGAGTTCTCCGTCTCGTCGAACCTGCGGTCGCACATGTTCATCCACACCGGCGAGCGACGACACGAGTGTCAGGTATATACATAGGCGCACGCACTCGACGATAGAGGGCGCTGCAAGTCGAGGAGGGCAGGGGGGTGTAAAGTCCGCCCTGTACATTGAAATGAAGGGAGGGAAACGCCGCGACGATCCCTCCCCATGAAAGGGAAATATATACGCATTCCTATGAGTATATACGCCAATCTCTGCTGGTTTACGTTTTGCATAGGTTACAACCTAATAAAAAAAAGTGCAGTCCCCATCTCCCCTCCCCCTTCCCTCCACAAAACCACGGGCACGAATGCCGCTCACTTGTGACAGTCGTGCTAGAGTGCTTCCGCTCGAATCGTAAAAGTACTTTTTTTCGGCTAATGTAAATACTACAGTAGTTAAGCGTTCGTCGTTCTGATCTAAAACATTCCGTTTGGCTGAGAAGCAATGTCAAATTTGCTCCCTTACGATATCCACGAAAGCGTTCAAGTTCCCGTCTTAAAACCAGTGGCGCCAACGTGTTTGTACACGGAATATCAATTATCTAAAACGGGGTTGCTTGACGGTTCACGTTGTGAAGTCTAACGCCTCGTGGGCCCTCATTCTTATCAGGAAGAACGGCCAGGTTATTGAATAAGCCCCGCCGCGGTGGTCTAGTGGCTAAGGTACTCGGCTGCTGACCCGCAGGTTGCAGGATCAAATCCCGGCTGCGGCGGCTGCATTTCCGACGGAGGCGGGAATGTTGTAGGCCCGTGTGCTCAGATTTGGGAGCACGTTAAAGAACCCCAGGTGGTCGAAATTTCCGGAGCCCTCCACTACGGCGTCTCTCGTAGTCATATGGTGGTTTTGGGACGTTAAACCCCACATATCGATAGGTCATTGAATAAGGCATGTTGTGTGTTGGGCAGAGACTATACCATAGCCTAAACACGTAGTTGATTACACGTGCTCTCAGTACCATAAAGTAACATAGTAAACATATATACTACGTTACTCTATGTCAGTACTATGTACTCTGGATCGATGAAAACCTTTTTTCTAAGCAGGACGTGTATTTTTAATCTGCGACAGTTTGTTGCTCTCCCATAATAGAGTACTATGTACCCTAAATCGTTGAACAGTTGTTCCGAACACCAAGTTGCTTGTTGAGGCTCACGGAACGGCTTTATGCTATCCTATAGTAGAGTACCAAATGCTCTGAATTGATAACCACTTTTTCCAAACACATGATGGTGGCTACTTCTGCTTCTGTAAAGTGGGACAGCTTATTGCACTTCCATAGTAGAGTATACACATCGTACTATAAGTCGTCAAACATTGGTTCTGAACACACGCAAAATCATGAACAAAGCACCAGAAATGCGAACATAAGCTCAGTCAATCCTTGCAGTCCTATTGGGTCTGTTTATGCTCTTACAGTACGGATGTGCATCAATTTGTGTGTCATGAGGACTGACGGCTTTCTCCTCTCCCATAGTAGAGTACCAAGCACTCAACATGAACATGGTTAAAAATTTTTTCTGTACAAGCTGCTCTGTTCCTTGCAGTTCGACTGGGAATGTTTATGCTCTAGGGTACTGAGTGCTCAGAATCGTTAAATGCTTTTCTCAAACACATACTCCAAATCGTTGATTGATACGTGGGGTTTAACGTCCCAAAACCACCATATGATTGTGAGAGACGACGTAGTGGAGGGCTCCGGCAATTTCGAACACCAGGGGTTCTTTAACGTGCTCCCAAATCTGAGCACACGGGCCTAAAACGTTTCCGCCTCGGAAATGCAGCCGCCGCAGCCGGGATTCGATCCCGCGACCTGCGGATCAGCAGCCGAGTACCTTAGCCACTAGACCACCGCGGCGGGGCTACTCCAAATCGTTAAACACGTTTATATGGTAATCTAAATCGTTCACTATATGTATACTTGTTTTAAAAACACTGGTACTCTAAATAATGGAAGTTATATGTTCCGGATTTTGGTCAATAATTTATTTACTGCCCCTTCTGTACGCACGCCTATTGTGTATAATATCGCTGCTACTGGCGCGACGCAGCACTCCCCTCTCACGAAAATTATTTCTGGCAGCGCCCTGCATAACACGTATACACGTAGCTTATAGTTTTCAGATGCAATTCAAACTCGAGGTTATCGACGGCAAGCGTGTGTGTCAATTGCCCGCTTCCATTGTCTTATGAGGGGGTTTGCACTGGCTCGACTGTCTTCCATGGTGAAGAACGTCAACTATAGGCCAACTTTCTGTCGTTTTTACTCAAAATTACAAACAGCGCACGAAAGACGAATGCCAAGCATCCGGTTTTGCTACGTGCTAAGCTTCACCAATTTTTTACTCATAATAACGAACCAACCAGCCAGAATCTGCAACCCACTTTAACAGTATAACTTGATACCGCATCTTGAAATGAAATGAATGAAATAAACAGATTTTATTTCTCGAGAGAATACAGAAAAACGAAGCGAAGCTAAAAGCCATTCGGCCTGACGTGGCTTCGCTACGCGAAAAAAGTTCAGCAAACAGTGCTACATTGAATAATAGTTATCACAATACAAGGAGCAGCATAATAACAGAAACACAGAAATAGCATAAAAGCAAAAATAGGTGACATATAAGTACAAAAAATAGGCTGCATAGACACACGGAATCAAACATCGAGGCTCTTTTTGTTACATATCCAAAAAAAAAAAAACAGATACATATTGATATATTCATATAATACACTCACATATTAATACATACATCTGCCCATATGTACGTACATGCTACTGTATATAGACGCGTTTTGTACCTGAAGGTGAGAGCATATGTGGAACCTAGCCAGAAGTTTATTGGAAACATGATGTTTACTATACTCAATTAATGAGGAGATGTTTTATGTGATATTCGAATTGCGTTAATGAGAGGTTAAAAGTGATTGTTCACCTAAATGATTTATAAGCAGTGTGACACAATCTAGAATTTTAAGAACGGTTTGCACATTTCACTTTACAACGTTTAGAGAGTGTTACCCGTACGAGTTGATTTCGAAAACAAAAGGGTAATCGAGAATCGGGCATATATTATTTATGTGTGCCAGCCCACGATCAATTTAACTAACAGCGCGGCGCCCGTCACCGCTGCGTGCTTCCGACACGCCGCGCAGGTGTGCGGCAAGCAGTTCACTTCGTCCAGTCACGTCAAGACGCACATGCTCACCCACTCGGGCGAGCGTCCGCACAAGTGCGACCTGTGCGCCAAGTCGTTCGCCGTCGTCAGCAACCTGAAGGCGCACCGCAAGATCCACCTGGGACAGAAGGACCACGCCTGCGACGTGTGCGGCAAGCTGTTCTACACGTCGAGCGACATGAAGTCGCACCGCACCATGCACACGGGCGAGCGGCCGTACCAGTGCGACGTGTGCCACGAGCGGTTCGGCAAGCGCTCCAACATGAGGGCCCACATGCTCACCCACACCGGGGAGCGACCCTTCCAGTGCGGCCGGTGCCCCAAGCGCTTCGCCAAGGCGTCCACGCTGCGGACGCACACCGCCAAGTGGCATCCACCGCAGGAGTCGGCCGTCGCGACGCGGTCCGCTTCGGCGTTGTCGAAGGACGGAGCTAGCGCCAGTACTGCGGCACAGACGTCGTCGTCCTGTGGCGAACCCTCGCCAACCGTTAAGAGCATGCATCACTACACGACGACAACGACGAAATCTACCGGTACCGGACGCCCGCTATCTATAATCTGTCTTTACATTGATGAGAGTGCGAAATGCACGCTGAAATGTGATCACTGTTAAGTTTTATTCAGACACACATGAGTGCGCGGAATTGCCCGTTAGCATGTGCGTGCGCAGAATAGCCCTTCAGGGGCGGGGGGTGAAGTCGAAGGTTTATAGCGGCGCCCGCCTCTCTAATTGGTAAATTATAATCAGTAAGCCATATTTTGCCCCCCCCCCCCCCCAGGTGACAAAGGGGAGGGGCGCCCTATCGCCTCCTTTTCGGCCCCGTTGGTCGAGTTCACAGACGATATGCTTCACAATTGAAGAAAATGAAACGATCATGTGCTTCATGGGAAGTTAACAGTTCTTGGATTGCAACGTCAAGGATTCAGCTGCCATTATCGTCGAAAACCTGCATGTCATAATAACGCTTTGCACGATATAAGGTCCAGGCCTGATTGAGTAAAAGCAGGGAGGCAGAGTTCGCACCCTCCTCTCTTCTCACAAGTGATTAGGAGGGGGGAAGGGGCTTCCCCTTTCCCCACCGATATCAGCGGTAGTGCGTGTGGAGACAGCAGTCGATTAATTTGCAATGTAGTGGCTGAACAGTTATCTCTTACGTAGATCCACGCACGTGCCGTATTGATGATAGCTGTCGCCTCTTGCCTTTTATATATGGGCAGATAAGTATTTGTATGCACTTTCTTTTCCACGACAGCGCACCTTTTTAGATTAATTGTTTGCTGGCAGTAGCGCAGTGAAAAATATTCTTTTCGTGGTTGAGACTGGGCAAAAAGGGTGCGGGGCAGTCAAGGATGCTTTTTGTATGTTTGTGTTTGCGTTTATACATGCTATTATAAGCGCGTCCACTGATTGGGGGGGGGGGGGGGGAGGGGGGAGCCCCATATAGTCGCCACAATTTGGAGAGGAGGTCCTGTGTAGGGGAATCCTGCGCACGCTTATGTGGTCCCGACTTCCCTATCGTGTACTTGTCTTTGGTCGCCATTCTTTCGCTACAGTTGTTGCTCCTGCGCGCGCTGCAGGTGCCAGCAAATCACCACCGTGCATAACTTTAGCCGTCGCTGCTACTGCTGAAGACAAACCCACGACCAAGGAAGCTGACACACGTCCCGAGAACGCGGCCCCGGAATCGCCACACCCGAAGGAAAGCGGTTTCGGTGTAGACACCAATGACTTCGCCAGTAATCATCGGGAAGGACCGCGCGGTCCACAGGGCTGCGATGCTGTTCCTGCGGACCACCTCCAAACGGAAGCTGGCACCCCCGTTGTGGCCAACGGCTGCCGTGCTACCAGCAGGAGTGGACGTGTTGCGGTCGATTCCTCGAACCCGTATACGCCGCTGGTAGCGATTCCTATCGTCGTAGCCCCAGCGGGAAGCGTCCGTACAAAGAAAGACGGTGACGACGCGTCAAGGGGTGCTGCAGCTGTCAAAGGCCGAGCTTTCGGCGTCGCAGTTCCGCAGTCCGTGCAGGCTCGTGCAAGCGGGCTCGCGCTCGGAAGAGAGTCTCGCGGGGCTCTGAAGGCCCTCATTGTGAAGGTCGAAAGCGCCGATGCGGAGACTGTTCGCACGACCAGATGAAAAAATAGACGTCCACGCATTTTTTTTTTTTGGCGGAGTCGAAAACGTGTGTAAGAACTTCCGTTCTGGGTTTTTGGAAACTTCGCCGCACGTCAGAGGCTGACGGCGGGTTTACAGGTCGCTGCCAGGGATCATGAGCTGCGTGGAGACGCGTCCTTGTCTTCCACTCCCCTTATTTGGGCTTTCCTTCCTTCATTATTATTTTGAATGTGTCAAACGCTGTTTATTTTCTTTCTTTCTTTGTTTTTCTTGTTTATGAAAAACTGAGTGGGAGGTAATGAAACTCCCGAAAATCAAGGGAACTTCAGATGACATTCCTCGTGGGTCAGTTCAGTGCATGCGGTTACGTCACAAGCTATAGCTGAACGAGAAAACGCACAGGAAAAGGGGAAAAGAAAAAGCACATCAACTACGGGAGTGCCATAAAAAAAGAATATATTGTTTCGTGTAGCCTCTCTCTTCTTAAAGTTCTTGCCTTTTTAAACGAAGCGTGATGAACAGTGAAAATGGCCACAGGCTACGTGCATTCGGTCAGAAAATATCGCATGGAATAAATTAGGTTGGGAGCTGCGTGCAGCACAACTGGAGCTTCAAAAAGAAAGAAAAAGCTATAACATGCAATCGCGAAGTGCGTGCAGTGCCTTCAAAGTTGCTCATGCACACACAGACACACCCGGCCCGGCCAACGCGGCTCGGAGGTAACGTGTTGAGCCATTACCGCCATGAGGCTTCACGGTGCGTTGGCTTGCCAAAGCAGAATGCTCTCTCCCAGTTCATTTTTCTCGTTCGCGTGAACCAGTCTGCCGTAACGTCATTTCCTTTGACCATCGGTGTGTAGAGGGGTGAGGGGAGGGGGGTAGTCATCTGAAAGGATCGGGCGCGAAGTCGGCCCCATACGTTGACTTAAAAAGGGGGGGGGGGGGGGTTCTGAAGAAGCTTTGCACCCCCTGAAGGCGAACCCTGAGCACACGAATGACTTCGACTACAAGTAGTTCAGTCATACTTATTCCTTGGTGCTGGGGAGGACTGCGCATATCAGCACTCTGTAATTTGCCGTCGTCCAGCTGACCGCTCATTACCGAACATCATTACCCCAACTGTAACCTAGCAATCAACTTGGAAGTGTGGCAGTTTGGGCTAGTTGGTATGACATGACTATAGTTACAGCGCCAGAACACAGCGACGACAACATGTCCTCCCTGTCTCTTTGTCGTCGTTCTGTTCTCGCGCTATAACTATCGTCTAGCAATCAAGTTGCGTCTTGACGCCACGCAACGACACATATAAGTAAGAAATCGTGGGGACCAGCGTGAGGGTTTCTCAGCGATGTTCTAGAGTAAACTTCAGCCGTTGAAGGCTTTTAGTTTTTATTTATTTAGACGTGAAAACACGAGAAGACAGTGAAGGCGGACTACATCGGGAACCACCAAACCGAAATGAATCCTTCAATCACAAAAGAGACGGAACGAAAGAAGAATCCGAATTCAACGATGGTTCCCTAGGTGCGTCCAGAATCTTCTCTGGGCTGTTACAAACATGCATTGGCCCTTAAAAATGCACTACAGCGATTAGAACATGTGTCTTGTTAGCAGTGCGTTGGCTGACAGGCAACAATGATGCGCGACAACCCCACGGTAATATTTGGAAAAAAGCTTTTCTGGTGTCATGGTGCCTTTACTGGCAAAAGGTCGGCGACCGGAAATGGTCACCGACCTTTTGGTACCGTCATACTGTAGCGTATTTACGTACCGTATTTATTCAGCTTGCTAAAACTCTCTACTCATACATTATTCACATGTTCAATACCCTCTAGACAGGGGACATAAACGTTTTTAAGGGGGCTCTTTAAGCCATTCATTATGGTACATACAAAACGAAAACCAACGAAAGCAAGGAATTTCTCACCTGCCATTGTTAAGTGGTGCTTCTTCTGAGACCCATAATTTAGCGAAACGTCTCCCCAACTCCCCCCAATTTTTTTTGTTTTCTTTTTATTCATGAAGTGCCTTTTCCTTTTGACTCGCACAAATCGTCACGGTGGCTTCTTCTTCAACCGCACCCCCCGCTTCCACAGTAGCCCTCTCATCTTCCTTTGTTAAGGAAATCAGTTCAGGTTTTCAAGAAAACAAGTCCACTCGTCGAAACATCGGTTTGAGCACACAATCGTATTTGCTGTTTTTTTTTTTTTTCACGTGCGCTTCTGTTTCGCTGACCGGAAAAGAAGTGCTCCTGCTCGAGGACAATGCAAAAAGGGCTGTACAAACACACGTAAATAAAAAAAGAAAGTCTCTACAGGTGATTTCAAGATAAACTTGAAGTTTGGCGACGATGAAGGTATCAACAAAGACATTGATTGCCAATAGCTCCAGCACATCAATTTTGATCTAACATGAAGATAAAGAAACGCTGTTTCGAAACCGAGTTTACTTAAGCAGACCGACCTAAACCTAAGCAGCTGCCTCTTTTGAACGCAGATGCAGTAACTGACTTACATTGGTCTATATAAATGTATGCGCGTGGTCATACCGTGACGTCACACGTCTCGCTTTACGCGCTGTCGTAAACGCTATACAGGTGCAGCCATTTAGAGCGGCAGCTGCATGGAAAGCACTACTTGTGCTCTGTGCGTGAATATGCTTTTAGGAGATGTAGCTCGGTGATTAGATAAATGGGCGAATATTCGTACGTGTGTGCAGAGATAGTGCGCATCGCCTTTTCTCAACATTGAAACATTATCTGGGGTTTTGTGCCCCGAAAGCACGACGTGACAATGAGGGACGTAGTAGAGGGCGGCGTAAATTTCGACTATGTGGTGTTTTATTAAAGGGCCCCCAAACAATCTTCGAGAATACGAAGAACGAGTGCCTTGTTCTCTCCCAGCACCTCGTTTTGGCGGGGCAACTCGTGACGTCAGCAATTCGTTCACGTGACGTCAGGATGAAACAAGGTCTCGATTGTTCGCTATGCGAGATATATCTGTTATGAATTCCAAAAGGACTTGCTTTTGGGCTAGTTGGTGCATACTTGGTGCAGAAAAGACTGAGGCACACACACACAAAAAAAAAAAAAACATAACGTGAAGCAGGAAGAGCAGGAGAGAAGACAGAACAGCGCCAACTACGAACTGTTTAATGACCGTCTAGGAAACGCACTGGAAAGAAGACAAAACCGCGCATGCGTGCACAGCCAACAAACATCGCACAGCGTCATGAACAAGGCACTAAGTTATCGGAGAAATGCGTGTGATTCTTGGTAGGAGCAAAAAACAAACAGCTAGAGAGCTCTTGGAAGCCTATTTTATCAAAAGGGCCCGATTGTATCAGTGATACATCTATTGCGTTGTACGCAACAGAAATGCATTTTTCGGGTAACTTAGTGCCTTGTTCATGACGCTGTGCGATGTTTGTTGGCTGTGCACGCATGCGCGGTTTTGTCTTCTTTCCAGTGCGCTTCCTAGACGGTCATTAAACAGTTGGTAGTTGGCGCTGTTCTGTCTTCTCTCCTGCTCTTCCTGCTTCACGTTATGTTTTTTTTGCGCCTCAGTCTTCTGCACTGTTATGAATTGTCACCTACGCTGCTTTGCTTGTTCTCGCACGACTATCGCGCGAGATAAAGCGGTTTCACTTCTTTCTCTGCGTTTGCGACCGCGCAAGCGGAGACGGCGGAGTGTGTTCGAAAAGCGTGGAATCCCGACCGATCCGATGCTTTGCGCTGACGTTCCGCGTGTTACCCGAATAAGTGGAGAGGAGGAGATGGCGCTTGCAGGAAGGGCAGTGAAGGCGAAACACAAGAGTACTGTCTCGCCTTTGAACTCGGATGCGGTTCAACCACGGTGAATACAACGCACAGTAAGTACTCGTGTTTATCCACCGAAAATGCGACCGCAGATGCCGCGTTTGAAAACGTGGTTTTCGTGTCAGCCGCCGAGCATCGTTACCCACCGCGATAGACATCACCTTTTCTTTTCAATTTCTTTTTTTAAACTTTTCGTTTATTTGCCTGTAGATAGATTACTTCATAAGCGCCTGCACCCCTTCTCGACGACTCAAGTTATCCCAAGTGTTATCGAAGTTATATCCAAGTGTTATACGCAACAAAGGAACATTCTCGTTGAAATCGTTGCGCTGTAGTGGCTCTGGTTATAAGCAACAGGTGATAAAAGTTTACGATACTTCAGATGTCAAAAAAGAAAAAAAGAGAAATATAGGTGAATCGTCGCTCAGCAAGGAAACGTACCTTTATAATTAAAGGTTTCGGTTAGTTTAATCGTTTCCGCGTATCGCCGTCTGGCGTAGCAAGATATTGCAGGAGTGAACACATGCATCAAACGAATATTAGATTAAACAACAACAACGGTTTCGGTTAGTTTACTTGTTTCCGCGTATTGCCGTCTGGCGTAGCGAGATATTGCAGGAGTAAACGAATGCATCAAACGAATATTAGATTAAAACAACAACAACACTGACAGAAAGGCTAACGAAAAAAAAAAAGAAAACGGAATATCAGAGGATGATAGTTGATTGATCAATGTAATTGGGTGATTGCTCTACAGTTCGTAATGTGGTACGGTCACTTCATATCGGAATAACATGTGGAAGAATTCGATATCCGAATAAAATCATTATATGAATTGAAATGGAACAATGTTAAGATTTGACTTCTTTTAGTAGACCGAGAAAAGCTTAAAAAAAAAAAAACAGGTGTACCGGTGGTTACTTTTCCGTGAGCAATATTATGCAGCAGAACAACGTGGTCACAGTAAGACTATGGGCCTTTAACACTACAGCTGGATACTTCTTGTGATATACACAGTTATCTGTCGAAGTTTAGGCGTCATGCGGTTAGAGAGCAGAAACACACCTTCACGCACTCTCGCAGTTCCAAAGAAATGGCAGTTTGCAGACGAACTACCATTTTGCGCACTTCACATTCCAGATTCAGTTTCGTTTTCGTTTCGGGCACTCAGCCCTTGTCACATCGTACATTTCAAGTCATTTGTTTAGGTAGGGTCATCGCATAACCCATTTTTTGTTCTTACTATCCTGTATGCGGGTCTCGAGAAACAGAGAACAATGTTTTTAATTGCAGAAAATTCACAAAAAATTCACAAAAACTGGCTCCTTGTACCTTGCGCACCGCTGGACGTTCTCTATTTCAGCAGTCATGTAAGTTAAACTGAGGGTAAAGTTTTGAAAATTAAGCACAAAGTCTACAAAGGTGCAATTCAATAAAGAGACCGGAATATAAAATGAATTTAAAAGTTTCGCGAAAACAAAGTAGTCGGAAACAGGTTTTTCGCTCACTGCAGCGACGAACTTTTCGCGCGGCGTCTGGCAACGCTGAGCTGTTGTCCTGGGAAACCGGAAAGCGTTGGTTTCTTTTCGAACGTCACGCGCTTCTCCCCCCCCGCGCATGCTCGGTACGGCGGCGCAGGGCGGCCATTTTGAGCTTACGACAGAGGTGTAGGAGGATGTTTATAAGTTTTGTGTAGTGCTAAGATTTGTGACAAAAATAATGACGGCGAACCCGTGCGGATTATCCCAAGATGTGTCATAAGTCCCGTGGGATGTTCATCTTGTGGGATTGAACTCTTACGGCTTTCGATGGGAACGCTCTTGTCGTAAAACCTGATCTCAATCAGGTAAGACAACCGACTTTTTCCTCGGCGGAGTTCAATATGGCGGACGCCCAGTCTTTGTTCGTTCTGCTGCCTGTTCGAATTGCGTTGCGGCGTGCCATGTGACAGGCAACTATCGCTCGCACGCTGTTAAGTCCAGACTGGTGCCGTAAATAAAGGTCCTGATTTTTTTAACGCTCAAATTCTGTGCATTTGTTTATTTCTCGAGTAGGAGTGCCTTTTTCGAAGCTCTCGAGCTAGCGGAGTGCCGGCGACTCGTCGTGTGAATGCTGCTTTTCGGCCGATTAGTTTCATTTTGATTATTGTCGCTTGCTATACTTCATACAGGTGAGTTGGATTATTTTGTCGAGTGACATTGCAACCGCTCAAAAGCGAGTCCGATCGACTTGCTCGGTCGTGGTTGCCTATGAATGGAGCGTGTACTCGAGAAAAAAGTTTTTCAACTGCACGCAACTTTCCGGTGCATCGAAATTCGTCGATCGCGCCTTGTTGCAGCGCAATAACGCTTAGCCGGCTCGTGTAACGCTGCATTGTCTCAAGCCGGCAGTGTTTCAGACTGACGTGACTTGGAAAGAAAAGTGGAACAACGCAACTCGCAGAGCCAGACCCGGGGCGGTCTTCTGCGAGCGCCCGCATCGGAGCGCGTGGTGCTGCGAATTCGACGATGGTTATCGGCGATCGCTTCGTTCCATCGGCTTCCTGGGAATAGTTATCTTGTTTGTTTGATTGTTTGCTTCGTTTTTTTGGGGGGCACCCAAGAATTCTACCTTGTCTTGTGCGCCGCTGCCGCGACCTGCGCGATAGCGGACGACGTGAAAGGACGTCGGCGCGTAGTTTTTCCTTTTTTTTTTTTCTCCGGCTCGCCTTTGGGACTGTGATCATTAGTTGCGATGTCGTGCTAACGCATTCTTTTTTGTACTACTTGCGCCTGTAGAATAACCTCACTGTCACGCTGCGTATTACTTAAAAGACCAGGAACTGCCTCGAACTTCGGGGGGAGACGGACACGAGTGACGTAGTCGAGCGAGCAATCGCCGGGCGTGATTCTTCGTCGGTTGCCTTCTAGCGAGATTTTCCCCGCGTGCTTGTTTACGTCGTGCTAGCCGATAGGCCCCGCACAAGCGTACCGACTTGATGGGGGTGCGCTAAATGTGCCCGTACTTCAACTACGAGTCGGACTCGGTAGGGGCGATGGTCGACACAGCGGAGCGCGAATCGTCGGCGGCGGGGGGTTGCATTCGCGCTCCTTTCCTAGGCGTGGTCGCGACGTGGCTAGGTTTTCTGGACTTCGACCGTCCGTCTCCAGCTCTCGGGTATTCCTTTTCATCACCAACTACGTTCTCCTTCCCTGAGTCGCACTTTGTTTTTGTTTTCTTTCCCCTTCATTTTGACTGGAGTGACCGTTCACGAAAGCGAAGCATTGACGGGTCGAAACGCGCGGCTTCGTTTTTTCCCTCATAGATTGTGATTTTTTAAGAAGCGGTGTCGGCCTAGTGGATTGTAGCAGCCGGAAGGAAGTGCACACGACGCAGCATTTTGCCAGCACCCTCCGTTGCCCCATTCATTCGTTGCGCGTAACCCGTGGGGGGAGATAGAGCGCGCGTGTGGCACACAGCAGCCGTGCTCTCTTTCTCTCTCTCTCCATGAGACTTCACATGCGATGAAGCTCGGTCTATGGGAAAGAACACCAGTCTCGACGTCTACACCGTCTCGCAATTCCGCGTTCTTTTCCCCCCTGGAAAACTTGGCAAACCTCCACTGTTGCGTTGCAGAGCATGGCCAATTAGATTGGAAAGCGTGTCACACGCTTTTTTTCCCCTGAGATGGCATACTAAATGTTTCAGGGATGATCTCTAGGAAAGAAATCGGATATACGAGGTCGTCCGTTTGTAATATGCTGTGGTTGGGCTTGGTGCGTGCTAAGTCACGGCACGATCAAGCACTGTATGATGAAATCAGATTCAAGCATTGCGCTCGTACAGCGAATCCTCCGTCGCCCAAACATCGGTAGTTCTAAGAAACGTGAATTGATACTGCAAATTATACAAAAAGATCAAAAGCTGCAGTGACCAAATTGAATTGAACGATGCCCTAAATGACGCACGATGGTGCTCTAACTGCAAATGGTGATTAATTCAGACAAAACAGTCGCGATGAAAGTCGCAAAAGAGAATTCGCGCCTGCCCTTCCATTATGGTTACAACAACATCGTGCTACAATATGTAAGGCAGTACAAATACCTTGGTGTGATTATAAGTTCCGATCTTAGTTTGACTGTACACATAGAAAACGTAGCAAATAAGGCCTTAAAGAGATTGTTTTTCCTTAAGTGGACACACTGTGACACTAAGCATCTTGCATACGTCGCACTTGTCAGACCGATCTTGGAGTATGCCAGCGTAATCTGGTTCCCCTTCATGGGCAGCGGTATCAGTACGCTTGAGAATGTACAGTGTAAAGCGATTACATTTATTTTGAAGCCGTAGCGCTGCCTTGACTCCCCAACTGAATTACTACGCCGAGCTGGTTTGCCCACACTCGAAAGTCGAGCAAAAATTTGTCTGAAGTTTCTATATCAGTAATTGTACAATTGTTTTAAGATAGACCACACAAGATACGTGAAAACCAAGGCGACACGTCACACACATGATCACACACTCCGAGAATGCTCGTCCAACAACAACACATTCTAATATTCTTTTTTTCCTAGATGCATTCGAGAATGGAATGCCCTTGACCAACTTGTAGCCGAACAGCGTACAGTTGATGACTTTATAGAAATGTTGCAATATACACAAAGCATTTGATACTAAGCCTGATAAGATAGTATGCACTGTATTTTCATTTGCCCCCTTGTATTGGGTTGATTGTCAATATTTGTATTTACACCAACTGTGGCAAGTCTGTAAACTTTTCTCTACCCATTTTTAGGATTGTATAAAATTAATATTGCATCCGCTGTCACCTTATTCATGCATGTAGTTTCCTTTACTTAACTTGTAATTGTTCATCAATGCTGCTCGGACCAAATTGTACTGTATTGTTACTTTTGATGTGGCTGCTGCTTGTGCTTTCTTTTTTTGCTCCCACTCGTGTAAAAAACCCTCCAAAGGGTTGACAGTATGTTGGAAATAAAATAAACAAAGTATGTCGGTTCAGGAAAAGAAATTGAGGGTCCCCTTGAGGTATGGGACTTCTGAATTTTTTTTGCACTTGTTAACTGTGTTAAAAATTGATCTGTGTCCTACACATGGTGTTTGGTACACACTTCATTTGAAGAAAAATGTTAGTATTGAAATTCCACAATGGACATCTTGCACTTTTATTGCCGTGCATTCAGGCAGAGAAATCCGAGTACGACTGAGCAAATGTATCTAGCAATGTCTACTGTAGAGGAACAATTGATGGCCTTCAGAGCTCGTGACATGTTCTTTAGAGCACTCATCTCTGCGCTCCTGTCATCTCTCTAAGCTTTGCTTACTCACTTTGCAACAGTTACGTGCTCTTCGAAAGGTCTTAAACTTGTTTCATCTCCGGCCCAGAGACCTAATCCATTCATTTGAAAGCTTTCGGTTGTCTACACAGTGGATGCAATTAATGCTGTAGAGATTTCAAAAGCCTGAATCAACCGGACGTTTCTGAAGCTAGAATTAGATTCCCCCGGTGCCCCGATTAAGAAAAGTGGATATTTTCATTGCAATTTGTGGTAGTTGGCAAGATGAGGTTTCTTTGAAGAAACCATTATGAGCTCTGAAAGCCATCAACTGTTTCCCTACAACGGACATTATTTCTCATTGAGGTTGCTCGGTCGTGATAAGATACCTCTGCTGAAATGCTCAGCTATAAGAGTGCAGGTAGTCCATAGTATAATTGCAATATTTTATCGTTGGTCCAATAAATTGGGTACATAAATTGTGTGTACGAAGACATGTAAAGAATCCGGTGTTAATCAGTTCTTGTTTATTGGGAGGCTGCATTGTTTTATTGGAATGAATAATGTCATGAAAGATTTGGCTTGCTTGGTCTACGAAGATGGTGAAAGTTTGGTCTGTTCAAGTAACGGTGAGCGATAGTATGATCCGATGAAAAAAATATGCTTGTGGAAATAACTATCATAAATGTTCATATGTGCACAACATAGGCAATTTTGGTATCCCATTAACAATAGGCTGCAAGTCTAGCACAGTCACAAAAAACATGCACTAGAAGTCGCAGTTCAGTTCTATTTGTATTCTGACTGTAGGATCCTGTTTTCTTTAGCCTCTTACTTTTTAGCCTTTAGCCTTTTACCTTTCTTTAGTGGCTATGCTGGTGTTATGAAATGGCTGGATTGTTTAAGGAGCAACTAAAAGCACGCTTGCAGCAGTGGTCTCTTGAACATTGCCTGTTAACATTTCTATGTACGTGGCCCATTGTGGACTATGGCAGGAGTGGCGACATATGCGTCAATTGCAGACAGAGAATCTGTTATTGGCACTATGAACGATTTGGGGCTATGCATTCCAGTTGTAAATTGCTGAAGGGAAGTAGCTGTATTGGTACAAGAATAATATTGTGCTAGTGACTACTAGTTCAGGAAGGTTAAGCAAGGCTGAAAAGTGTTTTCTAAACATGTACAGCATGGGAAACAGGAACGTCAACCTTTCGTTGCGGTGGCAGAGTGGTTAATAGAATGGTATGGTGGCTGCATTATCTAAGTAGTACTACTCATCAGGAAAGAAAATCGAGTCCAAACAATGTCTGTATACTCACTTAAGTAGTGGTCTAAATGGAGATGCTACTTTTTGTTATCGCATGGTCTAACCCCATTGAATAAATACATTTAGGTAGCGGCTGTCATATGTTAGGGGAGGTCATTCTCATCGTGATGTTGGGTTTGTAAAAAAATTTGGATTATTTCTCACAGTGGCTTTAGCATATTAATGCCTATATGCATTTCCCTATCTCCAACAGAGCAAAACCATCTAATCTCATTCAACATTGATTCACTGACGATGATCCTACAAAAGCATTATGTATAATACTGAAGTATGTCTGCATTAAGAGAGTTCATATCTATTGAGTTTGCTTCTTAATCAAGAAACAGCATGAAATGATCTCTGCTGCCCTGGAATGAAAGTCATGACAGGTTGCTTGAGTAAGCCTTCTGAAGAGTTAGATACAAAATTTTCACACAGTGTGCCTAAATATTTAACAAGAAAATGCATCTTCTTTTTCTTGTTGGACATAAATTTTTAAATGACTGGGCAGCTGTAGCACTGCCCCATTTTTCTTTTTTGTCCTGCGTTTGCACACTTCCAAATTCTTCAATTTGACGACGTGCACCAATCAGCTCAAAACAAACATACCTTTGCAATGTTCTTAGCCTTAGCAGGACGAAAATCCTCTTATGTCATTCTCTGGTCAGTTACTTATTTAGGCTATTCCTTGAAATACAAATTATGGCAAATTGTATAAACGCAGGGTACCACATTGTATTGCAATCTAAACGAGTAATTTATTCTGGTTTTTACCAGATTTTGGAGTTGGAATGGCCCCCAGCCGTTTTCTTCTTCACTGAATGTTATGTCATCTTACTCCGGTTTTAGTGTCCACATCACTTGCATATTCATCATTTTATGCATCGAACTTGAAAATTCTTCATATGTTGCCTGGATGTGTCAGCATTGTCCGTATTATTTATATCACATCAGGAAGACTTTAATTACCTACCTGTGATGCTTGTTGAAGGTGGTTAGGCCTTCATCTTTTGTCATCGCACAGTTTTCTGGAGTAATGCCAGGTGCTGGGCACATCGTCCTTGCTTGGAAGAATCCCCCTCTGCTGTCTGTGCTCACTTCCTCCTTTGCCGGTTAGCTACTCATTGGACTCTGCTGCTGCAGTTTTTGTTGTATTACCAAGCGACTTGTAGCTTTCGTCTCGCCTTCACCTCTTGTAGTAGTTAGGGGAAGTGGCTTACTTGGTGTATCGTTTGCATGGCAGAATACAATTCATATGACTCTTGAATTCCAGGGTATTATTCAAAGGTCACTGTGCAGTTGTGTGTTACAAGCTAAATAAGATTAGGTAAAGGAAGGCATTCGAATATAAAAGGCATTCGAGAAGCTATACAGCAGCAAACATGTGCCTTTTGCGATGTCAGTGCAGGTGCCTAATAATAATAATAATATTTGTGAAATATTCAGACAATGTATGGAATGAGTAATGCTGTATAGGTAATCTGAAAATGGTTGAAGATATTATTCAGAAGAAAAATGGTTCGAATAAAAATGTCGTGTGAGTCAACGTAATGGCTCCAGGAGGTGTCTGACCTATGGGTTACAAGAACTTTCAATGCAGTTTCATTCATAATATGAGGGAATATTTACAGTAGCTGGTTCATGGAGCTGATCGTTTTATAATGAAAGAATTCTCTTGTTTCTTTAGCAGCAAAATATATACACTGACGATGTTGCTGCCTTTAACTATGTGTAGGTAGACCTAAATGCATATGTAAAAGTATGGGGACAGAGTTCGAAATTTTAGGTTACTATAGTAGTAGCTTGCCTACAAATAGCTTCACTTCTAATGCTCCTTTCACACGTACCAAGTGCACTTTGAGCGAGTGTACTTGTGCCCTTGTGTACTTTGGTGGTTCGCTGCATCATGAGAAAGCGAAGTGTACTTGGTTCGCTGCGTCATGAGAAAGCGAAGTGTACTTGTACTTTGGAAATTAAGGCAGTGGCAATTGGCCGAGTTGCAGCACAACGTATATTTATTTTTGCGCCTGTCTCATCGTGGGACCATGTTGTCTTCGTGGAAGTAGCACCTGTGGCACAAGCCATCTAAATGACTAGACAACTCACCTACACAAGTGTGCTTGGAAGTAAACTACTCGACAGTGAGAGTAGCGAGGTTTTTTGTTGTAGTATTACTTGTTTTAATACATAGTGGTATTCCTAATAACAAAAACAATGGTTTAAAAATGGTATGAGTGCCACTTAAGGCATCCCCATTTCTGTACAAGCCACTGGTACCAAGGCTACACACTTCGTCGCGCAAGTGTACACAAAGTACACTTGCCAGCAAGTGTACTTTGCAGCGAGTGACACTAAACTTTCTTGTGTGACAGGGAGCAAATGACACTCGCGGCGAATTGTACTTGCTCAAAGCGCACTTAAGTTGCCACGTGCGATAGGGGTATATGGAGCTTGCATGAATGGCGGCGACGCTATGCACTCTCGGTAGGCAGCCATTTTTTTGTCAGAGGCTGCTGAGGAGTGCAGCAGCGCAGGTGTGAATGCGAGCGTTGGTGTAGCTTGCAGAAACATGTGTGAGCGCAATGCAATTTTAACTCCAAGGAGTGCCAATAGATGGAATCTACATGTCTTGAAATAATTCTGTCTTATATTTTTCTCTAGTCACCTTTAATTTTTTCCTGCTTGATACACATATGGTTGTTCAGTAAACAGCTGTATTTCTGAGAAATAGGTTTTAAATATACACGCACACACGTCATTAAATCTAAGTCACATCTGCCTCGAAAATAATTTTTTATATCCGAAAAGTCAAAATATTGAACACTGTATTTATAACAAAGGTATTTTTCACTTTGTTATAACCGATGATTTATTATATTGAGGTTTCAGTGTGTGTGTGTGTGCATGTGTATATATAGATATATTTAGAGTGGAAGTAATGCTTGCCTTCCTAGATCCTGTGTGCGTGCAAGCCATTGTGTTACGGACAGATGTCAAAAGCGTGTCGCCAGTGAAAAATAGAAGGCAGAGGCTGCAGGAAACTGAGCACATGTGTTGGTCAGTCTGTGATCTGACATTTATATATGTGGAGGGCGTGTGCCAGATTATTATTTTTTATTGTGCTGTTGGGGCTTCAGCTTTGCTTTAGAATCTTTCGAATGTAGTGGCCTTTTGAAAGTTTTTTTTTTTGTCAGCATATAGTGGGGAGGGACTAAAGTTCCCAGTTGTGTTATAAAGCACAGTAGCTCGGATAATAAAAGAGCAACTTCCCTGTATTCGTGTAAATGCAGTCTATTGAAACAACAGAAACAAGGTACTGAAGAACTAGTGATTACTTCATAATAAAGTTTTTTGTTTGCGTATAAATGAATGCTGCTTTCTCTAAATTTAATTCTGGAGAAGTGTACTGTTGAAGAACCAGCTAAAAAAATTGAGTTGTGAGCATGCTCTGTTAAGATCCCTGCTTCCATTTGTGCTGCATTTAATAATTTGCATGTCCAATACAGCTGCCGCTTAAGTAGCTTTTAAAAGGCTTCATGTATGAGCGGGACAGGAATCAGTGTTTTCAGTTCTCATTATTTCAGCTTTGACTGGCGAAATCATAAATAGTATAAAGCGTGCAGTTCAGTGGGTTCAAAGAGTATGGTTTGTTCCTTTCAGGGTTATTTTTTTATAACCTGTGTGTGCAAAGCACTGGTTTATGAAGGTGAAAATACTTTGAGGTGGTCAAAGTAGATAGGCACTATTTGTGATTTGAATAGTTTTTCAAATAGTGTTTAAACGCGTTGCACAAATTGTGTGCAGTTGGACATAGAACTGAAGTACAGTAAAACTTCGTTCATTCGAACTCGGTTATTTGGAAATCGCACTTAATTTTAAGGATTTCCACGGTCCCATATTTTGCGTGATAGGTGTGAAAGGATAATTTGAAGCGGCGGCCGGCACCAGTCCGGTTAATTCGAAAACTTAGGTTGCCATGTGCCATTTCGATCCCAATTTCGCCGCGGAATGACTGCTATTAATAGCCACAAGGCAATGCAATGTATCGATGCTAATGAGACAGCTGAAGCATCCCAGCCTGGCTACTTCCAGGGCAAAAAGAAAAATGGTGTCGTGATCAACTGAAACGTGCGCCTGAGGAAAAAGAGTTGTGCTTTACTGCAACACAGTTGTGACACGCGGGCTGCTTATTACATATTTCTTGCATCATCTGGCTATGGTTTAAGAATTCTGAATGGGATTGTAAAGAAATAATAAAGGACAGTTTAGCGGAAATTGCAATGTATGCGAACCTCCGATTGCTCCAGCAATTCGCGTCTTTGCACTGCTGGCGGAGTTTTTGCCAGCAACACCTACTTCGAAAACTAAGTTCGAAAGTTTCAAAGATATTTCCTATTGTTGTGCGATCTATGATGCATGTAGCCCTCGTATCCTAATTGACCCGTGTGAGTGCACTTTAAGATTAATTTTATTAACGTGCAGTTGTGCACTCTGTGAAAGATCGTGCGAGAGGAAATTATGCAGCACACCATAGTTTATTCTTGTTCTGTGCATGCTGCCTGTGTGTGCATTAGTGAACAAGAAACATGTGGTGTGCATTGCTGGTCTTGATTAAACTAGACCTGGCGCTCCTTCATTCAGAATCACTGGTAACCGGCAAAAGCCTCCCGGGCACTCACCATCAGATTGAACTGAATAACTAAACTACTGTAAGCGTTAGGTCACAACATAGCCATAAATGCATGAAATGGCTTGGCATAATACTTTTCATGTACACTGACACGAAAACTTTGTAGTTCAAACAATTAGTTTGTGTTCACTACTGCACATGTTTGGGCCACTCCAGTACTTTCGGAAATCCCGCAAAGCTCTGTTCTTGGTCCTTAATTTTTTCTTGTTTACATCAATGACATCGTTCAGAACATACCTGTTAAAATAAGGCTCTTTGCTGATTATTGTATTATATACTGCAAAATTACCACGCCCCAAGACCACATAACAAATAAATCTTTGCACTTAATTCAAACATGGTGCACAGACTGGCAAATGACCATCAACAAAAAGAAAGCTGTTGCAATGACAATTAGTTACAAAAAGCACCCTATAACGTTTTTTTTACTGTTTTGGTAATGAAATTCTGGAAGTAGTAACTAACTATAAGTATCTGGGAGTCATCATTTCTCACAATCTTAAATGGAATAACTACATACATAGAAAAACGACGAAAAAACTCGGATACTTAGGAGGCGCTTGAGTAAGTCCTCTCCAGAAGTTAAAATGTTAGCCTATAAAACATTTATTCGGCCACTCCTGGAATATTGTGCCGCTGTTTGGTATCTATGCACAAAAATAACCATTTCAGTATTGGAAAAAATCCAGAGGAAATCAGTTAAGTTCATCTTTAATCAATACAGCTGGGAGGTATCAGTCATATCTCTTCTAGAAACGGCTGAGCTGGAAAAATGAGCAAATCGCCAATACCGCGAACGAATGAAACTATTTTACCTTCTTTATCATGGACATTTAGGTATCAAAAAGAATACATATCTAAAAGACTCCCACCGGCAACCTACTCGGTCCCTTCATAATAAAAAATTAACCAAGTTCTCTAGTCACACCAACATGTTCCAGTATTCTTTTTTCCCGAGAACTGCAACCAACTGCAATTCCCTGCCCTCAGCTGTGGTGGAATGCCCGTTGCTATCATACTATCTTACAGGCCCTTCAGTCCATGGAACATAGCTCTGACATAGTTTTACATGAACCCTTACGCTAGTTTTCTTCTATATGTTTACGTACCCATCTTTTCACTGGTTGTTTAAATATCTTGCTGCTTTGCTTCTATGAATAATTCGTTGTACTCTGCTTCATTTGTTATTATCGCCGCAATGCTTCATGTGTGTTTGTAACCTTTTCTTTTGTATTCACTTGTACCCACTTCTGTCAAAGGTCTGAAGACTGGCAGTATTGTAATAAATAAATAAATGACGGATTTTCATACAAATATGATGCTGTTATGAAATATGTTTTGGTGGTTTAGTTGCTTAAAGGGCCACACATCAGGCCCCATAGCAAATTTTAGTTGGACCATAAAAGTTGTTGGGTGTCCAGTGAGGAACATTTTGCCATAATATTTTTAATTGATTCATTACAAGCTGAGAAAACTGTTTTTTTTTTTTGAAGCGGCGCGAAAAGAAAATGAGAGGAGCTCGAAACCCTTGCCGCTCCTCCGCGTAGCCTTCGCAAACCAAATGTCTTCCCTACCCTCTCCGGCATCCGACCATGAGGTTACGTACGCATGACGTGCCCGAACAAGCTCAACCCCCGTTCACGGGACCGATGTTTATTTATTTTGACCAGCGTTGTTTTGAGGTGTACTGCCTGTTTCTGCGGAATGGCTTGGAAACGCTGGCTTAGACGTGATAGAATAGATAGCACGAGTGTGCGAATGCGTAGTAGCGTTCCACAGCTGTCGTCTGCTCGATGTGCTGACCGCGGGGACATGAACGCATGCGAAACGCTGGCACATTAGCCCCGCATCGTTGCAATTCACATAAAAAAAATGAAAGGAAGACTCGCACATTTTCTTATTGCATCTTATTATTTGTTTCAAGTTCTCTTCATCTTCTATTCATCTATTCAAGCAACAAATTGCATAAATTAAAGCATGTCGTGTTAAATAATTAAGCCATGTCACGTGGTATGCTGTTCACGTCAGAGCAGAGTTGTCTACTTAGATGGGCAACATCACTGCATTGCCGTGTATGTAGAGCCATTCATACGCGCACGTCATGCCCTCATTCTCTAGGCGCCCATGCGCAAAAGGAAGGGGGAGCAGCGTTCATCTTGAAATTAGATCTATTTGCGCAGTGTGTAGCGTTGCAAATTTTGGCAGACGTGATCATGAACGCCTCATCTATGCATTGTGCTTGTCGGCTCAAAATTGTCAAACCTGGTGAGTGGCCCTTTAAAGGGACCAACAAGCTAGAATATTTGGGTGTTCTGTCAAATATTATTAAATGGATAGGAATAAATGGATAATATCAAATGGATAGACAGGCAACAATTTATACAAGTATCAGGTGAAACCTCAGAACTGCTGCGTGTGGCTTCTGGAGTGCCCCAAGGAAGTGTTTTGGGACCTTTGTTGTTTTTAATTTATATTAATGATTTGGTAAATTTAATTAATAATGGTATTTGCATTCGACTGTTCGCAAATAACTGTGTTGCTTTTGAAGAAATTTGTTCTCTAAATGGCCATATACTATTACAAGAAATCCTACTGGCTGTTTGGGATTGGTGTATTTGATGGCACATGGAGTTAAACACAGAAAAGAGTGTACTCTTGCATATTACAAGAAAGAAAATGCCCAGTATGTTCACTTACTCTATTAACCAGCGTGATATACAGGACGTTAGACAAATGTAGATATCTGAGTGTCACTAGATAGATCTGAGTGTCAGCTTGTAATACTTGCATCAGAACTAAATTGAAATACGCTTCAATTGTATGTTACCGCTATAACAAAAGTGATGTTGCAGAACTAAAACGGGTTCAAAGGAAAGCAGTGCGCTTCATATTTAATAAATATAGAATGACTGACTCGCCTTTCTTATTATTGAGGCAACCTAACATGCCATCGTTAGAATTGCTCAGAAAGGTCAATAGGCTGATTTTTTTCAAAATTGTCTTACCGTAAATACAAAGGTAAGCTTGCCTGATTGTGTATGTCCACACACAGCTAGTAAGACTAAACACAGCCACAGTAGGGAACTTGCCCCGATTTTCGTTAAAACGAAATTGCATAAATGCAGCTTTTTCCCTGGAGCTGTGTCTGAATGGAATGCTCTGCCCTCCACTGTTGTTGATGCCAATGACTTTGTATGCAAACTGGAAAATCTATATTATCTGTCATGGCCGTACTTGGCATTTTTTCTTGCATTCCCATTTTTTTCAAAGGTTTTTTATGTTTTTTTCTTTTTGCTGTGATTGCGATGTTTTGTTCTTTATTATGATTCCGTGATTGATGTACAACTTCTCGTGCACGGACCATGTGGTGGTCTGCAGTATTGCTAAATAAATAAATAAATAAATAAATAAATAAATAAATAAATAAATAAATAAAAATAATTGTCTAGAACATGAAATGACATGACTGCATGGATGGAAACATTGTCCCTTATAGTGGCTCAAACCAACCCTGTTTTCTCGGAAGAAGTGGAGTTATATGTTAATTTCTTTATTGAAAATCTTGAAATGTTCTGTGGCACCATCTGGTGGCAGAAACTTGAGTAATCCGATGGGCCCTGTCTTGTGACCGTGAATTAGTGTATGCGGTCAACAATCTTTGTTGGTGTTGAAATATTGTTTGCTTCCTTATATTTAAAGATATTACTCCACAACATTGTACATGTAGACCTATATTAGCAGTGCGCATTAAGGTGGGGCTGCCTTTGCATGACGTAATGATGCCGTGCTCGTCAGCACGTCTTGAGCAACTTTTCTGCGTGCTCATGAAGCCGTGCATGCAGTTTCTAGGTCGCGAAAATTTGGGGTGACGTGGTTTTTCAATGTACAACTTGTCTCTGAAATGACATGTACTGCTACTCGGCACAAACTGTGCATGTGTGCAGTGACGTCTTCGGTGACTTGGCTTTGCTCGTGTGTCGTGAGAGTAACAATGACGGGACAAGGCATCCTCAACACAGGTGCAACAACCTTGGGCGCAGGCGCACACAATGCGGTACAAGTATAAAGAAGCTGTATAGAGCCACATCTTCTCATTGTAACGGCTTGTTATTTATAAAAATAGTTGTAAAGCTAAGAATAAACGCGGTCAAGCATAGTTACAGGAACTCCTGCGAAATAAGAATGACAGCATGCACTAATCGCCAGAAAGGCTACCGACATCGCTGTCGATTCTCAGCGTTGCTGGATGAAAGGGTTCATCCGTGTTCAGAGCTTTTCTGATTGAGAAATACTGCTTATGAAATCACTGTGTGCTTTTGGGATTAACTACAGCAGCTACAAACACTATGAAGGGTGAACTGCCTGTTGCGCCGGAGAAAAAAAGCAGTTGTCCCTTCAACTGATACATGAAGAATACTTGTGCTGAATACTGGAAAAAGGGTTACATGTGACCTGTTGTTGTTTATCTGTCATTCTCTCTTTCTATTTGTATGATGAGAAGTCATTCTATAACTATTTCAAACACTCTTGACCCATGCAACTTCTTAGAATACCACTGTAAGCTCGTCTATATAATCGGTTCCCATCTTGTTTTGATACCCTGTGTGAATCGCACGTCATCATTGATATTTCAACAGTTACATCTTCAGACCATATTGTATCAAACATTTTTCATCACAACAGTGGCCACTTCTCTGAATGCCATATCAAGAACATTTACGAAGTCGATTTTCAACACGATTTCATATTTTCATTCATGAGCACACTGTTATTCAAGCAGTGTTGCTAGAGCCACTGTTTTAACAAGAGGTCTTCACTTCGTGATGAATCCCCTTACCATCACCCTTGATGGAGATGGGTTGAAAATTGGCTCCGGTGCCTGACGTCTCATCGTTTCAAGCCCATTCTTCCCCAGAACTTTTACCTTTGAATTTTTATTTGTGTGTAATAATAATGACAGCCTGTGCCTTCCCCTGAACTTTTGCCTTTGAATTGCTATCTGTGTGTAATGATAAATTACTTGGGTTTTGCGTCTCGAGGAGATCACAATACGAGTAAGAGAGACATCGTGGTGGAGGGCTTCCGAAATTTCCACCGTCTGGGGTTTTTTAGGGTATACCGAAATTGAAGTGCACGGGTCTCTAGCACTTTGCCTCCATCGGAATACGGCATTCGAATACGGCTGCTGTGGCTGGGACTTGATCCTGCTGACCTTTGGGTCAAAATACGGCTGCTGTGGCTGGGGTGTGATCCTGCTGACCTTTGGGTCAGCATTCTAGTGCCATAATAGCTCTTGACACTGCAGTGGGATTATTTGTGCGTAATTTAAGTAGTCTTCATAAAAATGCTCTGGGGCAAGTGTTGAAGCTTTATCTACTGTGATAACTCAGTGGCTAACATGTTCTACTCAAGGATGGGGGTTGGAATTCTTGCATTCAGGCATCGTTGCTGGAGGGTTGGAATCGTGCCACTCAGGCATTATTGCTGGAAGGTGTTAAATGGGAAAAAAACTCGTGTACATTGGTAAGAACCTCGGGTGGTCAATATTAACCTCTAATTCCCGTTATAACATGCCTCTGGATCACATCGGCTTACCCCAGTGTCTGTAAGTGTTGAAGCTCATTTCTTTCTGTCTTGGTTGTGTATCCTAATATTTCCTTTTGTCTTTTGTTGTGGTGCAGCGTAACTCGGTGGCGCCTCCCTGGGGGTCGGGGCCATGATCGAAGTTGGTGGGGAGTCCAATGGAGAGCAGCCGGGCACTGACCATGAGTCTTTACAGTCGACTACCCCCGCCGTCGCCAGTCTCCTGCAGGCCACCCAGGCTTCAGGGGACCTCCTCGCTCACTCCAGGGCCCCTCAGGTACCAACCATGGGCTGGGATTTTACACTGATGCAGCTGCAATCTAACCAAATGAAATTAATATTCCTTGACTGTAAAGGAAGGAGCACTGCATAAAAGCTGCTAAAATTAGTAGCTTCACGAGGTAGTTACCTGTATTAGTGGCAATTGTGATGCGCAGAAATATACAGAATTGCAAAAACTTAAGCAGGTGCAGTAACGTAATTTATTACATACATAAGTTGGAGTATAGAAGTACATAAAGATACCATGGTTTAAGATAGAAATGCATAAAAATGGCTTATACGATATGGTTTAAGCAAGAATACAAAGCATGAATATATAAAATCTATAGGGAGAATTTAGTAATCCATCATTCTATTCATATCATTGCACGAAACATAAATGCTACAGAAAAATTAAGGTCAAGCATTTTTGTGATTGCATGTAATTGAATGGTGTGAGAAACAAGTGGAGCATTGGTTTTCTGTAGTTGATATGGCAGCCGTTCATATGCCAATTGCCATGGGACCGTTATTGTGAACTTTCTACTCTGTCAGGTCCTGTTGAGAAATGGGCTCTGTGGTCAGTGGCTTCACAGGAGCTGGAAGCTGGGTGGAGTTGGGCATATTAGGTTCTTACGTCAGTGAACACATTGACACATCATTCCTTGAATTTTACACACTTACATTTCAACTGACCGCCACGATGAGAATGGTTTGCGTCTCCTTTTGGAACTAACTTCCATGCTGCTGTAAAGATGTAGATTTGTTTCTTCAATTAACAGTTGGCCTAGCCCTTTAATAATTGCACACATATCTTGCAAAGAAGTTATTTGAAGTCTAAATTAGTGTCTTCAAACCATCTGAACAGAGTATCATTGGAGCAAAATTTGCTGTGAAATTAGAAGAAAGTGCTGTGAAAGCATCCCCTCATTCTCTCTCGTGCCTCTCATCCTTATCACGCATCCCGTTCAGGCCCAATCTGAAAGTGCCAGCACCTGAAATTTATTGTCAAAACTGATTTTCTTTCCTGTTTAATGATTGCATACACAACTGTGTGCACGACACCCATGATGATTTTCAGGTGCCCGCGAACAAAATCATGGCCTTTAATGTCTTGATTTGCCATTTGACAATGGTGCCAGCGACTATCAGAGGTCTGTGAATGTTGCTTATAGCTGTTGGCTAGTCTGGGCTCATCATCAGAAGTGCTTCCATGGCATGTTCCCTGTGGTCTGATTCCTTGCCTTTGTGGTTCTTACATGAGTGAATTATTCTCAAGTGTGGTGTTATGAACTAGAGCCACAAAACGTCTGAGGAAGTCCACGTACACTCTGTTTTAGCCCGCTTGGAATTTGACGTTAGGCTTGCGGGACTAAATATGTACACGTAGTGAACTAGCCGAGAAAATGCTGTGGTCTTCCAGCCTGCAACACTCGGGTGTTCTGCGAGAGGTGCACTTGTTGTGCGTGACGGGGTGGTTGTGGCTCAACGCAGGTGCGCGGCATGGTCTCATCTGCGGAGGCCTCGGCCCACGAGGTGGCCACCACGGTGGCCGTGGTGACCAGCTCGGATGTGTCCCTAACTGGGTCGCCCACCTCCTCCTATCAGCACTATTTGGCTCCGACTACAGTGTCCATAGGAGGCCATATCGAGAACATCACCATTCCGGCACAGGTTTCTGGTAGGCCTCCCGTTTCCTCAAAAAATGTCGCTTTAACTTTGCTGTCGGAATGGCATTCCTTTGCGTAGTGGAAAATTTTGTGTACGCCACCCAAAGCCACTACAAATGAAAAGTACAGTAGCGCTAGCGCTGTCCTTGTGTATTTTTTCGTTGGGTCCTCGTTGGGTGTGCACAAAATTTCTCACTATGCAGTCAAACCAACTAGCCCATCTTTCCGGAAATTCTCATTGATCTCCTTTCGTTCAAACTTTAGGGTGCTGTTATTAAAGAAAAAAAAAATGAAGAAGAGAGAGAGAGAAAAGTTGACATGAGTGAGTAACTTTAGTAAGTTATAAAAGTCCACTCCTGTATTAAAAAAAAAAGGATTCACTTAGCCATCAAATGCTCTGTCACCATCAAATGCTCTGTCAAATTACCGTCACGGCATCAGCATCGGTGTTACACCAGTTTATGCCTTATTCTCTTGAAAAAATGTGAGGCTGGTGTCATTACGGACATCGGTTGATGTCATCAGCGTACCATTATTTATGAAAAACTTACGAGTGCTGTTTAGCACTACCATAACAGTGCTGATGAAGCATCCGACGGTTGTGTGAATCCGGTCAAATGGTCCTTGACGTGACGCTGCTCCTATGCTGAGCTAACCCCAGTGCTGCCGAAGAAGTTTGTCTGCTTCAAGAATGGCTGTGGTGTCTCAGTGAAGTGCAATGATCGTTGAAGGGTTGATGTTGCCATCAGCTTTCCTGCGTAAGTTGGTGCAATGATCATTGAAGGGTTGGCGTTGCCATTAGCTTTCCTGTATAGAGTTGGTGCAATGATCGTTGAAGGGTTGGCGCTGCCATCAGCTTTCCTGCGTAGAGTTGGAATGTTGTGTGCAAGCACGTACTAGAATTTGTGGGGGTGCTATCACCCCTGTAAGCTTGTTTGCGTCTAGTAGGGGACACGTGTCTCGTGGATAAGCCACGTTTAGTGTTAACAGCTGCTGAGCGCAGTGCTCGCGAGAGTTCACTATCATAATCATCATGGTTAGCGTGGTAGCGCCAGTTAAGACGCCTGGCGGAGAGGATAGGTGGCCAGACTGAAAAGATTGGAGTCTCTTTTTCACGTGTGGCGATTGGTGTTAATGGTCGTCGGCTGCGGCGGGCCTGTGGGGACGGCGGTGGGGACCATTTCACATGGGCCCCTCGTGGTGAGTCGAGCATTGGGTATGCCGCCTTCATGTTACCTTGTTTGTTATGCTGATTGAGTGCATTGGAATATTCTATAAGGTTGTGTTTAGCGAGTTGATCACTAGTGATGCATTTGATTCGACTGACGATATCGTCAATGTAAAAATAATTGAATAAATCTGTTTGTTTGGTTTCGTCCGAACGTGTCGACTGTGTTCATGTGTTCTGAGTGCGTGACTCATTTAGAGACACCACAATTTTTAATTACAGGGGTTAATATACTTGAGAGAAGGGGACAGAGGGCTTAGGATGGGTGTTGATCTGTTTACGCGTTGTTGGCACGCTTATGCTTGTCCTGTATGTTGTTACTAAAGTCTTCCTCCCCCATCTTGGATCTGATGGATTGATATTGTCAGGCAGTTGGTTAACAGGTATTTTGTATTCTGCCTTATAGTGTAGACCCTCATTGAAATGAGCACTGTCTACATGATATGTATCTACTCGCTTGTATATACATGCATACAGTATTTTGCATTGTTATCCTTAGTATTGATTAAAATCTGCCCTCTAATTGTTATGTTATTACAAAGAGTGGTCACATAAAAGGGGGAAAGCATGACTTGTCTTTGCAGAGTGCTTCAAAGACGTGTTAGTCCAAAATTTGGATTTATGTTTTATTAGTTGTGTGTAAGGAGGAATTTCGTTATCCAAATGGTATTTGTGCACACACGGCTGGTTCATGCCATCACAGGTCCATATTTCTAGTTTTTTTTTCTAGATCCCCATTGTTTAGTGCTATCACCTCTGTTTGCTCTTGTGCAGTGACAAGTCCTGGTGTTGCTGTGGCAGCTGCCGCCACCTCACAGAACCTGGTGCGCATTTTGGCGGCTGCGAGCCAGCAGAACTACTCCTCTCCGTCGTCCACCCCTACAACCAGCCGGTTGACGACCACGGGGTTGGGACTGCCGAGTTCGTCCAGCCGTCTCTCTGCCACCAGCCCGGCTGCATTGCTGGCCACCACGCAGCCTCCTGCCCAACAGCAGGCCATCGTCATGGATACCTTGACACAGGACGAACAGCAGCGCCTGCTCTCGTACAGTAGTGGCGTGATGGCCAGCCCCTCGCCTCCTCGAACTCCTCAGCGGTCGCCGACCGTGTCGTCGTTGAGTGCGTTGCCCCCACAGTTTGCAGTGCCCCCCAAACAGAGTACTACTAATGTGCTACCTGTGCCCCCCCTGCCCCCTCCTCCTCTCCCTGTGTCCTCCCCCACGGCATCTACGAGTGGCACAGCAGTGTCCAGTCCCACTAGACCTGGCGGCCTCCTCCAGCTGGTAGGCGTCGAGTTGCCTCGTGCGGCCAAGCGCATCAAGCTGGAGGTGCGGCCGCCAGCCAACGAGGAAGTGGCTGCCATGCGGCAGCGGGTCTATGAGCACCGGTGCCGGGCGATCCTTCGCAACAAGAAACGCTATGTGGAACACCTGACGGAGTTGTTTTTTCTCCAGAATGGGGGAAACATGATGGACTACATTGCATGGAAGCGGCGGCCCACGCCGCAGCTGCTCGCGATGCTGCGGGCTCATGCACTTGACAGTGAGGACGAGGAGGATCCCGCCCGGTTGCTAGACACGCGGCCTCCGAGTGCATTACTAGCAGCAGCGACGGTCTCCTCAGCCGCTGCGGTGACTACGGCCGCTGCAGCGATGGCGGCAGCCGTGGTTACCACGACGGTTGTCGCCGGCATGCTGTCATCTTCGTCCCTTACGACAATGTCCACGGCGAATTCCGTGGCGACTGTGTCGACGGCGAATTCCGTGGTGTCAGCTACTTCGATCGCTGCCATTGCCACCCATTTTGCCGCGTCTACTGGTAAGTGCTACTGAGAGCATAAACTGTCACTTAGCCTCTTGTGTTTTTTTTTTCTCTTTGTGGGATAAAGAAATGTGAGTGACTTGTGCTAGCGATGCAAATCTGGACAAACTGTAGGGCTTGTGGCTGACCTGTATTATTAGCAAGGTCTTCATTGGCAATGCTTTAAATAGCATGGTTTAACGTCGAGCCAGTGCTCTATTTCAGATAAGTACATATGGAGGTTTTGACAGAGAGCGTGAATGTCATGAGCTGACGAAAACAACGCGATATCGTCAGCATATACGTACGTCTGAACATTCTCATTGCATGGGATTGAGCTTATTAAAATATTGAATAGTACCGGAGACAGAACAACGCCCTGCAGTACTCCTTTTGCCTGTTTATAAGAACTTGTCGAAACACCATTTTGTGAACAGTAAGATGTTCTATTTTCTAAAAATTCTGTTATCCCGGCATCTAAATAATTCGGCAAATTGATTGCTCTTAGATGACTGACTAGTACACTATGTTTGACGCTATCATACTTTTTTCTATGTCCAGGGTAACTAGAGCTGTGTATTGCCCTTGATGCTGCGCCAGATGTATGCGACTCTCTAGGTCGATGTGCGCTTGCCATATGGAACATCCCTGCCCGAATCCAATTTGACATGGGCGAAAAACCCTTCCTCTGTTGACATATGCGAACATACACTACTCTCTCTATTATTTTGACAAAATTGGAGGTTAGTGCAATTGGCCTGATATTGTCTAAAACGTAACTTTCACCTGGTTTTTTTAGAACAGGTATGGTTTTCCATTCAGATGGAATCCAAGCTTCTCTTATCGAATAATTAATCACATTAAGTACATCCTCCCGTGACTCATTGAATAAAATTTTCAGCATTGCTGAAGTGGCTTCAACTGGGCCTGGAGCCACCATTGGAAGTTTTCTCATAATCTCTGCCACTTCGTTTATCGATATTTCGGTGAACTGTCTCTTGATCGCGCGATTACTGAAGGGGGGTAAGGGTGCACGTTAAAGAACCCCAGGTGGTCAAAATTTCCGGAGCCCTCCACTACGGCGTCTCTCATAATCAAATGGTGGTTTTGGGACGTTAAACCCCACAAATCAATCAATAAAGAGGGGTAAACATTAGTCGAAAATCGCTTTTCCAAACCTTGAGTTATGCTTTTCAATGATTGCTTCAGTTCCTGAGATGATAAAACTATAGATTCAGGATTTACTGCTTGAGGAATTCGTTTATGTCTCAGATATCCAAATAGAGCTCTTTTGTTATTTGATTTTGAAAGAAATTCAAAATGCCTTTCATCATACTCTGCCTTTGCTCTAGCCACTGTGCGTTTAAAAGTACCTGCAATGAATTCCTTACCAGTTTTTTGGACACTGATTGTGTAATAGCTTCTTCCAGGCAGCTTTTCTACGCCTGAAATCCCGAGCACAGTTATCATTCCACCATCGCGACACAGGTGTTTGTTCAACTGATTGAACCTCAAATTTTGTTTTGCTACGCGACTCCTGTATAACTGAACAAATGCTCAATGCTTTTTGCTTTACCGTTGCTTCAGACAGAGACTCCATGAAGCCTCGCAAGCTCCTTTTAAAAATACTGTAATTTATGCATGTAAGTTTTCTAGTAGGAACAGGTATTAGTGGGCATACAATGTCAAATGTAACTGGAATGTGATCGCTATTAGTCGCAGTGTCAACAGTCGACCAAGATGAGATGCCAAGGCCTGATCCTGAAAAAGTCGTAAAGATGAGGATGACATCCCTCTGATATCAGAAAGGATACCCGAGTTATGACAAGTGAGACTATTACCCTGAGACCAGTCCCATAATTGAGTACCGCACGAGTCTGTCCTTAAACCCCAAGTTATGTGATGGGAGTTTAAGTCTCCCGCCAATAGGACATTATTACCGCTAATAGAAATTACTCTATCCAAAGAGTTTGTGGCATTAACCCCTGACGGATAATATATATTTGCTATGTGAAATGTTCTACATGAAGGAAGACTCAAAGAAATTACTAAAATTTCGTACTCTGGTGACAGAAGCTGAAGCATTATTTTTGCCTTGTGGCGAAATCTGGTAGAGACCAAAGTAAGTAACCCACCTCCTCTTGACAATCGATCTAAACGAAATGATCTATAATTTTTAAAATGAAAATACTGATCTGAAACTAACCAAATTTCTTGTAGCAATATTATATCGTTTTTTTTTTTCAACAATGAGACAAGATAAATTTGTGGACGCTACAAAAATAGAACAACAATTCCGCTGTAAGACTTTTAGCGGCTCAATGGTGGGATATACTAACAGTTGAAACAACCTTCTCTAGTATGCTGGCCTTTACGACCTTGCTAGACGGAGCCTTTTTTTCTTCTGTCTGTGACGACTCAAGAGAAGAGTTTAAGGGAGATCGGCTATGTTTCTGGGCATGCGAATTGATTTTTACATCAGTGTTGACACTCAGATCTATAGTAAGGAGGTGATCTCTCTCTGTAGGCTTATTAACCACCCGGTGTCTTCTAGGAGCACCCTATCATCTCTCGTGCTGCATCCTGCCTTCTGCTGAGATGTCAGTGTAGAACTTGTCTGAGAAGCTGCTGAGTTAATTGAGCACTCGTTATCTCATACAAACATTCTGAGAGGCTGGTAAATAACCTGTCCAATGCTTTTGATACTGCCTTTTCTACTGCGGCCTCAATTGTTTCGGCAAAGCTAGCATCTGCCATTGCATTTTGTCGATTGGCAATCCCAGCATACCCTTGTGTCCTTTCCTTGATAACTGTCATTGCTTCTCTCCTTGAGCATCGTCGCCTGTCTATTACTTCCAACAGTTGCTTCTCTTGAAAAGAAGTAAGACAACTGGAATAATTTGCTTTATGAGCACACTTACAGAGGCAGCACTTTTCAGCTTGAACCTTGCAATCAGCATGTGAGTGACCCTCACCACAAATGCAACACCGCATTCCAGATTTACACCCACCAGCACTATGGCCAAAATGCTAACAATTTTTGCATTGCAGGAGACTCGATGCTAATGGTTCCACCCTGAAGATTAGTGGCCAAGCTTTTATTTTAGATGGGCACGATGTTCCGGCAAAAGTTGCGATGACTGACTCGGTGGCTACCTTTACCTTGTCTACTACTCGATTGCACTGGTAGATAGCTATTACCCTAGCCAAGGAGAGTTTCTCAAGCGTTTCAGATGGACTTAGTTGTGAGTCAATTCCACGCACAACTCCGTTGGTGCATGCAAGATGGGGTGATATATATGCACTCACCGGGATAGAGGCAAATGATGAGCATTTCAGAAGATCCGCTACACAATCTTTGTCTGGTGATCGGCACACGATACCTCCGTGGCCAAGCTGTCGTACCTCAGTGACGCTTTTGTACTCAGAAGTTATCGCCCAAAGCTGCTCCTAAATTGCCTTAGGATTGTTCAACCGGATTGATCCACTACCCAAGGGCACCAGTGCAACGGGAATGCTGCAGCGCTGTTGTGTAGAAAGAGATTGAGGGAAATCTCATCTGATCGAAGAGAGGATGTCCATGCCAAACTGCCTTGCCCAGAAGAATTCCTGGACATTGCTGCGTTCCCTTGATGATACCCGAAAGTAAACTAACACAAGATAACAGATACAAATGGACTCAAAAGATATTGTCACGGTTATTAGCCGTAAACACAAAAGGAGGAAGAAGCCAGCATCACGAGCGGCAGTCTCTGGTGTTTTCCGAGGAAGATGACGTCGCGCGTCTGCTCTTGCACTTTGTTTTTGTGTGTGAATAGAGCCTTGCTGTTAACGTCGAGATATCAAGCTACCCGATTCTTAACAACCAAAACTACCAGCACCACCATTTCTCGAACAACACTGACCTTCCTTTTTTCTTCCGTCTAACGAGCACGTGAATACTCTTTGGTAAACTGCTACAAGCACACTTGCTAGGTACGCACTACACCATAAATAATCCTTTTTGTGTAGTAGGCGATCATTCACTTTGTTATCCTTCGTCATTCTTCGGAGAAGCGTGGTATCCACTACACACTTGCTAGGAATCTTGTGCAATTTTTTGATGCAATGACTGACGACGATGAAAATTATTCCTGAAGTGGTATGTGCTGCAGTTAATAGGTGATCACAAACAAGTATTTTCTAATTGGTTAGATCATTAGATGACTCACTCGTTATGCAATTCGCATTGTGTGATGGCTGGTTGTTCTAAAACACTTCATTACTCATATTAACGAGATTCCTTTCCTGACATCAAGCCTCCCTAAGACCAGTTCAGAAACTGTTTCCGAGCACTGGCGTGGCTCAGTGGTACGATACTGGGCTGGCATGCAGTGGACCTTTCGAATTCCGATGTGTATTGGTGTTTTTTATTTACTGAGTATTTTTCTTTTTTGCGATACTGGTTACGGATACCGGCGGCGGCAGCGGCGGACAACTGCGGCGGCATGCGTGTTCTGATTTCATAACAGTTTTCGCTGTAAAATAATATGGGAATAATAATAAATAATATGGGAATAATAATACTCATGGGTTCATTCAAGTGAAGGCAGCTTGTCAGTTTTCCTGCATCTTTGAAAGGGTTTTTTTATTTTTTTATTTTATTTGCAATACCCTCAGGGCCAAACGGCATCACAGAGGGGGTAGTGGTTGCGAAAGAAAAGACAAACATTTTTACAAATGCAGCGGCGAATCTTACATCGAGCAGAAGATCTTAATTATACAGGTTAGCTAACAGGCTTTATAGCAAACAAAAATGCGGGAATGATGAGAATTACATCAAGACAGAAAAAACGACAAGAAAATAAATACTGTACAGGAACAACACAGCATCGGGTAATACAATACTTTGTTGGCTGTAATTACACATAACTAGCTAAGACACTTTTGAAATGAAGGTGATTTACAATGGTTGCCGCTGATGCGGGAAGGCGGTTCCAGTCCTCAGAGGTGCGAAGTATGAAAGACTGAGAAAAGGCGCGAGTCCTGCAAGAAGGCAACCCGACCTTATGGGAATGATCCAGCCGGGGTGAGATATAACTAGGAGGCAAGATAAGACCGTCCCGCAGCGATGTGTGATGAAACAGCTTGTGAAACAAGTGGAGACGAAACATTTTACGACGGGATGAAAGTGAAGGTAAGTTGAGGCTAGATTTCATGGCTGTTATGCTAGCTGTCCTGTTGTAATTAGAAAGTATAAAACGAATTGAGTTATTCTGTACCATTTCAAGAGAGTGTATTAGGTTGGCATGACTAGGATCCCATACTGCAGCGGAATATTCAAGTTTAGGTCGTATTAGTGTAGTGTAAAGAAGAAGTTTCAAGAAAGAAGAGGCCGTTGAAAAGTTGCGGCGGAGGTAACCTAACATTCGGTTAGCATTTTTAATGACGTAATTACAGTGAACAGTCCAGGTCAGATCAGTTGTTATATGCACCCCAAGGTATTTATAGTTTGTCACGGATTGAAGAGGTGTGTTATCAAGGTAATAGTTTGGAAGTTGATGGTTCGCTCTCGAAACATGTAAAAATTGGAATTTCTTATTGTTTAATTCCATGAGCCATGTTTTACACCAAATAGAAATGGAGTTAAGATCATGTTGAAGAGAGGTAATATCGCCATCACAAGTTACCTCTCGGAAGATACGCAGTCATCCGCAAATAAATGAATATTGGAGGTAATGCAGGACGGTAAATCATTAGTGTATATAAGGAAGAGCAGTGGGCCTAGTACGGAGCCTTGTGGTACGCCGGAATGAACGGCACTTGGTTCAGAGCTTACATTATTAACTGAAACAAATTGAGAACGATTTTTTAGAAAACATTCGAGCCATGTTAGAAGCCTGGGATCTATATTAAGTTCATTTAATTTGTTCAACAGCAAGTTGTGACAGACTTTATCAAAAGCTTTGGAGAAATCTATGAATATGCAGTCGGCAGAGCTAGTTTGGTCGAGAGCAACGTTTAATTTGTGTGTAAAGGCTACAAGCTGGATTTCGCACGAGAATGTTTTTCTAAAGCCATGTTGGTGACGCGTAAAAAACGACTAGACTCAAGGAAGGTTGCAAGGTTAGAGTACAAAACGTGCTCCAGTATTTTGCATGGAATGCTAGTAAGTGAGATGGGTCGATAGTTTAATGGGGAATCCTTGTCACCGGACTTGTGAAATGGCACAATTTTGCCAATCTTCCATTCGATTGGTAATACGCCTTCGTGAAGAGACTGTTGAAAAATTTTAGTAAGAATAATGGATGAGTAGGCACAGGTACCTTTAAGGAACTTGGTGGTAATCAGGTGCAGCCCGGGGCGGACGAAAGTTTGAGGGACTTAATTATGTTTTCTACACCAACAGAATCTATCATAATTGGGAACATGATTGGGTAGTTATAGCATATCTTAGGTGGCAGAGGAACATTAATAGTGCGACAGAAATTGCCAGTGAAAGAGATGTTGAGAGATGAAGCGCACTGCTCAGGGGCTACAGCGTCTCCAGAGCCATTGATAAGGGTTATCGTTTGTTCACTACTTGGGTTTATGATGCGCCAAAACTTTTTAGGATCGTTGGATAGCATGGATGGAAGAGTGGTATTGATAAATGTGTCTTTAGCAGATTGGATGACTCTGATGTACTCAGCAGATGCTAATTTGTAGGCATTCCATCGGGCAGCGTTGTTAGAACGCTTTGCTAATCTGTATAGACGCTTCTTTTTGTTGGATAGCCGTTTAATGTGGTTATTAAACCAGGGGGCGTGTAAGTTTGTAGTGATAGAGCGGACGGGGATGTATTTGTTGGTCAGTTCATCTACCTTACGTATAAACAGATTCCAATTAGTTTGGACAGTGCGTTCATCGAAACCCTCCAGAAAAGTGTCAAGAAAATTGCACAGGTCATTGTTAATGCCTTCAAAACTTGCTTTATTATAATCGCGAATTATTTTGGTGCTCTTAAGCGGCTTCGGACGCGGGAGCTTAATGTTGAACGACAATAAAGAATGATCACTTAGGCCCGGTGCGTAGGTAATGTTCGAAACAACGTCAGGACTGGTTGTTAGTACGAGGTCAAGGGTATTGGCGGTTGAAAATGTTGTTCTTGTCGGTTCATGAACTACTTGAGAGAAAGAAAATACAGAGCACAGGTCGACGAATTCTTTGGCTAATGTTGATAGTGGAAGTACGGTAGGTGGCTCGGTAGCCCAATTAATATTAGGAATGTTGAAATCACCCAATAAAAATAAAGGCAGGCTAGGATAACGAGAAGAAACTGTATGTGTTATGTCATGAAGGTCACTTATGAAGTCGGAAGTGTGATCAGGGGGACGATAGCAAACGCCCACGATTATTTTCTGATAACCAAGTTCAATGATGGCCCATAAAATTTCTAAGTTGCTTGGGATATGAATACAGTGGGATTTGAGGTCTTCCGAAATTGCCAAAAGAACACCGCCCCCTTGACGGTTATTTCGGTCGCAGCGATAAATTGTGAAGTTACGAGTGGTTTGAAAAATTTCGTTGTTTTGTACCTGCGAGTGTAGCCAAGTTTCCGTTAATACGACAACATCGGCGCAAGTCGTATCTATGGCAGAAGCTAAGGAATCGCATTTGTTAATCACACTGGGAATGTTGGTGAAGAGAACTGATACGCAAGGAATGTGGCGACCACCGCCCCTCACGCCCCCCTATGCGCTAGACGAATGCGCAGCACTCCCTTGGTGTTTTACCGGCGCTACAGGGGTAGCGGTTGCACTCACGGTATCAGTTACAGAATTGTAGATATAGTGTTTTTTGTTCATTACGAGCTTGTTGTACCGAATCTGGAAATCGTCTGTGTGAGTCTTGGCAAATTCGTACAATTTCTTTCTTGCGTGACGCGTGGTAGGCGAAAAGTCCTCGCTTACTGAGACGTCTTTTTCCATCAGTTTTTTGCGCACGGAGAGTAGTTTGTTTTTAGTCTTAAAGTTCGAGAATCGCACAATAATTGGGCGACATTTACCTGGATGATATTGCCCCAAGCGATGCGCACGCTCAATTGCAGTCTCGGGTAACGGGTCTAAAACGTCACCCAAGACTTCCCTTACGTGCACCTCGGTTTCCTCCCACGTTTCGCGGTTGTCCGGTATACCTCGTAGAATGATGTTATTGCGTCGCGACCTGTCCTCCAGATCATCAACGCGTGATTGCAGGGTATCTTGTTGAGATGTTAATGTTTCGACGGAACTCTGAAGGTGCACGATATCTTCATTCATGTGATCAAATGTTTTAATTTTTTCTTCTACGGCGTCTAACCTCTTCTGAATAGCACCAACTTTTGTTTCAATGCTTTTCTGCCCAGTTTTTATGGCTTTTATGTCTGCTATTAGCTCCGCGTGGTTCTTTGCCGATTCTATCTGCTGGGCATGAACCTCCTTGAGAAGGCGGAAAAGAATATCTGTATGCTGTGTAGGATAATCGGGTAAGTCCTCTAGGTCAATAAAGGCCTGGGAACGGGTATTACGCGGCCCGGGATTTGTCTCGACATCACCAGAACACAGCAAAATAAGGATCATAGAAAAGCACTCAGAAAACGTTCCACATAATACGTGTGGGCAAGGAAGCAGCAGTAAATAGCGGTTATCACTTCGCTTAGCATGTAGCGAAAACCATTTACACACATGCGAAATGCAGAAGCGGGATGCGTAAGACATGATGTCGGCGCTGCCCGCTTGCCCACTGAAGCGGTAGTCGTGCCAGCAGCTGTTTAAGTAGGCCGCTGGAACTGGCGACGTCACCGAGGATGGTGCTGCGCCGGAATCCCGGCGTACCATGTCAGGCCAAGCGAAGAAAAAGCCATGTTCTTGATTACGGTCGTCCGAAGGTTGGCTCAGCGGTGGCAGCGGGACTGGATTGTCCGTTGCAGTGAGTATCGTCGGTGAAAACGGCAGCAGTAGCAGCGTAACCAAAGCCTGCGAAATGCAGAAGCGGGATGCGCGAGACATGATGTCGGCGCTGCCCGCTCGCCCGCTTGAATGATTTGTAATGCAGTGCATCCTGTTGGAATGTTTTAGTATGATTGAGTGGTTGTATGGCCCGTTATTCTGTGTAGTAGGTCGGGTGCACTGAAATGGAAGTGAGCGTGCATCGTTTGGCATTGTTTTCAATTTCTTGTGTCGTCAAATAACTGCACGCTTCTTTTGACATGGCTTTGAAAGCCAGACATATACCATTTGCGTAAGAAATGTGTTTCAGTACTTTTTTTAATTGCTGCCCAAATTATCACCCATTCTTAAAAGGTACAGCTATTAAAGGGACACTAAAGGCCAGTATTAAGTCAATGTTATTGCGGTCCAGAAACCTTGTAGTGCTACATTTTTACCAAGGAAGTGCTTATTTCGAAATAAAATCACAGTTTAGCGGTCTTTATCACATTAGCACACTTTAATCCTTTAACCCGCAGATCAACAATATTGTAGACCCAAGGAAAAAAACCACTCCTGTTCAAAATGCACGCATAATGTGAGCTTGTTTTGCTGAATTTAGTGGCAAAGGGACATGCTCTTGATTCTAATTTGTAAATAAGAGAACAGAGAGCGCCAGTTGATGTTTTGTTGACAAGAATGTAGCACGTGCGATGCGCTGATGTTCTCCGTGACGACGGATTTCTGCCTCACGTTCCAAGAGCTCCAACAACGTAAGCAAATCGAGATTTTTCAAATACGTAAAAGGAGGTGTGAGGAACCTGTACTACGACTGTCATGGCGTTTAGTTGAGACGCTGAGGAAGCAGCCCTTTACTGTGGTCCACAATATTGTCGAGCTGCCAGGCAAGGGTTGCAGAACACAACGCGTGTTGTAGAATATTCGGGTCGCGCGCTTTTAGCGTTGTAATTGTTAGATGCTGTAACATTTTCATCGTAAATAAAACCAGACAAGCTATCCCTTGTGCAGTCGAAGCCCTGAATACCGAGTAGTTTTTCCCCATCAAAACTTTGTGCCAGGAATAAGGTATGTTTCAAAGTGGAACAACGCGAGTGTATTTTCGTAGAACTCACTGATCTTATTCTTTGTAGGAATGTATAAAGACATCTTCTATGGAAAGTGGGGCATGGACAATGTGCTAGAGTGAGTGACGTACGTACGGACAGACAGACGGACAGACAGACACAGAGCCAGGCAGACACGCAGACGGACGGGCGGATGGCAGCAAGAACGAGCGGATGAACGGAAGCACGGACAGACAGATGGTCAAATGGATGGAAGCAAGAACGATTGGAAGAACAGATGCACGAACCGACGGACGCACGGACAGACAGAAGCATGGACAGGCGCAAGCACGAACGGATACTTCACCCCACTCATCATCATTCACTCTGTGGATATGCTGTGATTTTTTTCGAACCCCGCCTGTTCACCGTTAACTGGCTAATCAACAAAATTGTTGACCTCCTCTTTTTTAGTTCTCACAAAACACTATGAAACTTGTTTTGGTGGTTCTAAAGAAAAAACAAATCAGCGGAAAATTGTTTCCACTGTTTTTTCTTATCTTGCCAGTCAATCACTTGCCTGAAAGCGGTCTTTCTGACGTCACTGTTGGTGTGCCTAATGTTGCCCGCCGTTACTCACGGCCGCCAACACTAATAGCAGCAGGGCGAAAGTACCAAGAGCGACAGCAGCAACAATGGCCATTGAACAATTTTCGCTTGCTTGGTTTAAGTGGGCTTTACTAGACGGCACCACCTATCTGTCCTAAACCAGGCAAAAACGCAACTTTTAAACCACTTGCTCCATTTCTCTAATCAAACAGAAACGGACAAGCATCATTTTATGCACGCATCTAGTTTGCTTACTAGTGATTTATTGTAGTCTGATACTCTGGTGTGATCGGTATCATTTCCAAAATGTCCCACTCGTGGCATATGTCGTGTGATACATTTAGCTTAATTCCTTGGTAAGTAGGGCACTGCTGTTGATAATATTGCCATCTTATATGTCCTACATTGACTTTTCACTCTGACATAAATTGTTATTTGCCTTAAGTGGTCCCTTTAAAGAAGCACATGACATGCGCTGCTTAGGCATTCAACGTGGAAACTTTGATCTGATAAATTGCTCACTTTAGCAAAAATTATGGAATACAAGGTTACCTTCAAGTAGCAGTTGCGGTTGTCATGAAGAAGTACTGAGCAAACAACACAAAAATGAGACGTAGGTTAAGAGAACACATGACTGAAGTGCTGGGAGATTATTAGTACATGCATAATAATTTAGACCTAGTTCTTGGTAAACCAATTAAGCAAAAAGGGGTGGCATTGTGCGCTTGATTTTAATTCTTTTTTATTATCCAGCTATTGGCCTTGTGTGCGACCGATGGCGGCTGTACAAACTGCTCTTGTATGACGTCAGTTAGAGCATTCGTGCGTTTTCGAGGCGCGGTGCCATGTAGCAACCACCGTTGTGGTAAAACCCGGCGAAGACGCAGTTCAATTGGTTATTTTGTGTGTGGTGGCTGCCGGCGCTGATCTAACGACTGTGGGTGTCTGCTTTTAACGCTCATTTTAATAGCACAAGGCTTTGTTTTTTGAAATTACGGCTGCTTGTCTCGACGGCGAGTGTTGCGCAATGGTGGAGTACTGCTCTGTGCCTCTATGTGATCATCCTCGTGTGAAAAGGGTGTTAGCTTTCACAACTCTCCCAAGGACTCTAAGCTGAAGAAGAAGTGGATAGTAAAACTCGCAGAGGGAAAGCGCCCCACGCCTTCGCTGACCGTGTGCAGAAAGCTCTTCGCTGACAGCGACTTTTGCTATACCCATTCTATGCTACACTTTTAAATAAGCTTTAAACCGTGTTTCAGCGCCTCACCAGTATTTTAACCATTCATTGCCCGCAGACTACAGGCGTAGGTGACTTACACCAGGTGAGGTGCCGTCCCAAAACCTACCGCGAAGGCCCCTAGACGGGGAGCCGACGACGTGGCCTTCAAATCGCCTCGGGTAAGCGCGCCTCGTGAGCGCAGCTGAGCAGCGCAGGACATCTGAAACTACAGCTTTATCATATCTGTAATCCAAGCATGATTATCTCAAATTTGGTAATTTGATGCCGCTTTGTATTTCTAGTAGATGCCATGAACGGGAGATTGACTACCGAAGCAGCAATTTAAACAGCTGCTCGGCAGTAATTATTCCACGTGTTTGCGAATGCCAGAGTGGCAGAAATCAGCAATTCTCACACATATCCTCAAGTTCACTGTCACTATTGTTGCACTGCAGAAAAAAAATATCCTAAGGAAAAAGGCAGGTGTGCCCTTCTCCTTAGCAATATTGTGAAGCTAACGTCCTTTTTACAGGCGGGCGAAGCACACTGAGCCACAGAGCAGTACCATTGCGCAGCACTTCATTGCCACGGGGACGTTGAGTGGTGGGTTCGCAAGTCTACGTGTTTTCAGGACCAGAGCTACGATGGTAATACGATCTCCACCGAAGGCATCGGCTGTGCTCATTCAACAACGTGGCCTGTGTTGACCACCGCGCTGTTGATGAGACATCGCGACATTTTGCTTGCTGTATCTACATGCTTGTAGATGCTAGAGAACGGCACGCTCATCGGAATTTGGAAACAACCGAACAAATTTGTATCGCATGGCGAAAACTGCAGATGACGAGCGAGAAATAGTTACACTTTCTCACCAGTAATGCGGTCGGCAGCATTGGCATACTTATCGGCCATCTAGGAGGTTTCTCGGCCCTGTCGATTGGGCTGCATAATTGCACAACCTTGGTCAATTGAACAAATTCATAATTGCACTTGAAAGTATTCATTGTGGGGGTTTGTTGACCCTCATGAGGCTGTTCGTTCGACAAAGTTCCTGCCTGAAGCAGACGATCCATGTACAGGAGCAGTGGCTGCTGCAGCGAGGTTGAGAGCGGAGTCCACAAACTGACGTCACACGTGAGAGGGCGCCACTCCAAGATCTCGAGGCAAATAGCGCATGTCTGCTAAAACAGTGACTCTTGTTGCACAGCTGGTGTATTAACTGGATTGTCATCACTGTGTGATGATGTCATGTGTACGTTATATTCAACTCTGATAGCAGAGTTGGAGCGAATTTTTCTGTTTATTTTAGGACCAAGTTTTGTTCCAATGACAGAGTCATGGGGTTAAGTGGTGTGCTCCAGTGATTGATCCAAAGATGATTTCGTGCAGTAGTACAAGTTGCCCTGCAAAAATTGATGTGGTGGAACAGAACTTGATTTTTTTTTCACTGTTGTGCTTTTATGCATTTGCCTGCTGGTGGTGCCGCAGCAGTTGTGAGTTTTGCGTGAGACTCTGGATCGCAAGATAACTTCCGCTTTGCTTTGGCTGCAGATTAACTCTTTCGCTACGGCGGAAAAACGGCACTTATTTTGTGCTTAAAACGGCACTTATTTTGTGCTTATTTTGCACTTATTTTGTGAGTAAAAATTTTATTACTCTTGACAAAAAAGGAACATGTAGCATTGTAATATATGAAATGGTAGCTTATTGATTCGGCCTTTTATACATATAAAACACTTTGGTATGAAACTTATAAAATTGGAAAATTTAATTGTTAAATAACAAAAACATACAAAAAGTTGTACAAGCACTTCACAAGTTGGTGAATGTAGAGAGCAAAAAAATTATTTTGAGAAATCTGAAATATACAAATTATTACTTGTTCTCTTAGCTATCATTCTAGATAAACACAAATTCAGTGCAGCACATCAACAATTTTTTTTGGCCCATCAACCTACTGGCCCCGACGACTGTGCCACTCGGCAAAACAGTCTCGTGAAGGCAGGAAGCAAAGGTAAATATTACAGGTCGAGCAGAATACGTTCGTTCTGTTTTGTGTTTTCGTTTTTTCGTAGCAAAGCTTGCAGTTTCTTCTCTTTTCCATTCTTTTTGGCTGGTGCCGAACAGGATCTAGAGGGGAGAAGGGGGGTGAGAAAGGGGCGTGTCCTTGAGAAACTTCATTGTATTGAAATATCTGGTGAATCAATTCTTCTCTGAACGCCAATTGGTCAAAGTTCCTGTTTCTGAATAGTTCTTCGACATTTGGATTCTCTTTTTGGCGCTCCTGAAATAAAATAAAACTATTTACGCACGCAATGTCCACAGCATGAAAAAATAATGTTTTCCACCATCGTACACACTTTCTGAGTACGTTGTACGTGGCAATTATTTGGTCAGACTTGTCCACGCCGAGCATTCCGGTGTTATACTCATGAACAAGGAGGGGCTTCTTTATGGTATTCACAACCCACTGGCTCCCCCTTTTCTCTCTCCTTTTAGCAGCAACATGTTTATTTGCTGTGTGCATCGTGCTCATCAGACACATAGAACGTCGATCCTTCCATTCCATGAAAAGGATGTTGCCTTCCCGAATCCAGCGAACGTCCCCACGTAGCATCCTTCAATTCTTTTGGGAAGCCCCGACGATCTTTGCGAGTGGTCCCACAGGCAAGCGTCTTGTGCTCAAGGAGGTGTTCGAATAATTTTGCCGACGTATAAAGGTTATCCATAAAAATTTTATATCCCTGATGAAGATACTCTGTGCAAAGCCGAGTCACAACGTCAAACGCTAATCCATGGGGTCCAGACACCTCGCATTTTCCAGTGTACACAAAAAAATATATTGTATAGCCGGTATTCGAATCTGCCAGCACCCACAGCTTATATCCAAATTTCATCACTTTGTCCCGAATGTACTGCCTGATTCCTGACCTCGCTTTCGATTTTACCATGCGTTCATCCACGGCAAGGTTGCACTGTGGTTGAAACAAATTTTGTGACTGCAGATTTATGTGTCGTAGGAGCCATGACACCCTCCAAGTTTTCCCATCAGATGCTGCAGCCGCAAGATCTTCCGGGTCCCCTACGCTCAGGAAAGCTAAAAGTGCGAAGAATCCGTCCCGTCTCATAATATTTGGTGGGAGAAGGCTTGAAAATATCCCCGTCGTCCGCCAGTACATGTGGAGCCGTAGTACATCAACAACCCCCATGTAGATGATAAGTCCGATAAACCTCAGCATCTCCAGTGGCATTACCTCTTCCCAGGAGCCGTCCCGGCGAGCGTAGGTTTGCCGGTCCAAAATACGCATCCAGGCGTACTTGTTAGTGTTGTCACATAACGCCTGGAGCACTTCCGTTGTGAAAAACAAAAGAAAAAAATCAAGCGCCCTTGAGAAGCGACGCACGTCACTCCGTAGCGCTGCTGCAAGGTGGGCACCAGGCTGTCTTACGGGTGAAAACTTCATACGGCGTGCTGGATTTGGCAAAACATCCTTGCCGTACGTTGTTGAGACCCTAAGCAAGGAAAGGATACCATTATCGTCAAATATCAAGTGCGTTTTTCCTTCATAAGCAGTGCGAAGTCAAAAACGATACTTACTTGGTAGTACTTGTGGAAGTCTGAGGCGTCTGGTCTGAAGTGTCATCGTCGGAACTCGACTCTGAAACTTCAAAATCGTCACTCGAGTTGTCTGCACTACTCGGATCGAAAAAATCGTCGGTAGAAGCGGCCGAAGTGCTTGCAACAGCAATCGGCTGTCGCAGCGGGTGATGGGGAGTGGCGGCCATTCTCACGTAAAATAAAACTGGATTCCATTCAAACTGCACACGAGGGCGCGGCTCAGCGGGCGAAATGTAAGCCAAGAAAGGTGAAAATGAAAAGTGGGTTGCCCAGGCTTAGGCTAGATGGCGCTACATGTCCGTAAAACGCGAGTTTTCAAATTTTGCGGGAGATTTGAAACTATCGGAACTCCGTGTCCGATGGCCTATGGGTTCGTAGCGAAAGGGTTAAGGAAACAGTACATACGCTATGCCAGAGATAAGTGCTTGCTCGCAGACTCCGTAAGCTGTTTTGAATATGGCACAAAAATATTAACGTCATGCTTATATGTGAATATACCTGGACATGTTTTTTAGTAGGTAATCTGGTTTGGATTATAACTGTGCAGCACATTAGGGTTCTTGTATATCCTGTTGTTGTGTCCACTGGCAAGTAAAAGCTAGATTGTGTGGTAGTGAGTGCGCTGTTCTGCATTTGTAGTAGATTTCGTCTGTTAAGTCTCCTTAATCGCAGAACCCGAAGTTTAGAAAAAAAAAAAAAGAGAAAGGAAACTGTAGTATGACAGGCTAAGATCTCAAGCCAGTCATGAGGTGTGCGCCATAGCGGGAACTTGGGATTAATTTTGACCACGATATTATTTACAGCACACCTATAATGCTTGAATATTTTACAATGATGCCTTTAGAAGTAAGGTCACTGCAGCCAGGGTTCACCTCGAGACATTGAGCTTAGCATTGCAATATTGAAGGTAGAGAATATTGCAATAAGGGGAATGGAATTATCAGTGGCTGATAGTCAGCTGAAATGATTGTTATGTTTCAAATTTATAATAGCCGTTGTAACTTTGAATTTACTGACATAGCTGATGAAATTTTCCTGCACAGGCAGGAAAATTATTTTATTGTACTGTGCATCTGACTTTGTGCTGAACACTCAGGGTAACCCTCTTCATTAGTGAATTTATGCCATATTTTGGTGATTCTCACTGCAGGGACTGTGTACGAGACACGGCACCTGCCTTCTGTGCACCCGAGTTTCATAACATAGCTCCTAAGAGATGCCGATGCTTAAAATGTTTCATCCTTTGCCTTGATGTTGTTAAAATAAGTGGGCGTACTACAGCTGGTGCATCCATAACTATCTTGCGCCAAGTTGTGCATTAACCACTCCAATCGCCGGTGTGCCGTAGTTGGTTCTTCATGGCTTATACATACCTGCCAAGTCTCTGATTTTTCAAGAGACTCCCTGGTTTGACCATTCCTTATGTTTATGTTTATGCGGTTGGCTTGAAAATATCCTGTAAATAGAAATTTCTGTGCATGATCTGGCCGCATTGGCGAAAATCCAACTCGATCTGATCCAGGCTTTTCGTGGAACTCTCTGGCTATGGCATTAAAATTCAAAGTAATTACGAGACATTGATGTAAATTTGTAGTAGAATCTTGGTGACACGAGTTTGTGAAATTCCTTAGTTTAATTTCACAGCATTCAGCGGGCCAAAATTTGGATGTTCCGAACGCTTTGGTGCGTCGCGCCGGGTGATGCAAACTTTGGAATCAAACCGTCAAGCAGTGGCCGAGAGCAACGTGAGCTGGAAGTTTCGGAAGAAAGCGCGCGACCATCAAGGCTGTGGTCACTCTGACAGAATCGCGCATAGTGAGGACGAAACTGACAGAACTCCTAAAGCACATGCCCGCATTCAATGCTCACCCAGTCAAACAGTGCTTCTTTCCACAAACTCTGCCGATTTGATGGTGGAAAAACATTTATCGAGAAAAGTACGAACCCAAAGCCCGAGTTGCATCAGGTGAGTGACAAAACAGGCAGTCACTGTGGTAACCCTCGAAGATTACTGCAGCCGTAAAATGTTCCGAGACATCTACATAGAAGACGCCAGGGGTGTTGGAGTATCGAGTATAGAGAAATTGCAAGGGGTGTTGGAGTACTGAGTATAGAGAAGTTGTGTTTTGGCAGTTTGCCTGTGAGTTGACTGGGATCTATGTTACAAAGAAAAGATGTTAGAAAGAAAAGACCTGACCCAAAGCTTTTGTTGCTACAGCTCAGGAACAGAGGCATCGGGTGGGGTAGAGATTGGGTTCAATGAAAAGCTGTCCTGAAGGCAAGGCTCAGGAACCGTCTGAGACAGGTGGTTGCGTAGTTTCCTATATGTACACTGAAGGGAATTCTGGCACTAGTATCTAGGAGAGCTGCAACACCTGGCACTTCAGCGAGCATGGGAATTATGGGTAGTACATGAATTTGCCTAGTCTTTGCACTTTACATTCCTTCTGGCTTTGCATGGCTTAAAGCTGCTTTGTCATGACACAACCGCAAATGTTAAGCAGTTACGCTTTACCATCTTCACCTTCTAGGATCACCATTTCAAATAAGCTCACGCAGTTCAAAAATGTTTGTTTTTTTTATTCGAAACAAAACCAAAACGCGGCAATAAGCGAACCCACAGGTGCGTTCACCGCCTGCAAGCACAAAGACTAGGCAAATCCATGTCATACCCATAATTCCTGTGGTTGCTGAAGGATCGCAACGCCAAAGTCTCCTCTAGTTATAGGGGCAGTGACATCAACTTGTCATGTCGCATTCTTTGCGTCAACGCGTAGTTGTCAATCCCCTAGTGGCGATTCCCTTGTGGCGTCTCTCTTCACACGCTTTCGCACTAAATCACGTCTTTGTTGTAATGTCTGCATTTGGTTAGCTTGTGTACTGCCTGTTACGCACTCCTGCAGCGTGACTGAAAATCTTATTTACATCTTTGTCATCTGCAAACTACAAAAAAAATGAAGATCGTATAAAGCCCGCATATCTGTGCGATTATTTCAGTACCACCGTTCGCACCGTATATGCATATGATTTTTTTTTTCGCTCATTCTGTTCAGCGTGAAATGTGGGACAGTCGATAAGTCTAGTCAGGAAAGGTTAGCGGCAGACGGCGTTTTGTACTACACTACGTTTACCACGTGTACGCACATGCTTTTGCACCAGTAAATATCTTATGTAAGAGTTCAGCAGAAAGCTTTTGTCGATACATTACGTGCATGACAGTGCTACGAAACGCCTGGTTATTCGGACATGAATTTTTTGTTCAGGCAAAGAATGACCACTGCTTTCCGTCGGCCACTAACAATGCCGCACAAAATGATGAAGACTATGTAAAAAACTAAATTTTCAGTGAAATCACACATTACATATAAGGCATGCCGTCTGAATCAATTTTCAACGTCTGGGCTCTTCAAAGCATTTTTAAATCTAAGCACACAGTTGCGCACAGTAACTCTGTTTTAAGTGCAGTTTAAGTACTAATGTGTCTTGGTTTATGTGATAGTAATATTTCTATGTAGTGGCACCACGTCCAGATAAACACAACCAAGGCGCCTTGCATGATCGATAAACTACAGTGCTGTAGTTGTGCACCTTCCAACAGCGCGCAAGTGCATGGCCTAGAGCCCTTTTTTTTTTTACGATAGAGTCGCTATTAATAGTACTCATTTGCTATGTGCTTGAAACAAAAAGCGGCACCCACTCTGAAATTATTCTGGTGAATAAGAGGGTACGACGACAATAAACAGCACTCTGGAAAGTTGCACTCGCCGATCTTATTGCAATGCATTAGCAGCTGAGCAAGACCAAATGCTTTTGTACGTCGTTTCAGGCATACGTACAAACAGTTACACCCGTGCTGGCATGACTGGACAAACTACACTTTGAAAACGTGCATGACGTACGCACACATAGAAACTCGACGTGGCTAGCAAACGAAGCACGGAGCAATCCACACTTCGCTCTTCTGCCAGTTGCTGCCAGGCGGCGACTCTGCTTGATCTCGTGGCCAATACGGTACCGCATGTAAACACCACGATGACAACACTGAAATCCTCGACGCCATCGCCACCAGTTTGTCACTTGGCATCTGTGGCGTGGCCCAGGAGCTTGCTGAACATGTCAAAATACTGTTGATGTGTCATGGCCGAAAAGACCCCGATGAGCCTTGGATGCTCCTTGCACTCAAAATAGAATAACTTCTATGTGACAGACATGATTCATACTTTCCTAAAAAAACTCGCATATCAAGCAATCGAATTAGTGCCACATCTCTCGTCTGAAATTTTGTGTCATAGCTCCTTTATTTTAGGAAACTCTATGGGTGGTTGTTGCGATGGGTCTCCTGCAACTCGGCTTAATAGTTGTGTACTCCCAAAGCCGCGATTGAAGTGGCACTGCAGTGGAAAGATCCAGTGCTCGTTTGAACCAAGCGGAGCATGCCAAGATGGTTTTGTCAGTGTGGCGCATAGTATCATTAAATACAGTGATGTCCTGTTGGAGTTGAGGATGGATGTCTTGTGTGGACAGATGGGGGAAAAACCCGAACATTGAGTCAGCACAAAGACGCCTTTCCTTTCCAGATATGTAGAAAGTAAAGCCATATATTATAATGGCTAGTACGTGACGTCATGAACGCAGTTTCTTAAGGAAATTGGTGCTCCATGATGGCTTGTTCGATGACAAACAAGTTGCTTCTATGTGAAAATGACGTGGCAGGAACATCTCTGTGCGCGAATAATGAAGAAACCTGCATGGGATGTCTTTATAATATTAATATGACATCGAAAATGTCGTGTGATTTCAGTGACGTCGGTGTAAGCCGATGAAGCTTGGCTAATCCGCCTGAGTGGGTATGAGCCATGTTAGAGGCATGCCATCGTCATCGTGCCTTTGGAGGTTATCACCGCTGCAGTAGAGCCACCGAGTTCGTCGACTGCCACGATAGTGCCTTGCGGCCTTGAAATGGCAGCTGCTGGTCTCGCACAGCAAATGAATAACCACATCCACAAGATGCACCATAGACAGCGAGGTGACACATTGCGCAAGAGAATGTGCTGGACGAGTGTTCTCCGAAGTATGCACCAATCGCGTCGCCGGCACGGTCAGACGGATTTGAGCTCGAAAGGAGCGCAAGTTCAGCACGGCTCCGCCGCGGTGGTCTAGCGGCTGAGGTACTCGGCTACTGACCCGCAGATCGCGGGAACGAATCCCGGCTGCAGCAGCTGCAATTTCGACGGCGGTGAAAATGCTGTAGACACGTGTGCTCAGAACCCCAGCTGGTTGAAATTTCTGGAGCTCTCCACTGCGGCGTCTCTCATAATCATGTGGTGGTTTTGGGATGTTAAACCCCACATGTCAATCAAATCGAGTCTTCAACACGACGATGTAGTCGTCACGGCAAAGACGAGGGGTATGGTGAGTTCGCCACTTGGCGCATCGGCGAGGAAGGAGCCAGCCATAGTGCACACCGTCTGTAGAGGGGCGCGAGGATGAGGCCTAGGTGACCGCTTTTCGCTGGGCGACAGCGCGCGACGTATTGCCCTTGGGCGCAGCCGCGGCCTGTGATTGCTTCTGTTCCCAGAGTTTCACCATGTCAGCCTAATACTCGTTCTCCGAGGGCATGGCTTGGTCAGAGTAGGTGGTCTCTATCGTCTAAACTTGAGGTCCGAGTCATAGACCGTAGCCTTGGTGGCGGCCGTTATCGCGCCGGGGAAACCCGGACTTTGCGGAGCTAGGCCTAACGGGGCTAGGTAAAGTGCCGCGTCACGTCGGCGCGGAGATAAAACATGCAGAAGTTGTCTAAAATGCGACCCACCTTGACGCGGGTGATATCCAGTAGAAACAGGCAACTTGGTGGTGACGATGAGGCTAGGCTTTTTCGTCACTCACGTGAAGAACCTCAATAATCGATGATCGTTGACGGAGCCGATGCGGAAAGCGTCTGTCATCGTCGAGCGCTCCGCGTGTTCCCTACGCCGCTGACATACCGCGACAGATGCAATCGTAGATTGTAACAGACGACTGATCCCACTATTCAGAAACGCTCCTTGACTTGGCAGCGCGTTCGCAACACGTTTGTGCTGCATTGAATGCGGCGACAAGTCGTTAAAGAGCGTTTCTGATTAGGGTGGTCAGCTTTGAAATCAAGTACACGGCCAGCGCTCGCGGATTAAAAAAAAAAAAAAAAAGCTGAACGCGAGCGAAACCGCAGTCGCTGCAACGCGATCATCGATGGCGTCTACGAGCTGCGAAGGTATGTGGCTAACGCAGTGGTAGATTAAACGTGATAAAGGTGTAAAAACACACAAAATGGGGCAAGCGTTTCGGTGTTTTTGTCGATCTTCGCTTTGACTGCGATAGAGCGGACTTCAGCACTTTTCAGTTGGTCTCGAATGAAGCTGCGACGCGCACTTTCGCGGCAGTCAGCTGCGCCGTCCCTTACTGGTCCGTTCGCGTATGTCCTAGAAAAACACGAGTTATTTTGACGAAAAGAAATGTTTTGTGCGGATAACGTGGTTTAGAACCAGATATGGCTAGTCTTTTTAGTTGTACAATATTCCGTGTGATAAGATATTTTCGATCGCGCTTGCGATTCGTACGCGTCGCCGAGATTCTATTGGTTGAGACACACCCCACCTGCTTTGTTTTTAAGTGATTATGAGACCGAAATGCCAATGTTAACACCCCTTTTTTCTTCATGTGAAAAATTGGTGCGAACCCCCCCCCCCCCCCCCTCCTCCTCCTGTTGTGGAAATCGCTCGGATTCAAAAACCCTTGAATTTGGCAGGTATGGTAATAAAATAGGTTCTTAAGCATGGATGAGCATTATACTGAAACAGTGAAGCCATATTTATGATGCACAAGTGTTGTCATAGCAACGAATACCAGAACACTACCGCACAATAATTCTGGTCTTATTATTGGATATAGTTACTGGGAGGCCTTATTCCACCATCGGCAAGTTTTCATTTCTTGTTTTAATTGATCTTTGTGCACTTGATTAAAAAACAAGTTACTTTCCCTTCTGCATTGTCCTGGTTCTGTTTATCCAAGCAGTAAATAGAGCCCCTGCAGCTCGTTAGCATCCTATTAATGCCTCATTGGACATCATTTAACAGTTATGGATGTGACATAACTTAAATGTATGCTGAGCATAATAAAGAACATATAGTTGAATTTGTTTTGACATCTGTGCCACCACTTATTGCTGTTTTGCTAGATAACTAAAGTTGTGACTGCTCTCGTTTCTAGTCATCCGCAAAGTCCCCGGCAAAAGTTTTCCTGGCCTGTAGTCTTAGGTGCTTAACCATGTGTTGCTAAACTTTGGTTTTCTTGGTTCATGAATGCGTCGCCATTCACGTGGAAACTTTCATGTGGCCATTGGAAAGAGACAAACTGGTTGGCTCTGTACTTTAATTTCCAGGTCAGACTCGGGTTCCTGCCATGCCACCTTCCTCCGTGCCTTCCCCTGGCTCCAAGGCTCTGGCCGACCCCTGTTCCTCTGCCTCTTTCTCTAGTCAGCAAATGCCATCTCCTGCTATTCTTCGACCTCCGAGCTCGCCCATGCGGATGCCGGGTGGCGCGATCCCGACGACGAGTGCAAGCCTGCCGTCGTGCAAGGGGGGCGTGCCGCGGCAACCAATGTCCGCGGCAGCGAACTCCACAGCTACGGCTGCGGCGGCTACGCCTTCGGCTTCCGCAGCATCAGCCACCTCCACGTCCAGCTCGCTATCTGCACCGGCGTCGCGCCTCGCCACTCGGCAGCACTCCATATCGGCCGTGTATGATTCATCCATCGGCTCCCAGGAGGAAATTGTCGAGCGGGCCAAGCAAGAGGCATACGTGATGCAGCGAATCGCGGAGCTGCGCAAGGACGGCATGTGGTCGGCGCGCCGGCTACCCAAGGTGCAGGAGCCCCCCCGGGCCAAGGCCCACTGGGACTACCTGTTGGAGGAGATGGTGTGGCTTGCCACCGACTTTGCCCAGGAGCGCAAGTGGAAGAAGGCGGCGGCCAAGAAGTGTGCCCGTATGGTGCTCCGCTACCACCAGGAGCGCGAGCAGCGGGCCGAGCGGGCCGAGCGCGAGGAGCTGCAGAGGCTGCGTCGCGTTGCTGCCCAGGTGGCCAAGGAGATCAAGCTGTTCTGGGCCAACATCGAGAAACTAGTGGAGTTCAAGCAGCAGACGCGACTCGAGGAGAAGCGGAAGAAGGCACTCGACCTGCACCTTAACTTCATCATGGACCAGACGGAGAAGTACTCTTCATGGTTGCGCGAGGGCATGGGGGCTGCCACAACGAACAAAAGCAGTGCTTCGGAGGCAACCACACCGGCCCAGGCGTCTGCCAGCCCCGCTCGGTCAGGCTCCTCAAACGGTGAGCGGTGGCAGATGTATCATGGTTACTTCTTCAGAAATTGTGTCAGTGCTGCTTGTATTGAACTTCCTTATTGTTATCTTGCGTTATTCTGTGAGAAACTCCTGTAAGCTGTTTTAACATGACAAAATTAAAGAGCCGGTCCCACTAAAAGTGTCAGCGCCAGTAAGTTTGGGAGGTGCTGTATTTCATAAAACAATTCCTGAATTCCTCTGCCTCACCTGACCAGTTCTCCTCACCTACTGATTGACGTTATGTTTCCTGTGCAGTTGTAGCGCATACGTGGCAGTGCAGTTGCACACACTGCAAACTTCTTTACCGTGTCGGTGCCTTTCACCATACTATTTTACTGCTTCACATACTAGTAATTCACTAGAGCAACCTGTGGTAGACTTGTTCAGTTGCTGGCAGCAAATATAGTGATAGTTTGGCATGTGTTTTATTTTGGTAAGCGGCATGCATACAACCACTTAATTAGGTGAAATGAAAAAGCCAATTTAAGAACGCATACACAAGCTGTTGGGACAAGAAGACAGAGACGCGCTGGTCCAGCGTCTGCCTGCCGTCTTCTCTTTTTTCTGTACATATGTGTAAGTTGGGTTTCCATTTTTTCAAGTATCTTCCAAAGGACCCAGTGATGGATTCCACTTAATTAATCAAGGTGCACAGTAAAAAGCCATGGTACAGTTGAACCTCACTCTGATGAAGTAGCATAGAAATTATAACTTAGTTTTTTATATAAATATGGGCTCTAGAAAATCGGCAACCTGGCTTTTGCAAGAATCATGGATTAAAAGACTCATTACTCTAGCGTTCAAAGCCACTACAAATTCTTACCTCTCTCTTTGTGGCAGTTTAAACTAAACAGACTGGGTCGTGAGATGGTAAAATTACAACTGGACCAAGCTTGTCCCAGAAAACAGGTCTGCATTCACATTAATTTGGAGAGGGATGTGATTCCATCTGGTAGCTTTTTACAGCAATCCATAACCACATTAAGAATAAAAAAAAGTGGTTGTGAAGTGTGTTTAAATATTCATTTTATTCCTGATGCTTGCACAAATAAAAGAGTTTTGTTATTCATTTGAATTTCTTAAAAAGCACTGATGTGAGAGAAAGTCGGATAGAAGACATCAGTGTGCGTGCATCAATGTAGGGTTTGATGACAAAATAAGAATCTGATGTCCTGCTTATAGGGATGTGCGGGAGCTCCGGCTCCGTAGTCTTCGGCCCGCTTCATCTTTAATAAATGTTGTCGCTGAGCACAACAGAATGCAAGTAAATTTGCGAAGTGACCCCCACACAATAATTCTTACTTTTCCAAATTGTCGAAGTACTCAGTACATGTCTGTAAGACTAACGTGCACTGCTCAGCTGCATGCTTTATACAGGGTGGGCAGCTTTAAACACCCATTCATTGCATAATTTATGTGTTTAGATACCTGGTGTGATTTTATGATTTTGCCAGATTATATTACATGCCTTGAGGAGACGCTACATTACATTACAGTGTTTTTTTTAAATGAAGCTGAATAAAGTGCTGGAACATCTGTTTGCTTAAACGATGCTGAGTCAAGTCCTGGAACATCCGTTTGCTGTGCAGAAGCCCGGGTTTGCTTCTCACTCGGCCAAAGAGTTTTTATTACTTATTTGGATCTATCTCGAGTTTTTGCTTACTATCAGACGCAGACACTGGAATTTCTCTGAAACAAGCTCTTTCATGCTACCGTGACAGAACGATTTGAAAACTGCCGCCGTGTTATGTTGTTGGAAGTGGTTATTCTTGTGATGATGGGCTTTGCCTACTGGCACGGAGGAAGAAACATTTAGGAGGTGCAACTCTGCTTCTTGAGGCGATCGAATAATATCACATTGCCGGAGTGCCAAATCGTACTGGTGGCATCTTGCGGCAGGAAAAGGAACTGCCGTCATTTTGATGTCTGAGCGAACCGTTAGCGTGGGTTGTTCGTGTTCCGCCGCAGCCTAGGAGCGGGAATGCAGAGCGTGTTCGGCCAACCTTGGCTGTTAGCGTTGCCTTTTTCTTTTTACGGAATTGCGGCCTTGCACCGCAAGGCACCGCCAACTGAAATGTCTCCATTTGAGCGTGTTATTTTTGTGTTTTATGTGAAGTTATCTGGACATCTGCAACCGCCCATTCTTTTTTCCTCCGTGCCTACTGGTCTCCATCGTAAAGTGTAAAGAGGCCGAGAGAGAAAGTCGAACTAGCCAAAGCGGTCATAGTGGGTTATTCTATTCCACAAACTTCCTTAAAGAAGTATTCAAAATTTTTTTGCGGCAAGATGTTCAATGTTCACATCGTACAAGTGCGCAATTGTCTCTTTATCACAAATTTATTTTACCTCGGATTATTTTCTCGCTCTGTTGCATGATCAGCGTGGCAAACTTGGCTTGCGTGTGGTAGTTTCATTGTCGTATGCGCCTGATAATATGACAAGGAGCGACACCTCTGTTTTTAGAATGGGTAGAGGGCATGTGCAACACCTAGTGTGATCACATTTTAGATTTTTTAGTGGTATGTAGTTATTTTCTGAGAAGTATGACAATCAAAACAATGGTTGGCGTGGTTATATGAAAGAGATCGGTTGTCATCGACATTGGCAGCTACTGTCCAATTTTTAATTTCATTGCAGTAATCAAACTTTTCACTTACTTGATTCTTTTGGGACCACAGTCATTGTCCGAATTTGCAGATTTTCAAGAAACCACGAAAATGTCTGGAATACAGGGCAGTCCGAAAAAACGAATGCATGCGAAAATGCATTTTTTCTACAGGCATTTTTTGCTGACAGAGAGGGTCATGGCAGGAGTACAAGATTCTAATTCTCAATGCGAGTGCATTGTTTAGGTGGCTCCCAAAAGAGCAACTTATTAAAGAAAAGAAAGACGTGGCTGACGATACTTCATTGGTCAGCGCTCTGGCCCCAAAAAAGCTGCATGTTCTTTTTTTTGCACCTCAATTTCAGTCAGTGTCATGCTCTCGCTGTACATTGACATCTGTGCTCGCGTTAACTCCTAGCTAATTGGCTGTATAGGCGCTGCCTTCCAATCTCCGGTGTCGGAGTCGCCAGAATTCTTCGTAACTTCATTGTTGATTTCGTCATCTGTCGATTCCGCACACAGCTCGAGGTCTTGGTCAGCGCCAATAAAGCCTCAAAAGTTATCCCGGCTGGAATTTAAACACCAGCAGCGCGTAGATCGTCGAAGGCAACGTCCGCAGAAGGACGTTCGTCACACACGCTCTCCACTCCAGGCGAGACGGCTGTCTTGGCGAATTCGCTTGACGATAAATGCAGCACCAGACAGCTGGAAACTCAGTGGATGCTGGAGGTCGGGAAATGTGATGCGCGCAGCAGTACACAATACATTGCAGGGCTGCCAACATGTGAACTAACCGCAGGTTTGACTAAGCTACGGCTGGTAACGCATTGGCATGCGCTAGATTGATGAAATTATGGTTTCGAGGGTACGAAGCTGGGGCCACTGCCGCGGCAAGTTTGCACCGCTGGTATCGTGCATTTCAGGGTACAAGAACAACCAAAATGGCGGCATTGTTGGTGACTTCGAGTCTGTGGTTGGCAGTAAAAATTCAGGAAATCAGATGGCTAAGGCTATAAGTGTCTGAAATTTCGGACTCTTTAATACATTGTCTCTATGAAGAACTTGATGGTGCGAGAGATGAGTCTGGGAAAATCAAGCGTGTCCGGAATTTCGGCCATCCTATAAATCAAAGTTGACGGTAATATACGCAACCAATAAGAATTTTGACAATGCAAATGCGCATGCACTGCAGTCAACTGTTCTCTTTATCGGTTATGCAAAGACCAGTCTATCGCGCTGTACTCTGTTATGACATAACAAGTGTCGGCTCCGCCCACGAAATTGCAGTGCGTCTGCCAGTCACCTGTGAAAGACAGTAGTGCTATACTTAATGAAAGGACTTTCGCTCCAGCCAGTGGTGTCGCGGCCACTTTGTGACATGCTGCTTTGTGATTACTCTCTTGAGCACGGTGTGAAGGCAGTCTGTCACAAGGTGCCGATGAAACGGCGTCGCCATTAGCTGGTAGGGTGGTCTTTCAACAGCGAAAAGTTGCCTTTTTCTTGAGTTGTACCTGAGTACAGCTGGTTTCTGCTCGTAGCATAAGTACATACTTTTCTCTCAGCTAATGCCCGCCCGTATAGAGACTTGAAAGATTGTCATTTCTACCTAAACGATTTATCATGACATTCAGGTTTTTGAGCTGTAAACCAAGTCTGTATAGGGAAGTAAACTATATGAAATTCCCGAGAAGTGCTTGATGCTGCAGAAATAAACAGGCGCTATCAGTAGAGTATTTAAGCAAGTTCCCTGTGGGAAGGATAGTGATGGCTGTGGGCGGAGCTTCGTTTTTGCTTAAGCTGTAGTCTAGTTAATTATGGCTCATTTTGTATTTTCGCCTACAGATGTGTTATTTGCCGCTCACTACCACTTTTTTTCATCTTGTGTCACTCAGACGAAGACTTCCAACCAGACGCAAGCGACTCTGATGACGAGGAGACGATAGACCGCGAGGAGACGACGGCACCGACTGACCAAGAAGAGCAGAGTCGGGAGCTGGAGCTGCTACAGAAAGAGAGTGAGCTGCCCATTGAGCAGCTCCTGGACTCGCTACCACCAGAGATTCTGGAGCGACCAGCCTCGCCTCTTTCGCACACCAATGGCAGGGATAACCACAAAGCTGAGGAGGACGAGGAGGAAGACGGAGGCAGCTCGGAGCGGTCGGGAAGCCCCATTGATGTGAGTGCTGGCGTTGCCTAGTCAATGATAGATCTGGGTAGGTTTAGACCCCCCCCCCCCCCACCTCAAGTAAGAAAGAAGGGATGCCAACCAGTCAAAACAAGATGTTTGAATGCCAGCTTTGTCTGAAAGGAACTTCATCATTGGCAATTGCTGCAACAACAGACGACCCGCCGCTGTCGCATTCTTTGCTAACAGTGTTTTGCGGGTTCAGTTGAGTTCACGTTGTGTTGTTATAGGACGATCTTGCGCATTAAGGGAGGACACGGGTCTCAGAAGGCCAAAAATCGCAAAAAAGTCTACTTTTTGAAGCTGACATTTTCGAAATCTGCGCCTATTTTTGCACTTATCTGAGAAGTTTCTAGTTTCTCGTGTCATTATTTCTGGTGCAAAATCAATTTATAACATCCCTGTGAGATAAATGTGAGCGCAAGTTGACGCTAAAATCGCGCTTTTTCCGCGCCAAACCGCTGGCTACCTTGCTCATTGGTTTTTTAGCAAAAACGCGCCGAGAAGCACTAGCGCGTGATTCAATTGGCTGCTTGGGGCACGTGACCAAATTTAGGCATTTGATTGGCCAAGAGGAGCTCTCGGCGTCTGCTTCACCGTCGTGACGCGCACGGACATGCCCCATTTTGTCATGGTGATACTTACTGCTTGCGGCAGTAAGAAGTTCCGTGCTACAGTAATTTGTGAAGCGAGTTTGGCGGTGGTTCGTTCGCTGTGAACTTCAGAAAGATCTCTGCTATGGCTCAGGACAACGAGGATAACGAACTCAACGCGGTCAACGAGTCATCGGTGTAGGCCTAATCATTTACGAGCTCGTTGGTTGCCGACGTTACTGAGAACGGCTGTGTTTTAGAGGACGGCAAGTAAAAATCAGAAGTGAAACTACCAGAGATATCAATCGTTGTAGTGACGGAACGGAAGTGCAGTCTTATCGCTAAACCCGCCGATGTTGTGGTTCCCCCGCCTGACGAAAGGACCTTGAACTGTGCGACGGGTTGTCAGAGTGGAGTACGCCGCGCGTCGACCAACAACAGAAAGTCGATCCGTTCGCAGTGAACATGCTCGCGGCCCTCGCAATGGAGGCTACTGGCAACAGGTAGCCTGCTTTTAACGACGTGTTCGCCACGTTGTCGCGATCTCCGCTCGAAAATGCGGCAGTCTTACGTGAAAAGGAAACTAACACCTCGGCACTCGTGTAGCCTCGAAATTGATGAGCGAGGAAGCAACTTTGGTTCGCGACACTTAGGGGTAACTTATTCTGGACAAGCCGGAAAACATCGCCGTGTTATTCGATGGATCGTGGATGACGCACGCACATTTGTCGCACATCGCCGTCAGTACAGTCACCGAACTGATAAGTGGCCGCGCGGCAGACGAGCACACGGCGACAACTTGCTACAAGACTAGAAAAAACGACACGCTCGTACAAACGATCAGTCCTATTACATTCCCGGTGCATATTAACTGACTAAAAGTATGTATGCCATGATATTTTTCCCTCGGAACGGCGAAATTAAGTTTTAACAGCATTATTCTCGAAGCACAGATTTTGACCACTTTCTTTTGCTTGTTCGGTAAAAGTGCACCTCGGACAGCTAGAGCTGTAATTGTTTTTGCACAATGTAGCTAAATGTGCACAAAAAACAATGCTGGGAGCCTATTTAGAGTGGGCAGCTTCATTTTTTTTTTATTTTAATATAAAAATTTCTGTATTTGGTTACATGCAATGAACTTTACTTTGCTGTAATTCGAGAAGTACTCGTTAAATTTTCGATCAGCTTGCAGCATTGCACTCCTTAGGCTTTCTAGCATTCACTTATATGTCAATGGCTATGTAAATATTAGTGCATACATTTTTACAGTTAAAAATGTCAGAATTCTTTGTTTTCTTCATTTTCTCAAAATGACAATTTTGTACACCCTTCATGAAAATTACTGCAATATATCTGAATTTATTACATATAGCAGAATATTTTATTTTGCAGTATGAAGCTATATGTTTGGAGCACACAACATAGGAAGCAGATTTTGATTTCTCTTGATGCAAGTTTTTCAAACTAGTCTCTTGTGTGACCACACAATGGCTACATCCAGGGCTGTGAAGTCTAGTGTACTGTAAAGTAAGAAATAATGACCCATTCAAAAAAGTGCTTCTTATGTTGGATGTCTTATGCTTTCTACTGTCAATCCCTATGTTATTTATAAATTTTTGGCAGGTGGCTATTTTTCTATTATGGTAAGAACAATATAAATTATCTTAATTATTTAATTAACTAATGAAGCTACAGAAAAAATAACTACATTTTTAGAATCTGGAGAACAAACTAAGTAAGCATACCAACTTCTGTCATACTTGGTTCAAAAATAAATGAGAGAGCCCTAAGAACCATGTCCCCCCTTAAATGGGGCACTAATATAAAACAATAAATTAGTTTAGACTGTTAAAATGTACTCAGAGGAAACCTAGTGCTGAAATTTTCACCGTAGGTTAGTATACTAGAAAATTGTTGTGCATTTTACTTCTGAATTTCCAGCCAAAATCACTGATGGTCACGAATTTCAAGGTGTTTTTTGAAAACACTTTGGCCACATTTGTTAACAAAAATGTTCTTAATCTTGGCATGCTTAGTCTCGGACTCCTTCAGAAGACAACGGATTAGTAACTACTTAGGCCATGGTATATGTCATCAATATCGATGTCGCGACCACTAGTGCAGGAACGTCAAGGTGGTGTCACCAGCCGGCATTTTCTTTTAGCAAATTTTCTCGTTTACTTAACATCTTCATGTAGCCAATGTGGGGCTATTGGCATTGCGGAAAAATAATTTACTAATACAAAAGAATAAAAAGAAAAGGTTTTTGTCTTGAGTGTCTATTTTGAGTCATCTTGGGAGATGCCACTTCTAATCCAATTATTAAAGTGACACTAAATAGCAAAGTATGATATGGGTATTAGTGAAGTACAATGTCACCATGCCAAAAACATCACTCTTATAGTGACATGGCGCTTGGTAAGTAAGAAAACGAGCAAAAAGAAACTGCGGGTGGAGGCCCCACCTTAAGATTCCTGCACCAAACACCATGACATCATAGATTTGAAAGGCATCTACCAGTTCCTACGTAGCTTCTGATTGCTAAAAATGATGTACATTGTCATCTGTGGGTGCCATACACCAAGCTTATGGAGTTTCAGAAAATTTCGAGCTGATGTTGTGGGAATACAAAAAATACATCTGGAAATTTTTGACATCAAGCGTGGAGAACTCTGTGCAGCATTTAAAAATGAAACTTCCACCTTGATTTTCTCTGCTAATAATAAACTTAGATAGTGAAACATATTGTATTAGTGTCCTCAGAGTGCAGTTTAATTATTCAAACCAAGTCACTGTTTTTCTTTAGTGTCTCTGTAAGCACTATTTGTCACCTCTGATGTAGTGTACTTGTTGCATAGGTGGAGACCACACAGGAAGACGAGGAAGTTGGCGGAGTAGGTGACGAGGCGGATGGTGGCGACGATGACTTTCAGGTTGAAGACGAGGAAGATGACGAGGAGACCCTTGAAGAGCAGGAGAAGCAGGAGAAGAGCGTGGATTACAAGGAGGAGCTCAAGGAGCTCATGATGGAAGGTGTGTGGGCTGCAGGCCTCCACCTCACTGCATTGCCCAGGAAAATCGGGCATTGTGATCACATAGCTACCACAGCTTCATCCTACCCAAAAGACGATGCGAGCACATAACCACTTTTCAAGTCCGTTTCTGTAACAGAGTTTGACGTTTTGATCAACAGGACAAATTTTCTTTTTTAATATAAGGGTTAGATGCTCAAAGCAGCATCTTCTCTTAGGGAGAGAATGTAGTTGTCTTCTCATTTATTGTCACTAAAGCAATATCTACCAATCGAGAGACATTATTAACCAACATTATTAAGTATGTGCCTCACTTAAAGGTTTTTCTCGGCATAATGTTTATGCGGTGCAGTCCGAGCAAAGTATTTACAAATGCATTGGAATCTCCTTTTCAACAGGGGCGATGGCGGCACACTAGGCCTGTGAAAAATAGAGTAAAAAATGACCATTTTATAAGGGTGTCCCCCTCACCCCAAAAAAAGGTTCCGGCTACGTCTCTGCTCTTCACACATGCTTAGCAAAACGTTCCTGCCTGATAAGTCCCAAGCTGTCGCTATGCTGCCTGCTATAAGGTTGTTCCTGGCCTCGGCACATTGGTCGCAGCAACGTTAACCTCGTGTTGTAATTGTCTGCTTCCTTTCTGCTGTTTTGCTTAATCCTTTGAAAAGTGTAGGGTTTTTACTGTATCTAGCCAGTTGCCATCAGTGACTGCATTGCCATAGTTGTATCTTTTTTTTGTTCGGTGTTTTAGGAGAAATGCCACTGGATGCCTTGTATGAAAAGTACAGTGCTGCATATGCCAGTGATGCTGAAGTGCCAAAATCTGCTGGGAGCTCTGAAGATGAGGATGACGACGACACCGCTGACAACGAAAGAGGCAAGTTGCTGGAGTTTTTCTTCGAGGTGCTCTGCTCATTGTGTCCCGAGGTTAAAAATCACAGATACAGTATTTGCATGTATATTGTTCAATGAATGTCTGTTATTGTTTGTTGTTACTAAATTTCTCTGCTGTTTGAATCCTCAGGACCTTCAGCCAACAAAAAGGGAGGTGTTGCGGTGTAATCAAATGTATGCTAGTGCTTCTTTACTGTATCCTAATTATTATGTCTTCTGGAGCCCTCTGCCACAGTTCTTTAGTTTCATCGCAATTATCGTAACTTTGTCGTAATCTCAGTTCTGTACTGACATGTTACTCCTTGTAACAGGCCAGGTAGTGTGAAAATGAAAACGCTAGTTTGTTGGCTACTCTGATTTCGGCTGCAATGTTGTGCAGATACAGAAAACTCTGATGAAGAGATGGATGAGGAAGAGGAGGAAGAAGATATGGACACGTCGAGTGAGGGCGAGGTACAAGAGGAGATTGGCATGGAGTACCTGATCAACCCTATGTCGAATGAAGACGACTCTGAAGTGAAGGTGATTCTTTCTCAGGGTCTTGAGCGTTATTCAGAGTATGGGCTGCCTAGAATCTTTTCACCTCTTGAGGCTTGGTTGGTGTTGTGAGAAGTTAGTGAAGTGGTTAAACATTGGCAGGCAGTGTAAAATGTTAGTCTTGAAAAAGCATTCGAGGAAGAGATGGGTGTGATGTACGGTCGACATCCGATTTCCCGGACCTTCAAAGGACCATGAAAATGTCCAGAAAATATGGCAGTCTGGAAAAGCGATTGCACGTGGAAATGCACCTTTTTTAGTGGTCTTTTCCACTGGTGGAGAGAGTCACGGCAGGAGTACAATATTCTTGTTGCAATCCAGTGAATGCATTATTTAGGTGGCTCTGAAAAGAGCCATTTGTCAAAAAGAAAAAAAAAAAAGGAAGAAAAAGGTCTTCGTCGTGGCCGACGTTATCTCATTGTCAATACTTTGGAAATTGTTGTTTATTTCTTTTTGCATAGCATTCCGCTTGCTTGTGATGATGTCTGCCTCAATTTCAGCTAACGGGATGCCGTTGCTGTACACCAATGACAGTGTCATCAATGCTCGCGTCAACTCTGAGCTTGTTGACTTTATAGGTGCTGCCTGTTTAATATCAGGGTTGGAGTCGTCAGAATCTTCTGTAAATTGACGAATGATTTTGTCATCGGTCAATTCTGCACACAGCTCGAGGTCATTGTCAGCGTTGTGAAAGCCCTCAAAGGTTTTGCCGGCTGCAATTGAAACACCGGCAGCGCACAGATCGACAAAGCGAACGTCCAGGGCGGAAGTTTGTCACATGTGTGTGCTGTTTACTCTGGGCGAAAGGGCTGTCTTGGTGAACTTGCTTGAAGAAAAACACGGCACCAAACAGCTAAAAATGTGGATGTTGAAGATCTGGAAACATGAATGCTGAAGATAGTGTGCAGCACCACACTTTCTACCGCACTACATTATCTGACCACACTAACGAACACCGTGCTGATTTAACTGCAGGTCTGACTAAGCTACGGCTGACGGCAGATTAGTGTGTGCTAGATTGCGGCAATTGTGGTTCCGAGGGTACGGCAACCGCGGCGTGGTGCTGCTGGTCACACCTGAAATCCAAGTATGGTGGGTTCGAGGGTACGAAAAAAACCAAAATGGTGGCAATGATGGTGACTTAGAGTCTGCGGTTAGTGGTAAAAGGTCTGGAAAATCGGATGGCGACTGCTAAAGCATCCGAAATTTCTGACTTTTTAATATATTGACTCTATGGGGAACTTGAGGGTGCCACAGATGAGTTCAGGAAATCAGGCTGTCCCATAGTTTTGGCGCCTGAGAAATCTGACGTCAACTGTAGAATAACTGATGCAGCTGCTCGTTTGTTTTTAAACAATGTCTTAATATAACAAATATGAACTTTGTCACCTTGATTTCTGATAACCTGTGATGGGACCTCATGTGCTGTTAAGCCCTTTACATGGCTACATGAAGTGGGTTGTCTCAACCTTATTTAGCGTTGGCTACGCATAGCTGTGCCTTATTCTGGAGCTCTACACGCAACCTACTAATCACCGGCTGTTTAGCACTAGTCTTTGATCACGTTGTAGAACATATGCTGTTCTCCAAACATTCTGTCGTGCGTGTGTTTAGGCGGAAAACGTGATGGAGGATGCGTCGGGCAAGGGCCCCACCAAAGAAATCACTGACATAGCAGCCACTGCCCAGAGCTTCCAGCCCAAGGGGAACACCCTCTCCACCACACAGGTAATTTGTACTCCGTTTTTTGTGAAGCCTAAAGGGAGCCTTGCAACCTTTTTTCAACTAGCCATGGATTGGATTTAGTAAATTGGCTAATTGCCTCACGAATTGACCACCGCAAAGATTTTTAGAATCTGTTCAGTACAATCGAAGTTGCACATATTTGTCGCATACTGCTATTGCATTCTATTTTTGTCTCGTTCCGATGGAAGATCTGGAAGCTAAGCAAGGAGGGATGGTACGGGGGAGGAAGGTACGTCAAGCGTGCCTCGTGACCTTGAGCACTTTCTCGCTTTTTTGTGAACGCGCGGCTTTACAGTGCACCTGTGGACATGTCGCGACCTCAGTAAGTCTCTAGCGTGCCATGTTCGAATCAGCCAATGTCGTAATTCTTGGGCCTGTGATGCACTGATTTTTGAGCATGTAGCATCACTTGTCATGAGAACCTGATTTTTTAGCTGACACTGAAAATTTATTGTGAATTCTAGGACGCATGCGTGTGTTCTCAGTATATCAATCGGCAGTGTTTTCTGACCACGGTCAAAAAGTATTGCAGGGCCCTTTTAAATGTACGTGCCAGCGTGCATAGGGTTGTTGTCCAAGTGCCAGATCTTTTTATTGATTGTAGAATCTGTGTACAATCTACCGTATTTACTCGCGTAATCCTCGCACTCCCGTAATTCTCGCACCCCCCACATGGCCCAACAAAAATACGATTTCTTTTTTCCCTCAAGTAATGATCGCACCCTCGAAAACTGCCGCAATAATGTCGTCTGCTCGTTCGAACCACTGATGATGATAGGGCGGGCCATCTGGCGCCATCTCTTAAGCATTAAGCGTACTATTATTGCATGAAGATTCAATTCGATCCAAGCCAAGCCAAAGTGGCAAGTATGCGTTGCAGCATGTTTTGTATGTTGTGTCGGTAACCTTGTCACGTTATGGGGTGATACTGAAGCTACACGGCTGCTTTCAAGTTGAAAGTGATAGAACATGCACTAAACAACGGTAACAGGGCCGCTGGTAGGCCCTTCGGGGTCTATGAGTTCTGTGTTTGCTAATGGTGACGGCAGCTGTAAGCCACCAAGACGGTGATGGTAAAGTTTATTTCATCTGAAGGAAAGTGCGCACAATTCTGTCAAATAGCCATCAGCCCAATACTGGCGTTCTATGCTTTTTGAGGGCTCCTGTTGAGCGACGTACGCTGCTGCTACACCCTAAGCTTTGCGTATGGTATTCTAATTCTCGACTGTTTGCTTGCACTTTTTGTGTCTCAAATAAATCTTGCCTTTTGTTGAACCTGTGCGTTTACTGTTGAGGTAAGCTTAGTACTTCTCAAAGCTTGCTGTTAGTTGCTGGTGTGAGAATCCCGATTTGCGGCCACTTCGTTTTCTCTTTCGCTCTGTACGTTTTCGTGGAGAGTTTTCCCTGTGTAATTCTTGCACCCCCCAACATTGCATCGGTTTTCCGCCAAAAAAAGTGAGAGGATTATGCCAGTAAATACGGTAATAAGGGTCATGCTTGTGTGAGGGCTGCTCGCCCGCCAACTCAGCAGTCCACTTTTTTTTTTTTTTTGAGGGGGGGGGGGGGGGCTGCGTGTGTGTGCACACACAAGCACACAAACTGATCATATGATGAAGTGTTTAAACTTCAAGTTGTCGCATGTACCGAATAAAATTGAAAACAGCAGTGGGGCCAGAATATCCAAGTTGAGCAAAAATTTCACACTTCTGTCAAAGGACCAAAATCGTGGAATCAAGGTGTGGCCCTTACACGAATCCGTGCAGTACCTGTGGCCTATTGCACTGATGTACACTTGCGTCTTCCTCTTTCTTGTTTCTCTATTTCAGTTAAACTTAACAGATATCATTTTGAACCGGTGTTACACTATAACCTCGTTACAATGGATCTGCTTACAACAGACATTCGTGTACTACGTTCTAATTAGTGGCTATAGCGTTTCTCACAAAAATACCTAGAGTAAAGTGTGGCGCCACCGTCTATGCGAATTTCTTAAGGGGCCCTGTTGGAGTGCTGGGAATGACGGTATATGTGTCTGCGAGGCTTGTGTTGGCTGCTGTCTGCTCAAAAGTGAATCCTACTGCGTTAATAAAGCTTTTCTAAAACAAAATGTTTATAAGCGAATCTCACTCACGCGTGTTATATGCTAGAATAAAAGCCCACTTACATTGACGGCATAACCAACAATGGCGAAAGAAACAGACGACATAAAAGTCGCGGAGGGAACGCTGGCTTTGTCGCCTGCTTGCCAAGTTTGGCGGCCGTTGGTTACTTCTTAAACTTCGTAAAATTATACATCGACGCAGAAGGTTCTAGTGTTAAGGGGAGATGCTACTCGAAAAACGATTTTCTTTAATAAGAGTCTGAATTAACACAAATTGGCATGCTAATAGAGTTTTTTTCTCCTCTTTTCAAATATGTCATTTATTTTCATGTAGATTGCTTGGTTTTCTTTCTGCTGGTCAGATACCGCAAAATTATGGCCATTGTTATGCAACAATTCTGACCTATAAAAATTTGAGATAAAGCATGCAGATATAGCTGACTATGATCCTTTGGAACTGTAGAGTGCAAAAAACTATATAAATTTTGTGTGTAAAAAGGTGAAATACAATAATAAAATAGAAAAGTTTACTATGGTTCTAGTTGCCAAGGGCTTTCAATGTTATGTAATTTTTGAAAAACATAAGCAGCACTGACAATCTGAATAGATACTTGCACTCTATGGGCCTTCATCATGCTATGTGCTGTGCAAAATTTCATAGAGGTATGACAATTCTAAGTGTACGAACTAGCGTGTATAAGAAGCACAGATCACACAAAACTGCAAAAGGAGAAAAACGCATTTGAAAGTTTGAAACCTTTTTTTTTTATTACGGAGTTGTTAGAAATGCATAATCTTTGGCCATAATGTTCAATAGAACTTTGAAAAGCACTGCAAGTTACTAGAACTGTCCTGCAGCATAGGTTGTGCCCTCACGGTCCTTGCGAGCACTCTCTTCTAGCCGTGCCCTTTTCACTCCACGATGACGGTGGGCCCTTGCTTCTGCTGCCAGACGCTCGGACATTCTCTTGATACGCCTCGCATCACGAGAATCACTGAACGTAACTAGATCTCTAGATAGCAGTATGTTGAGCTCTTCCAGGATGTGCTCGAAAGTAGCATGACCCTTGTTGAACCACAGGATTGCCATAGCTGCGGCAGTCTCGACAACCGTTCGGGAGACAAACTTAGTCTTGGGGCAAAGTAGCCAAATTTTGCTGTTCAGAGATTCCGATGCGTTCTGGGTTTTCCCTTTGATGCATCGAGCAAGGAGCTTCTCATCCGTTAGCCGCTTATAAATGGGCAAAACAGCCCATCATTGTGCTTTTGTCAGGAGAGCTGTGTGGCGTGGTGCAGGTTCACCAAGTGCTTCAGCGCGTTGATGTTTGCACCACGACTCTGTTCCTGCAGGGCAAAACTTGTGGCTGCCAGCATTGTCAGTAGAGCATGAGTGGAAGTACGAAGCCCATACTGCAGTGTACATATCCCGTACACTTCCCCTGTTGCTTGTTATGGCAATCTCATAGTATGTTTGGAGCTTCTGAATGGCTGGCTCTTTCATTTTCTGCCCTCGTGGTAATGGCACATGCAGCTTCCGTAGCGCGATGCCAAGTCTCTTGGCCACATGATTAGTGCAGTCTTCTTTTTCTATATTGACAGCACCATAGACTTTTGACTCTGCAACTGCACTATATGCTTTGCTGTCACCGTCACTCAAGAATGCCATGAAATGCAGTGGGGTGTGATAAGTCAATGTTCTCTGCCAAATGCGCATTGCAGCCTCCGTTTCCATGGCATGGGAGGAACAGTCTGCATTTTTTTAACAGACTGGGCCATGGAATGCCTGCCAGACTTCCTCGTCTGGGCCCATATCCTTGTGCCTACTGCATGTCAGGCAGTAATTTGATATGACCTCGAAGTCTAAGCAGAGGCCAGTATCTAAGGAGATAACTGCGCCAATCTCGTTGTGGCTTTTGTGGCCCCTCTTCTGCCAAGTGCCGTCGAACATAACAGCCACATCAGTTTCGCCTGCTACTTCTTTCGTCAACTCTCTGGATCGGCGCAAGTTTTCACTCACAGCTGCCATGGCAGCGGTGTGCATCTTCTCTGCTATCGAAAAAAATTCTCGGTGGTGCATTGGCTTTGGGATTCCAATAATGGAGCAAAATCGACAATTGCTCATGCCCAATGCCGACAGCGCGTGCAGCCACCACCGTCTTCACATTTACAGCGAAACTATCTCGGGAGCTCCCACTGTCGTACCGTTGGCTCACTCGCTGCTGCCGTCCGCCGTAACACGCAGTGACGTATAGGAGCACGAAAGAACAGTCGCTGAGCATTCGCTGTTTTCGCAATGAAGTTCGAGGAGCGACGAAAGTCCCTTGCGCTTTTCTGCCGGCTCCCGAACGGCAAGTTTTTGAATACCGCAAGCAGGGCATGCCGCACCTGCCACAAGTGCCGTCAGCAAGAGGGTGTCGCACAAAACATTCGTTGCACAAACCTCATCGCGCTGTCTTTCGTCTTTTTCGAAAAAGCCGAGCTTCTTTTCCGAAGCACTGACGAAACAAACCGCAGCGTCAATCCCTTGATCGCAGCCACTGTCGTTCGCGCACTCGTCGATGCCGCCGTCAGGCCTAGCACACGTAGGCGCGTTCTCGTTCGTCGCCGTCGTTCGGGGCGCTTTACGCCGCCTTCCCTCGAACTTGTGCTTCGTTCGAAACTTCTGCGGTCTCACGTTGCTCTTTTTTGGGCTTGTCATCGCGGAAATATGCGTAGACGCGCAGAAAAGCAGACGGACCAAATGCCGATGGCCGCCAGCAACACAGCTGACAATGACTCGGTAGCCAATGGCGGTGCGGCTTAGGGTGCCGCGCGTTTCAAACCGCTCAAACCACGTGATAAAAAGGCCTCGTTTTTTTATTTTTTTTTGTCCACGTACGAAACTGGCGGTCGTCGGAGCTGTAAAAAGAAGGCCGGACGCAACTTTCCCAACCGATAGCGATGGCGGGTGGCACTGCGACGGGGAGCAGCGCGCTGTCAAAGATGGCCAATATCGGCACAAATTCACGAAATTTTGAGCCACCGCGATGCCTTCATACACATTTTTTTGCATTTTGTGGTTCAAATTTAGTTTTGAAATTTTCACAGATGAAAGAAGAAGGTTTGAAGATTACAATGTAATAAAAATCAGAAATATGAGAAATTTCGCTAAAAACGCGATTTTTTGACTCGCATCTCCCCTTAAATAAAACACGTTTCTGCATAGTGACAAAATAAATGGCTTATTACGTGCTTTTTTAGTAAGAAATCGATAATTTTAACGTGAAGTCAGACGCGTGTATTCGAGGTATACAAATAGGAGTCAAGTTCGAAGCTCACATATTCTATCATTCCCTTGCATCCAGCAGCTCACTATCACCAGGTTTCCTTCTAGGTAAGTTTGTGAGAAACTCTTATGTTGGCGGCGTTATGCTTACCTTCTTATTTGTTCTATTTGCTGTACTTCGTTTACTACCAATTGTGGTACATCAGACCTTCGGATATATTTGACTAAAATGTGAGGCCTGCAAGTTGTCAGGACTTCTTTGCAGTGGACTTTTCCACCACGAACATCCTAAAGTGATCAACTTTCGACTTTTCAAACACCGGTTAGCATACTTCCAGGATGGGAATAGCGCACCTCGGATATCGACGTAAAAATTTAAGAATGAAAGCAGCCGATTCCTGGTCTGATCAGTTATGCCTTACGTTGACAGAAAATTTGTGCGCCGCGCGTGCTTGATTTTGTGTTTAGAATGAAAGCAGCCGATTCCTGGTCTGATCAGTTATGCATTACGTTGACAGAAAATTTGTGTACCGCGTGCTTGAGTTTGTGTTTGAGTGCTGATGCGTGAAATGCCCATACACAGTTCTGATGAACCAGCAGCTGATATGATTTGTTGCTTGCGACGAAGCACATTATGGTATCTTCGCTGTCGCATGTCGGCTGGAGCGATAGCCTTGCCCGCAAAGTTCGGAGCAGAGTTGGGCCTAGCCACAACATCAAAGCAGAAAGCACTGTTGCGATCTTCGGTGCCGCAGTGCTCAATGTTTAAAATATTTGATGCTCAATCACGAGTGCATAGCTCGATCGAGAGTACAAAGAGTAGTCTCTCTATAGTTTTCAGCGCAGTACCTATAAAACCGGATCCATGTTTGCGACAAGTGCAGCGCGCTATTATAATCTGATGACTAAACTTCCCCTTACAGCTGCCTTAACTAAAGTGTAACTGAATTCTAAATTATCGCCGACTTGTGAATGCAGAACGAGTGGGAAAACATGACTAAGCGCGATTTTTGACAACTGTGACCTCGTGATGCACAAGCTGCAGACAATGCTATCTTAGAGCAAGAATCTGACCGATGGTGAGGCGTGCTTGAGGAACAAGGCGGAAGCAGCCAGTTGGAGACCTTGAAATGAATGTCAAACATCTGTGTATCTGAAAAGAGGAGCTGGTTGCGCTTTACAAAATACTTTTACGACGAGCCCAAAATGGTAGCGCACGGTAGTGCCGTTGTAAAGCTGTAGCTGATAAAGGAGCCTTCATGTGCGTGCCTCCGTTATGGAAGCCTGGAGAGAGGCATACGTGAAGGCAGAACTACGGATCATAGTAGCAGAACTGTGATTTGAAGGCAGAACTACGGATCATAGTAGCAGAACTGTGATTTGAAGGCAGAACTATGAATCATGCTAGCAGAACTATGATTTTTTTTTTGCTACTTCTGCAATAATTTTCGCCACTTCGGCAGGGGCAAAAACTTTTAACAGCATTTCTATGTAGTTTTCAGTGAAGATATTTTGAAAGCAGATAGAAAAAGGGCAAGAAAAACTGAAAACGTGACAAGTTTTAACAAGAAATTTTTTATGCCCCCATTGAGAATTGATTCGTTGACGACTGGTAATTTTCTTCACCTATAACAGATCCATTCATTGTTTTAATGAATGTCTGTTGTAGCAGTACTTGGATTTGATGTACTCCTTTCACAACAGACTAACATCATGCTTGCTATTTAGGTCTGTTGTAACGAGGTTATATTGTACTAGATTGGCAAGGTCACGTTTGGATTGCTACTTTGTTTAGTATTTCTTTTATAATTTTCAGGTCCAAACGAAAGTGCCCTGGTTGTTGAAGCACAGCCTGCGAGAATATCAACACATCGGTCTCGACTGGCTTGTCACCATGCATGACAAGAAGCTGAACGGCATCTTGGCCGACGAAATGGGCCTGGGAAAAACAATACAGACAATCTCCTTGTTGGCGCACATGGCTTGTGATAAAGGTGCGGTTTATGTTTTTCATGTCTACGTGCCATGTTTTGCTCTGCACCGTTGCGACATTGTGGAGATTGAGGCTTGCCCATCACCATTGGGTGGGTTATCGCCTCTTCTGCTATCCCACAATTGCGATCATAACTCTACTCTTCTCTGCGATCCTACTCAGCACTAGATCTCAATAGAGATCCATTGCGGGTGTTGCAAGCGGTTGTCGTTTGAGAGTGTCGCAAGACATTTTGCGTGAGCAACAGGGAGACAGGACAGTGAAGGGTGAGCATGTGCTTGTCTTTGTCTATCGGCTCTCTTGTTTGGGCTCTCTGGGACGAAAGTTCGCTAACGGTGCCTTGTGCCAGTGGTGTGGTTTGTGTGTGGTCACACTACATCAAGCCACACGTATCGAAAGCCGACGGACACGTAGTTTTACCATGCCTAGAGCGATCAGGCCCTGTGGTTGTTGATCGTCAAAAGTCTGCAGCATGGCCACGAGGGACTTTTTTTGCTTAGCAGCATGTCGTATTGAGTCCCATTGTCCGTGGAGACGTGCTAGCGGCACTTTTTGGGGTGTGGTTAAGCCTGTTTGCTTCTCCTGCCGCTTTTGGGAGCGGGCGTGTTATGTTTTGTCGTGTTGCTGCAGGCAATAAAGCGTTGCAGATCTACTGAGAATGGTACTGTGTACTTGATTCGCTGCGCTCGGCGCTTTTGCTCTCCTAACACGCCTGAGCAATGACAACGGCGAATTTCGATCTTGCAAGATATCTGCACAATACAATGTTCAAGGCATTTGAAGCAGGGAACAAAAAACTGAATGCCCAGAGGTGAAACTCCTGCGCCACCCTGCTTCAAAACACCCAACCTGACAATCGTATGTGTTTTCTGTCCAGATTTAGCAGACATTGTGTAAAGAACTGCGATCCTGCTTTATTCGTGATTTAAGATCTTTCTGCATTTTTTTTGACTATGTGCTCTAAAACATGGTTTTTCTTCTCCAAAATGCCATTTATAATGCCCTCTGAAGAGCTCCTAAAGCACTCTGAGCTGCTCCACCACTAAATGCCTTTTAGGAAATAATCGCTCGAAATTGCAATCTTGTACCAGAAAGAGGTTTAGAACATGCACTGAGTATGTGTGCAGAATTGTGGTAACATTACATAAATTTCTAGAAGTGGAAATTGAATAATGCATTCTAATCAGCCATAACTTGCACCTTCATTGCACCCCAGTGCATGTTTGTACCGTGCAGAAAGTTCTATTGTCAATTTGTTTGTGTTTTTGCCAGCGCAGATAGTTGCTTGACTTTGGGGGATAGTTATTGCCTTCGATACAACAAGCACAACAGGCTTATGGCTTCGTTTCTGTATGTAGACTCTAAACTTGGGCAACAACTGCACGATTAGAGAATAGGTGAAAACATAACAAACACATTAATGGTTCGATACAGTATAGACTCCTTATAACGTAAGTCGCGAATGTGTGCACTATAAACAGTACCGCACTATAACCAAAACAGCGTTTTTCAAGGGCCGCACTTCACTTGCACAAAGCATGTTGAGCATGCAGCTTCGTGTGTCTGACAATCGAAACATGCGATGCGTGCTTGTTAACATGTAAATACATGCGTTGCCAATGAAATGAATGCGAAAGGGGTGGGTCTAACAAATCAAAGCACCATCGCGGAAATTCGCTGACCACCTCTATTATGCGCATTACACAGAAACTATGCCAAATCACGTCTAGAATTTCACGCGTTGAAAGACGCCAACTATTTGATTTCATGGGTGCGCACCCGATTTAGGGCATTGCAATCAAATCACGAACCGCTATTAAGCCCGAAACATATGCAGCATTTTTCCGGTGTTTCGTACGCCTGCGTCACTCGGCGTCGACGCTGCCAGTGGCCGAAATTATTGTGTTCTAGAAGGGGGTAGTGGTATCAGGGAGAGCGCGTGGGTGTGCCAGCTGACATAGACGCCGCGAGATGACGCAACCAGCGCCTGGGCTGTACGGAACGCAAAACACAGAGCCCCGGCAATGCGGGGAAAGCCGTGTGTGCTTGGTGTTTTACCGAAAAAAGGAAGCGCGGAGTTATTTAGCATGTTCTTGAAGACTTTCTCTGAGTTGAAACAAGCGCAGAGAAACCTGGACAGGTGGACGTTTTAAGCTAGCGTGAAAATAAAGCTGACCAAAAGTGCAGAAAATGGGTGCAGGACGATACGATCAATTTGTAAACTAAAGGATCGCCAACACTGTAGTCGTAAAAATTTGAATGGTTAAACTGTTGAATTGCTTTGCCATTGACAATTGTCAAACGTTAGGATTCTATCACATTCACAAGTACGATTTTTTTACGAGCGGTTTTGTTTACATTTGTACATATCCACAGAGAGCTTGCGATTTAATTATTCCCAAGTTAATGCCGCTATGGCGCGGCTTTAGTAGTTACCCGAGATAGCGAAGTTTTATGATGTAGTAAAAAAAAGAAAACAAGACTAGAAACAAGAATAACTTTATTGGCACAAAACACCACAGTGTTCTCAAAGTACGTAGCTGCAACTAGAGAGCAGAGCTTCACATGCAATTCCTTTTTATGCCAATCATGTCGCGATTTGTAGAGCCCTTTCACATAAAAGTGCAGCATGGTCAGCACATAGAACTTGGTCAACTCTGTTGTGAGCGCACCTGGATGCTGGCTACAACCTAGGTCATTACGGAATTTCTTCACCAGCAACATCACATCCACTGTGCTGTCCTTGCAGAGTTTCTTTCGGCTGAAAAATGTAGTGAAGATGTCTTCCAACTTCTTAACTGCCCTAAAAAGCTCCTGTGAGGGATACAACAAGCCTCCCTTCTCACATATCACAGTGAACTCAGTGTTTATGCTTTCCGTGTTAGGGGATTCCAAAAAAAAAAAAGTCTTGCAGGGCATGCAATCATTATGCTTCAGAAACTTAATTTCGAGCAACATGACCTGCCATATAATGTATTAGACAGTCATCGCTCTTCTGCTCTACCAACTTTCTGTGCTCTGCAGGAATACTTTGAAACATTCGTTCAGATGATAGTAGGGTCCCTTTCTCAATCAGATGGTCCACTGCAGAAACCTGGCTTCCATAGCTGGAGGATCTTGCGCACTCGGGAGAGAACCATTTTCACACTAGCTCCGTTAAGGTCAAGTTTGTCCGAGCGTATGGTCTTAGCAAGGTTATAAAATTACAGGAAATTATTGACAATTAGGAACTGCGTGGGTTTAAGTTGATTGCTGGGTGCGTCCATCTTCGTTTGCGCGTGCGGCCGTCACAACAAGCGCATGAAGCACCAGCTGCCGCCACGCCAGCCAGCCCTCGTGACTACAGCGCCGCCACCAACATCCGGGTCTCGTCCACACTCGCTCACTTCCATGCGTAGCGCGCTCCGGCTGCTGATCCCACTACCCCTTTCTAGAACACTGTACGGAAACATCCACTTCTGGACCATTCAGATAGATATTTGCAGCACTGGCGCCAACGCTGGAAGCAAGTCAACGAATGGAGAACCAATCAGCGCACAGCTGCCAGTTACTTCTGCTATGTAACATCATCGTCCCTGCTGTCAAAATGACTGCCGCCCGCCTCACATTTATTAAGTCGTCACTGTACCCTGTGTGACCCGAAAATTCTCAACTGATGCTTGTATTTGAGTTAGCAACAATTGTTCCCAAGAAGCTTCGACAGGAAGCGCTCGAGATCTCTTCGAACCGTTTTCGAGCGCCATAGTAAAGTCCATCGGTAGGGTTAGCAGGCCTGAGTGTAGTGGTTAAATACGTGGCCTCAAAAAATGTACAATAAACTTCCAAGCTCAGGAGCCATATATTGCAAGTTTCTGGTTCTTCCCATTCTCAACAGCTGGCGCTAGAAGCGGAAAAAAACAACTTTTCGGTGGTACAGTTGAATTTCGATAATTCGAACTTGAAGGGGCACGAAAATTTGTTTGAATTAAAAGAAGTTCAAATTAATGAAATCTAAATAAACGGAGGGCTCTCCATGCAGTGGCGCATGTGCATTGAGAAAACACACGAGAGGGAAGTTTCAGAAGACTTACATTTATTCACAAATCACAGGACGTCCGTTATCAATTGAAGTAATCGCTGAAGCGCGTCCGCACACGTTTGCCTTGCATAGCATTTCTACTTCGGCTTCAGTATTCTCCTGGCAAGAGAAGTTGCGTGCAGAAATGGCCAGCGCGGACACTTTATAAAGATGGCAACAGAGGATTTTAGTCTGTCCAACACTCCGGTACGTTTTTGCGTATACCGGGTTGCCGAAGGGTGTCAAGCCGGATAGCGTTGAAAGGAACTTTTTGCACGTTTAGTCCGTACCGCCCAAAAAACACCCGCAATACCTTCGCGGCCGTGGCCGCTGCATCTGCATATGCGCAAAGTGGAAAGTCTCCGCGTTTACTGACTAAATATGAAAAGAAAAAAAAAATTGGACAATGCCAATAGATTTCTCGTTACAAAACGGAACTGTGTGTTTGTTTTCTTTACTTGCGCTATGATTTAAACCTAACTATGAAGAAAACATGGGCATCACGGTGATCGGCATCACGAGTTGCTTACACAAGCGCCATGCGACTCATGCCTACTTTTTGTGTTTGGCCAAAACGTGGTGGCTTGAAGATGACGTGAAATGTACGGTCTACTTGTTGTTTTTTTCTGTTTTTTGTGTTATTCCGAAGGAAGTGGGCCACGAGAAGGTCAACGCACTCTTTCACACTTCATGAATTAAGTGTCCGCCGCAGTAGCATTGACACTCTTTCAGTGATTGTGTGCCACCGCGAAGCATTCTCGAAAGGGTTCAGTGCAAGAACGTCTTCGAGGATAGTTTGATCGTCGGAAGGCGAGCAGCGGGCCTCGAAGTAGCCATTTCGTTCTTTACGTTTTTGTTTGGCTTGACTTGACTCGGCTCAAAGGGAGGCAACCTTGGAAGCATGTCGGGCGTTTGGGCTTGTCCGGTAAACGCCCGTAAGGCACGCGCATGCGCAGTTGAGACTCGGTAAACCACTATCCGCAAACTTTTTTCCCGTATAGCGGTGCGCCGGACAGACTAAAATCCTCTATCAACGACTGCATAGCGGAGCCTCCCGATCTCCGCTACCCAGCCGCAGCATGGCGAGCGCGTGATGAGATAGGAGGAGCCTCTCCACGCGGAGAGAAGCAGATTGGCATTTGAGCAAAAAACCAACACTCCACGGCAACTTTTTTTTTTTGCTCTCTTCGCAGGCGTCGTTAAAAGGAGAAGGGTTACGTGGCATTAACGTGAAAGGGGAAGCGTGGCACCGGCGCATAAGAGACCCCTCTCCCCCCTCAAGGCGCAGAGCCGTGTTCCCGCAAAAACTGCAGAAGATAGTGCCTTTTTCCTTTCTTTTTATCACACAATCGTTCAACCCAGCGACGGATTTTGTTTTATTCCCTCCCTCTCTTTGCACGCTGCGTTGGAAGGAGGAAAATCTTTACATGGCAGGGACGGAAAAGGGAGAAGCGTGACACGGGCGCGTTGCAGATCGGCATTTGAGAGAGAGCAAACATTCCACCGCAGCCTTTTCCTTTTCATTTCCTTCGCGCGCAGCGTTGAGGTGTCGCAGGTGCCGCTGCGTGATTGGGCGAGGTGCTGAGAGATTTACGGAGCGCGGTATGTTTGAATTAACCGTCGCAAGTGCTTGCGCGTTCGAATTACCAGGCGTTTCGCCCATTAGAATACACACAGCTTTGACGGGACCGCATCGTGAGTTCGAATTAACCGGAAGTTCGAAATAATGAGATTCGACTGTACTGTGATTTGTTTTTCTCACCTTAGAAGTGCAAATAAGGCATCAAACCGGGTTTCAAGAATATTTCTTGTTGCTGCATTGACAGACACTGCACACTGCTTTGCAAGGTCTCGGGTTCATTCTCTTCGACACTCTGCGACGCTGAGCTGACGTTATGAGATGGCGCTCCTCATATGGTATGCCACCCTCTCTGGCGGCGTCGACGCGATGACGCCGCGGGAAGCGGCGCCGAAGAAATGCTGGCAAGAACGCTGCATATGTTTCGGGCTTTAGAGTGCTACACGTGCCGCCCTCGTTTTAATTAGCGATATGTATCCCTGCCCGTCAAGTGCGGCCAACGCAAAGAGTTTCGTTGATTCGGTACCAAACCGCAACTTAGATTCACGCGACCACTATCGACCTAAGCGCTACCAACGCCGATTAGGCCTAGCATGCCGCTTGGTATGTTGTCGCGGAAAGTTTGTCCAAGATATGAAGATTGGGCGTCAAAGAGATCGCACTAGCAGTGAACCAAAAACAGTGTGCGTGATACAAAGTTCGCTTTCGCAGCCGGTAGATCAGCAACGACAACAACTCGCCAAGCTTATGTACGACAGTGCACTGGCAACAAAAGTGAAAGCCCGCGTCATAAAACTGTAAAAGATTTTCAATTTGTGGACGAGCAAGCAAACGTGATATTTGTTGCCAGCTCGATAACGACGTCTTTCTCGACAGGAAACTGTTAGGCGCATGCAGTTGATATGGACGGGATCGCACATGCTACGTTGAGTTGCGCGTGGCCGAAGCCATGCTAGCGACGTAGTACGCTGTAGCCGCGTCGGCTCCAGTGCAAAAACTTATCGGTCACCAAGGTCACCTCCTCCCTTACTCGGCGAGCCCGCGCAGTGTCCCGCGGTCCTTTTTTCGTTTCTTTTCCTTCCCTTCGTCCCTTCACTCCGTTTCCCCTGTTCCTCTGTAACGACCTCGTCGTTCGCTTTCCAGTGGTGCACCCAGCGCGCCTCCTTTCAAAAGCACACTTGCTACCACGTTTGTCGCAAACAACTTCCGGCAACCGCATTATAACCGGTCTTTCATCTTATGGGGGACTGCACAATGAGCGGTATGCATATACATGGGGTTCTATGAGAGGGTAAACGGGAGTAGAAAAAGACCGCATTGTGCTTCTGCACTATAAGCGGTTACGTTATAAGTGGTCTGCTTTGTACATACTCACGGCTAAAGGTGTCAGGAATTGCACGCAGGAATCTGGGGTCCCCATCTCATCGTGGTGCCTACCAGTGTGATGCTCAACTGGGAAATGGAGTTCAAAAAGTGGTGCCCTGCCTTCAAGATTCTTACCTACTACGGCATCCCTAAGGAGCGAAAGCAGAAGCGACAGGTGTGTGTGCCTTTCCTGCACTTAATTGAAGTAAATTGCATGAGTGAAAGGAAAATGAAAGCAGAAAGAAGAGCTCGCCGCCTGCAGTGACTGGACTGCTTGGTCCATTTCCCTTTCCTCGTAAATCGGTGCAAGTGATAATCTCCCTGTGCATAATCCACACAGGGTTGGACCAAGCCCAATGCCTTTCATGTGTGCATCACGTCGTACAAGCTGGTCGTCCAGGACCACCAGTCCTTCAGGCGCAAGAAGTGGAAGTACCTGATCCTCGACGAGGCGCAGCACATCAAGAACTTCAAGTCCCAGCGGTGGCAGATGCTGCTCAACTTCCAGAGTTCGCGGAGGCTTCTGCTGACGGGCACTCCGCTGCAGAACAGCCTCATGGAGCTGTGGTCTCTCATGCATTTCCTCATGCCCAGCGTGTTCCAGTCGCACCGGGAGTTCCGTGAGTGGTTCGCCAACCCCGTCACGGGCATGATCGAGGGCAGCAGCGACTACAACGAGAGCCTCATCAAGCGCCTCCACAAGGTGAGCATCATGCCTGTGCCGTGCCGGTCGACCCTTTTGCTACATAATCTACTCCGGTGGCTTTCCTCTGTGTTGTGGAGCAGCGGAAGGTAGAGTGGGGAAAACTGGGACTTTTCAAAGTCATGGTATCCAGTCATCCGATGCTTGTTGAAAATTTGCCATGACGACGATTGTAAATACTACTGGTCATAAAGATGTTTGTGTGCCATTAATGAGTGAAAAAAATTGGCATGCCTTGATAAAAAAAAAAAAAGGTTTTGTCTTATTAAGGCAGGACATCTGTTTTATGTTGGCTTGTTCAGCAAGAGCAGAAGAAAGGGTGTGCAACTTTTGTGTAAATGTTGATGTATACTTATCGGAGCCTGTGTCTGCTAGTGTGCCATGTTCATACTTGCAGACTCTCCCAATTCGTTTGGGAGACTCAAGTTCTGACAAATTCTCTGGATTGTACAAGATTGAGCACTGCCACCGCCTATGCATGGGGCCTTTGTTATTTATGGTTCGGTATAGGCATTAGGTGAATATTTGAGCACTTACAATATTCAAACAAATATTACAGTATTCGAATTTGCTTCGACTTGAATTGAGAAGCTCCAAAAATTTAATAGGATCACAAATTGTCCCTTCTTTTTTGTTCAATTTATGCTGAGCCGCAAGGGAGCCCTTACTTATTCCTTCTGCCACCAGGTGCTGCGGCCTTTCCTTCTACGAAGGTTGAAGAGCGAGGTGGAGAAGCAACTGCCCAAGAAATACGAACATGTGGTCATGTGTCGGCTGTCCAATCGGCAGCGGTACCTGTACGACGACTTCATGTCCCAGACAAAGTGAGTTTCCATCGTGTTGTTTTTTTTGCGCAACTTTTTGAATTTTACTTGCGCTTACGGCAATGCCATCGTTTCTTCAAAAAGTTCAGCTTGTTGTGGCATTCTCGGTTCCCTTGGTAGACATGATTGCATAACTGTTTTGACATGTGGCACAATTGCTTTGCACATTTGTAACAATATGTCGGACAGTTGTGAATACTGCCACTGGATCGCGGTGTCTTATGTTGACGTAATTGGTAGCCTTTGGGCATTTTACGACTTCACTGATGGGCTAGTGGCTCACATATCAGCTTTCTCAGTCTGCTACCTTGATTCTCAGTGTTGGTGTACTTTGACTTGCTGAAGAATACTCCATAAGGCTGTTTTTTGTTAACCTTCTCACTAGCTTAGTTAGCCAACCTAACCTAGTCTAGTTGTGAAGCAACCCTTGATAGGCAGCAGATCCAAGTTTTAATCTAGGACCAGGACGACTTTTTTTTTTCCCTGCCTGAGCTTTCTGTTTAGAATTTTTTTGAAGTCTAGAGTTGCTTGTGAATTAGGATTGTGTTTTCCTCATGACTGTTGCTTGTTTAAGCCGTGAGACAATTCTATGATGTACCAGGAAATAAAAGTGCCAGTCCACTGCTGGTAGATTAATTATTAAAAAGTACCTTATCATTAGACTCTCGAAATGAAATTGGCACGCTACTGTTGCCTGCCTGCGTGAGAATTCATTCTGTTCCTACTGTGTGATCATTATGAGGACATGTCCTGTCCCCCCAAATAGGCAGTTTGTTGCCTAACACTGATAACACAGTCTTGGGACTGGTAGAAAAGCCAAAGGAAAAAAAAAAACGTATTTACTTGCATGATGAACCCACTCGCATAGTGAACTTACCTTCTCCTTGGTCCTTGAAAAAAGAGAAAAATATATTTTTTAATTTATCTGTTCATTTTACTTCGGTATGATAGCCAGTGCTGTTGACGATCGAAACAGCGCTAAACCAAGCCATTATATCACAAAATAACGACACCGTAAAAGTCAAAACATAGTTTTGCGACCATGCTTAAACAGTTGTGAGCAGCACGAGTGCAGACGACGTTAATCAAAATTAAGAAGCTGCAGCTTTTGTGACAGAGCGCCATCTGTCGAACGCAGGAGAATCCTCTTTGTTTGTAGCGTCACGTAAGCACAGTGGCTAGAAAGAGAGAGAGAAAGGAAAGGCCGGGAGGTTAATTAGATATTGGCATCTGGTTTGCTACCCAGCGCTGGGGGCGGGGAAATAGGGGCAAGAAAGAGGGGGTAGATAAAAAAAAATGCGCACTCATGTGAAAACGAAAACACACACAGGAAGGGCATCCTAGCTACAACCGTTTAGTAAGGCCGGTTGATCGCAAAAAGTGTAGTAGCGCTTTCAGGGCCTTCTGTGAAGTTGCATCTTGTCGATATTGTACAATTCCTTGCTCTGACAGAGGTTGATTATCTAATTTGCTGAGTTCTTTGCGAAGGCATAGTCGTTGTAGGCAGTCACAAAGAACATGTTGGATCGTTTCTTCTTTGCCACGATGGCCACAGGCTGCGGTGTCGCCCATCTCAATGTGGAAAGCGTAGGCGTTGGTAAACGCAACGCCCAACCACAGCCTACATAACAGGGTCTGGTCTGCTCGGCAAAGCCTCGAGGGGGCTTGAAGACTTAGCGTAGGGTCAAACGAGTACAGTCGGGCATGCTTGAAGTGTGGCTGATTTCACTGTGATGTGGTTTGCTGGCGAGCAAGCCTGCGGAGCTTTCGTGCAGCATCTGTTCTAGAAAGTGGTAGTCGTAGTTTATGATCTTCTGTGTGGGCTAAGCGGGCAGCTTGATCGGCCCGTTCATTGCCGATGATTCCGCAGGGACTGGGTAACCACTGAAATGTAATTTGGTGCCCTCTCTCAATCTGGTGGTGTATAACCTCTGCTATCTCTAGTACCAGCTGCTCGTGTGGTCCACGGCGTAAGGCTGATAGTAGAGACTGCAGTGCCGCCTTCGAGTCGCTGAAAATAGTCCACTTGCGTATAGGTTGATCAACGACAAATTGCTACGCGGCACGAAGTGCTGCCAATTCTGCTGCCGAAAACAAAGCAAAAAGCAAAGCGCATGGCCTCCGAGAGGGCGGGCGCGCGGCGTAAAAACACAGCCCGCGCCTGCCATCGCGGACGCCATACAAAGTGCAACTGCCACCTAGCGTGCTGATGGCGCATCGCCTGCAACTTTGTGAGCCGCCATCCAACACTGCATTTTTGTTGTCTGGTTCATCATAGTGATGTTAGTTGGACACCTGCAGTGCTGGGCGTGTTCATTCAGTACGCTGAACTACACTTCGGCGTCGAACCGTGCGCATACGTCACGGGAGAAAACATGGACAGCTTCGGGTTACATAAAATATTTGTAGCGCATTTCGCAGGCCAAAACAAGCAAAACAGTAGTGAGATTTTTTTGCTGTTATAACTCCCGTGCCTTTTTTCTCTCTCCCCTCAAATTGGCATCAACTTTTCTGAAAAAAAAAAAAAAGTGGGTTCAATATGCGAGTAAATACGGTTTATATCCCTATGATTGAGTGCATAGCTTACACTGTCGGGCACGGCCAGCTGCATGTGTGGTGTCCCGTACGTGTGTGTGTGTGTCGCTCGCAGGGTGAGCAGCGATCTGGTGGGATGTTGCACAGCTGTGCTGTGTACGTGTGCGCAGGACAAAGGAGACGCTGGCCACTGGCAACTTCATGAGCGTCATAAACGTGCTGATGCAGCTCCGCAAAGTGTGCAATCACCCCAACATGTTCGAGCCGAGACCCATCTTGTCGCCCTTTCGCATGGACGGGCTTGTGTATTATACCGCCTCCAGTGTATATGACATCTGTAAATATGACCCATTCAAGGTGAGTCCGCGCTGTGTGCAAAGCTTTCTCTCGGTTTGCTTTCTCTTTTCTTTTTTCGAGACAAGTACTGAATTGTACTTTAACCATTCTTGTCATTTGTGGAAAAGCTGAAAGCAGTGACAGAGTGAATGTAGATCAGTGTGACTCTGCATGCTGGTTGGTTTTTCATACTTGTGGAGGTTGATTGCCTAAAGTGAGTTTCACACTGCATGCTGGTTGGTTTGTCATACTTGTGGAGGTTGATTGCCTAAAGTGAGTTAGAGGGAGAGGACAAAAGAAAGAATGTGTACATGCACAGGCACCGCAAAGCGTTCATGTGGCTGCCGTGTGCAAAATAGGTTGTTCATGAAGTTCAGAGCAAACAAGGCATGGAATACAATAAAGTACACGGCAGGGGCACTGTTTCGTGTTTTGTTTGCACTGTCTGTTGCATTTTCTAACTAGCCCTATTGCTACATTACTTCAAAACTGGTTTATTTGTCAGCTTGGTGAAGGAAATCAAGTGATTGTTATCGGTAGCGTCAGTGTGTTGTGTAGTCTTTCTTTTGTTGGTCTTTTTTTATTTTGCTCAACTCCCAAAAGTATAAATGAAATGCTCAAACCTCGTTATAACAATGTTGCATATTAGAAGAAAATAAGTTTTTTATGTCCATAAATTGGTTATAAAGGTTATCCCTAACACTGTATCTGATGCAAGACTATTTTTCATTAGCTTCGTGGAAACCGAAATTTTTCATACCCATGTTGGTTATATTAAGGTATGAGTGTAGTTTTGTGTAGTTCAGAATCATCTACCATAAGATGTGGTATGAGTGTAATTTCGTGTCATTCAGAATCATCTACTGTAAGATGCAAACAGATAATCAAGACAAGCAAAATATGGGCAGAGTCATTTGCAGTCTTTAACTGAACTTTTGTGGCTATGAGATCTAGGGGAGTAAATGTAGAAACATTTTTTATCTATCACACCTTTTGATAAACTTTGTGCCAAGAATATATACCAGTCAGTGTAAGGCTTCTTGATGAAAAAGATTTTTGAACTGTGAGGCCTACTTAGGGTAAATTGTTTGGTCATAAAGTCTTAGAAACTTAAGAGTCAATGAATCAACAAATGGATTTTTCAGGCCGCGTTTACTCAGAGTACCTGTGTTCCTCTTTGCAGCATGTTAGTTTCTCGGCCCTGAACTTGCTGCTTGCCGATGTGGAGCTGTGTCTGACAGCGTTTGCTGCACACCGCATCAAGAAGTTCCAGACGTCGTGCCACTTTGTTGAAACAATCGAGAGTCACCCGCCCCCGCCACCCAGGTGCCCACCTGGCAAGATCAGGCTGCACATCCGCACCTCGACGCCTTCAGCTCAGGTGCGTCTGCTAGTGTTGGCTTTGTGAACGCGGCACCACCTTCTCTGGTCCAAATGGTAGCATATTTGTGCAGATAAACCCTGATATGTAACTTGTCCGCGGGGCCACATACTCAACCGAGCTTGTTTAGGGGGGGGGGCACTAAGAATGGCTTCAAAGTGCTTCCTTAAAAATTTCGAGGCGATACCACCGAGATGTTTCCCGATTTTCAATAGTTCAGGTTGGCGTACAGCGTTCTCACTGTGCTCGCGCTGTCGTCAGTAATGTGCGCGACAGTCTTTTGCGAGGCAGGAGTCATTGCCACTTTCATGTTAGTCTTTGTGTACATGCATCGCCGTGAAAAAAAAAAGTGCAATTCAACACAAGTTTTTTCATTTGCGATTCCGCGCAAACCGCGAGCACGTCGATCTCCAATGAGCTGCGCGCCGCATCCCCCCCCCCCCCCCCCACTCTCGGTGAGCACCAAACAGTTTTCAGTTCCCCGTACTCATCACATGTTAGCATAAGTTTCGTGGCGATGCCATATTCCCGATATTTCTTTGAAATGCTGCCAGGCCCGCCGCATTCACCGCACTTCATGCACTGAAGCAGTTTATTAATTATCTCTAAGCTTACAACGATGGACGGCGTTCCAGTAGTCGCGGTCCCTTCCGATTCTCGAAAAACAGAACGCTCACGTCGTGTGACTGACGTCGACGAAAGGTCTTTAATGTCACTCGCACGACAATCAAGGGCCACCTTTTCAGCGTCGCAAACCAGGGAAGTGCCGACGCGCAGATCTCGCCGGTGATCGTTGGCTCCGGCTGTCGCGTCCGTGATTGTAAGAGCCGTGTTCGTGATAGGGTTAGCACAGCCAGCTTTTTTCGTGTTTTCAAAGGCAGAGGGTTGCGCTGATAAGATGCTGCATGCTCTCAGACGCCATTTTCGCTTCTTGACGAGTGCATGAGCAGTATGGAACTTTTGATGACCGCCTGCCATCGCATGGATTGCACAACCGTCGCTTAGGCCTCGCCACAAAATGGCAGATGGCGCACCACTGTCTAGCAGACGAATTTTTTGACATTCACTAGGGAACCAATGATGTGTGAGTATATGGTTCTTTTTTACTCGCGATAGCTGCGCTGTTGATAGACGAAAAGCGCACTTCCGCTAGGAATAAACAAAAAACAATACGTCTTTCAAATGAGACGAAAATGGCCGCGCTACTCGGCGAGGTTCTCGGGCGCCACGGAGTCGATCATGACCGTTTTCAAGGTGGTTTCGCGAGTGAAATGGCCACGAAACTGACGATGAGACCGAATTACTCGACAAATGCGCATTACATGGCAATAGCATTTTAGGAACACCTTCTTCAGACCTTATATATTATCAAAAAACATAGTTTAAGAAATCGATTTTTCGGAAATTTTTCGACCTTCGAAACTCGTGTCTCCCCTTAAATGTGCCCTTACAAACGATCAGACTAGGACTATGCAACGCAGCATCATGTGCTTTCTCTTCAGGCAGAAAAACATTGTTAAAAGCATCACAGGGCAAATGCCAGGAAGTTTGATGTTTGGACGAGAAGTGAGAACCCAGCTGACAGCAATTGTCCCAGAACCCCCATTGGAAACACTATCGGGAGAAGAAAAGCTCCCGCGTAGCAGGAGATTTGAAATTAGACAATGTGTATACGCATGTTAGTTGAACAACAACAACAAAAAAACCTGGCTTGATTGAAACGACGGCACTCAAATGAATAGGGTTGTGGTCATGGCTTGTCTACATAAGCGGAAAGGCCACTCGGTGCAACCTAATTCAGTTACGTCGTTAGAGAATTTGCCAAGGGAGGCTCCCGTCAAGCAGGCACCCCGACAGAAGCGTCGTCACACCTAGCTTGGCATCTTGCACCAGATGAATCGGCGGCCCAATTCAGTGGCTGACAGTGCAGCAAGAGATGCTGCCATCCTGTTGCAGCATCTTAGAACACAATGGTGGCACAGAGTTCCCGCCCAGCGTTTTAGCAATGCACTCCTAGCATGTGAGAAAATGTTTGAACAAGGCCAAGCAAATTGTTATCACCTCCTTTTTTCCGAATCAGCAATATTAGAGACACTTTTCTTTCTAATCAACTATAGTAGTATTGCATACTTCAAAATGTTTCTGTTCAGTCAGCCACAGTTGGTGCTTTAGAAATAAAGTCATATTTCATTCATTTTTTGGGCTTTGCTTAAATGAAACTTCTCATAAGTGGAACAACTTTTAACTTCTCTTGCCCCTTCGAGTTCCGTTTAAGGGTAGTCCGTTGTAACAAGTTTCACAGTAGGGCAGGAGGTGGCACTACTTTTTCTGTGATGTGTTCACACGACAATGCGGCTGCATGTATGAAAGAGGAACCTTTTTTCTCTGCTTTTCATGGGATCATCCCAGGGTGCGTTTTTGTCTGGCTACTGCATCCCGGTTCCTGAGACTTCTCCCGATCTCGATTTATGTCTGGGTGTGTGGCAGGAGCAAACATTATTCACTCTGTATCCTTGACTCACTCAGAACTTCGACTCGTTCCATCGACATGGTGCATGTATTGTGTGATTAACCTGCAATTTGTCAGTAAGACATGATTACTTGCTGGCCGAACCTATATGTCTTTCGGTATCGGTATCTGTAATGGATCGACATTTCCATTGCTATGTGGAAAGTGACGTGTTGCAAATGAAAAAGTGAGTCACAGTTAGAGCGTACATGAGAAAGCATTTTCTGGCAATGTATTGCTAGCTATTACTAGCAACCCTAGACTAGTGCAATGTAAATGTTACCTGAGTAGGCCAAGGTGTCCAAGTCAGTTTATTCTCTGCTTGGTCTTTGCAGTCTGGAGCAGCCCGGGCAGCAGCATCGCCTATGACGGGGGCCGGCCATCAAGGACCTCACCACCAGAGGCTGGTGGCCGCCTCTGGGGCCCACCACAACACCGCCGGTATGGTGGTGCGGCCGGGCCACCAGGGAGTGCCGGCTGGTGGCACCACCTTCACCATGGCTCGTCACGGGGCCGTGCTCACCCAGGCTCACCACCATCCTAGTGGCCTGCTGCAGCAGCCGCAGCAGCAGCAGCAGCAGCGCTTGGTGGTTGTCTCCACGCCGGGCACCGTGACACCGCGTGCACACAGCCCAGTGGTGGCTGCTGCCCCTTCCTCTGCTGGCGGAGGAGGGAGCGGCGAGTACATGCTGCAGTTGGTGCAGAAGTCCAATGCCTGTGAGTTTTATCCACTTGTTTGTCCTTTGCTGCATTCACCTTCTCGAGGAACAGTAACTTCAGATGCAAGGGGACGTTTTCAGTGGCTCGTTTTTTCTCTGATAAACATTGTTAATCAGAACAAGCTGAGCAATGTATAGGAGATGTAGCTCACTTGGTGGAGCATCGGATGTGTCATACAAGTAAACCTGTGTATAACGATATTGACAGATTCTTCGAAAAGCTTTTTATAAAGAAGATTTCATTGTATGCAAATTCAGTACGAAAATTTAAAAAATAAGCGCACAAATTAGAAACAAATGGGGAACTGAAAAGGGAGCTAACCCAGAACACTTATTTAGCTGCAAAAAGTTCTTTAATATTGTGATAGAAATTATATGTGTACTATCGGTGGTTTTTTTGGAGTCACCGCCATGTTCAGTAACAAATCCAAATTGATCTCATGCCCCCCATGCATCGTAACTTTTACGAGCGGGTAAAAGCGCGAGCGCTGTTAAAGCAGAGATCAAATGAGCCGGCCCGTTTCTATCCCCCTTCCGCATGTTAGAACTGCCGACAAATGCTCAAACAAAAATGAAACCACCTGCCTTGAACGAGCATGAAAAAATGTGAAGCGAGGAGGGGGGGGGGTCACTTGTTTAGCAATGGTGAACTTTGATTTTAAGGGGGGACACTACTTGAAAGGAAATGCCAGATATTTTCATCCATTTAAAAAGAAAATTAGCAGTGTGATTGAGTTTTTAATGCTGATTTCAAAAATTTAATTAATTTTCCCCTAAGCTATTTAGTTTCTGAGATGTCATACCGGCTAACAATAGGTACACAAGAAATTTGTATTGGAGAGCCACTATTGGCACATGCCTGAATACTGATGAACATAAGCCACCCAATCGTCAGGATGTTTTTTTTGATCTGATGATTTTTAGCAAGGTTTTTAGCACTTCGTATATCAATGTTGCAGACACACTCGCTTTATGCTGCATTTCCTGGCAAAATTCGAAAATGTCATTCGAAAATTCACACCTACCGTAAAAATCGGAATATAGGTAGACTCCTTTAAGGGGGGGCGCGGCAAGTAAAGTGCCGATTTTGGTCAAAATATGCGATTTTCTGATTTATTTTTTTTCGTAATCTTCAGACCTTCAACTTCCTTGTTCTAAAATATTACAGCGAAACGTGCGCTACAAATCCCGCAAATAGTGTTTTTGCCGAGGCTAGTCGCCGAAAAGTGCGAAAAAAAAGCCCCTGAAACGGTGTTGTTCACGCCGCACAAACGCGCTAAGTTGTTGACTGTGGGCCGCCATTTTGGTAGCTTTGGAAAGAGGAGAAAGCCGGCTTCCCGATGGTCGCGGTCTCGTATTTCGCCGAGTGAAAATAAAAGCGCGAGGAGCAAGTAAAAAAACAAAAACGAAGAACGGCAATTGGCTGCGCGGGTCACGTGGTAGCAGGCGCGACCTCTTACTGGTCAAAGCTGCGCCGCGCACCTTGGCAACCTTGGAAGCGCGAGCGCATCTGCGGCCGCCGCTTTTTTTTTACCAAGCTTTGTTTACATCGGTGGTCTCTTCTGAGTGCTTGCTCATACTGCGGTGCTATGTTGTCGCAAAAAAAGTTCCGGAGCGTCCACAAGTACGGCAAGCGTCGGAAAGCTTGGAACAAAGGGCAGACGACTGCGGCTGCCGTCCCAGTCGCAGTTCCGGACGGAGCATGCTCTTCAAGCGTCACGGAGCCTCTACTCAGACCCTTCGCTGATTGTTGTGAGGCCGAGAGTGTGGAAGGTGCCACATCGTCGTATGTCAGACCGCCGGATGCCGTCGACCGTGATGGACGCTCTCGCGAACCCGATTGCGGTGGCACCGCGTCGGCAGCCGTTGCAACTCCGGGCGTGCGCGCGTCGAACATTCTATCGCGAGTTTCGGCCCAGATTCCGAGCAGTGAAGAAATCGCGCAGCGGGCGCAGACAAGGCGGGATGTTTTGGATGCCGTAGCATTGAAGTCCGCTTCAAAGCGGAAGCTCGAGCTTCTGAACGAAGGCTGCGACGAAAATGACGGCGGTAAGGACTCCACATTCTTCATTGTAAATAAGAAGATGCTGAACGGTCTGCTTTCGTCAGTAAAGTGCAACAAGTGCGACGAAGGGTCGATACGCCTCGAGACTACGCACTGCCTTGGACTCGCGGCGAGGATGGGACTTTTTTGTGACAATTGTGGCATAGTGAACAGTGCGTGGTCGTCCCCGAGGTGCTCCGGGCAACAAAAAACGAACCCCTTTGAGGTAAACGTGCGTGCTTTGAGGGCTGTGCAGTCAGTTGGCAGAAAACAATCTGCCATAAATGACATTTTTTCTGCGATGGACATTTCGCATCGAGCACTGCACCACAAGTCCTACCAGAGACTGCAAAGGAAGTACAGCCACCCTGCCACCACATCAGCTGCCACCCGCATTGAAGCAGAAAGTGCACAGAAGGTGCATGACATTTACAAGGACCTAGGAGGAGTGCCAGGCAACATTGACGTCATTTACGACGGCACGTGGATGACGAGGGGGCACAGAAGTCATATTGGCGTGGGCTGTGTAATCGAGCTGTACACAGGCTTGGTCTTGGACCACTGTGTCCTGTCCAACTACTGCCAACGCTGTGCTGTTGGCCCCAAGCCAGGTGACGACAACTATGAGGAGTGGCTTGAGAAACACAAGCCACAGTGCCAAAAGAACACCGATGCTAATGCAGGCCAAATGGAAGTAGAAGCAGCTAGGATCATGTTTGAAAGATCGTTTACCAAGTACAAGCTTCGATACATCAATGTGCTCTGCGACGGTGACAGCCGTACGTACCTTGCCCTCACGCAAGACAAGGTGTATGGCTACATGGTGATTAAGAAACAGGAGTGTGTGAACCATGTGAAAAAAAGAATGGGCACTTCCTTGCGCAACCTTCTTGATGAGCACAAATCCAAAGGCCGAGGACTGAGCATGGGTGGCAAAGGCCGGCTGACGCAGGGCCTGATAAAGAAGTTGACGAATTATTATGGCTGGGCCATTAAGAGCCACCCCAATGATGTTCCTGGCATGGAGAGGGCCATCATGGCCACTTATTACCATGTAACATCCACAGACCAGGATCCACACCACGACCTGTGCCCAAGTGGGACTGACTCCTGGTGCCCGCACAATCAGGCATTGGCCAAGGGAGAGCCGCTGCCGCCTCACAAACATAAACTGCCCCCTCACGTGCAAGTGGCACTGCTGCCAATCTACAAGCGCCTCTCGAACAAAGAGCTCCTTGAAAGGTGTGCGCAGGGAAAAACCCAGAACGCTGTGGAGAGTATGAACAGCCTCATTTGGTCACTCCAGTCCAAGAGCCAGTTCGCGTCCCTTCGAAGTGTGGAAAGTGCAGTTGCAGATGCAGTCTGCCGTTTCAATGGTGGCTGCAAGAGTGCGCTGCAAGAGATCACTGCTCAACTGGGCTTCAATCCAGGAGACTGCTCTTTGCGGCGAGCAGCCGAAAAGGATGCCAAAAGGGTAAAGAGGGCTCAAAAGGCGCATTGTTCCACGACAAAGAAGCGCAAAACTGGGTTGCGCTCTACAGAGGCCAAGGCCACAGCATCTCAGGATTACTGCCCAGGAAGATTCTGAGTGTTTTAGGCATGTTGTGAACTTCCAAACAAGAGTGAACTTTCAAAGTCAGTTTTCTCAACTCTTGATTTTCGCCTATGTGCCTTCGCTAGAACATCTGTCATTTTCTAACAAAGACTGATAGAGTCGTTCCGTTTTTTGCACTAGGCTCAGGAGGCCTTTAGCAGTGCAATAAAGCTTTATCTCTCTTCTTACTCATCATTTAAAATTTTTAGAACACATTTTATAATTACTGCGATGTGTGCACAAAACAACATCCATGTTTTGGAAATTTTATTTATGGTTACAAGAACTAGAAAAATCAACTAATAGCTTCTTTGCACAAGTTGATGCTTTGGGAACATAATAATATGAAAAAATAATTTCATTTAGCAATAATTATCTCTTTAAGTGTGAAGAGCATTAATTAGTATAATTATGCTTGTAACTCAAAAAGTACAAAAGGTATTTGAAAACGGTTTTCATATTTGGAATCCTCACAATCATCCACATACACACACCAAATTTCATCACAAACAGTACATTAATAAAAAAATTAGTTTTACTTGCCACGTCCCCCCTTAAGGCAGACTGGTCTTAGACATTTTTTTGTTTATTTCTTTAGTGATCTTGCAACTGCACGGGATTATGCAGTTTTTTCTGCTGATTTCAAATATTTAATTAGTTTTTCTATAACTCATCTTGTTCCTGAGATAACTTAAGTTCACACCCTATTGTTTAAGGCCGCCGTAGAAAAAAAGTGCTTAATTAAAGGTATGCCGACATAGACAAGTTAGTATAGATTGAAACTATGGAAGAGTTTTTGTTTTTAGCCTTTTCTTGGTTAGACAAGCGAGTATAGATTGAAACTATGGAAGAGTTTTTGTTTTTAGCCTTTTCTTGGTTATTTTACAGCAAAATGAACTATCCATTTTCAATAGCAGTTGGAATTGTGTTACAATTTTGATGAGTAATGAATTAAAAGGGCTTGTGCTCTAAATTCTGCTTCCATACTTGCATTCTACACGCGTACAGGTTTTCATTGCAAAAATAAATATTGTTGTAGCTGCCCTAGCTGCATAGATATTGAGGCCTCAAAATTGAACAGTTGTTTTGAGCGAAAAGGAAAAAACTGAAAAGACGCAGCTTCTTTAAAAAGTAACAATCATGGTGCACACGTTTTGCAATCCTCATAAAGGTGCTCATAAAGTCGTAGCAGAGCTTTTAACACAAGTGCTGGCAAATTATAAAGAGGCCTCGAAGTCGGTTCCGGTTTTGCATGTTAACAGTACCATGAATCTGGACAGTTAGAATGACATTACAAGAAAATTACCACTTCCTGGTGTTTGAAAATTTGCAGACTGATAGAAAAATACTTGCAGAAACCAAATATGTCAATTTTAAAAAATGAATTTCTTGTCACTTTTTAGTCCCTAAGACCAGTCTGCCCCCTTAAATTTTGAATCTCCGAAAGAGAAACCTTTAAAAATCGCAAAGTATCGCGTCGCACCCAAAGCCTATCGTAAACTGCCATCGACTACCGCTCATTTCAAATGGAAAAAATGAAACAGCAGACTCGCACAGCAAATAACTGAGGCAAAATGGCCTTAACAGAACACTGTAGGCCTTGCCTAGCCTTGCCCAACGGCGCCGCTGCTGATGCTCACGATGATAATTGAGGCTTTCGACTTCAGCTGCTCATTGTCACAAGACTTCCACGTTTTTTTCTGCCAATGACCGGTATATGTTTGTTATCCACCACAATTAATTCTTCTAATGATCAGCAAATTCTAAACGATAGCCTTGACGCAATAAATAATTGTTGCGACCTTTGGGACATGAAACTAAATACTGAGAAAACCGTATTTATGCGTATTACTAACAAAAAGCAACCATATGAACATCAGTACACAATCAATGGTCTTCCTATCTCGCGAGCTGATAGCTTTAAATATCTTGGCGTTACAATTACTAGTAATCTAACATGGTCCTCCCACATTCTTAAAGTATGCGCCTCAGCATGATGAAAACTAGGCTTACTAAGACATAAACTGAAAAATTCGCCTGCGAACATAAAGCTTCTTGCGTATAACTCAATAGTACGACCATGCCTTGAATACGCATGCATAGTCTGGGATCCACATACTACAAAAGACATTGACAATCTCGAAAAAATCCAAAGATTAGCCGTCCGCTTCATTTACAACCGATACCGCCGTTATGACTCCATGACAGAACTAATGCAGATGAATAAAATCCCTACTTTGGAATCTCGACGCAAAATGAATAGGCTAAAATTTCTTTTCCAATTATTACACGGGAATATCAGACTCGAAACATCGGCCTTCCTGACTCCGTTATCATCGCGTCCCACCAGGAATTACCATTCTGCAAAGTTCTCGCCTATCACAGCGCGCACTAACAATTTTAAGTTTTTTTTTTTTCCCCGCACTATAACCGACTGGAATAACCTCCCGCATGAAATTCTTTCATCTGACAATGTGCTGAAATCTATTGATCAAATGTTTGACTTGTAAAATTTTGTATTAATATTTTACAGTGTTTTCAAAATATTTTGTATTGTCCTGTTTATTGTTTTTACCTCGCCAAAGATTGTACAATTGTTCTAACGGCTCTGTAACACCCCCACTCCTGCTTGGGCCCATTTGTGGCCTGCAGTATTGTATAAATAAATAAATAAGTAAATAAATAAATAAATAAACAAACAAACAAACAAACAAACAAACAAACAAATAAATAAATAAATAAATAAATAAATAAATAAATAGATAAATAAAAGATGAGGGTCGACTTTTCATTGCATTTTTTTTTTTCGACCTATATTCCGTTTTTTGTAAAATTGTGTACGCTAAAGATAGAGCTACATGTCACAATAAAAATGGCAGTCCTAGCTGCTCGGGAGGCTGATATATCCTTTAGGCAAATTTGCAAATGCAGCAATAACTGAATCCCAAAAAATGATGCAAGAACGCAAGTCTATTTTGGGCTAACATTAGCATGGAACATTAGCATTAGTCATCTCTTTACGGTAATTTACACGTTCAGCATTCTCTGTAGGCACCAGGCATGTAGTTCTGCTTTGAGTCACTTTAATGTCGTTTTTCAATGCCCGCTCAGTGAAACCATGCATGCGCGCATGGCTTCGTAACCAAGGGCAAACGACACGGATACCGTGGAAAACTATCTGGTAAAGCGCTCTCCGTGTGCAGCGCTGCCCGACATACATGATGCTAATTAAAGGCGTGGCACTGCCAATGCAAAAGTGGCCCTCTTTTCTTATTTTCATTAGGAGGGAGGGAGAGGGCATGTTCACACAGCTGCGTCGTCGGCTGGGCAAACGGGAAAGATGCATGCTCATGCCAAAATGACCAAATCCGGGGCAAAATTGCTAGATTGTCTGTGGCGAAAATTCTTTATATAAAGGACGTCTCCTGCTATTACTTTGTTACATAGAGTTCCCAAATACATTTGCTTCTAAGGAGTAACATCGGGAAATAGAAAAACTTCGTTATATCGCAGAATTTGTTGGATGGAGTTCGTTACAAGCAGATTTAACTGTGCTAAGGTAGTAAGTTTGGTTCCTGCAGGCAGCAAGTTGCCTTTTAGTCCACTTTAATGAAGTCCAAAATATTTTTGAAGTCCGAAAAACATTTGAAATTCTCAAATATTCGCATACCGCAGAGAATATTCCATCTCATTTGTTGCTTGCAGTGGCTGGTGGCGGCCAGTCGGTGATGGGTTCGCCCATCACGTTGCAGATCCAGCAGCCGGCCCATGGGACTGGTCCAGCACGGGTGGCCGTGCCATTTGGCATTGGTCGCATCGTTCAGACCACGACCGGTCAGCACTTGCTGCTTACCCCTGCCCAGCAGACGCCGCAGACCATGGCTGACGGCACTGGGGTTCTGCAGCAGCAACAGCACCAGACGGTCATGCTGGCTACGTCTGCCGGCCAGGCTGTGGTCAGGACCACGACCGGTGAGGTTCACTTTATATACAGTCGCCGACCGTTTATTCGGACGCCGAAAATTCGGACATGCCCGTTTATTCGGACATCTTCGTGGCACCGCCACTCGCCCCATTGAACCTAATGTAAACTCACGACCGAAAATTCGGACGCCCCGCTGTGCGCCGTTCGATTATTCGGACTCCGTTTGACTGACCGGATGCGTCGCCGTACGCCATGACACGCTGACAGGGACGTTAACAATACGTTTGCTAGGTTGCCAGCACTGATATGCTGCACTAGCTATGAATGGACGTCGGGCCAGTGTCAAAATGCACGCAGAAATCGCCATTGCCGATCTCGAAGGCTATGTTTGGCGACACGTTTTTTTCGGTTTTAGCCAGTCGAGCGGCCAAGCCAAGCCACTTACGGAGTCTGTTCGCTGTGGCGTTTGGCGTGGTTTGGCGTTTGTGTCAGCGTGTCAGTGGTGTCAGTCAGTTGCTTCTGCGGGTAGGCCTGGTTCGTCTTGTTCTCTGTGTTCTCGCTCTCTTGTGTGTTCCGTGGCGTGCTGAAATGGCTCCGACGCCACCCGTTGCTGCGCCGTCGGGAGTGAAGAAACGCGGCCAACGTGGGAGCTACAAGACGCTCACGATGGCGAAGAAAGCGGAGATAATTCGCCAGGTAGAAGGCGGCCGACCTCAGTCTGAAGTTGCTCGGGAATTTTCCATTTCCAAGCAAACCGTCTCGGACTACCTCAAGCAGAAGGCTAAGATCCTGGAGGCAGCTGAGAAAGCGTCTGCGGGTACGCAGAAAAATTTCCGGGACGGCAGCCACCCGCAGCTTGAAGAAGCGCTGAACATGTGGTTGAGTGCCACGGTGGCTAGGAAAATACCCGTGTCTGGCGATCTGCTGAGACAGAAAGCAGAGACGCTCGCCCTGCGCATGGGTATTACCGGCTGCAAGTTCAGTGACGGGTGGTTGCGCAACTTTAAGAAAAGGTACGACCTGGCCTTCAAGCGAATGTGCGGCGAGAGTGGTTCCGTCGACCAAACGCTCGTGACCAACTACCGCGCCGACAAGCTGTGCGCACTGCTGCGCCAGTATCCACCAGAAAACGTCTTTAATTGTGACGAGACTGGACTTTTCTATAAGATGCTGCCCAACAAGACGCTAGCTTTGTCTGGCGAACCCTGTCATGGGGGGAAGCATAGCAAGGAGCGACTGACAGTTGTTGTAGGAGGCAACATGACGGGGACGGAGAAACTTCCGCTCCTCGTGATAGGGAAATAAAAAAATCCAAGATGTTTTAAAGGCGTCAAATCACTCCCTGTGTGGTATGAAGCAAATTCGAAGGCGTGGATTACGCAAAAACTCTTCGAACAGTACCTTCGCAAGCTCGACCGCCGGTACGAACAGCAAAATCGCAAGGTGCTGATGTTCGTCGACAACTGCGGTGCCCATGGGCATATCGACAACTTGAAGGCTATGACAGTGGAGTTTTTGCCGCCTAACACGACAAGCGTGTTGCAGCCCATGGACCAGGGCGTGATCAAAAACTTGAAAGTTCATTACCGGTCGCGCCTCCTGAATCGTGTGCTGTTATGCGTCGACAGTAACAAAAACTACGTCGTGGATGTTCTGACGGCCATCAGCATGTTGTCCGATGCCTGGAAGTCAGTGACTCAGGAAACGATCCACAACTGCTTCCGCCACGCAGGATTTATTACTGGGATTGAGGAGGACAGTGCCACAGGCCAGAACCCCGCGGTTGAGAGTCCGCCTACCGCAGCAGCGGACATTTTGGACGACCTTCGTGCTAGCGGGGTCGATGTGGGGGCGGGTACGTTTGAAGAGTTCACCAACTTCGACAGTGCCGTTTTGCCTTGCGCAGAGTTGGACGATGACGAGATCGTCCGTCAGGTCTGCGAGCCGGCGCTGGCGGACAGTGACTCCGACGATGACGTGCCGCCCGCACCACAGCCATCAAATGCGGACTTAGCGCAGGCCATATCGATGCTGTTGTCTGTCTACAGCGACGGCCAGACACTCGCAGAGGTACAGGCCGACGTGGTCGCGCGTAAGCGTGCGTGTGTGCAGACGCGCATAGACAGTTTTTTCGGGCGATCGGGCCAATAAAAGTGCTTTTTTTCGAGTGAATCCGTTTTTTCGGACTCCCGATTATTCGGACTTTTCGGCGGTTCCCGTCGAGTCCGAATAAACGGTCGGCGACTGTAGTTGTGAAATCACAGACTGGTTCTTTGCACTGCATACCCAAGATAGTGGCAACTGGGACTTAGAATAGTGGAACCCCGCTACAACGAAACTGACGGGGTGCGAAAAAATTCTGTTGAAGCGAAAGTTTCGTTGTTGTGAAGTCGAAAAAATATAGCTGATCTGAGCTAGCAAAACAGAAGAACGAAGATAATGAATTTTAGGTTCGAAACGAATTCGAAGCGAATTCGAAGCAACTAGTGATTTTGGTCTAATAATTTTGAAAAGAATTAGAATAGTATATATGACAAAGAAAAATGGACATATTTATCATGACCTAGCTAACCAGCACAACATATATTTTTATATTTAAATAAGGCCTCTATGCAAGTGCCATTTTTTTTCGTTCAAAGGAAGTCGAAACAACTTAGAGTAGTAGAGGGATATGAGTTTCGGTAGGATGCGAGTGATTTTCGAGCTCATGGTGTCATTTGCCGAGAGAAGAGAGCAACTTTCAGCTGGTTTTGAGAATTTACTGTTAATCGCAAATCGCGTGCTGCGCTATATATTTGGCTCGCGTGTTCTCGGAAGCCTTGACTATCGATCGGGAGCGTTTTCTGACTGTGCTCAAAAAGAGTTGCAGGGCCCCTTTAAATTTGCAGTGGGGCTTCGCGGCGAAGCAGATTTCTCCTGGATGGGTGCTTTCAAGGCTTAGCATTCCCACACTGCAGCAAAACCACCTTTACAAGCTGTTACATGCGGATTAACATACATCTATTGGTTCACTGCGAATACTTCGAAATTTTCAATAATTTAAATTTGAATTGAAGCGAATACTCTACCATTCATTTGGATATTCGAATATTCGCACAAGCCTACTTTTTATTGCTACCAAAAAAACATCAAATAAGTTTGCCACATCACTTCATTTTGGACAGTTAATCAATACGGGGCGTAGTCACGCTTAAAGAAAAATGCAGGTGAGGATTTTGCGGATCATAGAAATGGCTTTGCGGACCTCCATTTGAGAACCACTGCCTTATGCGATAGAATTTTTAAAAATACCCGTAATATGAGGGTGGCGTGGTGGGCTAGTTAATACAGTATTGCATCTTGGAAACGTTACAGCGCACACAGATGGGTACAAAAGATGAAATGTGCACAGTGCCGTGTCTTGCATTTTTTTCCCGTTGCCCCTATCTGTGTGCACACTAACGTGTCCTAGGTGCATGGGGAGAAGCGGCACTTGAAAAAGCTTTTTTGTTCATTGACCTAGAGTAATGAAATTTAGCAGGGACACTGAAGAGTGTCTCAAATAGCTACATATGAAGTTTTGTTGCAATATCTCGAGTAGTTTTCAATTACACTATGTTACGTAATCCGAGGACATATCCTGCTGGTGAAAAGCCTAGCATCGTAACAAAACATGCCAGGAAGGTCTAAATAGTTTTGATCTTTACTCAAAAATAAACACTATGCAAGATGGCATTATTTAAAATTGCCTATTCATTTTAGTTTTCTTACAAATAACATCCCCAAGAGCTTCACGTATTGCATGAGAACTTCTCGTGCACTAGTTATCACATACAAAAACAAAACAATAGGCCCTAAACAAGGTAAAAATAATGCCATCCTGTCAATAAGTCTCAAGGATTAAAAAAACAAAACAAAGCAGCATCAAAATCGGTCGAGGCACTGTCATGCTACGCTTTTCACAAGCAACACTATGTCGAAAACACACTTTAGGGAAAATGGCTTTCAAAGTTTCACCTTCATGAAAATGCATGAATTCTTTGTTTTTTTTTAAAGATCTGGATGAATCTTTCAGGCCATGTTCCCTACACTACAACTAGAGCAACTGCAAGGTTTTATAAAGCTGAGTTTCTTACTGCCAGAGTTGTTGAGGTTTAACTGGGAGCCCAAGGAAGAGTCGTGAGAAATCCCAAGACATAGTAGATAGCTGAAATTCGTTGTAGTCATTTTTTGATAGATATTCCAGGGTGTTACAAAGCAGTCTTTTTTTAAATTACTGATGAGCAGTCTTTGAGTTTTAGCTTTCTTCATTACCACAACTAGCGAAGGAATCTATTCTAAGAAAACGGGCCCAGAAAGTTTAATACTTGTGTTTTCATCTAAAAACTTCAGCAGAATAGCTAGAAGTGTTTTTACCTGCTTTTTTCTCCTCTCACCTTGTCTACATTTTTTTTTGGTTTAGTTTGTAATTTAGTTTTAGGTGCGAAGCATCGAAATACCGGGTTCAGTGATCTCGGAAACACACTGCGTCGCGCTTGATAGCACTGCTTCAGAGCACATACAGAGTTTGACGGTCTCGAAAACACTCGGTGCTTTTGTGGCTCCATCCACACTCGATGTGTCAGATTCCTGACTTGGTCTCTGCATTCGGCACCCCTGTTTATCTCTTAGTAAATGGAACTCTTGTTAAATGGGTCACATTTTTCCGGTTCCGGACACATTTTCCCGGAAAGAGAAAAAAAAATATCAAAGGAACTTTCTTATATACTGTGCTTGTGGCACCTGTGCGAGGGTGGGTGGGCGCTTCAGTGGCCAGCAGTGTCGAGTTGTATGCTTTACACGTTACTGCTTTGTTCTACTCTGATCGCAGCACTGAGCCAGATGGGACGAGTGGTGACCAGTGCTGCGGGCAGTCCTGCTGTAACTCCGGTCCCGACTTCCGTTGGTGCCAAGCCAGTCCTGCGTGTCGCACCCCTAATTGCAAACAGTCAGACGACGCACGTGGGAGCGACCAAAACTGGTGGGTTATACATGGGAATCTGTGTTGCAGTGGTAGAACAATGTGCCCTGCTCGAGCATAGGTGTTGCGTATGCTGTGACAGGGCATTGCCTGCCTTTCTGTGTGTAAATTACTAACGAAGACTATTAGCAAAAGCCATATTTTGCAAGGGCAAAGCTCGGTTCTCTTTACCAGTACGACTGTTCAATGGAGGAACAGATCAGGTCGAACCTGAGAAATGCTTGATTACAACTAAACTTGCATTTTATGTGACAGGTGTTTGCTTTGTCCTAATAAAATTGAAATCCATTAGAGCTGCAGCTGATCCTCCCTGTTCCTCTTCGTTCTTGTTTAGGTAGAAGTATGATGGGACGCTCTTGATGTGCTTGACTCTTGTGTGTGATGTGCCCTTTAAAAAATGCATGTCTCCTCTTTTACAGTAAATGCCAAGACGACGGTGGTTGCTCCCGTGAAGTCTTCTGGTGCTACATCGACAACTGAGTCTTCCAGCCAAAGAAGCCCATATTACCTGGCAAGTTCTTCAGAAGAAAATATTGATCCAGCACAGCTGAAACCCTCTATAAGAGGCACTGATGTAACATCTAAGAAACACCATTGTGTCTTTATCGATATATAGGAGGATCAAAAAGTGAGAATGTTGTAGCCTGCTTATCAGAGATGCGTGCAGGAAAACTGAAGCATCGTTGGTACGTTCCTGTTTCGTACATTTAAGTGGGGACGCGGCTTTTGAATTGCAAAAAATGGCCGGAAAAAGCGATTTATTGAAAATCTGATTTTCAGTTTCCGTAACCTGTTATCTCTCAGATTCCAAAATATTATTCTGAAAAACCGCGTAGAAGTGCTTAAAAAAATTGTCACCTAATGCGCTGCATAAAATCGTGGAAGTCGGGGGAAAAAAGCGTGATTTTCAAGGCACGATAACATGGCAACGGCGCTACCGAGAGCCGCCATCTTTGTCTCGTCTGAGAGAGCGTTCCTCTGGCTTCAATTTTCTCGCGTCAGCCACCGCCTGCAGGCGAAAAGAAACGCCTAAAAAGCAAAGTCCCGAAGGTCCCACGCTGAAGCCTGACTGGCTGCGCGCGCCACGTGACACAAACGCGAGAGCATCATTGGTCTCCTGAACAGTTTTCCTTGGCAACGGCTCAAATTCTCCTCTCACATGCGCGCGTCTCCCGCTGTTTACTTTTTGCGCCATCAAGCACGCCATTGAAGCGCTGAGCAAATATTTCGGTCGTGGGCGACACGGTTTTGCCGTAGATTCTTGTCAGCGATTATGAATCGGCCACGGTGTAAGAGAAAATACCGAACATTTCATCAATTTGGAAGTCATAAGCGCAAATATCCGAACGTGAAAAAAAAAAGAAACATCGACAGCTTCCAGTGCTGCTTCTGCTGCTCAACGTGTTGCTCACACGGTGCCGTTTGCTCTGTACTCCTCGGTCGACGACTTCTCGGACCCATGGTCGCGATCGTCGTCAGCTGACGACTTCTCGGACCCGCTGCCGCGGTTGTCGCTCGACGACTTCTTGGGCCCGCTGCCGCGATCGTGGCTTGACGACTTCTCAGACCCGCTGCCGTGCTCGTCGCTCGACGACTTCTCCGACCCGCGGTCGTGCTCCTCGCTCGACGACTTCTCAGTCCTGCTGCCATGATCTTCGGTCGATGACTTCTCGGACCCGCGGCCGTGCTTGTCGCTCAACGACTTCTCGGACCGAGGGCCGCGATCGTCTGTCGACGACTTCTCGGATCCGCGCCCGTGCTCATCGCTCGACGACTTCTTGGACACGTGGCCATGCTCGCGTGTCCATGCTTGTCGGTCAACGACTTTCCGGATCAGCGGGCGCGCATAGATGAACTGCCATCAGTAACTGCCAGTACAATTCAAGCTCGCTTGGAGCCTCTTTACATATCGTCACAAGCCTCTCGTGAGCGCGCAGAGGCAGTGAAAGCCTCGCTCAAATCGTTTCGGCAACTGAGTGAAAAATGAAGCTTTTGGGGAGAATGAGCAATGCACTGATGTGTAACTGGCAGAAAAGTTTTTTGCTTGCACAGCTAGCAGCAGTAAATGCCTTATATAAAGATGTTTTGTGCCCAAAATGCTTTCAGTGTAAACTCAGTCTTCATTTGGGGACAAGGCATGGTTTGGCAGCACCAATGATATTGAACTGCAATAGCTGTGGCATTGTGCCCACCGAGTGGTGATCATCAAGAATGGAGGGGGGCAAGGATTTTGATGTGAATATGCGTGCTATGCAAGCCATCAAGACCACTGGCAAAGGCACAACTGGTCTAAATGACTTCTGGTCTATAATGAACGTGACGCATAAGGGCCTACACTACAAAACTTTTCAAAAACATTTGAAATCAAAGTTCAAATCTGCCTGTGAAATGGCTGCAGCGAATGTTTTTGCAGATTCTGGGACAACTGTGCACTCTGTTTACAGCCAAATGAAGCAGACATTTAGAAAAAATGTCACAGTAGTGTATGATGGGACATGGATGACACGTGGTCGTGCATCTCAAATCGGTGTAGGCACAGTTATCGAGTTCTACACTGGTTTGGTGCTTGACTGTGTTCTCTCCAACAGATGCCATGGCTGCATACTTGGGCCAAAAGAAAATGAGGGCTATAAGGATTGGAAAGAGGCCCATGTTTGTCAAAAAAAACACCCAACATAAATTCAGGCCAAATGGAGGTCGAGGCTGCACTAATTTTGTTCAGAAAGTCGCTGGAGAAGAACGACCTCCGGTACACATCCATTGTTTGGGATGACAATCGTACTTTCTTGGCTCTTTCTGAAGAAAGAACATACAGCTTCATTCCATTGGCAAAAGAAGATTGCATAAATCATGTAAAAAAAGGATGGTTTCAGCTCTGCGAACACTTGTAGCCAGAAGTAAGAAAAATCAACCCATTGAGGAAAGGGCGGCCTGACTCAAGAACTGAATTAAGGGGAGACTCTGGTCTGAAATTTTTTTTTTAATTTTCAGTATTTGCAGCTGAAATTGTAATACATCATGTATTTTTCACAGCTGAAAACAAATATGCAATTAGTTTTTTGCTATCACTTTTAGATTTTTAAATATTGACTGTTACATAAACTTGCATTCTGCCCAGCCTTTTGACATCTTCCTCATAAAATATTGCTACAATTTTGATATGGCAGCATTCCACGAAGGCCAGGAAGTGCAACAAAACCATAATTTTATTTTTAGCTTCATTGGTACCAGAGTTATGGCCTTAACAAGTATACTCATTAGAAATCTGAAACTGTTGCTTAAGTTTGTTGCTAATTAAATCACTATTGTAAATAAAAATATTACGTTTTTTTTTGTTTTCTTGCACTAATCATTGTATAAGCTTTCAAATGCTGCAAGAATTATCAAAATCCGACTGCTACATCAAAAGATACTGTGGGCAATGGCTTAGGGTGTGATGAAAAATGTTGTTTTGAGAAAACGAGAAAAGAAGTTTAGGAACATGCTGAGCACTTATATTTAACAAGAAAAGGTGTGAATCGGTGTATTAACCATGTTAGAAGCCACCAGGAATGTAGTCATCATCATTCTCCTTGGTGCGCTTTCTTTTCATGGCATGCTTGAAGTTTTCAGCATGCTCATGCTTCTTCTCCGATGCCACTAGTCGGCGACTGTCCTTTTCTGAGCATCTTTCAGCGGCCACAACACTCTGCTGCAGATGCAGCTCCTTCAATATGGCGGCGTTGAACCTTGCGACAGCTTCGGCCACAGCAGCTTCAACGGTGAAAAGCGACGCGTGTTTGTTTTTGGACACGAGCGACCAGATGACGGAGTGCAGGCTCTCGTTTGGGTTCTGTGTTTTGCCTCGCTGACAACGCTCCAGCAATTTCTTGTCAGAGAGGCGCGTGTAAATAGGCCGCAAGGCATCAACCACATACTCCAGCAGGTTGTAGCGATGATTCGGAGGAGTCTCCTGCTGGGCAACAGCCTTGTTGTACTTGCACCATGACTCTTCACCAGTTGGGCAGTGAGAGTGCTGAGGGCTTGCATCAGTAGATGCTACGTGATAAAAGGTTGCCCAGACAGCATTATTCATGGCCTCAATGCTTCCTTGGTTGTAATGCTTCCTTGGTTGCTTCCTTGGTTGCTTCCTTTGTAAAGCCCATCCATAATATGGCGTGAGCTTTGTGACCAGCTCGCCTGTCAGTTTGCCCTTGCCGCCAAGGCTTGGCTTTCCTTCGGCTCATTGTTTTTGCAGGAGGTTTCGAAGTGCTGTGCCCATGCGCCTATGCACATGGTTGACACAGTCCTCTTTTTCTATTGGCATGAAGCCATATACCTGTGCCTCCTGCAGACTGTTGAAGGCCTGGCTGTCTCCATCACACAACATGGTTGTGTAGCGGAGCCCATGCCTCTCCAATGAGCGGCCAAATAAAATTTGTGCTGCTTCCACCTCCATTTGTCCTGGCTTACTGGAAGTATTCTTTTGGCAAGTGTGACCAGCTAGCCACTCGGCATACCTTGGGTTGTCCTCCTTCGGCCCTACCTGGCAGCCCAAACAAAAGTTTGATAGGACGACGAAGTCGAGCATGTAACCAGTGAATAGTTCAATCACGGTCCCTGCACAAATATGGGATGAGTGGCCCCTGGTCAGTTAAGTCCCATCAAAGGAAACAGCGATATTTTCAAGATTTCCATAGTTGAGTTCAGAATACATCGTTTTCACGGTGCTCGCGCAGTTGTCGGTAACGCGCGCGGCAGCCTTCTGCGTGGCAGGGTTCATTTTCAATTTCACATAATCCTGGTATGTCTTGGTGTGGAGGCCTTGGTGTGTAGGGCGGAAAAAATATCGTTGAGCGCAGTTTGCCCGTTTCCTGTGCTCATTGCCGCGCGAACCGAGAGCACGTTAATTTCGAAGGGGCCGTGCGCTGCGTCCCCCCTGCTCTCGGCGAGCTCCATACGGTCCTCAGTTTACCGCACTCGTCACATGTGAGAACAAGTTTTGCGGCTATGCGATATTCACAATCTTCCTTGGAGATTCTGCTAGGCCCGCCACAAACACCCCACTTTATACACTGAAGAAGTTCGTTGACCAACTCTAAGCTAACGACGGTGAACGGCGTACCAGGCGTTGCGGCTCAATCCGAGTCTCGAAAAAAAGACCGCTTGCGTTTTGTGGCAGACTTCGATGAAAGATCTTGCAGAACATCGCTCGCACGACACTCGATGGCCACTTTTTCAGCGTCGGAAACCAGGGGAGTGTCGACGCGCACAGCTCTCGTGTGAGCTTGGGACGCGGCTACGGCGTCCGCGATCACGGGTGCCGCGGTGGTGATAGCGCTGGCACAGCCTGCTTCTTCCGAGTTCTCGCCGGCAGAAAATCTCGCTGGTGATAAGGTGCGGGCTCTCGGACGCCGTTTTCGCCTTTTTCCGAACGCATGAGCACTCCGGAACTTCCGATGACCACCTGCCATTGCACCGAATGCACAGCCGTTGTTAGGCCTCTACGCAAAATGGCGGCTTGCACGCTGCTGTCTGGCAGACGAATCCCTTCGCGTCCAATAAGAAACCGGGAACTGCCCCATGTGACAAAAACGCACCAATGATGTGCGAGTATTCAGTTTTTCTTTATGCGTGATAGCTGCGTTGTTGCTAGACGAAAACGTTCTTCTGCTAGGAACAGATAATAGAAAAATGCATCTTTAAAATGAGACCAAAATGGCCGCGCTACTTGGTGCGGTTCTCGCGTGCTGCGGCGTTGAATACGACCGTTTTTGAGGTGGTTTCGGAAGCGAAAATGGTCATCAAACTGACTTTGCGACCCAATAACTCGACAAATATGCATTACAGGGCTATAATATTTTAGGAACAGCTTCCTTAGACCTTAATGATTATGAAAAAAAAATACTTAAAAAAAAATGGGTTTTTCGCAAAATTTTCGGCCTCCCATACCCGTGTCTCCGGTCTACTGACGAATTATTATGGGATGGCCATCCGTGACAACACTGAAGTTGATGACATGCAAAGAGCCATAATGGCGACGTTTCATCACATCACCTCGAGAGATGAAGAGCTGCACCATGAACTGTGTCCGCCTGAACCACTGAGCTGGTGCAAGTACCGTGCTGCAGAAGCTGAGGGCAATGCTCCACCACCGCACAAGTATAAACTGGCAGCACATGTTGCAGCTGCATTGCTGCCAGTCTACCAACGCCTTTCTGACCCTCAGTTGCGAAGTCGTTGCCAAGGCAAGAAAACCCAAAACGCAGCTGAGAGTCTCCATTCAGTAATGTGGTATATTCTTTCTATAGAACAAAATGCTTCGTTGGTTGCTGCTGAAACGGCTGTGAATGAGGCCATCTGCAAGTACAACTCTGGCACTTTCTATTCTTATCGAGAGTTTTGTGCATCGCTCGGCCTAAAACCTGTAAAGCACCCCATTCACAGAGCTGCAGAGAAGGATCAATTACGGGAAAAAAAAAAGCATCAAAAGCGCATCAAAACAAGCATCAAACGCCCAAGGCCCCGCATCACAAAAGACACCAAGAACAATGGTCCGGTGCATTTTAGATAAGTGGAGGGAAGGAAAAACTTCTCGAGCCGTTTTCTAAAAAGTGTTTTTTTGCCTACCTGCTGATATTGCACAGCTATTTTCTTCGTAATCGTTTGGCCTATCTTGATTCAGTTTTTTTTTTGCCATATTCCTTAGACTTCAATGTATGTCACGACACACTTTCTTAGTTTTCTTTCTTAGTTTCTTAGTTAGAAACTTTTGTGGAAGCATTAGGAAGACGTGCTGAATATTTGTGCCAATATTCATCAACATTGCTAAGTTTTGAGAAAGTAGATTTTCCAAAGCCACATCCCCCCTTAAGGGGAGATGTGGCTTTGGAAAATCACATCTCCCCTTACACTGGTGTTCTAAAAAAATTTTCTGTTTATTATCGTATTCAAATGAAATTTTCAGGCAACGTATCTTTTAACCTGCTGTGAAGATATATGCAATCCGTTTTCTTTTATCTCAAGTAGTTTTAGAGATATTGAATAAATAATGAATAGTTGGATTGCCCAATTATTCTGCAATTTAATCATTAAATATCTTTGAACACTTTATATGGACATAGTCTAGAATAATCAAGGATCACAACTATACTATCAGTGTAATTTTAGCTCTATTTTTATAAAAGTTATTGCCATATGTAATATAATGGTTGGGAACTTGGGAATTTTCATGAGATTTATCAGCGCATAAAAAATTTTCTCTTGACTAAATATAAATTTTAGTAGTCTTATTGTGTATAGGAACTCGTAAGCTGTCAATTGCAACAAGAATCGTTGAAATCTGATCACTAGATCAAAAGATACTGTGGGCAACAGTATAGCACATAGGCAAAAAACTGATTTTGAGAAAACACAAAAAGAAGTTTGAAGACTATATATAGGTTTAATTCTTGCCAAAAAAGCAACAGATGGGAGCCCTTTTTGCTCTAGAAGCCACCAGGGTCATAATCACCATCACTCTCTTTCACACGCCTCTTCTTCATGGCATTCTTGAAGTCTTCTGCTCTGGTATGCTTTTTGTCACATGCCGCTAGCTGCTGCTGGTCCTTTTCCAGACATCTTTCAACATCTGTGTTGCCTTGGTTCAAATGCAGCTCCTTCAAAATGGCCTCAGAAGCACGTTTCTTTCCAGCATTGAACCGAGCAACCGCTTCCGCAACAGCAGTTTCGACTGTGAAGAGCGAGGCGTGCTTGGTTTTCGGTACAAGCGACCAGATCACTGAATGGAGGCTCTCATTCGAGTTTTGAGTTTTGCCTCTTTGGCAGCGCTCCAACAGCTTTCGATCTGAGAGGCGAGTGTACACTGGAAGGAGCGCTTCTGCAACATATTCCGGGAGGTTGTACCGATGCTTAGGAGGAGCCTGCTGCCTTGCCACTGCCTTGTTGTGGGCACACCATGAGTCTTCTCCCTTTGGGCACCGTGAATGTTGTGGCTTTGCATCAGTAGAAGTCACATGATAGTAAGTGGCAAGGACAGCATTCTCCATCTCATCGATGTTTCCCTGGTGTGCCTTGAGTGCCCAACCATAATAATTTGTAAGCTTCGTTACAAGCTCAGCAGTGAGCTTTCCTTTGCCACTTAGGCTTGGCCGACCTTCCCCCTTGCTCTTCTGCAGGAGGTGTCTCAGTGCAGCACCCATCCTTTTATGTATATGATTCACGCAATCCTCCTTTTCGATAGTCACGAAGCCATAAACTTGCTCCTCCTGAAGGCTGTTGAAAGGCGGCTATCGCCATCGCACAACATCGTTGTATAGTGGAATCCATGCTTTTCGAGGGACCGGCGAAACAGAATTTTGGCAGCCTCCACCTCCATCTGGCCAGGCTTGCTCGAAGAGTTTTTTTGGCACTTGTGCCGAGCTCGCCACTCACTGCATCGAGGGTCGTCGTCCTTGGGGCCAATCTCGCAACCCAAACAGAAGTTCGAGAGAACTTTAAAGTCCAACACATAGCCCGAAAACAGTTCTATTACAGTTCCCACACAAATGTGTGACAAGTGGCCACGAGTGAGCCAAGTCCCGTCATAGGAAACTGCGATATTGCCGGGGTTCCCGAAATTCAGTTCAGAATAGATGGCCTTCACAGCTGTTGCGCACTCGCTCATAATACCCGCGGATGCGTCCATCGCGGCAGGGTTCATCTTGGTTTTGACGTAGTCTTGGTACGTTTTGTTGTGCATTCCACGACGAGACACATTCAGGGCCGAAAAAATGTCGTTTAGCACGGTCTGCCCATTGCCCGTGCTCATAACTGCACGAGCCGCAAGCACATTCACTTCGAAAGGGTTGCAGGTCGCATTCCCCCCTGCTCTCGGCGAGCTCCATCCGGCGCTGACATCTCCGCAGACGGCACAGTTCACCACTATTCTAACTGCCAATCCGTACTCACGGTCGCCCCGTGAAACGTTCAATGGGCCAGAGCAGAATTCGCATTTCGCGCATCGAAGCAGTTGGTTCAGCAGCGGTAGGCTTAGCAGCGTAAACTCGGTGCCGGACCCCCCCCGCTTCCGGGGAATCTCCGATAAGCGACCGCTTTCGGCGGGTAGCTGATAACGAAGACAGCTTCTGTCGTTGCTCTTCCGCGCAATGCTCAATTGCCACTTTTTCCGCTTCTGTCACAAAATGCGTATCGACACGCGTTGTCCTCGTGTCGTCGGCCACAGGCATCGCTTGCGCGGCTGCAGCTTCGGTAGATATCGTACACTCGCTGACGCATGTCGCGGAGCTCGTCGCCGTCGATTCACCCGACGCTGCTTCAGGTATCCGAGACCGACGCTTGCGTTTTTTGCCGTAGGCATGAGCTGTCGCGAATTTGCGTCGCCCGCCAGCCATCGTCGCGTCCGAACAATTTGTGACAAGGAGTCGCGCATTGTTGCACACAGTCGGGCAGACGAAATTTTCGGTCGTCCAATCGTAGAGCAGGATTTTCCCCACGTGGTATAAACGCGCCAATGCCGTGCGAGTATTCCCTCCTTTTCGGTGGCGTGTAGCTCCATAGTCGCCAGACTTAGAGTTGTTTTCTCGCTAAAACCGGATTGCTGAAGAATTTAGCTTTCAAATGATTCCAAAATGGCCGTGCTGCGGCTAACGGTTTTCGCAGACGACGGCATTGAAATTGCCCGTTCTGGGGGCGCGTTTTCGAGCGAGAGTGATCATGAAAGTCTTCTTAGAACGCAATAACAAAATAAATACTAATCGGAACGCTTTAATATTCCGGCAATAGATTCTTTTGGACGTCGAGATTTCAAAAAAAAATATTTTGAAAAATTGATTTTTTGGCAATTTTTTGCTCTAAAAGACCCGTGTCTCCCCTTAAGCCGGTGTCAGTGTTAGTTATCATCACCAAGATAAACTGCACAGGTTTATTGTGAATTTGGATTGTACGTTTTTCTGGGCGGTATGTTTCTCGCCACTTACTTTTCATAAACCTGAGTGTGAGGTTTGACTGTATAAGGGTCAAAGTCTGTTTTTGAACGTGCATCTCTTTGTAGAGGGGTTTAAGCGGGGACACTGGTCTTGGTGAGGGGGAAAAAAAAAAGAAATCAGCCACAAAAAGTGATTTTTTAATTTTGTGATTTTTGTTCTCTTCATATCATTACGTACCTGCAAGCGAAAAGTCACCTTGAAATGACACGACGTTTAGCCCAAATAAATCGTATTTATGCATCGCAGCACATAGTTTCATTTACGAAAATGCCGAAAACCGCCCTGTTTTGCCTTGCTCGTCTCACGCTAACCACTCATTGGAATGCGGCCATCTTAGCCTCGTTTGAAAGAGCATCCTTTTGGCTTGTATTCTTGCCAAAAACGAACTTCCAATGCTGCTGCCAACGTGCGATGCCAGGCAAACAGGAGTGAAAGAACCACGCTGTATCGTTGGCCCTTAGCGATCATGCGAGTGAACGGTGCCTTGTGATTGGAGAGCGCGGACTGACAACACTGGCAACATGTGCGCCTGGTCGCTACCACGCTTGTTTACCACCATTCCTGAAAGTTTCGCGATCGGAATAGACATGCCAAACCATGCTCGTAAGTTCCGCATGCTGCATAAATTCGGCAAGTGGCGCAAAAAACCTGCCATGCAGCCTAAAAAGTGCAGCCTAAAAGTGTGGGGGTGCTGTGTGGGGGTGCTAAAAGTGTGGGGTGCTAAAAGTGTGGGGGTGTATGCAGCCTAAAAAGTGGGGGGGTGCCGACACCTCCTGTAAAGTTGTTTGCGCTGCGTGGTGCATGTCTCGCCCAAAAGCGGCATTTTGAGTTACTGGGCGGAAGGTGGCGTGTTCGCGTTGATCACCACTGCTATCATCATCATGGTGTAGCGCCGGCGGTGACCCCTGGTGGAAGGCAAGCCTTGGTGGCGGGAGAGAGTTCAGCGAGTCTCTTCTGCGCGTGGCAGTTGCCGCGAACGGTTGTCTCTAGCGTAGGTCCCCAGTGCTCGGCACCGCGGTCCCCAGTGTAGGTCCCCAGTGCACGCGGGGGGCCCTCGTGGTAAGTCAAGCGTTGGTGACGTCGCCTTGGGTGTGTTATTGTTTTTGTCATGTATTGTGTGTTTGTCTTGTTATTGTGTGCTTGTCATGTTATTGTGTGTTTGTCTTATTATTGCGTGCTTGTCATGTTATTGTGTGTTTGTCATGGAGTGTATGCTAATGTGTACGGATGTCCTAGTGTGTTGCTAACGATTGATGTATTGATTCGGTGGACGATATGGTTGTTATAAACTAGTCAAAATGTGTGTTATTGTTTGGTTTGTACTGAGTGTGTCTACTGTGTCCTTTCACTCCTAGGGCGTGGCGCTTGCCATGTCGAGACCCCACAGGAGTCATTGCAGTCAGCAGCGGCTAATTCGCACAGCCGAGGGGGACAGTTGATGGGCAGACGCCGCAATGTAGCAGCCCGATGCCCACCGATCACTACAGCTTCTTGCAGTGGTGGCGCGCCCAGACTGCCATAAATTATCGCTGTTGTCCGCGGATATCTCTGATTACCTCGGCAGAGGAGCAAAAAGGATGCCGCAATGAAGCAGCAGTGCAACACACGTAAAGACGGCGATCGCGGTGATACTCTAACGAGCAGCCAGGAAGCAATGTCTTCACTTGTGGTTACGACCTTGAACAATGCCGCAGAAAGCGTGGCAGCGATTGCGACCGCTGCCTCCCCTACTGCAGGTATGTGTGATCTAGCGGACCGTGTGAAGATAGACGCTACATATTTTACCAAATCGACCCGGGATATCATCGAGTGTTGTGCACAACAGAAAGTAGCGGAACTCTCCTCGATCTCGGCAACTGATCCCAAATTGAGTGTTATCGCGAGCAAGTGCGACTCCAAAAGGTGGTCGGCTACGTTGCTTAGAATTGTTGACCTTGACATGAGATACAGCTTACATCACGAATGTTGTTCTTGCCGAGTGTGCCGGGGACCGCCGACTATCGAACGCGTGACGCACGTGAGTATAGCATTGCCATGAAGCTAAAGCTTCAGTGCAGAAACTGCGGGCAAGTTGGCTCAAAATGGAGTTTGGGACGAGGTGCTGGTAACAATAACTGCAACTTGTTTGAACAGCATGTGCTGTGCAGAGATCAACGTTCGCACAGCACATGCTGTGCAGATCACAGGAAACGGGCAGACAACACTGAACGACATCTTTGCCGCTATGGGCGTTTCACACCGAGGTCTTCCTATCAGGACTTATCAGCAGTTACTGAAGACAAAGTTCCAGCCAGCAGCGATGAGAGGTTGTGCTGACCATATGGCTAAATGTTCCGCAACACTGAAGAGCCTATCATTTTCATCAGCCTGACTACATCCACTGCAGGACAAGGGCCTCTCCCATATTCCGCTAGGCAATTTGGTCCTGTGCTTGCTGCTGCCACTTTATACCCGCAAACTTCCTAATCTCATCTGAAGAGCCTCTAAGAGGACCTTAATTCTGGCAACTCTGGAAATATTGCAGTCTCTTTTGATGGAAGCTGGCACACAGGAGCACACACCTCTCATATTGGAGTGGCCTCTTGAATAGAGGTTTTTTCGGGATATGTGCTTGACTATGTAGTGCCTCGGCTCCGAACGAGGCTCAAAACCCGGCAGCCCAGAATATGCCGAGTGGAAATGTAGGCATTCATGCCAGAAAAATACCTCATGCAAAGCTGGCCAAATGAAAGTATAGGCAGCAATATTTTAATTTCAGTGCTCACTTTCGCTTCATGGCGTCGGGTTACCACCGGGCTTTGTGATGGCGATAGCCGGCTGTGCAGTGCTGGCAACGAAGTGCTGTCAACTTCGATGACTCCTCGGGCTGCGTGGCACGTTTCTTGCGCTGTTTGCTGAATTTATACAGTGTGCGGAACGGTTTGGCATCTCAATTCCGATTGCAAGACTTTCAGGAATGGCGGTGAACGAGTGTGGTAGCGGCCACGCGTGCATGGTCGCCAGGGCCTTTTTCGGGGTTTTCGTAATCGAAACGTTGTGCTGTGATGCATAAATACGATCTATTTGGGCTAAACAATAGGTAATTTCGAGCTGATTTTTCGCTGGCAGGCGTGCGATGATATGAAGAAAATGAAAACCACGAAATTTAAAAATCAATTTTTTGGGCGTTTTTTCATCACAAGACCAGTGTTCCCCCCTGCTTTATTGTCTTGGTTACTTTTGTCATCCAATCGAGTTGAGAAAACGTCTCTTCTTGCTGCCCCACAGGACACACTTGAAAGCAGACGGCGGCAGCAGCGGCGTGAAAAGCTTCGACTCCTGGGGCACACGAATGCGTTGCGCTGTGCGGCCTGCCCGACCTATGGCCGGGACCTGGTGGAGGCAGTGACGGTTGTGCACGACACGCGGCCTGTGGTGCGGAGCCCGTGGGGTGGAACGGGATATGTGGCCTGCCTCAATGCACCGTCCCAGGGCGAGACACAGCTATGGCGATACACGCGAACCCTACGCTCTATAGTGCACACACCGCCGCAGCTACTCGATGAACTCCGGGACATGATTGAGAGGTGTGTAACTTCTCTCAGAGAGTACTTTTTTGAGCTTGTCTCATACTTCATTTCGTACTTGGTTTCATACATGATTGGTTACATACTTGAATTCTGCACAACTGTTCATCTCTTGGTAAACAGAATACCGTACTTACTCACATAATTCTCGCACTTTTTTTTAGCTGAACACCGATGCAAATTTGGGGGGTGTGAGAATTACGCAGGGAAAATTTTGTGCGAAAACGTACAAAACGAAAAAGAAAACGAAATGGCCACAAATCGAGATTCCCACGCCAGCAACTAATTTCAAGCTTTGAGGAGTACTGATTAGGACTTACCTCAACAATAAAACCACAGGTTCAACATAAGGCAAGATTTATTTGAGACACAAAAGGCGCTAGCAAATAGTTGAGAATATGAATTCCGCACGCAAAGCTTGTGGGCGTTGCGGGCGTAGCGTTAGCGTCCGTCACTCAATGGGAGCCCGCAAAAGGTTAGTGTATGACGTCAGCGTCAGGTTGATGGCCATTTAACATAGAATCTTCCGGAGTTGCCTTCTGACGCAATAAAGTTTACCATTCGCACACAAAAAGCCTTACGCGTCTTGGTGGCTTTCAAATGCCGTCTCCAGTAGTGCACACAGAACTCGTAGACTCGGAAGGGCCTACCCGCGGCCCTGATACCATTGTTCAGTGCATGATCAATCACTTTCAACTTGAAAGCAGCCGTGTAGGTTTCGTATCACCTCTTAGCATAACAACATTACGGACACAACAAACAGAACCTCGCTCAAAACACTCCACAACGTGCACTTGCCACTTTGGCTTGGCTTGGATTGGATTGAAGCTTCATGCAATGATAGTACGCTTGATGCTTAAGAGGTGGTGCAAGATGGCATGCGCTATCATCATCAGTGGCTGGAACGAGCACATGCCATTACTGCGGCAATTTTCGGGGGTGCGATAATTACTTGCAGAAAAAAAAAATCTTATTTTTGTTGGGCGATGGGGGGGGGGGTGCGAGAATCAAGCGAGTGCGAGGATTACGCGGGTAAATACGGTTACTGTTAGAAAAAGTTCTACATCCCCCCCCCCCCCCTTCCCACTGTAAAATAAGTTTGTGCCGTGGGGTGTACGCATGTCTTGCAGACAGGTTTAACAGCTCCCAAACAGCAGGTGATGCTGTGGTTGCTTGGGATCATAATCATCATCATTATGGTCAGCGAAGTAGCGCCAGCAGTGCCGTCTGGCGGTGAGGCTTGGTTGGCACACAGAAAAGATTAGAAAGTGTCTTAGCGTGTCTCATTGGCGGGGGGGGGGGGGGGGGGTGATCGGGATGGATGCATGGCTTTTGCATCAGCAACTTGAGTGCTTCTTTCTTGGTTCCACTTAGTGTCTTTGTGGAAATGGGAGCACGTAGAGAATTTAGTTTGCCGAATTTCCTCTGTTCTTTGGTTTCCAGGTTTGTTTTTGCGGTGCCCAAAGTGACTGCACCGCGGATCGAGATGTGCGTGTCACATCCATCTCCGTCCTCCATCAATGCTGAAAGGGTCCTCGAGGAAAGACTCAGGGACGACTTGGGTCCTAGGTGCGCGTTCCTGCACCCTGTCATGTGCAACCTGCAGACACAGTTTCCCGAGCTGCGGCTAATACAGTACGACTGTGGTAAGAAGGCCTTTTCAAGTGTAGCGTAGACTCGAATTGATCTGTAAAACATACAGTACAAGACTGTAGATGAAGCACATGGGCAGTGACGACTCTCAGCTGAGGGTTTATTACATGCTGGTACACGTTGACCTTTGTATCGCTTGCTTATTTCTTCAACTAGATGGTCTGATTATGATGATGATGATAGATGTGGCTCGTACGGAGCTGGGCATTGCTTACAACGCTGCGAGTAACTTCTTACATTTTCTGGCCACGGTGGCTGCATTTTCGATGGAGGGGAAAAATCTTGAGGCTGTTGTGCTTAGGCTTAGGTGCACACTAAAATACCCCAGGTAGCCGAAATTTCTGGAGCCCTCTACTGTGACGTCTTTCATAATCACATCATGGTTTCGGAATGGTAAACCCTAACAATTAATTGACTCTTTACAATAAACAGAGAAACATTGGTACCAACCCACCTATAACGACCTCAGATATAACAATCTATCAATTATAACGACCATATTTCAGTTAACTTACAATTTTCCTATGCTAAGCCTACATACAGCGAACATTTTTTAAAGCCTCCTAATTTTACTACAAACACTTGTGACGCAGTCGTGGTAAAAATATGGCATATACAAAGCGAAAAAAATGTTGACACAAGCATTCTACAGCATGTGATAGGCGCGCACTCGCCTGAGCTCCCCTGCAGTTAACTTGTGACGAAGATATCATAGATTGCGGTGAGCACCGCATGCAAATTTTGGACGTTGCGAGCATGGTCACTCACTTTCGAGACGTTTCTTCACTGGCAGAACAGAAGTGAGGGAAGAAAAAAAAGACGAAAAGAAACAAGAGGCACCATGAAGACTTGTGGTCAGCTTTTGCATGGCAAACTTTTCTGACGCCATTCTTGACAACCTGCAACCACCGTCGATTAATCAACAATGCCTTCAAACACAAGGAGCCATAAATGCGAGAAGTGATAACTTTTGTGGCGTAAAACCTGTAGTGTCTGAAGTTGAGAGTGCCACGTTCTTGGAGTGAACGGACATTGTAGACGCGTTCGAAACGAGCTGAAACAGTACACATTTACAGTAGACTCTCAGTTAATGGAAATCTGTTAAACGGAACTACAGTCGAACTCCACTACAACGAACGCCACTTCAAGGAAATTTCTGCTGCAACAAAAAATTCACGATTCCCTGTCAGCAGTTCATAGGAGTCAATGCATAAATATTGTCGCCACAACGAACACTTTTTCTTCGATTGTCCCTCTTCAACTAAATTTTATGACGCAATTCCAGGCTCAGATACTTATTGCTATGCAGTAAACGCACTCTTAAACATTTAGATGCATTTTCAGAGCCTGAAAACGCGTCAACGATGTCTAAAACACGCGTTGACACCACCAGAAACCGCTGCTATACCGCCGCTGTTCAGCCAGCATGGTCACCGCCGTTGCTTGATAGTGATGGCAATTAGACTGCCCTGCTTTTGTTTTGCCACTGGCTCTCTTTTGAGCCGCAGGCGATCCGAAGCTGAAGCTGAGTCGCTCAGTTCATGGTTTCCTTCTCGCAGCTGCTGGGTGCAACCGCGGCACGATGCCTTTTCCGATTCCGATTCTTATAATTTATTCACGCTTGGCCAGTGTAGTACCTAATCAGAGCTGCTGCTCATTTGCATTATCAACAAAATCAGCTAGTCGCAAGTGATGGATGATAAGAATGGCATAGAGTAATGCAAAAGTCGCCACTCCACAATACCCGTCCTCTATCTAGGCGTTGTCGGATACTTTTGACAGTGGACAGCTGCTGGTATTGACGTGTTAATGCAACTGTTTAATTTGTTCACGAAAGCAGTTTTAGGCGTTGTTTCAGCATGATTTTCACCATGGCCTTGCTATGCACGCGTGAGAATCACGTCGTGACGCTGCTGGGAAAGAATAGGAAGCAGCAGGCATTTTTTGAATTTTAAGATAAATATTCCTTTGTTTTGCTTGCTCAGATCAGCAATATTTTTTTCGATTTCAATACAACGAAATTTTTTCCGCGCCTTGTCAGTTTCGCTGTAGTGGGGCTCAACTGTACTGCTCAAACGGAACTATATCTTCTGCAACACTTCGTTTCGGGCTTGTATTCTGCACTTATGTTCACCTCTCAGTAAATGGAACTCCTGTTAAATGGAACATATTTTCCTGGTCCCTTCAGGTTTCGTTTACCGAGAGTCTACTGTATTTAACTACTTTTAGATTGACGATATCGTCAGCCAAATTATTAAAACATCAATCATCATTAGGACCCGCGGTGCTGGGCACCACAGACCTAGTGTAAAAGAACGGTTCGCGCCAATCGCCACCCGCCGAAGAAGCCCGCTCGATAAACGCTCGCGAGTACAACGCCACCTACCGGTCGATGGTTGTCACTCCTGAATGCGGCTTATTTGCAAGACACGTGCGCCATGAAGCAGCGACTCCGGGAAAAAGGGTGGGGAAAATAACCTTTTTGTTTTGAGTGCTAAAACAGTATCATGGAGACAGACGAAGAGTCGACGCGACAGCTTTATTTTATGTAACGCTGCCCAGCCTGGTGTATTCTTCCCAGAAGTAGTCAGAGAATGTTTTTATTTATTATTGCATGGCTTAATATAAATGACGTTTGCAGGAGACATGTTACTTTTATTCAGTAGCCCCAGCTGTATGTCGGCAATTTGCTTCACTTGACGGGGGCAATATATTTTGTATTCTTTTTTTGAAATGCAAAAATAAGATTGTGTGGTTAGTACTGCATACATAAGACAACCAGGTATGACTAAAATTATATTTTATATTAACTGAAATTATTTTGCTAAATCGTTATGGGAGTAATTAATCGAAAGTATGCAGAATATACCAATGAAAGTCATGACACTGAAACAAGTTCCAAAACACTCACTAGAATATATCTTGTGGGAGGCAGGTATTTTAACAATCACTGAAAAGTTGACAGGGCCTCTTTAATGTTCAAGGCATGACTGGCTGAAACGGGCCGGGCCCTAAACCTTTCGGGCCCTGACCGGGTACGGTCTATATTGTAAAACATTGGGCTAGGCTCAGGTGGGCCGGTGAATGAAGTTTTCGGGCTGGGCCGGGTCGGGCAAGACAAATTGGCCCGTGAGTGCTCTACAGCGAACTACAGACATAAAGCCCATTTATGGTGGCACTTTCAAGTTCATAATTGACGGGTTTTACTGTTGATTTTAAAGGGCCAGTAAGCAGCCCTGAGGGCCCAAAAATTTTAGAAAGAGATATATGTGCAGTTTTCTTTGCGAATAGCTGCCGCAAGAGTTTTGCAAATACGTGCTATATTATGGAAGTTACAGGGGTTAGAACATTGGTCTATGCTGGTTTCATATTTTCGCGCGGCTTTGCCCCCTTCTCTCTTCCATGAAGGGGAAGGCGTAGCCCATCGTCGTGACTCTGCTCACTTTGTCAACGTGACACCATGTTGCTAAAGTGGTGTCACGTTGCTACTTTGGCAACGTGTGCCACTTTAGCAACTTTGGCGCAGGGCCCCATCGTGAGGCATCCGGTGCTGATACTTCTCCGCTGCCCAGTCGCTTGATTTGCAACCGATGACAGAGCAACGCTTTTTACCCGTGTTGCTGATGTCAAGGGCGAAGTACGTTCGTACGCGCGCACAGGCGCTGTAGTTGAGCGAGAAGTGTACACGTGCGCGCGACAACTGCGAGGCAGGTCTTTTACCGCAGTGCCAAGAAACAAGGGGCAGTTTCATAGCTGTGGGTGGGAACAGGAACTGACGTTGACTTCACTACAGTTTTTTCACACCTGATTTAGACCAATCGGTGAGCTGCGTGCTATGTCGCATCGGCGATCGCTGAGTTGACGTCACTGCGCGTACAAGGGGGTCGGTCGGGCATAGGAAAGATGCGCGGGAATGGTTTTTCGAAATAGAGGCTCTGCTCTGCGTGCAGTGCTGTAATATTATGAAAACGTGATCGCTGCGGTCTAATCTACGAATTGCCGAGCTTGTATGGGGGTGTAAAAAAAAGTCTGAGCCTGTTTACTGGCCCTTTAAAGAAAATGCTGATCTGAGTTAACTATTACGAGATTTGACTGTACTGTTGTTATGCAGGCACTTATGATCATGATTAGTGCTGCTGCTGTACAATAACTTTCACTTGCAATTCGATTGCAATCTGTCTGACGACCATGCCATATTCAATATAAATTAATTTGGGCCGTGCAGCAGTGACCATTCTTTATTGCTACCAAGAAATCTAATCTGGACGTGTCCTGATCGCGATGACAAGTGGCTGGGCCACACCAGTATAAGTGTCCACATAACCCTGCCGGGTTGTAGGTAAGCTCCAAGTCCTGGACAAGCTCCTGTGGCAGCTGCGCGGAGGCCAGCACCGGGTGCTCATCTTCACCCAGATGACTCGCATGCTGGACGTGCTCGAGCAGTTTCTCAACTACCATGGCCACACGTACCTGCGGCTGGATGGCAGCACGCGCGTGGATCAACGCCAGGCCCTCATGGAGCGCTTCAACGCCGACCGGCGAATCTTCTGTTTCATCCTGTCCACTCGGTCAGGGGGTATCGGCGTCAACCTGACTGGGGCCGACACGGTGGTCTTCTACGACTCTGACTGGAACCCCACCATGGACGCGCAGGCTCAGGACAGGTGCCACCGCATTGGCCAGACGCGAGACGTCCACATCTACAGGCAAGTTGGTTGCGTCTGGTGTGCTCTCACTTAGCCATTGAACGTATGAGGGTGCGCAACTCGGCAGGAGCATTATATGAGGCAGGGCATTTGTTCAGTGAATTAGTTGTGGGGTCGCGTGAATAGCGATTTTCGAGGCCACATCATAATTGAATCAAATAGTGTAAAGAGGTAATGTAAATTGAACATTGAGTACTTTTTGGATAGTTTTTGACTGTTGAACAGCCTTCTTTAGAACTACAGGGAAATGATGCTCGCTTACTAGTATACGTAAATGCAATGATAACAGTATCAGTTGTAAGCTGAAACATGCTTTATCAATAAAGTAAAAGGTTTAATTTGTAAGTACAGTAAAACCTCGATGATAATTCGAAGGCCGCCGGACCGCAAAAATTCTTCGAATTGAGCGAATTTTCAAATTAATTTGAATGAAGAAAAAAAAGAAGCAAACAAGCACTACATAATCAAATCACATATTTTTTTGCAAGAAAAAGGTTATTTGACATAATCTGTGATACTGGATTGCTTATTGTGGTAGTATGCCGCCCCAAGTGACATGTTCTCAAACCTGCTCACAATAGTCGGCATTTCACTGTCACCACCACTGGACTTGACAAAGCTGCGGAAGGTGTTCATGGCATCGACAACTGAGGCCAAAGTGGGCGCACGGGCGGGCTCGTTATTGTCGCCATAATCGCCGACTTGCCCACTGTCGGTGACCTCCTCGTGCAGATCAGCGTATGATGTTTGTACACCCGCTTCAACACTGGAATACTCCACGAAGCCTAGTCCCTCCCCGTCGCCGGAGTCAGTGATCCAGGCGCACATCTAGTCTCTCTCGTCGTCTAGGCTGGACGAGCTGCAATCTTCATCAAGATCTACGCCACCTCGTTTTCAGAACCCAGCGTGTTCAAAGCAGCGCTTGATCACCTTTGGCTCCAACTCCTTTCAGGCAAAGGCAATTAAACTAATCGCACCAAGCAGATCAATGTGGTATTGCTTCCCGTTTTCATAGCAAAGCAGAACTTTGCTTCAATAGGTGGTGGCGGTAAATCTTCCTCGTTTGCAGGATCACCCCTTGGTCAATTGGCTGTGATATGGCTGTAGTATTTGCCGGGAGGAAGACGATCATGACGGCTTCCAGGTCTCCGATGTCCTCCCCGTTGTCCGGGCAATTATCAATAACTTTCCGGTCTTTGGTGGCAAACTTCCGGTCACATATTCCTCAAATATCGCTGCCGTCATCCAGGTTTTTTCTTTATGTCTGTACGTAACAACATCCCTCGGAGGAAGGCGTGCCTTCTTAAAGCACCTAGGCTTACTTGATCGGCCGATTACGAGCAGTGGAAGCTTGCCCCTTCCAAACATGTTCGCACCGAACAGAATAGATATTCTCTCCTAGGGCTGCTTTCTCCTCAAGATAGTGGTGTCCTAGGCAGCAAATGTTTTCATGGGAAGTATCTTGTAGAACAAGGCTGCCTCATCGAAGTTATAGGCATCGTTCTCGCCAAACTTCTGAAGCAGCGGTGCCAGCGTACGCATCTGCCAGTCGTCAATGACGTTCGTGTCGGCGCTGCAGCTTTCCTTGCACGTGGTCAAGTATGTAAGGTTATTTCGCTTTTTCAATCGCGCGAACCAACCATTACTGCACTTGAAGCCTTCATGGCCAAGGTGCAGTTCCAGGTCATTGGCCTTCTCCCGAAGAACGGTGCCGTTCACGGGATGATAAGCTGCATTTGCGTACTGCAGCCACTTCACCAAATCGACGTCAACGTCCGGGTACATGGGGAAGCGAATCCTTGATCGCCTTGACGAATGTGTTGTCCCATATGCCTCAAGCAAATTTTCTTTCTTCTTCAAAATGGTTGAGAGCGTCGAGAAGGGCATGTTTTGCTTTTCGGCGAGTTGGTTCTTCGTGCACGTCGGCTTCTCAGCCTCCTCGATCAGGGACACCTTATACCGCAGCGTCAGCATCGTGTACTTCGGCATCGTGGGTCTTAAAAGTGGTCAGGACTTCGCACGTGACACAAGCAGGCATAGGAGGTAGTAAACAAGGCTAATGGTCGGAAGCATGCGAGCTACGTGAAAAACGCCAAACGGAATGCGTGAAAATTGGTAAAACGTGAAAAAAACGCAAACGTGGAAAACATGAAACGGAAAATGCATTCTAACACGTTTTCGGCACTCCAACTATTATGACCTTCGAGATAAGCGTCGCCGGAAGGCCGTGTCATGTTTGTCGCTGCTGGCGGGAATTACGAATTATCCTAATGAAACCCCGCAGGCTGTTCAAATAATCTGGTAAAATTTGCATTGAAAAACACGGGACCGCAGAAGTTCTTTGAATTAACCAAAATTCCAAATTATCCGAGTTCAAATTAGCGAGGTTTTATTGTATTCAATGCTTTGTGGTCTCATGTTTGACTGGCAAATGATAGAATACTGATTTTGGGTATAGCAACGTGTTTTTAATATTTATATTTATTTTAGTGCATTAACATGGCTGGCTTTTTTTTCTTTTTCTTTTTCAGAAACCCTGCATCTGAAACTATGAGTAACTGTGCGTCTGTGTGTGTCTTTTTATGCTCAGGTTAATAAGTGAAAGAACCGTTGAAGAGAACATCCTGAAGAAAGCGAACCAGAAGAGGATGCTTGGTGACTTGGCCATTGAAGGAGGCAACTTCACTACAGCCTTTTTCAAACATGTATGCTGTCATTTGCATTCTCTGGTAGTTTAATTTGAGTTCGTACGAAAAAAACAACAACAAAAAAACCTCTTGTGTGTGTTGACCTAAAGTAATATAAAATCTGGCAGGCATACTTTTTGTTTGTTGACCTAGAGTAATGAAATTTAGCAGGCATATCGAAGCAGGGTTCACACAGCCCTTCGACATTCTGCAATACCCTTGATATTGACAATATAAGTTCAAGAGCCCTTGAAACTCCTTGAATACTAGCGTACTTGTAATCCTTGAAAATGCTGTGGTATTTGTTCCTCTAGAAAAAAATAATGACGTATCTCTGTAAGTCCAGCTCGTTTCAAAGTCCCTTGAACGAATGACCATGAAAACAAACTCTGCCAACTAAAAGGCGTCCAGGAGTTTCGCTTTTAAATAGCACAGCCAGACAGAATCTAATCCAAGGCACATTGCTTGGTCTGGCTACGGTCCCTATATCTCGCTAGTCTGCCATCTCTGCATCATCTTGAGCTAGGCCATGTCTACGGTGTTATGCATCTGCGGGCAGCGCTGCGATCCATCGGAGCGAGTGCTGCGTGCACACAGAATCTGTGGCGCATTGTGTCTTTCGGTTTAAATAATATTGGGCTTCCACGTGGAAGACTCATTTTCGATTTGTTCTCATAAAAGAGAGAGGTAGTTAGCTGTTCCTACTTCCTTTTGTATCCCACTGTTATGTCGAAAATGTGCCAGTACTGGAGGGAGCCCTGGCAATGTGGGAGCACCTGAAGCGCTATACCGAAGTTGTAGGTGACTACAGGCCACCCATGCCAAAATGTAGAGCATATGAGAACGTCGGCGCTTTTCTAAAGAACTCGCTTGCACCTGAGAAACTTTTCCCCAGCCATTGCAATGGTTGTGCAGCTCTTCTTGACTGTTTTACAGAATGATTCTCCCCAGTTTTTTTTTTAGAGATATAGGTTGAAAGTGTCTTAAGAAGGGACGCAGCCCTTGAAAACCGAAAAATCGCGAAAATTGAAAAACCACATTTTTGGGTTGTATGTCTCATAAACTACCTATTCTTTAATTATCAGCACCTAATTCAACCGCAAAGTGCAAAAAAAATACTATTTTCGAGGCCGCCGTGGCATCCAAAACAGGCGCAAATCCCGAAATTAAACCAAACTTCGCGCGCGCGCCATTCCCGGACCATGCGGTCGTCCCGCGCCATCTTGGTGTTGTTTTGACCGTGAATTCTTTCTCTCTCGTTCGCCGCCTTGCAAAATGGCGTCGGCAGCACAGTTGAGACGCTATTGGCGTTTTCCCGCGATGCGATGCGGAGCGCTGATTGGCTAGAGCAGCGCATTCATATCTCGCGGGAGAAAGCGTGCCCGCCATTGGCTGCTGTGCAGCAGCGGGGGCGGTCGCTCCTCTCGATGGCGCGTCCAGCACGCTCGCTTCGTTGTTGCTCTCTGCTCCGTCCGCCTCGACAGACTTCTGCTTACGAGCCGCTCTTCGCCTTGTGCTATCTTTTCGATCATTTTCTCTCGTTTTTTTTTTCTTTTTGCACTAGTTCTGTGCCTTTCGTCTTTGTTGTTGCGGGCGATGCCGGCAACGAAGCCGAAGTCAGTGCGGAAGTCCGGTGCGCGGAGGCGCGCTATGCGGCTTGTACGATCATCGAAATTCCGCTATTCTGCTGCGGGTGCCGACTGCGTAGACGCTTGCAGCGACGCAACTGTGTTGTCGGCTGTCGCCAGTCGAGAATCCGACACATCGAGTGTGGCTGGAGCCGCAAATGCAGCGAGTGTTTCCGAGATCGCCGGGCTCGACACGTGCTCCGAATCGATGCCATCCAGTGTGACACCGAGTGCTTCTGATATCGCCGGACCCAGCACTTCGTCTGAATCGGTGCCGCCATCGAGCGTGAGTGGACCGTCGCTTCATCTGCGGACGCGTTTCCTAACGAAGGAAGAAATCGATGCGAATGCAAAACGTCGTGACGCCGTTCGTGCTGAACTCCAGTCTACGCCGGCGACGCAGAAGAAATTTCAACTGATGCAGCCGGCTCTTGCACCTGCAGTGACAAGTGAGGGCGAACATTTTTCGCTCGTTCAAATGAACATCTTTAACGTCGTGCTCAGCCGCACAGTGTGCAAAGAATGTTTGAAAGGTGCTATGACTGTCCGAGAGAGCACCAAGCTTGGACTTGCAACAAAACTTAAAGTCGTGTGCGCCTCTTGTGGCACCGTCGATAAATTATGGACATCACCCCGCAAAAAGGACACGCAGGCCTTCGATGTAAATGTCCGCGCCATAATGGCTATAAAGCAAATAGGCAAGGGGCAAACAGCTCTTAATGACTTTTGGGCTGCCATGAACGTCTCTTACAGAGGTCTTCACCACAAGACTTTTCAAAAGCACTTGAAAGAGACATTCAGGAAGCCAGAGGCCACCGCTTTGGAGAAGTTTTATGCTGATTCTGCCACAGCAGTGATCAAAACATATAAAGAAATGGACCCCAGCTTCTGCAAGGACGTCACCGTAGTGTACGATGGCACATGGCATAAGCGGGGTCACACATCACACATCGGAGTGGGATCGGTAATTGACTTCTTTACAGGTCTCATCTTGGATGCTGTAGTTCTTTCAAACCACTGCCGTGGATGCCAAACAGGGCCCAAACCTGGAGATGCAGCATACGAAAGCTGGCAGAAGCACCACATTTGCCAGAAAAACACAGACGCAAAATCGGGAAGCATGGAAGTGGAGGCAGGCTTGACTCTCTTTGGGCGGTCTGTATCCAAGCATGGCCTGCGGTACACCACTCTTGTGTCCGACGGAGACAGCCATACCTTCGCTGCCCTCAAAGAAGAGAATGTGTACGGGCTAGTGCCAATTGTAAGAGAAGAATGTCTGAACCATGTTCAGAAAAGGATTGGAAGTGCTCTTCGAAACATTGTGCAGAAAAGTGATAAGCCACTGAGTGGGAAGGGGAAGCTGACTAAAGCCCTCATTGAAAAGCTGACAGGATATTATGGTTGGGCCCTGAGAAACAATTCAACTGACCTAACAGCCATGCAGCGTGCAGTGATGGCAACATATCACCACGTCACATCGACTGACCAGGACCCTCACCATGAACTTTGCCCAGAGGGAGCTCAATCGTGGTGCCGCCATAGAACTGCAGAGGCAAAGCGTGAGCCACAGCCAAAACATAAACACAGTCTACCGGACTATGTCGCTGCAGCTATGCTGCCCATCTACGAAAGACTGTCACAAAAGTCGCTTCTTCAGCGCTGCCTGGGAGCGAAGACGCAAAATGCATCAGAATCATTCCACTCCATTCTGTGGTCTCTGATGCCGAAGGAACAACACTCATCCTTGATCGCGGTAAAAACAGCACTGCATGAAGCAGTGCTGCGCTACAATGCCGGCTGCTGCAAAGCAACCCAAGTGATATCGGACTCCATTGGACTTCAACCAGGTCATCTGGCCATCCAGCGAGCTCGTGAAAAAGACGCTTTACGCCTAAAAAAGAATTCTAAAAGACACCAAGAGAAGATGGAGGCCAGGCAAAAGAAGAAAAGAGTGCGCCAGGACACTTCTAGCTACTGTGCTGGAGCTTTTTGAAGAAAACACTTGTTTTGAACTTTCTCGGCCTGTTTTCTCAGAACGGATTTTTTTGCTAGTTGTGGTGCTGAGGAAAGCAAGAACTCGAAAACCGTTCATCAGATTTGTGTGCCGTTTTTTTATTCTGTTCCTGAATGACCTTGCAAGGGCGTAACAAGCTCCTTTTTTTGAAAATTGGTGCTGTTAATTTATAATAAACAATTAATTTTTGATGAATCTGGTCATTACTGGTTACATCAAATTCAAAGTTGCGTGAAAATTTTTGGCGGGGGGGGGGGGGGGGAATTAAAAAAAACGGCTTTGTAGCGCCCTGGGATAGCTATCAAGGATTGACCACAATGAATTTCAGCTTTCTACTATGTCCTGGAATTTCTCACGACTCTTCCTCAGGCACCCATGTGAAGCACCCAGTTAAACCTCAATAACTCAGGAACTAAGAAACACAGCTTCGTGAAACTTAGCAGTTGTGCTAGTTTTATTGTAGTGAACAACCCCTGAAAGTTTCATCCAGATATCTTAAAAAATAAGAAAGTTCGGTTTCCAGGGTAGCCTCCCCCCTTAAGGGGAGATGCTACTCGAAAAACGATTTTCTTTAATAAGAGTCTGAATTTAACACAAATTGGCATGCTAATAGAGTTTTTTCTCCTCTTTTCAAATATGTCATTTATTTTCATGTAGATTGCTTGGTTTTCTTTCTGCAGGGCAGATACTGCAAAATTATGGCCATTTGTTATGCAACAATTCTGACCTATAAAAATTTGAGATAAAGCATGCAGATATAGCTGACTATGATCCTTTGGAACTGTAGAGTGCGAAAAACTATATAAATTTTGTGTGTAAAAAGGTGAAATACAATAATAAAATAGAAAAATTTACTATGGCTCTAGTTGCCAAGGGCTTTCAATGTTATGTAAATTTTGAAAAACATAATCAAGCAGCACTGACAATCTGAATAGATACTTGCACTCTATGGGCCTTCATCATGCTATGTGCAAAATTTCATAGAGGTATGACAATTCTAAGTATACGAACTAGCGTGTATAAGAAGCACAGATCACACAAAACTGCAAAAGGAGAAAAACGCATTTGAAAGTTTGAAACCTTTTTTTTTTATCACAGAGTTGTTAGAAATGCATAATCTTTGGCCATAATGTTCAATAGAACTTTGAAAAGCACTGCAAGTTACTAGAACTGTCCTGCAGCATAGGTTGTTCCCTCACGGTCCTTGCGAGTACTCTCTTTTAGCCGTGCCCTTTTCACTCCACGACGACGGTGGGCCCTTGCTTCTGCTGTCGGACGCTCGGACATTCTCTTGATGCGCCTCGCATCGCGGGAATCACTGAAAGTAACTAGATCTCTAGATGGCAGTATGTTGAGCTCTTTCAGGATGTGCTCGAAAGTAGCATGACCCTTGTTGAACCACAGGATTGCCATAGCTGTGGCAGTCTCGACAACCGTTTGGGAGACAAACTTAGTCTTGGGGCAAAGTAGCCAAATTTTGCTGTTCAGGGATTCTGATGCGTTCTGGGTTTTCCCTTTGATGCATCGAGCAAGGAGATTCTCATCCGTTAGCCGCTTATAAATGAGCAAAACAGCCAATCCCTGTGCTTTTGTCAGGAGAGGTGTGTGGCATGGTGCAAGTTCACCAAGTGCTTCAGCGCGTTGATGTTTGCACCACGACTCTGTTCCTGCAGGGCAAAACTTGTGGCTGCCAGCAATGTCAGTAGAGCATGAGTGGAAGTACGAAGCCCATACTGCAGTGTACATATCCCGTACACTCTCCCTGTTGCTTGTTATGGCAATCTGATAGTATGTTTGGAGCTTCTGAATGGCTGGCTCTTTCATTTTCTGCCCTCATGGTAATGGCACATGCAGCTTCCGTAGCGTGGTGCCAAGTCTCTTGGCCACATGATTAGTGCAGTCTTCTTTTTCTATATTGACAGCACCATAGACTTTTGACTCTGCCACTGCACTATATGCTTTGCTGTCACCGTCACTCAAGAATGTCATGACATGAAATGCAGTGGGGTGTCATAAGTCAATGTTCTCTGCCAAATGCGCATTGCAGCCTCCGTTTCCATGGCATGGGAGGAACAGTCTGCATTTTTTTCACTGACTGGTCCATGGAATGCCTGCCACACTTCCTCGTCTGGGCCCATATCCTTGTGCCTACTGCATGTCAGGCAGTAATTTGATATGACCTCGAAGTCTAAGCAGAGGCCAGTATCTAAGGAGATAACTGCGCCAATCCCGTTGTGGCTTTTGTGGCCCCTCTTCTGCCAAGTGGCGTCGAACATAACAGCCACATCAGTTTCGCCTGCTACTTCTTTCGTCAACTCTCTGGATCGGCGCAAGTTTTCACTCACAGCTGCCATGGCAGCGGTGTGCACCTTCTTTGCTATCGAAAAAAAATCCTCGGTGGTGCATTGGCTTTGGGAGTCCAATAATGGAGCAAATTCTCGACAATTGCTCATGCCCAATGCCGTTAGCGCGTGCAGCCACCACCGCCTTCACATTTACAGCGAAACTATCTCGGGAGCTCCCACTGTCGTACCGTTGGCTCACTCGGCTGCTGCCGTCCGCCGTAACACGCAGTGACGTATAGGAGCAGGAAAGAACAGTCGCTGAGCATTCGCTGTTTTCGCAATGAAGTTCGAGGAGCGACGAAAGTCCCTTGCGCTTTTCTGCCGGCTCCCGAACGGCATGTTTTTGAATACCGCAAGCAGGGCATGCCGCACCTGCCACAAGTGCCGTCAGCAAGAGGGTGTCGCACAAAACTGTCGTTGCACAAACCTCATCGCGCTGTCTTTCGTCTTTTTCGAAGAAGCCGAGCTTCTTTTCTGAAGCACTGACGAAAGAAAGCGCAGCGTCAATCCCTTCATCGCAGCCACTGTCGCTCGCGCACTCGTCGATGCCACCGTCAGGCCTAGCACACTTAGGCGCGTTCTCGTTCGTTGCCGTCGTTCGGGGCGCTTTACGCCGCCTTCCCTTGAACTTGTGCTTCGTTTGAAACTTCTGCGGTCTCACGTTGCACTTTTTCGGGCTTTCATCGCGGAAATATGCGTAGACGCGCAGAAAAGCAGACGGGCCAAATGCCGATGGCCGCCACCAACACAGCTGACAATGACTCGGTAGCCAATGGCGATGCGGCTTAGGGTGCCTCGCGTTTCAAACCGCTCAAACCGCGTGATAAAAAGGCCTCGTTTTTTATTTTTTTTTGCCCACGTACAAAACTGGCGGTCGTCGGAGCTGTAAGAAGAAGGCCGGATGCAACTTTCCCAACCGATCGCGATGGCGGGCGGCACTGCGACGGGGAGCAGCGCGCTGTCAAAGATGGCCAATATCGGCGCGAATTCATGAAATTCTGAGCCACCGCGATGCCTTCATACACATTTTTTTTGCATTTTGCGGTTCGAATTTAGTTTTGAAATTTTCACAGATGAAAGAAGAAGGTTTGAAGATTACAATGCAATAAAAATAAGAAATACAAGAAATTTCGCTAAAAACGTAATTTTTCGACTCGCATCTCCCCTTAAGGGGAGATGCTCCGCGAAAATTTTTTTCTTCAAATATTAGTGACAGCTCAATGAAACTTTCACTGTTTATAGAGTTTGAGCTCCTCTGTTCAAATATGCTTTGATTTTCTTGATAGCTCATTTAGGTAATTTTTTGTAGACAATGCATTTGTAAAAACAATCCATTTTTGTGCAAGCTTAGGCAGCAATATTAAGCACAAGAAAGCTCTAAAAAATAGCAAATGTTCCTCTTAATGAATTGAGGTATTCAATAAAGCAAAGAAACATTGTGTAACATATGTGTGCTGGCCTAGAAAAAAATTCTAATGCCGAGTTTCAGTTTCACCATGCTCAAAGAACAAGCTTTTGAAAATATCTAGCTGATCATGCTTTGGAGACCTCTAAAAATGGCTTATTTGAATTCAGGACATGTTAAACATTAAGCATGCCAAGTTTCGTTGCAATCCGACTTCATAAAGCGTACAAATTTTAGTGCACAAACTATAAAAATGCCAAAAAACAAGGAACTGAGAAAAACAGGTTTGAAAGTTGAAAAACATGTTTAATTCTATACTCTTCAACCGATCTGCACGAAATTCACATAGAATGTCACCAAGGCTTTCTGGGAAAGAGTTCACAGTTTTAGAAGGATCCAGCGCCATATGTTGGGCCCTCACAGTCCCTGCGAGCTGCCTCGTCCAGGCGGGATTTTTTCGCGGCACTGCGGCGATGGGCCCTTGCTTCAGCTGTGACCTTTGCCGTCATGCTGGAAATGCGCCTCTTGTTGGCATCCTTGCCTAAAGAAAGCAATTCCTTCGACAGGAGAACTCCAAGTTCCTGAAGCACCTCTTCAAACCCAGAGTGCCCTCGGTTGAACCAAAGGACAGCGATCGCTGTCGCTGTTTCAACCACGGTTCTTGTGGCAAATTTTGTTTTTGGGCATAACAGCCATATTTTGCCCTTGAGCGATTCAGCTGCGTTCTGTGTCTGTCCTTTCACGCAACGCTGAAGCAGCTTTTATTCTGTCAGCCTTTTGTAGACTGGCAGCATTGCCTTGCCTTGGGAAGGTGTGAGGATGGGAGTGTGGGGTGGTGCTGGCTCACCCAGTGCTTGTGCTCGCTTGTGCTTGCACCAAGACGTGTCACCGTCTGGGCAAAACTTGTGACTGCTGGCACCATCTCTGGAGCAAGAGTGGAAGTAGGATGCCCAGACAGCAGAATACATGTTTCGAACACTGCCTCTGTTACTTGTGATTGCGACTTGAAAACAGCACTGCAGCTTGTGAATTGTTGCATCCTTCAGCTTCTGCCCTCTTGGCATCTTCAATTTTCGGAAAGCTGTTCCAAGTCTTTTGGCGACATGATTAGTGCAGTCCTCCTTTAGCACAGGAACACCTTCATAGAGATTCAGTTCTGACACAGCAGTATATGCTTTGCTGTCCCCATCAGAAAGGAACGTTGTGAACTGCAAAGGTGTGCTGTAGGAGTCCGTTCTTTTCCATATACGTACTGCAGCCTCGGTTTCCATTGCATGTGCTGAACAGGTTGTTTTTTTCACACACGGGTGTGTGAAATGCTTGCCAAATTTTTTCTTCTCTATCCTCCAGTACCTTGTGCCTGCTGCAGCTGAGGCAATAGTTCGACAACACCTCAAAGTCTAAACACAGCCCTGTGGCAAGGGAAATGGCCGTACCCACACCATTATGGCTTTTGTGGCCTCTTTTTTGCCATGTTCCGTCGAACATAACGGCTACATCTGACGATCCGCCGTCGTCGGCAGTCAGCTGTCTTGCTCGTGCGAGGTTTTCAGCGACGGCTTTCATGGCGGCTGCGTGCACTTTTTTGGCAATGGCCGTGAATGTCTTATGATGCACTGGTTTTGTAACGCCAAGGATCACGCAAAACCGCGCAAGCTGATTGTGTCCAACGCCTATCGCACGCGCTGCGACCACTGATTTTACATTCACGGCGAAGCTGTCCCGTGCGCTGCCGCTGGCGGATGTATCCTCCCTTTCACTGCATGACGCAGACACGCGGCTTGGCGTGTACGTTGATGAAACGACAGTTGTAGCACATGCGTCATTTCGGCAATAAAGTTCTAAAAGCAATGCCAGTCCTTTTCGTTTATCTGCCAATTCTCGAACAGACAACTCGCACCGTCCGCAGTTTGGGCATACTGCGCCACTGACGAGGTTCTGCATCAAGTCCATCTCGCAAATAAATGCTCTGCCGCTCTCACCTTGATGCTCACTTTCGTCGTTGACCATCTCCATTTTTCTCTCTGAAGCACTGACGAAATCATCGACGCTATGGATAAAGGTCGGAGAATCCAAATCGGGTGCTTCGTCGTTGCCGGGGCTAGGCCTAGCAGCAGACGAACCTCCCGTTGCCGGAGCTCTCCGCTTGCGTTTGGTGCGCCTCCCTTTGAACTGGTGCCTCGTCATAAACTTACGTGAACGAAAGTCACGTTTTTCGCCGGAATCCATCGGCACCATGGCAGAGAAAAAGTAACTCTGGCGGTTGTTTCTGCCGTCTCGTCTCGGCAAAAGCAGGAGAACGAAGAAAGAGCGCTCGCGCACGGATGCGTGCCGGAATGCTCTAAACCAATGGCAGCGCTCCAATCATGCCACGTGACTAGAAAGGCCCGCACACCACGCTGGAATGCAGTGGGGAAATGCTTTTTTTTGTTGTATTTTCAGCGAGAATGCCACGCTGCCGAAGTGGGCTTTTGGAAGTGAGGGTTAGGCCTACATGCCCGCGAAATTTCAAGAGGCGGCGATGCGACAGGGCGAAGTGCCGCGCGCGCGAAAATCGGGTAATTTCGCACTTTCGCGAGCTACCGCGAGTGCTTTAATTGTATTTTTCGATAACTTCTAGTTGATTCTCAGCTTTTATTTTTCAATATATTAAGCAGAAGGCTTGGAGGGATACAAAACAAAACACAAAATTGACTTTTTCGAAAAAAATCGCCGTTTTTCGACCCGCATCTCCCCTTAAGGAGCGTCATGCTAGGTTTGTGAAGCGCTCGGTATTCACAGAAGCTACGAGCATTACAAAAATCTTGCGAATAGATGTTAACAATGCTGTCATTTACACATCGCTTGAGAAGGTGGATATGTTGGACATGCGGCTGAAAAGTTCCTGAAGAGCAGGAAAGTGAGTCACAAATGTGTTTTCAGTTGAGAAGCGAGTGTCAGAAATTTATTTTCAATATGATCCTGAAAATCATGGACAGAAGTACTCTTATACCCGCTCATTCGAGGGTTGTCATGTTTCGACCCCACAGAGATGTCGAAGACAGAAATGTGCCTCGGGAAGCTAAAGTGGAGAAATGTGCCTTGGGAAGCTGAAAGTTGTTTTTAACAGGTTAATTGATAGCAAGCTTTTTTTATGAGCACAAGAGATATTGTGTGCACAATAATTTCATTTTGCCAAGAAAAACAGCATGAACTGCAGAACTCTCTAAGAGACCGTGAACGCCTTGACGTTCTCTTTGTCCACTAATAAAGCGTGACCCGCATTCTCAATATCATGGGAAGTGCTGAAGGTCCTTCTCTTGGTTAGCATAGGCTTCAGTAGGACAAGGTGTCAGCAAGTTGCAGTTGGAAACATGGCAGAGCTCTCGTATATCTCTCAAGTCATCTGCAAAGCTGTGAAAAGCCACGGTGGGCTGCTTAACGTTACGCTGTTGAAAGAACTGAAGTGATCAGTGAGCAAGCGCACACTGCAAAGTGTGCGAAGAACAGAAGAAACAAGCAGGGGTACAGCAGGTAACCTTGAAAAGAAAACTCCAGCTTGAGCTAAAGAACATGCAAGAGAGGAAGCCAAAGCTCCAAAAAAACTGTGAATTGCTTGCTGGAGTCAGCGGATCACTTTTTGGAAGACGTCGAAGCAAGAAATTACATGACTTCTCTTGTCAAGGCCAGCAGTTTTTGTTGTACAGCTAATGAAAAAGAGGCTGAAATAGCTACTCTCGTAAAAGAAATAAGTGCGAAAGCACAGCTCTTTTTTTGAGCCATGTGCAAAAATAAAATAACGCTAAGACTCCTTGAATTTGTCCTGTTTGCAGCCTAAAAATCCTTGAAAACTTGTTGAATTTTCAGCCAAATATTCTGTGCAAACCCTCCTGAAAAGTGTGTGAATAGCTTTATATATGAAGTTTTATTGTCATATCTCATCAAATTACTCTGTTACATAATCTGAGGACATAGTCTGCTGGTGGAAAGCCTAGCATTGTAATAAAACATGCCATGAAGGTCCAAGTGGTTTTGATCTTTACTCAAAACAACACTACACTGGATGACATTACCTGAAATTGCCTAATTGTTTCAGTTTTCTTTACAAATAACATCCCCATGAGCTTCATGTATTGCATCAGAACTCCTCGTGCACTAATTATCAGATGCAAAAGCAAAAAACTAAGCCCTAAGCAAGGTAAAGAATAATGCCATCCTGTCAACAAATTTTCAAGGATTAAAAAAACAAAACAAGCAGCATCAAAATTTGTTCAGGCACTGCCACTCTACGCTTTTCACAAGCAACACTATGTCCTCAAAACACACTTAGGAGAAAACGGCTTTCAAAGTTTCACCTTCATAAAAATGCTCCACTTCTTTGTTTTTTTTTAGGATATCTGGATAAATCTTTCAGAGCATGCTCCCTACACTACAACTAGAGCAACTGTGAAGTTTTATAAAGCTGTGTTTTTTACTGCCAGAGTTATTGAGGGACCAAAAAGTGACAAAAAAAAAAATTCAGTTTTCAAAATAGACATATTTGGTTTCTGCAAGTATTTTTCTATTTGCAAATTTTCACACACCAGGAAGTGGTAATTTTTTTTGTAGTGTCATTCTAACTGTCGAGATTCTTGGTGCTGTTAACATGCAGAACCTGCAAGAAAATTGGGAACCGACTTCGGGGCTTTTTTATAACTTGTCGGCACCTGTGTTAGAAGCTGTGCTGCAATTTTATGAGCACCTTTATGAGGATCGCAAAACCTGCACATTATGATTGTTGCTTTTTGAAGAAGCTCTGTGTTTGCCATTGAAGGGCCGCCCACGCAGCTGCACAGCAGCCAATAGGGGTTACGCTTTCTTCCGCAAGATACAAATGCGCTGCTGTAGCCAGTCAGCGCTCCGCATTGTCTTGCGGGAAAACGCCAATAGCATCCCAACCAGGCCGCTGTCGCCATTTTGCAGGATGGAAAATGAGAAAGGAAGAATTCACACTCAAAACAAAACCAAGATGGCGCGAGATGACAGCGTGGTCTGGGAATGGCGCGCGCGAAGTGTGGATTTTGGCATTTGTTGTGCATTTTGGACGCCGGCGCAGCATCGACTGTAACTTTTTTTCTCTTCACTTTGCGGTTCAATTAGGTGCTGATAATTACAGAATAGGTAGTTTATAAGACATACAACAAAAAAATGTGTTTTTCAAAGGTCGAGTGTTTTGTTCTCTGCTTTCCAAAGCCGCGTCCCCCCTTATTTATACGCAGTTGGTCTTGTTTTACTGTTCTCGAGTTCGGGGTATTACTTGGGCCGCATGCTTTTATTAGTGCGTAGAGATTGATAGGATGGGCTGTGCTTGTCGCATTGCGTTCCGCAGTTGGTCTTGTTTTACTGTTCTCGAGTTCGGGGTATTACTTGGGCCGCATGCTTTTATCAGTGCGTAGAGGTTGATAAGATGGGCTGTGCTTGTCGCATTGCGTTCCACTTTCGTGTGGGTTAGCGAGCTTGTGCTAACAAGTATTCGTTGCTATAGTCGGTGACAACTTTTCTTGGCACTCAAGGTAAAGCTACAGGGTCAGAGCTCCTGCACATGTAGCACCACGTGAAGTAGTCCCTCTTGGAGTGCATCTTGAAACGCTGTGGAAAGCGACAGGGGTATACAATCAGCATTTCATGAAGACGCAGACACCGCTTAGCATTTGAGGCACACGTAAAAAGGCGGGACCTTCTCGCGCGTTCAAAAACGTGAACCAGGAATAAATTAAAAGAAATACGATTGTCTTATTGGTGTGAGCTGTGTTTTGTCTCAAATGGCTCCACGTAGTAAATAAAGGAGGAACTTTTTTTATATTTTAAGTTGAAAATACGGCCCCGCCGCGGTGGTCTAGGGGCTAATGTACTCGGCTGCTTATCCGCAGGTCACGGGATCGAATCCCGGCTGCGGCGGCTGCATTTTCGATGGAGGCGGAAATGTAGGCCCGTGTGCTCAGATTTGGGTGCATGTAAAGAACCCCAGGTGGTCGAAATTTCCGGAGCCCTCCACTACGGCGTCTCTCATAATGATATGATGATTTTGGGACGCTAAACTCCACATAACAAGTTGAAAATACGGGTGCTATTGTAAAACTACATTCACTGGCGGTAAGATGCACGTGATTTGCCTCTGCAGCATTTGCTTCAATGCCTAAAAAAGTTGTTGCCGACTATAATGAACAGTGACTACAAATTTTAGCAGAGTGCTAGGTGTATCGGAAACTGAATGTAGCGGGCCATTTCGCTTGTTTCTAACCTAAGTGTCATGCCACAGAAGCAGTTGGAGTCTCTTTGTCGTTATTCGTTTTTTTCAGAACACCTTGAAAGACCTGTTTGGCACCGACTTTGACCTGGCTATTGCTGAGAAAGGCGAAGAGGCCGTGAGGGAAGACAGGCCCACCGATTCGGAGAAACCCGAGAAGTTTTCCTCTGTGGAGTTTGAAAAGGTAAAAATGTGCTGCTTACGGTGTTGCTTGCTGAAGCATGCTTGTCCATGGGGTGGTAGGGGAGTGGTGAGAGTGATAGTTTACATAATAGTTGAGCTTGATTGTTATGAGGAGTGTTATAATAAAGATTGAAACTTAACTTCGAGTTAGAATAGTTGTCTGTGCAGCTATTGTCTTTTTTTAATTAACTTCAATTAGTGTCCAGTTCTGCGTCTTTCCAAGAGACAGAATCTTTGAAAATTTCAAATATTCACACTGCCTTTGTTAGACTGGTATTTCAGAATTTCTAATGTAGGACTAGTAAACGTGGCCTCTACAATTTGAGCGTCATTGTAACAGGGATGCCTGGCATGAACATGTCTGCTATGCTTAGTATCAGTAACATGTTGATGTCTGCAATAATTTCAACATTCTCACTTTCAGAGGATGCTCTAGAATGATGCTCTAGAATGTGTATGTTGCCATTCTATGCATCATATCTCATGAGGGCTATATTCTGTGCTGGCAAATGAAAATTGGTTCCAAGCTTCACATTTTTCTGTAACTGTCTTTGTACTCTGAATCCTTGGCCTCAGGGCATTGCTTTGAAGCTTTACATCTTTTCTGTAACTGTCCTTGTGCATTGAATCCTTGGCCCCTGGGCATTGCTTGCAATCTTGCCTGATGCTCCTTGCAGGCACTTGGCATGGCAGAGGAAGAGCTGGACGTCCAGGCTGCACACACGGCTCGTGCCGAAGCAGCTGCTGAGCTGGCCGAGTTCGACGAGTCCATCCCGTTAGACACAGACAGCCGAGACGAGGACAAGTCCCAGGCAGAGGAGGAGCTTGACAAGCTCATGGATCAGGCAAGTGCACCGCATATCCTTCCTCAACTTTTGTTGTGCAGTCGAATCCCGCTACATTGAATGCTGCTTCAGTGAAATTTCTGTTACAATGAAAAATTCTTGATTCCTCGTCGGCAGTTCGTTGGAGTCTATGCGTAAACATTCTCCCCATGATGAACAGTTTTCCGTCTGCCGTTTCACTTCAACGAGATTTGACGATGCGATTCCATGCTTGGATATTTAATGACGTGCAGTAAATACAATTCTGAACTTGATGCATTTTCAGAACATAAAAATACGCCTACAAAGTCTAAAACACTAAGGCGGCACTACCAGAAACCGCAGCTGTTTACTAAGCAAAGGGGGCCGCCTTGTTTCGATAGCAATGGCAATGAGTCGCAGACAATTGCCAGTCGCAGACAATCTGAAGCTGAAACTCAGTTCGTCAGTTCATTGAGTCCAATTGTGGAACGAAGCTGTAGCGAGAAAGAAAGAAATGCGAGACAACATCCTGAAGGTGGCCGACGTGGCGGCGCCAATCTCGCCTCACTATTCCTTGGGTAAAGCCGAGCGGCGGCGGCTGCCAGCATCTGAAACGCCGAGCACGAAAAGTCGCTCAGTTGCTTCGAGCTAGGCATGAGTTGCACGCAAGAGGTGTGGCGCGGTAGTTGGTGAACTATATTAGAGGTTACAGTAGGAACGTTACCTTGTTTGTAACTCTTTAAAATAGTGGACAGTCTATGTACATACCATATTCACTCGTGTAATCCTCGCACTCGCATACCGTATTTACTCGCATAATCCTCGCACTTTTTTTGCCGGAAAACGGATGCAAAGTTGGGGGGTGCGAGAATTACGCGGGGAAAACTTTCCACGAAAATGTACAGAGCGAAAAAGAAAACAAAGTGGCCGCAAATCGGGATTCTCACACCACCAATTAACAGCAAGCTTTAAGAAGTACTAATTAAAACTTACCTCAACAATAAAAGCAGTGGTTCAACACAAGGCAAGATTTATTTGAGAGACAAAAAGTGGAAGCAGATAGTCGAGAATTAGAATGCCATACACAAAGCTTGTGGGCGTTGCGGGTGTCCGCAGTTACCTTCGTCCGCAGTTACCTTCTGAAGAAATAAAGTTTACCATCAATCCCAGCTTTAGGCATACGGCAGGCCCAACGCGTCTTGGTGGCTTTCAGCTGCCGTCACCAGTAGCGAACACAAAGCTCGTAGACTCTGAAGGGCCTAACGGTGGCCCTGTTGCCGTTGTCTAGTGCATGATCTATTACTTGCAACTTGAAGCAGCCGTGTAGCTTCAGTATCGCCCCATAACGTGCCAAAATTACCGACACAAAAAAAAATTGCAAGAAACCAACTACAAACCTTATTTTAACTAACCCCCATATTACTAATTCCTCGAAATAATGGAAGTTCTTCTATTTTCTGTCATTGCTCCATAGAAGCACATGTATTTGCGACCTCGATGTAACAAAGTAACAGCGAGAGACAACCATGATAAAACGATTTTTTCCCGCGGACAATCTAGGAATTTTTTCTCATTTTGGCATTTTGGTACGAGCATGCATCTTTCGCGGCTGCCCGGCCGCCGACAAAGCGCGAAGCGGCGGCGGCATGCCCGGGCAGGCGGGTAGTTGCCGCCCTTCTCGCCGCCGCGGGCGCATGCGTGGGTGGCCCCCCCCCCCCCCTTCCCTACTGCCAATAAAAAAAGAAGACTACTTATGCGCGTTGTCAGTGCCTTGTTTTTAGTTAGTGTCATATGTGGGGCTGTGCATGGAGGACGCTTTCCCGAATAGTTTTTCGGGGTATTCGTGTCTAGGTTAGTGTCGTTTGCTCTTCGTTTTCAACACAGTGCATGCGTGCATAGTTTCACTGCGTGCGCATGGTGTGACCCCCAACGATATTCAGCTTTGCTTTTTTTTCTATTGCGATAGCAATTATATGTACAGTCTCGTCTGGGGTTTTGCCGCCGCCGCCGTCATTAACCGTAACATGTAAACGGATATCTATATATATGTATACGCGTACTTTGCCCCGCGGGTGGGGGAGAGGTGGAGGCGTAGATGCTTGTGCGCGAGTGCTTATCCTGTGGTGGGGAGAATTGCGCGCCTTCGACTTTGACCAGAATGAATGCCTTTCCGGGTGCCGCTCACTGGACAGGCACCGTTTGTGAAAAGAGTGCGCTTTTCAAACACAGTGAAGTAACAATTTGGGCACCTGTTAGTTCGCACTCATATTTGTACATGTGATTACGTTTCGTGCCTCAATTTTGTGTCGAGCAATAAACAATGTTAGTTCGCTCTCGTCCTATGTATCTTATTTTCAGGCGTCATTTGTGCATGAGCAGCGTGCTGCATGTTTCGATATGCTTGCCGTTCTCAGCACTATATTCGAAGTTGTTGCTATCGCATTTATTGCTTCGTCCTTGCAGCAAAACTGTGACTTTTCCTAATTTCGGACAACCGTGTTGTCACCATTGAGGGGATGTCAGATAAGACGCTGGTGGAACCTCTCGATCCAAGACAGGTGATGGCAGATCTTTGGGGGTCGACTCATCACGCTGTTCCGTCTTGCGCCGCGCCGCGAGTTTGCAGGCTGGTAGCTTTCGCGGTTAGCCAATTAGTTCTGGCAACACAACGATGTGATGAATGCAATGCAATGAATGCGATAGCAAGAAATTATAATGTTATAAGTAGTAAGGCTGGCAGCCAACTCTTTTGGGTCCGATATCATGGAACTCCTACAAAACGCTGGTGTGAGCAAATATGGCCGCTTCAGAGAGAAGCGCTCCTTTCACACATAGTCGCTCCGCGTTGAGACCGCACTGATACTCGCCGAGATAGGAAGCGTGCCAGCGATCGTAATCGCCCTCAAAATCCAAGTTCATTCTTGCTACTCGAGAGACCCCCCACCCTCCCTGTGTGTCTTTATGCTTGTTCAAGAGGGGTGGTTTACTTTTTGTTTGAGCATTGAACGGCAGTTCTAACATGCGAGAATTGTTATCTTATGCACTTTCCAGGCGATAGGGATGGGCCGACTCAGTTGATCTTTGCTTCAGCAGCACTCGCATGCTTTTACCTGCTCGTGAAAGTTCCAATGCGCGGGGGCATGTTATGAATTTGTACTTGTTACGGAACATGGCAGTGACGGCAGAAACCCGCCGAGAGTTTCTATTTGATTGCTATCGCAATAATAACGCAGTTTTTTACTGTACATTGAGTGTTTTAGGTTAGCTCTGCCTTCAGTCCCCCTTTTGTTTAATTTACGCATTTACTTTCCGAATTTGCGTACCGAACCTTCATATAACGAAATCCTCTTTATAACATATTTTATAACATATAGGGGGTCGAACCAGTGACTTCACGAACAGCGACGCACAACACTAACCACTATGCCACAGAGCGCGTGCAGCCAAGAGTGCTAACGGCAAGCCATTTATATAGACTATATCATCATTATCATCATCATCATCATCATCATAATCATCATCATCATCAGCCTGACTACGTCCACTGCAGGACAAAGGCCTCTCCCATGTTCCGCCAGTTAACCCGGTCCTGTGCTTGCTGCTGCCAATTTATACCCGCAAACTTCTTAATCTCATCTGCCCACCTAACCTTCTGTCTCCCCCTAACCCGCTTCCCTTCTCTGAGAATAAAGTTTGTTACCCTTAATGACCAGCAGTTATCCTGTCTACGTGCTACATGTCCGGCCCATGTCCATTTCCTCTTCTTTATTTCAACTATGATATTCTTAACCCCCCGTTTGTCCCCTAATCCACTCTGCTCTCTTCTTGTCTCTTAAGGTTACACCTATCATTTTTCTTTCCACTGCTCGCTGCGTCGTCCTCAATTTAAGATCAACCCTCTTTGTAAGTCTCCAGGTTTCTGCTCCGTAGGTAAGTACTGACAAGGTACAGCTGTTATATACCTTCCTCTTGAGGGATAGTGGCAATCTACCTGTCATAATTTGGGAGTGCTTGCCAAATGTGCTCTACCCCATTCCTATTCTTCTAGTTACTTCAATCGCGTGGTTCGGCTCCGCGGTTATTACCTGCCCTAAGTAGACATAGTCTTTTACAACTTGAAGTGCATTATTACCTATCTCGAAGCGCTGCTCTTTTCCGAGGTTGTTGTGCATTACTTTCGTTTTATGAAGATTCATTTTAAGACCCACCTTTCTGCTCTCCTTGTCTAACTCCGTAATCATGAGTTGCAATTCGTCCCCTGAGTTACGCAGCAATGCAATGTCATCGGCGAAGCGCAGGTCACTAAGGTATTCTCTATTAACTCTTATCCCCAACTGTTCCCAATCAAGGCTTGTGAAAACCTCCTGTAAGCACGCGGTAAATAGCATTGGGGAGATTGTGTCCCCCTGCCTTACACCCTTCTTGATTGGTATTCTATTGCTTTCTTTATGAAGCACTATGGCAGCAGTTAATCCCCTGTAGATTTCTTCGAGGATGTTTATATATACTTCATCGACGCCCTGATTCCGCAGTGTCTGCATGACGGCTGATATTTCTACTGAATCAAACGCCTTCTCGTAATCTATGAAGGCTATGTATAGTGGTTGGTTATATTCTGAGCATTTCTCTATTACCTGATTGATAGTATGAATGTGGTCGATTGTTGAGTAGCCTGTTCGAAATCCTGCTCGTTCCTTTGGTTGATTGAATTCTAATGTTTTCTTTACTCTGTTAGCAATTATCTTTGTAAATAGCTTGTATACTACAGAGAGTAAGCTTATCGGCCCGAAATTTTTCAAGTCCTTGTCATCTCCTTTCTTATGTATTAAGATGATGTTAGCGTTCTTCCAAGACTCTGGTACTCTTCCCGTCAGGAGACACCTCGTAAACAGGGTGGCTAGTTTTTCTAACACAATCTGTCCTCCATCTTTCAGCAGACCTGATGTTACCTGATCCTCACCAGCAGCTTTGCCTCTTTGCATGCTCTCCAAAGCTTTTCTGCTTTCTTCTATCATTACTGGTGGGGTGTCATCTGGGTTACTGCTAATTCTTATGGTATTAAGGTCGTGGTTGTCCCAGCTACTGTACAGATCTCTGTAAAACTCCTCCGCTATTTTAACTATCCTATCCATATTGGTAGTTATTTTGGTAGTTATCCTATCCATATTGGTTGTTATTGCTGGTTATTGGTATATACTATATACAATTTAGCAGCTCTCGGAGCTCTGCAGACTCTGGGCGTTTTTGTTATCAATAGCGAGATGGCGCGATGAGCGTGCTTTAGGCCTGCTCCTCATCGCCTCTCACGTTGCGGAAAGTGCCGCCTCACCTCCATGGGGCGTGGTCTCTCTTACGCACTTGCACTTACCAGACTCGTCTTTTGAGAGAGCAGGAAGGTCACTTAGCGCTGCTACGGCCCCATTTGCGAAAGGAGCACGCTGCTCACACACGAAGCAGAATTGAGACAGTAGCTTGCGCTTGTCCTGTGTAAACTTGATCGCTCGTTTCAGGCGGTTTTCTTTCTGTTTATACAGTGCACTTTAAGGGGGGTTGGGGAGACCGAAAGGCGGGTTGGGGAAATTGAAAAATCTCGAAAAAACTCGTTTTTTTTATTGCGTTTTTGAAATCAACAGGTACTAGTGCACTTATACCGGGAATTTCATGCCTATATTATCATTATTTTAGCCGCTAAGACCCTTTATACAATGCTTTTTAGTTAAATCTGAGCTGAAATCGACGTTGAAATCATACATTTTTTGTGACTTTCCCCTGTCCTTTCATGTGTGCCAGCATGGCCCGCTTGGTCTCATTTCAAATTCCCGCCAGAATGGGTCCAATACAACCATTGGAAGCTTAGAAAATGAGCAGCAAAAAGAAGTATCTGAGCGCTTTCCTATTCGCTGCTTCGCGCACGTGACTTGAGCTTGCCTCCCTATTGGTGGAGACTCCCGGCTTCGTATGCTCCGGGTATTCGCTGCTTCGCGCACGTGACTTGAGCTTGCCTCCCTATTGGTGGAGACTCCCGGCTTCGTCTGCTCCGGGTATTGAGGCGCGCGTTCATGCGTGCCGTTTTGCCTCAGCGTCAGCGGAGAAGTTTCACGATGTCAAATTCTGAGCGCTAATTCTGTACGTGCCACAAGTTTGGCGCTAAAAAGGTGCGACGGACACTAGTCGCAAATTTCAAGAAACGCTTCATGATGCCGCAAAACCTCTCGAGACGCTACACTTTCCGCCTCCCATGGCAAAGCCGTCGATGCTACCACGGAAGGCCTAGATACCACATCAGTTGTCACAGAGCCTGTGCAAAGTCTGTCAGCCGTGGAGCCTTCAAACAGCTGTCGGGTGCGTCTAGATACTATTTATCGGCAGCAATCTGACTTGGAAGAGGAGCGAGCGAAAGCCGAAGATAAGTTATCGGAGTTGTCCGCTGCAGCGACGGAGCGGAAACGTGGATTCGTGGTTGACGGTGCCCACGAAGCAGCTCGGCCGCCTGATGAAACCACGTTCACAATTATAGATTTGGACACAGTGAACAGCGCTTCGTTGGCATTTGCATAGTGCAAGGTATGCAGCGGAGAACTGCAGATTGTCCGCGACGACCGGGAATTTGGACTTGCCGTGAAGTTGCGTTTTGTGTGTTCGACCTGTAGCGAGACTGCGTCGTTGTGAAGCTCGCTGCGCGTACGTAGCGATGAACGTATGACACCTTTTACTGTGAACGTTTTGGCCTCGCATGCCGTGCAGGCAACGGGGAACAGACAGACCGCGTTGAGTGATGTGTTCTCGTTGATGGGCATCAGCCGTCGGGTCTTCACACGAAAACGTGGCAGCACTACGTGAAGATGGAAGTTGGCACCTGCGACCGATGGTGCTGCACGCAATTTGACGAGTGACTGCGCGTGGTCGGTTCGCGAACTTTACGCCGAACTTAATATAGGCCACATGGGAAACATCGCGGTATCGTTAGATACCGCGATGTATGTATGTATGTACATGGAGGACTCGCGGTCATTCATCGCATATTGGTCTCGGCCCGGTCATAGAATTGTTCAGCGGGCTAGTGCTTGACTTCGTTGTTTTGAACAACTTTAGCGCTGCATGCGAGTCGGGCCCAAAGGAAGGTGACCCTTCTTATGCAGCGTGGAAGGAACATCACCACTTTCAGAAAAACAGTGACAAGAAGGCTAGGGAAATGGAGGTTGAGGCTGCCCTCATCCTCTTCAGGAGGTCACTTGAGCGGCACAATCTGCGCTACACCACGGTGCATTGCGACGGGGACAGACGCAGTTACCTTGCGCTACAAGATGATAAGGTTTATGGGTATATCCCAGTGGAAAAAGAGGACTGCATTAATCATGTCCAAAAGCGTATGAGCACTGCTTTGGGCAATTGGATTGCAAAACACAAAGGCCCTGGCCTTGAGAGTCTTGGGGGAAAGGGCTGCGTGACAAGAGATCTGATCTCCAAGCTCACCAATTATTATGGTTGGGCTCTGAAGACACACAGTGGTGATGTTGATGCTATGCACACAGCAGTGATGGCCATATATCATCACATCACGGCCAGTGATGACGCAGCAAACCACATTCTGTGCCCACCTGGCCCGAATTCCTGGTGCAAACAAAATGCGGCAAAGGCCAAGGGGGAGCCCATTCCCCAAACATCGTCGAAAGCTGCTTCCACATGTCTGCCAACCTTTACTTCCCATTTATGAGCACTTGTCAGACAGAAAGCTGTTGCAACGATGCCAGCGTGGGAAAACCCAAAATAACAACGAATGCCTGCATTCAATAATCTGAGCGCTGGCAGCAAAGGAGCGATGTGCTTCGCTATTCGCGGTGGAGACAGCTGTGGCAGAAGCAGGGCTCAAGTTCAATGCAGGTAATAAAAAGGCATCAGAAGACATTATGAAAAGCTGAGCCTAAACACCAGCTGGCAAAGCCGCAGCCGCATGGCTGAAAAGGATCAACGGTGCACGGCAGCATCAGCCAAGAAGCGACAAGCGACAAAGCGCCACACAGGGACTCATAGTCAGAAGGACTATATGCGCTGTGCATACTGAGCATTTTCAAGTGCAGTTATGTAAATGAATGAGTTTTGTTTTTCTCAGTTTTCTGAAAATGTGCTTTTTGGTGACTTTACTAGTTTGTCGGGTTGATATCTTGCAATTGAGAACAGCCAGAGCAATATTTTTTTGTTAACATAAAGCTTAATTAGTGTATTACAAAGCGCTGAGAGCAAAATTTCCATTTGCTGCCTATATAAATTTAAAAGGTATTAAATTTCTTTGTATGTGATAGCCATGACATGACTCCTCAACTTTCATCATCTGCAGAATCACTAGTTTTTCTTTAATTTGAAATCTGCTTACAGTATTGCACTTTTTGATAAGCACTTTCTTTTCTATTCTCTCCGAAAACAGTAAAGTGTGGGGGTGGGGGGGCTAACACCCCTTGTTAAGTTTGCGCTGCGTGGCACACGTGGCTCGCCCAAAAGCCGCATTTTGGATTACATCAACACTGCAGTAAGTGGCATTGTGTTCGTGTTGATCACCACTATGATCATCATAGTTGGTAGAGTGGTAGTGCCGGCGGTGACCCCTAGCGGAAGGCAAGCCTTGGCGATGGGTGAGAGTTGAGTGAGTCTCTTTTGCGTGTGGCGGTTGCCGCGAATCGTCTCTAGCGTGGGTCCCCGGTGCGTGGCACCGCAGGCTGCGCGTCGGGGGCCCTCGTGGTAAGTCAAGCGTTGGTGACGACGCCTTGGGTGTGTTATTGTGTTTGTCATGTTATTGTGTTTGTTTTGGAGTGTATAGTAATATTGTGTAAGGATGTCCTAGCGTGTTGATAACGATTGGTGTATCTATTCGGCAGACGATATCGTCGTTCTAAATTAGTTAAATAAATGTACGTTGTTGTTGTTTGGTTTGTACCGACCGCGACTTCTGTGTTCGTTCGCTTCAAGAGCTTGGTGTTTCCCTCCAATTCAAGACGCCACAAGTGACGGAATTGTGTATCTTCTAAATTAATTGACCTACAATAAAAATTTTTTGCATATTTGAAATTGGTAGGAAAAACTACATAAGCATGTATATTTTAATGATGTTTGGTCTACAAATACAGAAAATATCTCCACACACACCATGTCCCCCCTTAAGAGGTGAGCTCTGACAGTTGTTTGTTCCCGTTCATCCTTTCTATGCTCATGTGCGTGCTTGCTGCTTGAGGGGCGCGCTGCAAGTTTCGAGATGCAGCTCCTTGCCGTTCTTCACGTGACTTTGCAATTTGCCGCTGTAGCAATCATTCCTTCTGCCTTGTGGCGAAACAATGAACAATAAACGCTCAACTACCTCTGTGAAAACACGCTTTGCTCTCGTGTTTTACGGATCCCTAGAAAGAGGGATCAGGCACTTTTTTTTTTTCGATTTGTCTGGTTCGTGTCCAAGTAACCAACTTTATGGTAAGCTCAGAGTTGGCACAGCTAAGGTGCGAAAGCTGACACCATGGTGGTGCAACACCTGTGGAAGAACAGTCACCAAGAGCAGCCAGTCAATACTGTGCTCAAATGAAGGAACAACTGTTGTTCTGTTTGAGTGAGGTTGGGCTCATGCAAATTTAGGCAAACCTGCCTACTTATTTACATTGGTAGGGCAAGCCATGCCCAGAAAGCATACACAAAGAAAGATGGATGCAGGAAACAGATAAGCTGAGCCTTGTGCATTCGTCCTTTGTCCACATGCATCTCTCAGCATGTGCTTCACAGGTGTAGCTTGAGATTTGGCCTCGCCAATGAAAGGCCGGTTCCTAACAGTGTCTGTCCTTATTTTCTTTGCAACAGCTTACGCCTGTGGAGAGATATGCCATGCAGTTCCTCGAGTCTCTTCAAGAACCGCTGACACTTGAACAGTTGAAGCAAGCAGAGGTGAGTGGATCTGGCGAGCACGTTTCCAACATGAAGGGCATTTCGTGGGAATAATGTCTATACAATGCCTATGGGCTGATTGAAAAATATCTTATTTCATCTCCTCTATTCAGTAAAACCTCACTTATACATGCCTGCTAGGATTGCAGCAGGGGCGCTAAACAGTGTAGTAGCAGGAACTACATTGTACAAATTTACATCTCTAGACATGTGCCGCCAATAAAAAAATGACCACAGTGCAACAGCAGATATTGCCTAAAGTAACCACGACAGAGCCTTTTCTTTCTTCCTCTCACTTCATTTTTGTGCGGTTTAGGGTTTCTTTAGCTTATGGAAGGTTGTGTTCAGTAGCGTAAATAGCTGCCTGTTCATATTTGACAGCATGTGGTGTGCACACAAGCATGGACACGGGGAAACAAGGTGTTCTTCCTTCTTTTTCTCTGTCCACATTTGTGGGTGCACGGTATTATGCCAAATATGAAGGTTGTATGGTAGGAAATTGCCTTGTCGCCCGATTCATGGTTGAAAAATGTTGCGATGTGCACATGTTGCAGGAGGAGATCGAGGCTCAGAAGAAGGACTGGGAGCTGGGCCGCCTCAAGGCCATCAAAGAGGAGGAAGAGCGGCGCGCTGGCTACCGAGACGACGAGGAGGCTCCTGCCCTGGTGTACTCGCGCGAGGATGCCTACACGCAGGTGCCTAAAAGTGGTCGCGAGCGCAGATCTTCACGTGGTGGTAGTGGTGGTGTAGGGGGGGCCAAAAGTGGGGTTGTGGCTGCACGTCAGGTGAACGGCACGGCGGCCACGCCCAAGCGCGTCAGTAAGCGGCGTGCGGCGGCTGCCGTCTCTACAACAGATAAAGGTCCGCAACAGCAGGAGGAAACAACTGTGCCCCACAAGAAAAAGCGAGCATTGTCTCCTGTGCACAATCACCGTCATAACGAGCTGTTGCCACTAGTACAGCCAGCGACGACACACCAACGTACCCGGCACAAGTTGGGTGCAGCTCCTTGCAAAGCATTACATTCTTCCGCAGCAGGAAAAGAGGAGGTACGGCCACAGGTGGCCAATAAGCATCCTCCGGAGCATAAGAACCAGGTCGCCAAAAAGATCAAGGTCGCCGATAAACTCCACTCGTTGTCTGTCCGTCATCTGCATCATCCCTCTGCTGATAAGACAAGGGTTACAGATAGGACTGTGGCCGCCATCAAGCCCCCAGCCACTATAACTCTGGACAAGGCAAAGGCTGCTGACAGGAACATCAGGCCTCCTCCATCAGCCGATAGGGTGCAGGTTGCCGACAAAAATGTCTCGGCCACTAAATTGCAACCTCCTCCAGCCACAGATAGGATTAAACCGTTGGATAGAAATGCATCTGCCATCAAACCGCCACCTCATTCCACGACAGAGAAGATTGTGCGCGGAGAGAAAGACCTGTCCGTCGAGCGCACACTATCGGTAACGAAGGTTTTGGCGGCAAGTCTCGCAGAGAAATCTAACGTTCCGGCAGAGGCGGTGTTCCGACCTGCCAGTAAAGCGCAGATGCTAGAAAAGGGGCTGCGTATGGGCAGCAAGGGCACGATGCCCACCACAAGAGTTCGAGGTTCCGAGCCAGTGGGCAATCACGTTGGTGACGCCCCCATCACTGAGAAGCCCCACACATCCAACAGTCCAAGTAGGACCAAAGTCCAACCACCAAATTCCTCTGGTGGCTCACCTACAGTGTTGAAACCATTCTCGAATCCCAATCTGGTAATTCGAACAAGGAGAGCGCGTGCGGCCGAGACCAATTCGGAAGCTGTCACGCCCAAGGTCGTAAAAACTGAGCCAATGCAGCTGCCACCGGAACGGCCAGTTCCGGTGTTCGAGTCAGTTAAGGTCAAAGTTGAAGTGCCAGAAGAGGCTGCAGAAAAACAAACTGTATCTGATGAAGTTGTCACAGATCCTGTGCTTGACGAACATCGGGAGATTGTTGAAGAGATGATTGAAGAAATAGTAGTTGATGAGAGTGTTGAGGAAATGTCCGTCGATGTCATTGAGGAAATGGCCATCGAACAGAATGTCGATAGTTTGGCTGTGGAGGAGATGGGAGCGCAAAAGGGTATTGAGGTGGTGGCTGAAGGCATTGTTAAGGATGAGACAGCAGAGCACGTTGTGTTGGCTGGAGGTGAGGAGGAGATGGCCCTCTCCGAGGAGTACAATCTAGAGGAAGAGCAGGTCTACGAATTCGTGCTGGATCCAGAGCTTTGTGAGGAGATAGGACCTGACCTTCTTGCTGAATTTGTGTCCAAGCTGACGCCCGAGCTGTTTTCACGGCTAGCGGCAGGTGAGATGGACGCTGAAGGCGGAGAGGGGCCCAATACGAGAGCTCTAGAGATCTGTGTCGAGAAGGCGGAAGAAGAGAAAGGCGTTTTACAAAGTCTTGTTGAAGTTCAGGAGGTGGAAGAAGAGAACGTTGTGGAGGTACCTGTGGAGGGTGATGAAAATTTCGCAGATGTGGATGTCCCTATTGAGGAAGAACATGCCGAGGTCATTATAGATGATGGGGAGCCAGAGGTTGCAGATATTGAGCTTGACTTGGATCCGCTGGTTATACCTGTGGTGGGCGAGGTAATCATGGATAGCCTAGGTCCAGACTTGGTTCCGCCACCCGCTGAGACCACAATCGTAATAGAGTCCACCGCTGACTATGACGACGAGGTGGTACCTCGATCCAAAACGAGGGGAAGCAGTGGCCGCTCTCGGCGGCGGCACCGGCATTCGAGAAGTTCGAGACGTAGCAGGGAGTGAACAACTGTGCAAGGAAAAAAAAAAAAAAAGATTCGTCGGTGTTCTTGACTGTTATCAAGGAGCATTTGTTGTTCATATTCCTTCTGTGTATGTAGGAAAAAAGAAGATTGAAGATTACCTTGGGGTCGGGAAGGGTTGTTCAAAGAGGAAGGGTTGGGGCACATCATGAACTGACTGTAAAGTTATTCATTAGCTCATTAATTTTATTATTGTTTTCTCTTTTGTAAATAGCGCGGGTATGTGTGTGTTCCACGTGTGGAGGACAGTTTAATTTCTGCGGCACGTGTGATGTGGTAAAAAGTGTGAAGGACTCTGTAAATCTTAGAAAATTTTACAAGAAATAATTTGGGGGAGAAAAGTGTGGCAGCAGCAGCGGATGCCCTTTTGCAAACTGGGAGAGCAAGCTGGGTTTGCGGAGTCGACGTGGTGGGGAGGTGGTTAAGCAAGTTGGTTGGGCACTGAGGGAAGCATAGATTGATACATTCGATAATGGATATAAGAAGATGTGCTCTCGCTGCTTATGCTGGCAGCTCGTTTTCTCTCCAGTCTGTCATGCCACTTGATATTTTCGTTTTAGTTAAACGTTCCTCCTCTAATCATGCTTGGCAAATTGTGTAATTCTTTCCATCCACAGAGTGTGTCCTTCAAAATACGGTGGCAACAGAATGAATGGGCGTGCACTCGGTGGCTGCGTGCACAGCACGGATTTTGTTTTTGCAGTGCTGTGTGCACGCGCTGACTGTTATGGCTTGTTTTGTGCAGTGTGTATGTGTATTCATCACATTGTCAAAAATGTCCCCCTTGTTTACATTTTGCCGGCCTCGTTTGTGCTCCCCCCTCTTTTTGTCCCCTCCCCAATCTGTTTTGCTATTTATGAGCAAAGGGCACAAAATGTCACCACCACCACCTTTTTACGTTTTTCTCTTCACCTGTTCCCCCCCCCTCTTTTTTTTTGTGGCTGAGAGATGGTCGTTGAGAGGACGAAAAATAAATAAAAACTAGAGCGCAAAAGCATGTTCAATAAAAAAAATGATGCACAATTTCTCTTCGCCTCTGGTGTGTCTCAATTCTTGGGAGAGAAGGAGAGAGGTGTTGAGCACCCTTCTCAGGTTTTGGTGTCGCACTGTGCCACTCTTGCTCCTAAATGCAGCATTTCTTTTGGTAGAGTTGGCCGCCAGGTTTTATTTTTTCTATTTTCTTTTTCTCCCCACACCCTATCTACTACAGCTGGTTGTTTTTTATATTGCAGCATGCTTCCGCTTTCCCATGCCCAGATAGGTTATCATTTAATTGCGCCGTACAGCCTAATTTTCTTCACTTTCATCTGCAGTACACATTCGGCCTTAGCATTATTCTGACGACGGTCTTGCTTCCGTCATTTTTCTTTGGGCCAGCTCTTATAATTTGGAGCAGGGAAATTTTTTTTTTGCTCTGTATTATCTGTTCGATCCCACTCTGCTTGCTTTTGGGGGGCAGAGCGAAAATTCTGCACTTTTTTATCAACATTGGCAGAAATTGATAAATTCACAGGTGTATGTTATTCCCCCCTGTATTTATTTTTCTGATACTTTTTTTATTGTCTGGCACCAAAACTTGAAAAGATGGCCGGGCCATGGATCAGTCCACCTCTACCAAGAGATGAGATGCATTTGGGTGCGAAGAGCAAGATGTGCGTGCGCTTGTGCATTGGCCTTTCCTCACTTCCAGCTTGACTGTCATTGCTGCTTACTCGGTACTCGTTGAAAGCCCTGTAAATCTTGGGCTTGCCCTTACCGTTGTTACGATGTAGTTACGATGTAGTGTGATACCAGTACTGTGCAGTGTTGCTTGGAGGAAAGAAAAGGCCTTTTGCTTTACGATAGTGCTGTAACTAGAAATTCTGTGGTTGGCAATTTTTGTTGAGCTCTGAAGAAAAGTAATTTCATGTAAGCATGAAACACATTGTACAGACAACCTCCTTTCTTTGCTATCAAGTGCGCTAGACGATAACCTGCTTAGTGCAGCTGAATTTAAGGCAGCCATTAAAATCACTCTTGTCAGCCAGGGAGGAAGGATAGGTGCTGCTCTCAGCAGTTCTAGGCTACTTAGGGCTGTTGAAATATATGTCTTCTTGGAGATTACTAAAAGCCCCTAGCTGAAAGCTGAAAATATTTTTATTTTGCCAGAGCTTCACTGAAGTGGTGCATGCCAGAACTGCTAGGGGTATTCCAGCTTCAGGCAGTGAAAACACCCTGCAAGCCAGAACTTGCCTAGCATGGCTGTGCAAGCAAGCACCATTGAATTGCAGTGGGTGCCCTACCTGCTGAACAATATGTGGGCCAGAATTTTTCTAATGTTGCACTGAAAAGTGGTGTATGCTAGAGTCGATAGGACCAGTACTCCACTAATTGGTGAAAGGAGAAGTTCACTGCAAGGGAAGAAAATATTCTTGCAAAATTTTGTGTAGTAAAGTCCGCTTAGTTGGTGTGTCGTATTATAGGATAGACAAATGGAAAATTAAAGCGAAATTGAGGCTCAAGGTAATTGTGCAAAGCCTTTCTGAAGGACGTTATAGCTACAACAGAGTTACTGCGAGTGTCATAACTTTTGTGCATTTTTCCAATCTGGTCCACGTAAGTTAGCAGCATGGCAAATGGGCTCAGTCATGACATCCTCCAAAAGCAGCTACTTTCGGACAAATTCAGGCTGTAGCTAATCTATGTTTAAATATGTTGCTGGGAAGCAGATGCAAGATTTCCAAACGTCAGCACATTACCCTCACGGCAGCTTTGAAAGAGTGAAATGCAAGCATGCATATGTTTGCTGGTGTGCCATAGGGATGCCACCAGATATTGCTGTATTGTAAAGAAAAGATTTGCTATCATGTGGGTGTCATTTGGCTTGTATGGCAGATACTTATTAAAATAGTCTTAGAAAAGCAAGAATGGCAGAGTTTAACATGGTCAATAAGACCTCTGGTGCTTTGGATAATCATCTGTGAAATTTTTGAATGGGCAAGCTGAATTCAGATCATCTATCTGGAATGTTCTGACATTTCTCATACCCAGATCTCCTTGGCTGCTGATTCCATCCTATAAAAATTCTGTCCACATTGTTTTTACATCTTCATTAACTGAAGCACACGGTTGGATTACTGATAGGAAAATTTCAATTCATGGAATTTGTTCAAGTTTAGAGAACGTGGATCAAATGCAAATACTCAGCTGCATGCGATTGTCAACTATCGCTTGTACTTGGGAAAGCAGCTGTGCAGCCACTGGACGTACATGCTGTAAAGAAAAAAAAAAAGATATGGACATTTTGCTAGGCTTGTGAGAATAGGGGATTTCAGTTTCCAAGCGAATTCGAAGCGAATAATGATTTTGGTCGAATAATTTAGAATCAAATACGAATAGTGTATATGACATTTTTTTTTATATTGAAGCAAGGCCTCTGAGCACATGCCATTGTTTCGGGTTCAGAGGCAGTCAAAACAACTTTGAGTGGTAGCAGGATTTGACTTTTAGCAGAATGGGTATGAGAACTTACAAAATATAAAATATTTTAAAATTTACCGTACTTGGAACATATAAGCCAGCATAACAAGCTGTTAAACTTAAGATTTGATGGTAATATGTTTATATAAAGGGGCCCCCCGGCAACACTTTGTCAAGTAATCGTACAACGGATTCACTAAAAGAGCTCATTGCTTCATGAAGGCATCGCCGTAAAGATTATTAGAATCTGTCCGCTACGAGCGGAGTTACAAAAATTTGTTGCACGCTGCAGTTGCATTCTCTCATGTCTCGTTCAGACGAAAGTGCTGTAAACTAAGTAGGAAGCGATGGCATTGGGGAAAAAATACATCTGTAGCGACGTGATGGCGTTCGACGTAGACGTGCCGTCGTTGCAGGTTAAATGAGCAGATGAGACTTACAGGAGGAAGCGAGCTGCCGAAGTAGAACAGCGGCCATGGTGTCCAGCCAGCTAGAAGCATGGAACTTCCAGGCTTCCCTCGCCACGAGCCACCTGCGCTCGTCGTCTTTTTCTGTAGCTGGTTGGCCGCCACTAGGGCTACGCTACACATCACATGCGCCTCGTCAGCTTGGGCATTTTTTCTCTCCCTTTTTTTTTCTTCAGATGCATGGCTTATCAGTGCGACAGCGCACGTATGCTTGGACAAGTCGTGGCCTCCCACCGCGGCCCTAGTAATGAACTAGCGCGCCATGCTCAAATAAGCGAACGGCTAATACAGTGGCTGTGTCAAGTGGTTTTTGAACTTGGGGCATCATTTGTCGAGAGAAGAGAAAGCTATCTTGAGCTAACTTCGAGAATGTATGATGAATTGAACACTGCGTGCTGCGCTATGATATTTGGCTTGCGTGTTCTCGGTAGCCTCGACTACCTATTCTGAAGGTGTTTAAGTAATGTTGCAGGGCCCCTTCAACTTTGAAATGGGGCTTCGTGGCCGTGCGGATTTTCCTTGGATAGATGCTCTCACGGCTTCGCACCCTTACAGTGCAGCGAAATCACCTTTATAGGTGGTTGCATGCGCATTAATATTGTCACGGATAAAGGCCAAGCAAGAAGACAGAGGACGACGAAGTGATAAGCGTGGACAGCACCCACGGTTCCTTCGAGGAAGGCGACGTCGAAGTGGCTGCTATTTTGTTCTGTTAATACAGACCTCGTTTTTCCTTGTCGCACCATCGTCCTGTATCCTGTTACTTTCACCTCGCGACATTGGTAGAGGTGCTGGACTTCTCCAACTGATGCTTGGGGCACCTCCGTGCCCTGGCTCTTAGAGTCCGCCACCACAACCCGTTGCTGCAGTGGATACTGCTGGCCCATTGAACAAAAGCTATCGCGCGTCTACCTTGCTTTGGCAGACAGCGCTCGTACGTGGTACGAGAACCACGAGTCAACGTTGTCTTCGTGGAATGAATTTCGGCAGCAAATTCTCGGGACATTCGCAAACACCAACCGCCCTAATTCCGCTCTGTAGCTCGAGGCACGCATACAGAAACCAAGCAAGAGTGTCGCCATGTTTGCAGAAGACATGGCCCGCCTATTTCAGCGGGCTGACCCGGAGATGCCTGAAGGTAAAAAACTCCGACATATGATGAGGGGCGTCGAAGAAGAGCTGTTTACCGGTCTCCTACACAACCCGCCAGCAAGTGTAGTGGAATTTGTGAAAGAGGTTAGGACAATCGAGCGAGCACTGCAGCAACGGCGCCGATACCATGACCAACCAAACAACACATCTCCCAGCCTCTCTGCTTTAACTGCCGGCAGTGAGTGTCCTCTGCGTGAACTCATTCGTGAGGTGTTCGGGAGGAGATCCAAAACCTTCTTGTGACTCCGCAAGAAAATACCATGGCTTGCGTAGCAGTAGTTGTGCGGCAAGAACTCCGCCAGGCGTTTTTGTTGCCCGAATTTCGTTACAGACTAGCGGTCTGTAAGCTACGTATCAGCCGTCTGTCGACCCACTCTAGTGACATACAACTCGTCACCACTGGCTTATCGCGACGTCGGCCAAGGGCCTTACAACAAGCCGTGGGCCCCAGCTTCCAATCCACCGCAGCAGTATCCAAAGTCTAACGTGCCTATGCAAACGTCGCCGATGCACACTCCGCCGAAATCTGAATCTTGGTCGCAAAGGATGCCCACCAGGCGTCCAATCATCCGTAAGACGGACTTGTGGCGCATCGTTGACCACTTTGCTTCCATTGCGGAGAAGCCGGCCATATTTTCCGCAATTGCCCGTACCGTGACCTTAGACATCAGTACTTTCTACAAACCTCCCCTCGTACTTATTTCGGTAACCGCCGTGACAGCAGTGCGGGCCCGCAAGCACAGCAACCCAATGTGCCGTATCGTCGACACCGCTCTCCTTCACCAGCACCTAACTCGCCGCAGCAGTGCAGTTACGCCGAGGTGGTCCGGGGCAGATCTCCTAGCCCTCGTCGGGGAAATTAACAGCAGCAACCTTTGGGGGGGAAGGTTGCCGCCCGTCGAGATGCTATCACACCCCCAACATCTCTACGACGCGATACGACGAATGACACCACGGATCGTATGACGAACGATACCAAGGACGATACGACGTCAGCGACATCAATGGAAATCGTAAGCGTCAATCTAGACATTTGTATAGACGGACGCCCAGTAACAGCGCTGGTAGATACTGGTACGAACTTCTGTATTATCACCCTAAACTCGCTGACTGCCTAATGAAAGTCAGAACAATATGGATGGGCCCGAACATAAGAACCGCAGGGGGCCAATTGGTGACACCGACGGGCAAATGTACCGCTCGAATAAATATCAGCAGTTCGGATTTCGTCGCTACTTTCGTAATTTTACCGGAATGCTGCAAAGACCTGATTTCGGGGATGGACTTCCTGCGTGAATAGGGCGCCGTTATCAACATCAACATTCCTGAAAGATCGGCTTCATTTTGGATGGCCCAAGATCAAGTTTCGGATGGGCTCTGTACAGACCAGCGATGTAAACCTTTGCGCGTCTTCGACGACAACGTGACCATTCCACCGCGGTCGAGTGCATTCGTGGCTGTGACATGTGACAGGTCAGGCAATTCTGACAATATTGCCGAGCAAATTCCAACAGTGCTATTCAGCCATGGTTTATCTATCACAAGAGGCGTTGTGAGCATAAAATGCTGACACACGCACGTCCTTGTTGTGAACTTCAGCTCTGAACGCCAACATCTAACGAGGGGCATGGCAGTCGCGTACATAGAAGAGCTCGCCGAGATGACAGACTGCCTAACTCTTGAAAAAGATAATTCAACTGATCTACCCCCCCGCACCTCTATCTGTTGATATTGGCCCAAGTTTGCTGCCGGTGCAGAAGCAAAGTATCAGGCAGCTTAGTAACAAGTTTGAAGATTGTTTCTCTTCGACGTCCAGGTATCTTCAAACGCCACTGACAAAACATCGAATTATAACGGACTACATGACCAGACCCATCAGGCAAAACCCGTACCGGGTAGCTCCGCGAGAACGTGAAACCATCGAAAACCAGGTGTGACAGATGCTTTAAGGCCACGTTATTCAGCCGTCGGAAAGCCCTTGGGCTTCGCCGATTTTATTAGTGAAGAAAAAAGACGGCACCTTATGTTTCTGCGTGGATTACCGCAAGCTGAATCAGGTGACAAAAAAAGACGTCCACCCACTTCCACGTATCGACGGTTCACACGATCGACTACGGCATGTGCGTTATTTCTCGTCGATGGATCCAGCTTTCATAACACCTCATGGCCTTTTTGAATTTAAGGTACTTCCATTTGGCTTGTGCTCAGCACCGACAAGTTTCAGCGGCTAATGGACACCGTACTTTCAGGGCTCAAGTGGCAGACGTGCTTAGTGTATTTAGATGACGTCATCGTATTTTCTGCCACATTCGACGAACACGTAAGGTGACTGCACTCAGTATTTAAAGCTATCCGTTCCGCCAGACTAACACTTAAGCCGGAAAAATGCCACTTCGTCTTCGAAGAGCTTCTGTTCCTGGGGCATCTTGTCAATAGTTCAGGTGTGCGGCCTGACCCTGAAAAAAATAGCTGTGATTACAAATTTCCCAGCTCCCAACTGACAAAAAGATGGTCAGACAGTTTTTAGGACTGTGTGCATACTACAGCCGCTTCATTGAGAACTTCTCGCACATTGCCTCGCGGTTGACCCTCCTTACCAGAGAAGACGTCGCATTCGTATGGAATGAAGAACAGCAACGACGAGCTGCGGCAACGCCTTCAGAATCCACCAGTCTCGCCCACTTTGATGATGACGCCCCGACAACAGTGCACACCGACGCTAGCAATATCGGCTTAAAAGGTGCACACCGACGCTAGCAATATCGGCTTAAAAGCTGTACTCGTGCAGTAGCAGGATGGCGCCGAACGAGTAATTGCTTACACGAGCAGAGCTCTTTCACGTGCTGAAGAAAATTATTCCACCACAGAAAAAGAGTGCCTTGCGGTAGTGTGGGCCGTTATGAAATTCCGCCCATATTTGTATGGTCGTTCTTTTAATGTTGTCAGCGACCATCACTCCCTCTGGTGGCTGACGAATTTAAAAGACCCTTTAGGACGGTTGGCGCGCTGGAGCCTGAAGCTTTAAGAATTTGACATGACGGTGGTCTACAGATCTGGGAAGCTACATTCAGACGCTGATTGCCTTTCTCGTGTGCCATACGAACCTGGGACGCCAGAAGATGATAATACAGCCTTTGTCGGAGTTGTAAACACGGCAACTGTCGCACAGCTGCAATGAGACGACCCCGAACTAGAACCCATAATACGTTTTTTAGAGGGTCGCACTTCGGCTGTACCTAGACTGTTTGCGAGAGCGCTTTTTTCATTTTTCTTGCGCAACGATATCCTGTATAAGATGAACTTCGCGCCTCACGGAAATGACTACTTACTCGTCGTCTCAACATCTCTAAGGAGCGAAGTATTACAGGCGTGCCACGATGAACCAACATCCGGCCACTTGGGTTACACGTGTACATTGTGCAGAGTGAGGCAGAAGACTACTGGCCAAGACTGACAGCGATCGTTCAACACTATGTTCGGACTTGCCTTGATTGCCAGCGCAGAAAAGTCCCACCCGTCAAACCAGCAGGCCTCCTCCATCCTATTGACGTGCCTGTTACTCCATTCGCTCAAGTCGGAATGGATCTTTTGGGCCCATTTCCAACCTCATCGGCAGGTCGCAGATGGATTATAGTAGCCACAGGCGAGCTCACTTGTTACGCCGAAACCAAGGCTCTGGAGAGGGGCACGGCAAGTGAAGCAGCCCAATTTTTCGTAAAGAATGTGGTGCTGAGGCATGGCGCTCCGTCTGTGGTAATAACTGACAGGGGAACTGCATTTGCAGCCGAACTATTACAGACGGTTTTAAGACTTAGTGGCACATCCCACCGGCGAACAGCGGCGTATCATCCGTTAGCGAATGGTCTTACAGAGCGTCTCAACAAGACACTTGCGGATATGCTCTGCATGTACGTCGATGTGGAGCATAAAAACTGGGACGAGATCTTGCCGTATGTCACGTTCGCCTATAACACGGCTCATCAAGAAACAACAAGAACAACGCCATTCTGCCTTCTTCATGGTCGTGAAGTTACCACTATGCTGGATACTGTGCTGCTGCACGAGTGCGAAGACGCCGAAACGGATGCTGATTATATCACTCAGCTCGCCGAAGAAGCCCGACAACTTGCACGCCTACGTATTAGTCGCCAGCGGGACTACGTATAAAGACGGTACAACCTTTGTCACCGACCAGTCTCCTACGAGCCAGGAGAGAAAGTTTGAATATGAACTCCTATTCGGCGCCGTGGCCTCTCAGAAAAACTGTTAAGACGGTACTTCGGCCCCTATAAAGTTCTACGACATCTCAGTTTCATTAATTAAGAGGTGGTTCCTGATACTGCGCACTCCTTAAGGTGTCAAAGGTATGCTCTAGAAATTGTGCACGTGGTACAGATGAAGCCTTATTTCTCCGAATGAACTGATGCGTTTCCAACGAGTACAAACCACTTTGATTATAAAGCATTGGGATGATGCTTTCTTGAATGGGAGGCTAATGTCACGACTAAAGGCCAGACAAGAAGACAGAGGATGACGAAGTGATGAGCGTGGACAGCACCCACGGTTCCTCCGAGGAAGACGATGTCGAAGCGGCTGCTCTTTTGTTCTGTTAATACAGACCTCGTTTTTTTTGGTCGCACCGTCGTCCTGTATCCTGTTATTTTCACCTCGCGACAATATACATCTATTCGTTCATTCTCAATACTTTGTAATTTTCAACAAATTAAATTTGAAGCGAAGCGAATTCGATTACTCTACTATTCGTTTGAATATTCAAACCATTCGAATATTCGCACTAGGCTACATTTGACGATTCAAACTGCGGAACTGAAAGCACCATCCATTAGTTTTGAAAGTATAGTTATGGGAAATTTTAGTTATTTTCACTTTTGCTTGTAGAGCACTGTCTTGGCTTATGAGACGGTAGCGGCAACTTTTGAAGGAGTTGCGTTGGCTTGTATCGCACATGGGGGACAGTAGAATAGTTTGGGGCTTGGAATGATGAAACTGCAAAAAAAAGGACTATAATGTTTTAAATTTTGAACAATCCTGATATGATGTCGGATGCTGCTCTGAAAGGTTCCTCAAGTATGTGTTCTTGAAACAAGTCTCAATTGTGGAGCTACATTCATGTTGACAGGGGATGTATGAAAGTTGTTAGGCAACACTCGTTATCTCTGAGAGGGAGAGATTTCTGTTGTAGAGTGCTTTGCTTCCACTTCTAATGAAGTTGCTACTTGGACCTTTGGTCTTTTCGTTAGAATGTGTAGCATTACACTTGAGAGATGCTGAAAGTAGCCAGAAAATAATGAATGTGCGCTGTGAAAACGTATTAACCCTTTAAAACTCTAGCTGTCACAGACACAGAAGTGTTGAATGGAACCAAATAGCGAGATGCTTTAGGAAGATAATAGAGAGAATGCTAAAAAAAAACTGTAGAACAAAGTAAAGAAAATGGTTGTCCATGTGGGGTCCCACAATCTCTGCTACAGCATATGCAAGGCAAGACCTGTCCAGTAGAAACAATCTTTGGGCATTCCTGTACGATTGTGTAGCTTAGTTACACAGTTAATGAACTGAGAATGCCGAATCGCTCAGGAAACAAGCCCCACAGCATTTGTCTAAAGCAAGAGGGAACTTCTTTGCAGAGAATGTTCAACTGGAGGGAGGGAAGGCATAATTTTTCTACTGTTCCGATTTCTTGCCAGCTGGGAGGATTTCTTTACGAGTTGGGCTAACAACGTTAGATCCTGTGCTAGGCTTGTGTAAAAGCATCACTACAAAGTTTCATTTTTATCTTAGGTTACGTTACATTATAAACTTTAAACGACAGTTTTTCTCTTGGAGTGGACGAAACACAATAGAAGTGCACATCAAGATACATTGGTGGGTTAGTGCTCGATACGGATGAATGTGCCATTGTTTTCTGAAGATAGATAACCATGGAATGGAGCTAGGGATGCAGATATGAGAAAGAAGTGCGGATTGGATGCCCTCCTTTGATATATGTGGAAATGGCTGCAACGAAAATACTCTAATGAGGTGTTGGTTAGCAATTGGTCTGTGACAACAAGCATGTTTCGTATCGTGTCAAGATGAAAGACGAAACTGTTTCTTCAACTTTAATGGATTTTTTTTTTTTTTGGTAGTGCACTTGGGGTCAATTAGTCCACATTATGCAGCAGTACTTCAGATCTCTTCTCAACAGTCCTACTGACCTGCCGACTCATAGGGTGGTTAGCTTGTTGACACAGAACGTGGTCGCAGAGCTCATCGGCAGGGCATGGGGTTTCTTCATTGCGGCAACATGTTCACTCTGCTCTCAGAGAACGATAATTTCGAGATATGAATTGTCGGAACCCCGAAATTCTTTCTGGGCCGGATATCTTCAGTGTCGTACTCAATTCTAGTGTAACCGACTGCCACTTTTAGTGTTCAGATAAGGTGAGGTATTTAGTAATGGTGTGTTATGGTTGAGTCCGGGCTTTTTTTTCTGTATAGACACCTCATGAAGGGCTAGGGGTAGCGTGAAAATATTTAATAATGGAATTTGTTGCATGGTAGAACTTGATGGAATATTCCGTTGGAAGGACATGCCAAGACTTCTTTCGCAGAGCAAGGAAGCTCTAGCTGTTGCACACTCGCGTCTCAACTTGACTGATTCCGAGCAGGTACCAAAGAAGTGTGGTAGATAATGCCCAAACAAGCAGATGCAGTGTACTTCCAGTGCACATGCCAGACTTATCAAAGCCTGAAACTGTGCAAAGCCTTTTGCAAATTCAGCGGAAATTGGTGCTCGCCTGAAATTTGCTGGGAATGTTATGATGGCAGTCAAGGGAAGTCCTGGTACAAAGTATAATTTCTCAGAGACACTGCAATAAGAGTAAATAAAGGAAAATTTTGGCAGATACCTTTGCCTACGATGTGTACGTGCACACATGTACATTCAGACAGAAAAAAAAAGCACTCTCAAAGAAATGCAACAGAATAACCAGCCACCACAACTTGCACTGTAGCTAAGCACAAAATGGCTGACCCAAACATTTCCAGGAATATGCGGAACACAGCACTATAATAGGGAGGATGCTGCATCAGATGCATGAAGTACTTTGAAAGTGTTATCAGCATTGGCCACTTGCATTAGAAAATTGAATGCAGCACATAGATTACAATCATGCAAAGCAGGCACATTTCTCATAAGTACGACCTCCGTGCCACATAGCTGTCATTGATGTTAGAAGGATAGGAAAAGGTGGGGTTTACTGTGAAATTTATTTTTGAAGCTTGAGCTGTATAGACATGATGGGCTATGTGTTGTGCTGTTGATCCTGCTCCTGCTACTGAAGGGGCCTGTGCTTTTGTATGTAGGGCTTGCCTTGTGACAAAATGAAACTTCACTGACCTTTTGATTTCTATATAGTGCAGTTGCTGGTAGGCATCTTCATAAGGTGATTCGCCCCGCCACGGTGGTCTAGTGGTTAAGGTACTCGGCTGCTGACCCGCAGGTCGTGGGATCAAATCCCGGCTGTGGCGGCTGCATTTCCGATGGAGGCGGAAATGTTGTAGGCCCGTGTACGCAGATTTGGGTGCACGTTAAAGAACCCCAGGTGGTTGAAATTTCCGGAGCCCTCCACTACGGCGTCTCTCATAATCATATAGTGGTTTTGGGACGTTAAACCCCACAAATCTTCATAAGGTGATTCGAAATCAAGGCTGCTTCTTCTCCTCTTCTGCATCTTTCCTGCAGTGTTGCACTGCCCCATATAGACTCCCGAAAATTCTGTGGAGCCTTTGAATCTTGCTTTTGTGTTTGGGCAGGGTATGTAAAACTTAATTGACCCATTGCACTCAATGACGTATATATTTCAGCCCGTAAATATTGTCACTTGTGTTGGCATGATGAGACTGAAATGTGAGCAAGATGCCCTTTGCTGTACTGGTTCACACGTTACTTCTTAAGTACCCCTATTAGCCGATCACTCCTCAGTTTATTCCTCTCTCCCCTTTTCCTTTTTCTTTCTGCAGATATACATCTCTATGAATGGGCATGAACAGATGCCGGTAAGTAAGCTTTGCAAGAAGCTTCTAAAATCAATTCAGTGGAAAAATTCTTCATTTATCGGAAGAAAGTGAACTATCCCGTAGCCTTGGCAATTCAGATTGGTTTGCCATTGATTGCAGCAACTTCACGAAGATTCAAAATTCGTTACACAACAGAGGCATTAACAAAACACATGCGAATTTCAGCACAGGACTAAGAATGAACACAAGAATATAGGTATATACATATATATATATTTCTAATAAGAAAGTTGAACTTGAAATACACCAATGTCTCATCGACATTTTGATAATTAAGCTAGTACTTTTTGAGTTACAAATATTGTTAGACTAATTAGTTTCTAGTTATTACCAAAAAAATTTGTAGCAGCTATTTCAGTGTATTGGGAAGAATATTCACTCGGTTCGCCTCGAGTAATGCTGTTTCTCTTTTTTTTTAAATCGTGCTACTTGAGAATTGAGACACCCTCTATATTTCCATTAAGAAAGTTGAACTTCAGAAAAATATATATATACCAATGTTACATTGTCTTATGGTATTGTACCATGGTATGTATCTTTCAAAAAATGAAAATAATAAGTCAATGATGCCTAACCAGCTGTCAACTAAATGAACCGTTCTGGTCTGGGATTTAGCTCTTGAGCTTATTTTAGCTAGCATTTTTTAATAGCTCTTGGGCATTGGGAAAGTACAGCTGGTATTATGTAGCAATTTCGTAACAGTTTGGTGTCACTGTTGTAATAATTTACACTTGCACTTTGTACAAAAGCTTGTTTGCTTCAGATTTGTTATAGGGCAAAAACGGGCAGAGAGTTAAGGATGTGTAGCATGTACTCCTTAACCTCTGCTCCCATTTCGTACCGTTTGCAGTAATATGGCTTGTTTGCCATACTTGACATCATTTTGCTTTAAAGGACCTTTTCTATTGTTTTATTTGCTTAAATAGTTCATACTTTCTAAAACAGGGAAAATAACAACCACCCGGTTTTTCGTTAGACGTTTGATTCTGCAGATTCAGTGTTCCAAAAGAACACGCTGTTGATTGTTCACTGGCTGGCTACACAAAAATCATTATGTGCAAGTGTTTATCTGTAGTGTCAGCTGAAATGCATTTCTGATGAGCATCAAAGTCATAGGCGTCGGTGCTCTTGACAGCTGAATGTTGTAGCAACAGAGTCACCTTAGCAGGAAGATGTGAGAGGATTCTGTGGCCGTTTCTTTCCCTCTCGGCAACTTGGAATGACTGTTTCTCCTCTTTGCCCTTAATCAATTTCAACCAGATCTGGGCACCTCCGACACCACCTCAGGAGGAGAATGATCTGTACATAGACTACAGCGTGGGTTTTCTCTACGAGCCATCCGTCATGTCGGAATCTAGCCTGCCCGCTGTGTATATCAAGAAGGAGGCCAAGAGGCTGAAAGTTGACCCACTCTCCACAGGTTAGACGTCACCTTCATTGTCCTTTTATGCGGCTGTCTATAAGACGATTACGGTTGTTGGAGGATTAAAAACAATGTATAGAAAATCGTCAACATTGCACTTAACGTATTGCTAATAGACTTCAGGCTGGTGCACACCGGCGACTAGCAGCGGTTGCGCGACCATTTGCGACTGGTCGCAAACAGTTGCGAACAGTTGCAAACGGTCGCAAAGCGACTCCTTTGGCTACTCGCTTCCTGATCGATTTTTCAGTCGCGCGACTGCAGTCGCAAAGCTTCTAGAGCCAATCAGCGATGCTCAATTTTTGTTTTTTTTTCTTGTTTTTTTATTGCACTGGCCTCCTGCCGCCAGATACAAAAGAGTGCGTTCCTCTGGGTCTGTGGCACCATAACCACTATGGAATACTTGGTTTGGAGATGGCGGGGCGCAGCAGCTCGAGCAAAGTGTCGAATTTACGTGGCTGCATTCGCAAGAAGCTAAACACCGTCAACGTAAAGAGAAAATAAATTGTGCGTTATCTTTCCCCCATATTCAGAATCGTTTTTTGTCTTGAACTTGACTTGTCACCCCCTTCAATGCAGCGCGTTTGGAACTCGTTTGTGCTTCATGCTTTGGCAAGGACTTAAAACATCGCGTTTGAGACGCGTTTGTGCTGCATTGGAGGCTGTGGCAAGTCGAGATAAATTCAAGAGCGTTTCTGAACGCGTACGACTCTTGGAAATACTCCTCGTCATCTCAGCGCAGCTCGGGAAGCAGGCGGCTTGCATGACCGGCCAAGTCTCGCTATCGAAAGAACGGCCACACCCACCACCGGCTTTTTTTCCTTGGAGGCATCTGTGCTGCCAGCGCTGACACCATGGCACAGCGCACCAGCACCATTACAATCTCTTGTTCTTCGCTTGCATCGAACTCCTTGACGCTGTTGGGAACGCTGTGCGAGAATGGACGAAAAACAATAAATGTGGCACGCTCGGTTTGCTCCGCTCACTGAGCTGGCGGCGATCAGCTGATCGGTGCCGGTCTCTAGAGTTCTCTCTGATATGAGATCCGGATGTGAGTCTCCAGCTTTGCGACTTCCGGTCACTCGCATGCAACCTGTGCCGGTGTGAACATCAGTCGCTTTTTGGTCGCCAGTCGCGAATGGTCACGCGACCGCTGCTAGTCACCGATGTGCACCAGCCTTTACACCTCATTATAAGAAAGTTGCATCTTGCAAGAAAATAAGTTTGTTATATCCGAAAACTTGTTTTAAATGTTATTCCTAACATCGTATCTATTGCAAGACTAATTTTCATTTACTTCGTTGTAAATAATATTTTGTTATATCCATATTCGTTATATTGGGGTATGAGTGTAGTATGGTAGATTTTCAGTAAACAGAAATCTCTTTACACGTATAATCGCTTAGTGCGTGTGTGTGTGCATGTATGTATGCATGTGTGCTTGTGTATGCGTGTGCTTATGATTGAGTGAGTGAATGGAGCTACCACCTCTGATATGATTGGTTTCATACCAAGATGCGGCAACCCAGTTCATCTCTTGGCAAATAGAACTCCTGGTAAACTGAAAATATTTTCTTGGTCACTTCAGGTTACGTCTAATGAGGGTCTACTGTAGTTGCGGTTGATATTGGGTTAAGAGTGCTTCACTGGAAATTTTTTCATGGCTACATAACAGTGCAGTAATGTGGCCTATATGTGGTCATGAGCACGAAATAAGGCTGCTCTAGCTTATTGTGAAGCCAGAAGAAAAAAAAAATATTTCAGGTGTAATTTAGCTAAAAAGCACTTGGAGTGCTCATTCTCTATTACAAGGAACTTTCATGTTGCATGCTTCTTAAGGATATTTATTCTTGTTCGTATTGTTTGAGAAGAGGCCACGCGGATCACTTCTGAAGCATTACTACTAAAAATCGCTAATGTGAAACCAGGGAGTAACTGTTATTTAATCATGTGCAGAATAAAGAATCTAGTATTTGAAGGGGCCCTAAAACACTTACCCCCGTATTCACAAACGCTCGTCGACTCGACTTTCACCCTTCACTTGACAGAGTTGAGCACTGCGCCGCTGCTCAGCTAAAAATGGCGCTGTGCTACTCTGAAATCGAAGCAGATTATGGCTGATATGCAGTGACTTGTCCTGCCTAGAGGCGGCGGCGCTCCCATCGGCTTTCTCGAGTGAAGATGAAGCGTTGAGCGAAGGGACGTTCTAGAATACGGCAGTTAGAGATCGAAACTTAGTTGTGGTGTTGTGCATGCGTCTTCAACAAATGTGTAGCCACTAAACTTTTTTGAAATGGTGCCGTAATGGTAGAGTTGAATGCGCCTGATCATCTAAAAGAGGTCCTCGCCCGTATCACTATTCCATTCGCTATGCTCTGTTCTAGGAGGCTCGTGTCTCCTCCTAGACGAGTGCTCCTCATTGTGCGAGGAGGAAGAGCGACGAACACGCATACCTATGAGCAGACTATTAGTGGATGACATAAACAGACCAGAATGTTGACATCATGGCTAGCTCTGGAGATTACTTAAAGGTCCAGAGAGAAGAAAAAAGTTGTTTCCTAGAATTTGTGATGACACTGCGGCTGGTAGCACTGCCATGTTATGCATTGTTTTTCGTGCTGTCATTCTGATCTTGATGAATGTGTTAACTCTAAAAGTTCTGTTTGAGAAAATTACTGGAGGTGGTTTGAGACACTTTTGAGTTTCAAGTAATGCCGACAACATCTACACGCTATATTCTGCTGAGATATTTCAGTTGGGCCATAGTTTTTTTCAGCAGCAGGTGGGGTGGATGTTTGATGGATGCCTGGCTAAACTGCTTGCTGCACCTTTGTTGTGCAGTGACAGCGGCACGCAAGCAGAAGAGCCGCAAGGAAGATGCCGTGCACATCCCGAAGTCTCTGTTCGATCGGCCGACGGCGGCCATCTTGAAGATGCGGCGCGAGGCCAAGCTCCAGAAAGTTAAGAACCTGATGGTGTGTGGGGCCGGCCAGCTGCCCCCCAAGGGCCTGACTTCTTTGCCCTCACGGCCACTTGCCCAGCAAGGTGGCTTCATGGCGGCTCGCCCGATCCTAGACCTTTCGCCCGACACACCCGAGTGGCTGATTCATGAGGACTGGGCAATTCTACAGGTGAGATTAGGAGTTCAGGGATCCCACTTCTGTGCCAGCTGCACCAAAGTGCGCCAAACGAGACTTGCTGCGCCAGCCTGATGAAATAGATGGAAATTGCACCAAACTGCGCCAAACCGTTCATCTCAGGGTTCACAACCTGTGGCCCGCGGGCCGCATGCGGCTTGCTGGGCAGTTTTATCTGGCTCCCGGCACGACATCAGAAATAATAAAATCGCTAGGCACTCCAGTCGTCGCAGTATTTAATTATAAATAATGTTTTAATTACTGGAGATAGCATTCGAGTCTAATGAAAGAATTCTTTACCTTCCTGCGAACAGGCCTATAACACCTATATACTAGGTGTTAAGATGATGACAGCGACTACATCTCCGCTGCTACGCTCTGCGTTGTAGCCTCAGCGTGGCCAGCACGTGGCAAGAAAGAGGAGCGTTCCCATGTGAAGAGAAGTAGATCGGCGTTTAAAAGATAACCAACACTCTGCCGCAGCTTTTTTTTTTCTTCGCGCGCGGCGTTGAAAGGATAAAAGGTCTCTACGTGTCAGGGACGGAAAAGGGGAAAGCGTGGCACTGGCGCGTCACAGATCGGCATTTGAGAGAGAGTCAACACTCTGTGGAGGTGCTGCGCCGTACTTGCTACCGGGCCGCAAAAATTGGGTGCCTTTCTTCCTCTTTCCTCTTCTAACCACTACTACCACCACCACTACTCCGCGACAACTCTTTTTTTTTTCCTATTCCTCCGCACGCGACCTTCAAAGAAGAAGGGTTTATACGTGGCAGGGACGGAAAAGGGAAAAGCGTGGCGCAGGCGTGCACCAGATCGGCATTTGCATACCTGCCAACTTGTCCGATTTTCCCGCAAAATGTACGAACAAATTTCGATTGCGCATACGATTTTACGAATTTGCCTGAAATTTACGAAAAATATTTCATTTCCGATAGAAAAAAATAAATTTAGTAAAATAGCATGGGCTCCGCAATTGGCTACGACGCATTTCCATAGCTGGTCGTGGAGGCTGCAAAAACCACGTTGTGCTATATTCAGCCACCAGAAAAGAAAACTATATGTGTTGGTGTTATCATCACATACTTTCGAAGTCTCCCACATTGTTCGCGAAACTCCCGGATCGCGACCGTTTCTTCCGTGCGTAGGTCTGCCATAAAAAATCTCCCGAAAAACAAAATGTGTGTCCAAGATCTTGCTGCATTGACGAAAATGCAGGCCAGTCCGCTCCAGGCTTTTTGCGAGCCCACCGCACTATAAACGAATTTGAGAGGCGTTCATCTAAACTTACACTTGAGTCTCTGTGATGCGAAACCACGACAGATACAGATTCGTGAAATTGTCCAGCCAAACTCATGTGTTCATTGAGCCAAAATTCGAATGTTTCGAACATTTTTTCTTATCACGGCGTGTGATATGAACTTTAGTACGGAAACCGTCGAACGAGGGCCGATCAAGAGCAGCTTGCTCGAAGCTTCGGAAGCGCACGTGCGACCTGCACACGCACTGTCTTGTACATTGCGTGTGGTTGTCTTCGTCACAACCGCTGTGGACGAAACTGCGGTCGTTCGACTCAATCATGTATGGTGACGACGTTGCTGACAGAACTCCTAAAGTATGTGAGCGGCCAACGTTCGGCCAGCCATAGCAATGCTGCTCTCTGCAAACTCTGTGGAGAAAGCCGTGGTAGTTGCGACCATAGATACATAAAACGACGTAGTTTTGAAAGCACGTGGATTGAAAACAAAACTGCCGTTTGCCGCCAATTGCCGCGCACAAAACCGTGGTCGCAGCAATGCGATAGCGATCTACAAGCTCAAAGGGTACGTGGCTGACGCAGCGGTAGGACGAAAGGCGGTATAAAAAAAGGCTAAAAGCATTTTGCTGTTCCTGTCCAAAAAATCTAGCAGGGAGCATAGCCAAAGCTTTGGCTTGCACGTTCGCGGCAGCCAGCTGCGCCATCCCATCCGTTGACGTGTGTCTCAGGAAGACAAATGCGAGTTGTTGTGACGAAAATATATTTTGGTAGTTGTTTTGATGACGCGAAATTTTGGCTGGGAGCATTTGCGCTCCTCCTTTTAGACTCTCGCCTTGGAGGAAAATTCTACCCTCTTGTGTTGGGCCACTTCAAGCCATTATAAAACCACAGTCCCCCCACCCCTTTAATGTTTTTCCCGACGTTTTTTTTTTTTGTGCCAAAAATGGGGGAAAATGATTCAGCGCGCTGATTTGTCTTACGGCGGCAAAACGTTATTATGCTTGTCGCTAAAGGCAAATCTATGACAGCTACGAATTTTACAAAAAGTCGGTAACCCCCCACACATCCCTCCCCGCTCGGGAATTTGACGTATTTATCTGTTGCAAGGTTGGCCAGTATGCATTTGAGAGAGCGCAAACATTCCGCTCCAGCCTTTCCTTTCTTCTTTATCTTCTTCGCGTGCAGCGTTGAGGTGTCAGAGGTGCGCGCCGTGAGATTCGGCGTAGTGCTGAGAGCATTCTCGTGGCAAGGTATGTTCGAATTAATCGTCCCAAGTGCTTGCGCATGCGAATTACAGGGCATTTTCGCCAATTGGAATACACATAGCCTTGACGAGACCACAGCGTCAGTTCTAATTAAGTTGAAGTTCAAATTAAGCGTGTTCAAATCAATGAGATTCGACATGAGTAAATTACCATTTCATAATTCCAAAATCACCATGCTTGCCACGAGAACTCTCTCAGTAAGCTAAAAAACGCACTAAAGAAAATTCGTGTGGCTTCACATAGTTGCATGAATGCATCAATTGCTCTGACCTAATAAATTCTGATGTCTTTTTACTATGTCCTACATAGCTCTGACTTCTGACTTCTGGGATGGCTCTAGACTTAACATTCTAAGTCTTGAGCGAATGTCGCTTTGAGCGAATTACTTTGAGCGAATGTCGCTAAAGTAAAAAAAATACAGATTGAAATTTGTGGTATCATGTGCAGAGATATCAGTGCGAAATTCAGAAGTAATTTATAAATAAATGTATAACCGATATTTTATCTCCAAATGATGAACCTGAGACGGGGAAAAGAATGACGTGAAAGTTCTCGAAGTGTTTCACAACCTTGCAAGATCCTTTGTTCTAGGTCAGCGTCCATTTAATATTGAAGTGTTTCAGGTACTTTCTTCTCTGAAGTGCTCCATTATGAATATATACCTATGCCAAAGTACTCCTGATAGTAAGATTACCTGCTCCAAAACTAAAAGTTTAGTGCTGTAAAATGCTTCTAATAGCAAGATTACCTGTTCCAAAATGCTCCAAAACAAAAATTTTACTGCTCCAAGGTTCTCCCAGTCGCAAGCTTACCTGCTCCAAAACTAAAACTTTACTGCTACAAAGTGCTCCAAAACCAATATTTTACTTCCCCAAAGTGCTCCAAAACTAAAATTGAACTGCTCCAAAAATTGCTCCAAATCGGCAGTCCCCAGTGAAATCACTGGTAGTTTGAACAGGCTAGTTGGTATTCTATAGGCTTGTGTGAATATTCGAGCACGTCTAATATTTGAGTTTGCCTAGATTAGAATTTAAATAATTGGAAATTTCAAAGTACAGTCGCCGACTGTTTATTCGGACTCGACCGGAACAGCCGAAAAGTCCGAATAATCAGCAGTCAGAAAATACAAATTCACTCTAAAAAGAGCACTTTTATAGGCCCTATCGCCCGAAAAACTGTCTAGTCTGCACACATGCACGCTTCCGAGACAGTTTGCTTGGAAATAGAAAATTCCCGAGCCACTTCAGACTGAGGTCGGCCGCCTTCTCCACTTTCTTCGCCATCGTCAGCATCTTGTTGCTCCCACGTTGGCCGCGTTTCTTCACTCCCAACGGCGCAGCAATGGGTAGCATCATAGCCATTTCAACACACCACTGAACACGCAAGAGAGTGAGAACATAGAGAACAAGACGAACCAGGCCTAGCCGCCGAAGCAGCTGACGGACACGCTGACACATGCCAAACACCACAGCGAACAGCTTGGCCGCTCGACTGGCTGAAAAAAGAAAAGAAAAAAAAAAAACGCGCGCCGCACAGTTTTTGAGATCGGCAATGGCGATTTCTGCGTGCATTTTGAAACTGGCCTGACGTCCATCCATAGCTAGTGCAGCATATCAGTGCTGGCAATCTAGCAAACGTATTGTTAACATCACTGTCAGCTTGTAGTGGCGTATGGCAACTCATCCGGTCAGTCAAACGGAGTCCGAATAATCGAATGGCGCACAGTAGGGCGTCCGAATTTTCGGTCGTGAGTTTACATTAGGATCAACAGGGGGAGTGGCGGTGCCATGAAGATGTCCGAATAAACGGGCATGTCCGAATTTTCAGCGTCTGAATAAACGGTCGGTGACTGTATTTGAAATGAACCAATAGGTGTGTAGTAGGTCTCATGTAATTCCCTGTGAAAATGGTTTCATTGCAGTGGAAAGGTGTTAAGCCATGAAAGCACCTATCTAAATGTATATTATTCTACATGTAACCCCTGTAAAGGTGGTTTCACTGCAGTATAGGAGCTGCTGAGCCGTTAAAACACTTATTTAAATGTACATTAATTTGCAACCTTTCAAAGTAGTTTCACTGCACTAAAGGAGCGATAAACCTTTAAAACACCTGTTCAGAAGAAATCTGCCCTGCCGCAAAGCTCCACATCAAGGTTTAATGAATGTACGTATTATTCTCGCATCGATTCATCATTCTTTAAGTTCAAAAGCTTGTTATGCTGGCTTATATGCTCTAAGTATGGTAAGCTTTAGACCTTCACATATTTTACAGGTTATCACTTGCATCATGATGAAAGTCAAATTCTCCGACTATTCAAAGTTGGTTCTACTTTCTTTGAAGAACAACAACAAAAAAAGGCATTTGTCCAAGGCTTGCTTCAATTTTTAAAATTATTGTGCAGGTTAGTTAGGTCATGACGCTTATGCTCACCTTTTTTTTATATGTGATACAGTCGAGCCCGCTTATAACGAAACTGAGCGTGATGCGGCATCCGTTCGCTGTATCCCGAAGTTCGTAGTAAATGAAACACAGCTTTTAAAAGAAGTTGCGTGTGAAAACACAAACTTTTTTTTGCCTCAAAAAGTCCGTGATGCACGTGTTTCGAAGAACAGAAGTGATAAGGGCGGTCTCGAGTTCATCTAAAATGGCAGGGTGCTCGTTCGCCGAGGCCCGTGGCATGAACTGCATGAGGCACTGGCTCCAAAGTTTCGTCGTTCTCGCAATCCGATTCCTCCAAATCGCTCTCGTCACGTACTTCATTCACTATGCCCAGATCGGTGCACGGTTCCGCAGTGTCGGCATCATCATCGGCCGTAATTAAACCATCGCAACAGATGCCCCACCCGCTCTCCTAGGTCGGAGTCGACGAGGCGCTGCCACAAATTGCTGCTGCAGTGGTCCTGTTTCGAAGCGTCAGGCTTGGCATCGGGCCCGACGCCGACTTCGTCGGCCTCGCAAAAAGAGTTTTGCGCGCATGTAGCCGTCACCGCCGCCCACGAAATATTCACCATCTCCACAGCTGAATACCGGGATGCCCGAAGCGGAAAGTGGGCTGCCAGGTGGTCAACAGCTACGAGCAAGCGCTCCATAACGTGGCACCTAAAGCGCGGATTACGCTCAAGCCAAGCGGTCACACTTTCGATGTTTTGTTGAGCGGCACGAAAAAGCGTGCTAGTTCTCCCGTCGGCCATCATGACTACACACGCACACCAAGAGCGAGCAAGACGCGCACACGCGACACACATGCCAGAACGCGTGAAACAGCTCTGGGCAGGTTTCCAGTAGGAAAACGAAACTAATATGAGCCAGCGTGACGGGCGTCGCGGAGCGGTGGAGACGGGCGAAGGGGTTATGATCAAGAGAGGTGAGCAGACTTGCGAGAGAAAGGCAAGGAGTTGCGATAAAGAGAGGGGAGGATGCGGCGAGAGGACGACCTTACTTGAAAGGTCAGCAAGGTTGCTTGAAAGGTCTGCGAAACTCGCCTGTAGAAAAACTTGGAAAGAGTGCATGGCCACCTGAATCGGTGCGTGGCGGTGTACTCCCAAGAATCCTGTAGACTCCCAAAAATCTGTGGCCGTGGTCAAAAAATCGTTTTGTTCCGCCGGCGGGATTGCATGGCCCCACAAACTTTGATATTTCGTGATTCGTTCCGCGCAAATTAACAGCTGTTTTCGCGCTTCCGCACGCGTGCGGAAGGCATGCAGAGTCGAGTGCAAAGTGAGTGAGAACAAGTCTTAAACATGAAACGAATCGCAAATTATCAGAGTCAGTGGGGTAGTGTACGTGCGTGCACGAGACGCAGACTATCGGATACAGTCGGTAGCCAACGATGTTGGCAAATGTTCTGGTCACTCTTGGCCCGACACCAACGACAGTACCAGCAATCAAAAAAAGGGTAGATGACCGACCGGTCTTCCGAAAGATCGGTGGCAGTGTGAAAACACGGACCTCGTCTGGCGATGGGGGATGCTCAGAGTAGCGGGGGGGACAAAGGATGGAGGGGTGCGTAAGAAAAAGCGGTCGGGGAGAGTGGCGATTAGAGGGGCGCGGAGGCAGGGTCAGCGTTTACAAAAAGAATGTATGGCCACCTCGCCAATGCCTGATCGGTGGTCGAAATTGGTTTCCCGGGAAGTCGGCAGACCGCTGACTCTGTTCGCTGTAACCGATCAGTGGTGCTCAGAGACGGTCGTTGGAAGTGCGATTTCGTGCCATTGAACCAATGTATAATTTCACGGTCACACGGATATTGTTCGTTTTAAGCGAAAGTTCGTTTTAAGTGGGGCCGTTATATGTGGGCTCGACTGTATATACTATTCGAACTTCATTCAAAATTGTTTGACCAATATCACTATTTGCTTCAAACCTAAAATTCACTATTCACAGAAGCCTAGTACTCCATAATTGTATAAACGGCGTGGAAGGGCCACAAAAATTTAGTGTCTGACAAGGACTGGCACTGACGTCAAACTAACTTTTATTACAAGGAACACACACACACATACACACACAAAAAAAGAAGAAAATGAGATATATCGCACACATTATCACGCCAAAAACCTCGGTGAAATTCGGGGATGAGTGAGAACCAAAAATGCAGCAAAATTTATGTGGCATTGCAAAGAGGTAACACATCTATTCATTTGACCAATGAAGAAAATGATTGCTTGGATTTCTGTACGCATGCGACGTCATAGTTTCACTTTATTTTTTTGCTGTTTTCTTAGTTTTTGGTTATTCCCGACTTCACACACAGGCTTTTGGGACGGTCACACTTGGGTGCTGTCTAGTTTTTTTTTTTTTTTAATGTTCCTCATAATAAAGGTCAATTGGAAGCCAGAACCACTTCATGTCAGTTCGTTGTTTATTGTGTCTTTTCCGTGCTGATTATGCAATCTTCTGTTCAGGGGGAGGGGGGAATGAGCTTGCTGCATAGCAAGGAGCTCGGCGCTATAAGCTTGCTGTGCACACAGCGCCACAGTGTTTCTCAACTATGTTTGCTTGGTCTTTGTGCTACACACATTTCAGGTAATCCAGCAGCTTCAGGACATCCCACTGAACTTGACAGTGCTTACGCCGGGCCACACGCCGAACTGGGACCTGGTTGCAGACGTGGTCAACACTGTGAGCCGAATTTACCGTTCGCCGAAACAATGCAAGGACCGGTACGAGAATATCATTGTACCTCGCGAAGAAGGAAAGATCTTGTACGACACCAACCCAAAGAAGCAGAAGAAGACCAAGGGCATTTACAAGGTGAAACTCGCTCACTCGCTCTTCCAGTTTAGCTAACGAAGAAGCTACCAAAACTGAACTGCCAGAAAAATGGCGATTGGCGAGCCAAAGCACTGAAACACGTGGTCAGATGCAGGACAAATTGTTTTTACTTCAGCTTTCTTCTTTCACCGTGTCAGTCTTGACAGGATTTTGTTACTGTTTTCTACACTGGCTTCAATTGTAGGGGTTGAAAATGTCTGTTGCAATGAGCAGTGTGTATGAGAAAGGCAAAGAATGAAACACACAGGACGAGTATTCAACATGTGTGCTGCATTCATAATTGAAACATACCTGATTCTCGGTTCTTCAAAATTTTAAACATGTACTTAGTCTACGGAACGGTGTGACGGTTAGCTCAGGCAAATGCAACCGTAGTATTGCTGCAGGCGTGTCACTAATTTAAGCAACAAACACGTTTCCTTCTCGACATTTATGGTCCTTTCTTTTAACATTGTGCTTTTGATTGATTGATTGACTAGGAACAACATTTGTGACATAAAACAGCCGAACCCATTCATAACGAACTAAAAAAGGCTGCAATAAATCGTCGTTATATTAGTAGTTCATTGTATATCGAATCGCGCATAAAAAGGTCCACATTGAGGTCGAACCATTTTTTTTTTTTCGCCGAGTATATTTATTAAAAAGAGTGCAAACCACCCTTTCGCTGACAAGTTAGAGGGGCCCTGAAACATTTTTTTAAGTAACCATGGAATGAATTCACTGGAAGAGCTTATTGCCTCATGAATTCAACGTCGCAAAAATTTTAAGAATCCGTCCTGTACGAGTGGAGTTACAAAGGTTTGTTGCACGCTGCAATTGCATTCCCTCTTTTCTCGTCTTGACGAAAGCGCTGGAAGTTAAGCAGCGAGGGATGGCAGAGCCACAAAAAAACATCATGCGCGTTTTGTGACCTTGAGCATTTTTTAAGGGCGAAGCTCCTTATGGCGTGGCTTGAGCGTCCCTCGTATGTAACCACCAGTGGCACATACCCGAAATAGGTATAACACTTGACCTCCAAGGTGGTGCCAGTGAGAGATTTCTTCTGTGCGTTGTTTAACAATAAAAAATAGTGCTCAATGTACATGCCAATGGCTGCTAATGGGGAATGAGAGACATGAGCATTCGGCTTTTAGTCAACGCGCACGCTGCGATCCCCATTAGCAGCCATTGGCATGTACATTGAGCACTATTGGACAAGAAAGGGATGCTACATTATACTCGCTGGGTGTAACCTCCTTAGCTTTAGAAAGGTTTAGCGAGCGTTGAGCCACAGTGCCATGAATACAATGAGCTTGTATATACCATGAATGAACTCAAGGTGGTTAAAAATGAGAAGTAGATAGGATAGGAAGATAGGAAGCGCAAGCCGTAAGAAAGTAAAAGCCGAATTCTCCTGTCTCTCATTTCTCATTAGCAGCCATTGGCATGTAAATTGAGCCCTATCTGACAGGGAAAGGTTGCTACGTTATACTCGCTGGGCGTAACCTCCTTGGTTTTCGAAAGGTTTAGCGAGCGTTTGGTCGCAGCGCCATGAATACAGTGAACTAGAATATACCATGAACTCGAGGTGGTTAAAGGTGGGAAGTGGACCCAAAGCGCAGGCCGTAAGAAAGTGTGCGTGTGCCACCTCTCGTTTAGTCCTTGGAATGTCCGCTGGATGGCGGTGCTTCTATATGGGGAATATATGATAAAAAGATGCGAGATGGTGGGACTTGGAGTGTTGAATAGATGAACGAACGGACACACAAACAGATGCATGGATGGATGCATGAACGGACGCAGGGGCAGATGCATGAAAGAACGCAGGGACGGGCGCACAAACAGACGCATAGACGGTCACACAGACGGACGCATGGACGGACGAATGCTTCGCCCCACTCTCCATCATTCACTCCGTGGATATGCTGCCATTTTTTCTTTTCTTTTTTTCTTCGAATGCGCTGCTTTTTCAGTGTGAACGCGCGCGCACGCTTGTACAAGTGATGGCCTCCCGCGGCAATCTCTTTAATGAGAGAGCGCGCCCAGTTCAAATCAGCCAATAGCTGATAGATGGGTCGTTGACGGGAGATTTTTGTGCATATAACATGATTTTTCAAGAGAAGAGAAAGCAATTACTAGCTGGAGTTGATAATCTATTGTGAATTCCAGGCCGCGTGCTGTGCTTATAATATTTGGCTTGCGTGTTGTCGGCCGATCCACAGCGTTTTCTGACCATGCTAAAACAGCATTGAAGGGCCCCTTTAAGTCTTTTCGCGTATTAAATGACGCTTGTTTCCTCATGAGTGAATTCAACCACGTTCACAATGAACTCAAGCTATTCCACTGAAACGTGGTACTGCAATGTCGAACCAATCATCCTGGCTAGTTATGTGAAGCACGTTGCTTACGCGGTTCTCGCGTCGCATGCCGGTTCGCTTGCATTCCAATGTATGCGCGTATTTGCGCATTCTTCACAAAAGTTTTACTCGGGTTCATGCTCAGGTGGGGGGGTGTGTAGCCTGTTCATTTAACACAACGAAGAATTTTGTGAGCAGCGCGCGCAAGCGAACTCTCGTGACGCGGCAGCGGCGGTGAACTTGCGAACAGCATGACGCACTTGTACTGCCGTCCCTCCGTGGAGCAGCTATCTGCTGGTGGCTGTGATAAGGTTGCGGGGGGGGGGATTAGTTGAAATGACGAGTTCATCGCCTCTAGGAACCTCTTCATTGCTCTTTTTTTTTTATTATCTGCTAAGGCACTGCAGCAACTGCGCGGGAGTCGTTATCGCTAATAGACTGGTCTCCACTGTTACCGAAAGATAGCAAACCTTTTGCGGCTTATTGTGGGGTCGGAGAGTTCAGCGTCACGGTGAACTTTTATGCTACAAAAGTAATCTCTTCTAGCATTTATGGCCTCTTGCGTTCAAAGGCATTGCTGGTAATCGTCGGCGGTTGTAGATCTCCAGAACGGTGTCAGAAAATTTTGGTCTGAAATCTGCGTGTGGTGCTTGCCACGGTCCAAGATATCTTTGGCGCAAGTTAACGGCAGTGGGGCACATGCGAGCGCGCGTCTTTCACATGCTTTAGAATGCCTGCTTTAACATTTTTTTCACTTCCTATGCACCGTATTTTTACAGTACTGTATTGGAAGTGGTCGTTCTAAAAGCAGGAAGCTTTGAAAAATGTTCGTTGTCTGTGGACTCATTTTATAAGGGCAGCATAGAAATATCCTAAGTGCACTGAAATATGATCGTTATAACTGAGATCAGAATATGTGGAATCGTTACAAGTTGCGGAACAGTAGTTCAACCCACATATAACTACAATTATGTTTATAAAATTGGATAGCTAGCACTGCAACCAGAATCGTCGCTTCAAGAACAGTAGGGTCTGTTGGAAAAGTAGTTCCAAGGCCTGGCCTAGCTCTGTGGTAGAAATCATTTGATTTCCGTGCCGAATGCTGGCGTTTGTTTGATTCCTGCTGGGACCCTGACACTTATTTATTATTTGCTTTCGTGGTGTCGACGATGCCGATGTCAGTGTTTTTTTAACTGTCAATCAACAGTGGCGCATACTCGCATGCCAGTCGCACATATCCGCCCTCTGGTATCTGTCACATACCAGCAGCACAGGGTTTTGTCCTGCAGGAATTACTGTGCGCCACTTAATCATTTCTGAATATTTCGTTTCATTGGTGTTGCATGGAGGGTGCTTCGGTAAAAGCATCTTAGCATCCTTTTTCTTAGAATCGTCTTAAAAAGGTCACTTTTTTTTGTAAGTTTATGTGACCTGTAGGTTCTGCTGCGCTGCATGCATTTGGTTCGAGTATGTGGCCATAAACGTGTTGTCTCAGTAAACACGCTCCAGTCTTTCAGAATGTAATTGATCAGTTCTTCTGTTCCAGACCAAGAACAACAAGCCCATGAGGACAGGACAGCTGTTCTCCCAAGACTGCAACCAGGCCTTCACCATGCTTTACAACACTCGTTTCGATACGATCCGTGCAGTGGCCAGTAAACGCACACCCACCCTCAAGCCCAGCTTTACCGCCAATCCGCTGGTAAAAAACCCCAAGCATGCGGCCGTGTTGGCTGACAATGGCATTGCCTATGATCAGCCCCCAACTCCTGGCAGACTGGCGGCACTGCGGGCAGAACGCATTGCCAAGGAGAAGCAGAAGAGCCAACTGGCTGCCGCTGCCGTGAGTACAGTTGCGGTTGTCGGGATGAGTTGACAGTCGTTAGTCTTTCCGCTGCAAAGTGCACGGTCAACCACATTACATGTATCATTTTTGTTGATGCTTTGATTCAAGTAACTAAATTAACAGAAATATTGCAACAGTCGATTAGGCTTCGATTGATGGGAGTGACGTGCTATCGGCAGATGATAGCACTGCTTTTCATTTTGCCTAAAGCTATTCGAATTATTTTCTTCTGAACCAAAAACCAAAGTAATTAGCTGAGCTTTAGGTTGGGTCAAGACATGCTCTCGGAACGCTGTTTCTCGTTTGGGTTCAGTTCCAGCCAAAATTTGGTTTGGTTTCAGTTGGTTTAGGTTTAACAGTTATGAGTCACTCAAATGAAGAAATAAGGAGCTACAGATAGAAGTTAATGAGAGAAGGGGGAACGAGGTGCTAATTTTGTTTTGTTAGCCTCAACATTAATGAGGACGAACAGACAAGCTAAGGAAAGTATAGGGGATGTTACTTGTAGTAATTTCAATAAAATGTGAAGTAAATAAAGTGGACGAAAAGATTACTTGTCGCTGGCAAGAACTGAACTTGGTACTTTCGGATAATGTGTTCAAAGGTTTACCGATTGCACTGTGATGTGGTTTGCCCTCCCATCAGCAGATTTACACATAAGTCGGCAAACTCACTCATGATTCGACTCACTCAAATTCTTTCAAACTCAGATTGAGCCTTGAGTCTGAGCGAGTCTGGATGAGTGATACCCTATGCACAGTAATCTATGCCGACCTTGATTCTAAGCCGAGCCCCCAAAGTCTGAAGCCCGGGGAAAAAAAAAAAAAACCCCTCGAACGTAGGTCGAACGAGACAGGGAAGACAGTGTTCACAAAGAGAAAACATTATTGAACTAGAAGATGAACCAGTTGGTTCATGATGCGAATTACTTGAGTAACATATGCAGCTACTAGTAATGTTGTGTGTGTTTCTTGATCGTCGTTTTTTTTATGCTGCTTCTAGTCATGAGCATCATAAAGAACGCACACTCATTTCGAGTCGTCATCACTGCTTCCCTGGTCAGTGACTTCTTTGTCGCTGTTCTCAAACAGCGTGCAATCCTCGGTGCCATCAAACGCATTGGATATGCTGTACTTCTCAAAGGAGCACACAATCAAAGTTCCCGGGTTGTCGTCCCAAGCTGCAGCCTCTTCAGCGACGCACATTTTTTTTCGTACACTCCCAAGTCCCGCTTGGTTTGAATGTTGGACAACGAGTCCCAGGCTAGGAACACTTTCTTTTTATAAGCGGCAGTATAATGACACCACTTGCTTGGCGCCATTGAGCTACGTCACACACAGACCACTCGAAGCGTGACTCGAAATGCCATACGGCTCTCCTCAACAATTGCCACAAAGATCGAAATGGTGGCCTAACGTGTTTACCTAAAGCTAGGGGGTGGCTTGGCTATGAACGGCTATAAAACCATCTAGGTAGCGCTAGTTGTGCACCACTTTTTTTTCAATTAAAAATGGTGCATTTTTCAAAATCCTTGAATCTAAGCTGACCCTGGAGCTTGATGCAAATAAATTGGAAAAAAAATACTATCGGCCTAAATTTGAAGAAATACAGTATTTTGACAGCTTTAACTCCAAGTGAATGTTGTTAATAAAAATTTTCGTGAGTGTTAGTCTGAGTGAGTCCGGCTTGAAAAAAGTTTGGCGATTCCGAGTGAGTTCAAAGCGCAAGATATGTTTGTTGAGTCAGTCTGAGTGAGCTTTACTTGTTTTTGCCAACTTATGGATATACCTGATAAAGTGGGTTGTAGGACGGCTGCTGCTGTATGTACCTAATTTAGTAGAGGATCGAATGTGTTGTTCAAAGGTTGCAGATTTGATCCCTGCCAGTGACAAGTTGTCTTTTTGTCTTTAATTTCTTCACATTTGTATCGTAATTGCTACAGATAACATTCCCTGTACTTTCCCTGGCCTGATAGTTTGTTAGTCTTCATCAGAATGAAAGTCGTATAAAGTCGTATTACCCGTAACACACAATTAGATTTGCGTGTACAGGTGGCAGCAGAGGCCCAGCGTCAGCAGCAGGCGCAGCAGCACCAGCAGGGGCAACCACAGGTGGCAGGGCAGCCAGCGCAGCAAGCGAGCGTGCAAACACTGCAACAGCCGACGGCTGTGGCAGCTACTGCGCAGGCAGTGACTGGCGGACAGGGTGCGGCCGCAGTGGTGGCCGCCGCAGCGAATTCCGTGACTTCTGGGGTCGTGGCAGCTGCGAACCAGGCAACTGCAGCCGCACTGCTCATCCAACAACAACAGCAGCAGCAACAGCAGCAGCAGCAACAGCAACAGCAGCAGCAGCAACAGCAACAGCAACAGCAACAGCAGCAGCAGCAGCAGCAACAGCAACAGCAGCAGCAGCAGCAGCAGCAACAACACCACCACCAACAACAACAGCAGCAGCAGCAGGTGGCTGCCACCCAGGCTGTGCTTGCCACTCTTGGCCAGGCGCAGCAGCTGCAGCCAGTCGCAGCCCAGCTGTCCAAGGCAAGTGTCCCACATCTCCCCTCTTTGGGAACTGTTGGCAAATGTGCTTTAGTGTTGAAAATTATAACTAATGCTGGCTAGCGTGTTGCTAATGGGGGGGATCTGTTGTTGTGTCTGCAGTATTGCCGTCATCCATTGTCGGTCTAATTTAATTTTGTTGTAATGCTTGTAGGGCTAGTCTGTGTGTAGGTTCAACCAGATACATTTTAACTGTGCAAAGATGATGGCATAAACTGGAATACAGTTGACACCCGCAATAACGAAATCGGTGGGGAAAGCACGAAATTTCGCTCTTGCGGGAATTTCGTTGACGCGAGAATGCGGCAGAAAAGACATGGAACACATGTTATTTCCAAAAGTCAGTAAGTTTACTTTGGCGGGCCTTACCATGCAGCGATTTCATGCCTTTCTACTCGCACTGTGAGAAATGGTAAATGGCCACGTCGTCATCTTGCTCGCCGAAAAACGAGCGAATTGTGTTGAAGGCATTCAGCACATCTTGCGGGCTTGTTGTTTTCTCTGGCTGCTCCGGTCGTTGCTCATCGGGATCGGCCGCCTCACTGACTGACGATGGCTTCATCAGTCACTTCCTTGTGCATGACGACACCTTCACACAAATTTCGTCTCATGCACTGGTCAGTGATGGCGGCACTGCACTGTTACCAGTACCGTCATCAAGTGCGCCCACAGGTGAACCTTCTTCCGGCTCCACTGGATCAGTGCAGGATGCCTGCGGAGTGAAAAAGGCCGACGTGCGTGAAGCAACTCGTTGTCCCGGCTGGACTCGTCGCAAACCATGCGGCGGCGATCATCTCTAGCGCCATGAACATGTCCACGTCAGTGGGGCGCTTCTACTCTATATTTAGCAGCAAACGCTGAATCAGCCTCTCCCTGTAAGCGCACTTCACACTGAGAATAACACCCTGATTGAGGGGCTGCAGCGTCGAAGTGCAGTTTGATGGAAAGAACACCAGCCACACGTTTCTGAGCTGCACGTCCACGTGATGGGCGCTACAGTTGTCGAGAAGAAGGCAGACCGACCTGTTTGCCTTCCGCATGTCGGCATCAAAGGACTGGAGCCAGCTGCTATAAATAGCCCGCGTCAACCATGACTTCAAGTTCGCGGTGTAGCTTACTGGCAGCCTGTGATTCCCCTTGAAACAGCGGGGCTTCTTGCTCCTGCCAATAATGAGCAGTGGCCGATTACCTGTGCCATTCATGTTGGCGCACAATAAAATCGTCACGTGCCGCTTGCTATGCTTGCCATTGTGACACTTCTGACCTTTAAAGTCCAAGGTCTTGGATAGCAGCATTTCATAAAACAGTGCCATTTCATCGGCATTATAGATGTCTGAGGGCTTGTACTGGCCGAGCAGTTCTTTGTTGCTCTGCAGCCACGACAACCTTGTCACCGAGTCGACGGCTGCTGCCTCCCCAGAGATGACATTGGCCACGATGTCGTGGCTAGCTTTGAAACGGCTCAGCCAGCCGGGACTCGCCCTAAAGTTGTCGTGGCCGTGCATACAAGCGAAGTCCAGCGCCTTCTGTTGCAGGATCCTGCCAGATAAAGGCACCTTGTTGGCACGCTGCTCACAAAACCACGCGAACACCGCCTTGTCCACGTCCGGGAATGCTGTAGCCATCACGGTTTTGTTTCTTGCACTCGTGCCGTTTTCAAGTGCACCAAGAGTGTAGGCCGTGTTCTTGAGAATCATGGACAACGATCTGCAAGCAATGCCGGATTCTTCGGCGATGTCCTTTTTTTTTTCCCTTTTCCACCTCGCTGATGCTTGCAGCGTGATGAACTTCCGCTTTTTCGTTGGTGGCGGCATCTTCGCAGACAGCAAAATCGGATGAAGCAATCGCAACACACGGTTCACGTTGCACCAAGCGGCCAAGCAAGCTCTCCACAAATGGCTCCACACACGCCAACATGTGTGCGCAAAGCTGACAAAGCAAAGCACAGAGCCAAGACAACGAACGAAATTCCATGAGGAATGTGTATTTGGCTACGTACGTGTCTGCGATAATGAGCAGGTGTTTCAGCAAGCATCATCATCATCAATGTTGCAAGCTTTACGTTTTTTTGTTTTGTAAACAATGATGGCGGCTGCTTCTCAAGTGCACTTAGCAATATTTTTGCACAGTTTTAAGTGTAGCATGAATGTATTTCAGCGGTTTTCGAATGTAAATGTGTCGAGTGTAGATTAATTGCGCACTCATGTTTCAAATATTTCGTTAATGAGGGACTGCGATATGAATATCTTTCATAGTCGCGAGTTACGCATCGACTCCTATGGGCGTTCGCTGATGCTCCGAAAATATTTCATTGCGGTGAGAATTTTGTTTGCTCGGGATTTCGTTATCGCCGGTTTTGACTGTACGTCTGTAAACACACCTATGTGCGTCTGTGTTCCTGGTTATTTCTTGTCTTCTTTGGGCAGTTAAACAATATCTTGCTGGTTTTGTTGCCTGCCAAGGGTTTATAGCTGCAATAACTCATTTTGAACATGGAATTGAGCCTCAAATATTGTTTAAAATATGATTCGACAGAGGTGGTCGCTAGATGGAGTGTCTACTGCTGTTTACGTAGTGAGAAGGGCTTGACATAATTTTTAATAGTTCGAATAGTTTGTATCACACAAATAAAAATCAGCATTTTCTGTCATGACCCAACTAACTTGCACAATATATTTACGAATTGGAACTAAGCCTGTGCGAGTGTAATGTTTTTAGTTTGAAGTGAAGTGGCAACAAATTAAAATAGGGACAATATATATTTATTTTATTTAGCATTACTGCCGATCCCGCAAGGAGGCCATTGCAGGGAGAGCATACATGATACAAGTGCATACACAATACAAGGGTACACATAATACAGAAAGACAGGAAATAACAAACAATAATTATGTTCACAGAAACTGCACAGCATGTACATTCGCTTCTATCATCTATTAGAACACAAGTAAAAATGAGGCGTTAGTAGCAGTAGCACTCAATCGGCCCCACTCTCTTATGGTTTGTGAGAAATATGAATATTTAAAGCAATTAGAGTTAGTGTATTCATTAAGTGTTTGCGAGTGCCTGTAACATGTCAGTCTTGAACTACTGAAAGAGATTATTAGTTTTGACCTGTTGATGTTCATGTCTCCATGAATTCATTGAAAGAAAAATTTGAATCTTGCTATTTTTGCCCGACGTTGTAATGTTAGTAGACCAGCTTTATTTAGTAACTCCGTAGCGGAATCCGTTAAATCGTATTTATTATTAGTAGCATTAGGACCCAAGTTATAAGCTGTAAAATGTCAAGCTTTAAAATTTGTTATGGTTAGCACGTATAAGCCCTCTTAACATGCTTGCAAACTTTGAATAATCAATGTACAGGTAATATGTACACTTCAACCTTGACGTATAGCTTCACTGCAATGTCAACATTTTTTTTTTTTGAAAGGTGGTTTCACGGCATAACAGCTTCCTGCTGCAGTGAAACCATTTTTTTTTTTTTGGGGTGTTACGTGTGGTCCAATATACAGTAAAACCTCGTTAATTTAAACTCGGTCATTTCGAAATTCCGCTTAATTCGAGGGATTTCCGTGGTCTCGTATTTTGCAAGGGATAATTTGAAGCAGCGGCCGGCACCAGCCCAGTTAATTTGAAAACTTTGGGTGTCATGTAACGGTTCCAGATCCCGATTTCGCCGCAAATCCGTGGAAACGATGGCCCTTAATAGCCACAAGGCAATGTAACATATCGATACTAATAAGTGGCAGCTGAAGCATCTCAGCCTCGCTACTTTTAGCGCAAAAAAAAGAAAAAAAAGAGAAACGGCCGCTTTGTCAATCATAACATGCGCTTGCGGAAAACGAGACGTGCTTCACTGCAATACAGCGATGACACGTAGGCAGTTTGTTGCATGTTTCTCGCAACGTAAGCGGGTCATGGTTTACCTATTCTTTCTGGTGGTGTAAAAAAATTAATAAGGGACAGTTTTGCGGAAACCGCGATGTATACGAACCTCCGATTGCCGGTTGCTTTAGCAAATCGCATCTCGGCATTGCTGGCAAAGTTCTTGCCAGCAACATTCAAAAGTTTCAAATATTTTTTCCAGCCAAAACACATCACGAGCTTCGTCATACTGACCATTATTAAATTCCTAGGTAGAACACTAATAATGTGCGAAAAGTCGCATCATGACGTGCTGATGCAGCGAAGAGCAAGCGACATGCTGCCCGCGTGTCACTACTGTGTTTCAGTGAAGATGTATTCTTTTCTGCAGGCGCATGTTTCAGGCGATCACGACAGCGTTTTTTTTTTTTTTCCTGGTGGCCGTAGCGGAGCCCACTGTTCCTCTATGTTCGCGGTAAAATTGAGAACAGGTATTGCTGGAAAACATAGCCCTTGAAGTCGCAAGCTAGCTGGCACAGCAAACGACGAGCACTAGTTACTTTGAATAGTTCCAAGTTCCTTGCATTCCACTTTTTGTACGTTCTGTTAATTCGAAAACCTGCTTAATTTGAAAATTTCTTGTGGCCCCAGTGACTTTGAAATAATGAGGTTTCACTGTATGTCTATTTGTTTATTTATAATTAATTAAACTAGTGTCGATGTGCACCAAAATACTCTGATATTCATTTGAATACTAGAAATGCGCAAATATTTTTTCATTAGCAGCTAAGTAGATACTGTAATATTAACTGCATATAAAAAAATTAATATGCAGTGCTTATACATACTAGTATATATACTCTATTGTAAAGTGAGCATGACTGTAATGCGAGAAGTGACTTCCAGGAAGGAAGAAATGAAACTAAAATGAAGGAAATATGTGCATTATTGCACTCTTTTAGACGACTCGAATTTAGGTATTTGATTGTAATGAGAGGGTTGAAATCAGGTAGCAAAACTCTAGATAAAAATGCGCGTTGCATTCGAGTAAATGCGGTGTTCCCTCTTGCTCTGTTTCAGAATGTCACCACTGTGGCATTGGCCAAATCCGGCGGAATTCTGGTCAGCACCGCTGTCACAGCCACGACGGCTGCCTCAGGAGGTGTCGTCAGTGCTGCGCCAACGTTTGCGCTCACCAAGGTTCCAGTAAGTTGACTTTCCTGAAATAGTGGGGGCGGGGGAATGGGTAGTCACCTTGTGAGGCTCATGCAAGGTCACAACTGGCCAGAGTACCATGGCCTTGTCAGAATCGGAGGCACATTCTGTCCAGTTGCAACGATTGAAATACCAGTGGAAGGAGCTGATCTCAATTAAAGGGACACTAAAGGCATATCAAGTCGAACTTGCTTGGTGAAATAGCTGTCCACAAACCTCATAGCGTTGCTTTTGTGCCAAGGAAAGGCTAATTTTGAAATTAAATCTTGTTTCAGTGGCCTGCATCTCATTAGCGCACTTCAAATTATCCGCCTCAAATTGGACACTTTCACAACAATGAAGTGCATAGCGTTGCCCGGCTTTATTGCGTGGCTGTCTACACTAGTAGCAGTAAAGCGAAAGTAGCGAGAGCCACAGCAGCAACAACGGCCATTGAACAATTTTCTGCCATGGCCTCCGAGATCACAGGCTTGCTTGGTTTTGAACTGGGCCTCGCTGATAGCACGACCTGTCCAGTTTAACCAGGCAAGAATTCGTGACCACCCAACCAGGCCACCCGTTCGGGAGAAATTTTACTAATTTGACAAATTGCACATGGGCATGGCAAGCTGGAAGGTGCTGTGACAATGCTCTTTTTTCAAAACCAGGTCACGGCAGTGGCCACTCTGAGTACAGCCGCTCTACGACCGCAGCGACCGCAGCCACCAGTCGTCACAGCCACCACCACCATGACGGTGCAGGAAATGGTGGCCGTGGCTACGGGCCAAGTTCGTGGGCTGCCGGTGAGCAGTGCCATCACAACTGCGGGTGGCAGCACTCCCGCCGTGGTCTCAGTCACCAACCTCGGCTCTGCCCAGTTGCAGCCCGTTCCGCAGAGGATCTCCACTGTAACGGCCGGTAAACAACTGTTCTAGCTCATGTTCTGCATGTCCGACTTTATCATAGGGCTATTTTTTACTGTTGCCGACAAATAATTCGAACGCTAATAATTGAAACGTGCAAAATTGTTAAGACAGTTCTGCAGGACTGTCTCGCAACTCTCGGGCAAGATGTGCAGTGAAACCTCGTTAATTCGAACTCGGTCATTTTGAAATCCCACTTAATTCGAAGTATTTTCGCAGTCCTGTATCTTGCAATGTACTTTTGAGTGGATAACTTGAAGCGTCGGTCAGCACAAGTTCGGTTAATTCAAAAACTTTGGGTTGGGTGTAGTGTGCTAATTCCCAATACCGATTTCGCCGCAGATACGCGGAAATGACGGCTTTTAAGAGCCACTAGGCAATGTTTTTTAGCAATACCTATGAGTGGTAAGGTGAAGCACCCCTGCCTCGCTATTTCCGGCACGAAAAATAAAATTTTATGCAAAAAAAAAAAATGGTCTCGGGATCAACTAAAATGTGCGCCTGTGGAAGACAAGTTGTGCTTCACTGCAATACAGCAGTGACGTGCGGGCAGCATGTTTATGCTTCTCGCGACGTCAGCGTGTCACGATTTATCCATTCTTTCGGGGAATTTAAAGAAATAATGAAGGACAGTCTGGTTGAATTCCCGATGTGTGTGAACCTGCGAGTGCCGATTGCTCTAGCGATTCGCGAACTTGCACGGCTGGCACAGTTCTTGCCTGAAACGCCTACTTCGAAAACTTGGGTCGAAAGCTTCAATGGTGATGCTTTCCAAGCAAAACACATGAAGAATTTCGTCACACTGTCTATTATTAAATTCTGTGTTTTACGAAAAAGAATAGGTGGTGAATGGTCGCATCATGACATGTTGACCAAAACGACGACACAGAGACAAGAAGGAGACGAAGGACACGAGTGATAACTTTTAACCGAGTTTATTGCGCAGAGTGCAAAAAGGTATTGGGAAGACAGTAACCATGTGACAAAAACCATATGGCACAAAGAGCAAAGCACGAGTAAGAGGGGAAAAAAACAAAACAAAAGAACAGAAAAAGGCAAAGAAAAGTCTATAAGGAAATAAAACAGAAAAGTAAAAGTAATATAACCACTAGCGTGCACCAAAACCTTCGAGGAACCTTAGTTCCTTCTGGGACAAAGACACGGAGGGCTTGCTAATGCATGACACCTGTGCGTGCCATCTGCGCGGCCTCGACGATGACTCGGGTGCGCTCATCCTTGTGCTTGTACAGCGTCGCTGTGTCCTTGGAAAAAAACACACAGCTGCACTCAGTGCAGTGCTGAGCAAGAAAACCATCTTTCCCGTTTCTAACATTGTTAGCGTGTTCTCTCAGTCGATCGTTCAGACACCTTCCGGTCGTTCCGACATAACAAGCACCGCATGAAAGGCGGGTCTTATAGAAAACTTCCCGGGGGCATGCCGCATACCTGTTTCTATGCTGAACTCTGCATTCCATTGATGACTGCGTTTTCAGGGGGTTTGTAGATTTGGTGAGGCTGATTAATTTGAACGGTGCAGAGAACAGGACACGAACTCTAACACGTTTTCCGATTTTCTTGAGCCTGTGTGCGATCTGGTGTTTGTATGGAATCATGGCTATCCTTTCATGCTCTGTATCCGTGTTGCTCGGATACTGTCGCTGCCTCTGCTCTGCCTTATTAACCCGCAGAAGAGTCTCAGCAGCGGAAAGGATAAACGCCTCCGAGAAACCCAAAGCCTTAAGCCGGGAAACTTGAGCTTTGAAGCTCGGAGAGATGTTGTGGACGCACGACATATTTAAGGCATTCTCAAGAGAGGTTCGTGCTATGCCTCGCTTAACTGTCTTAAACGAACCTGTGCACGAACCTGTCTTGAGAATGCCTTAAATAGGTCGTGCGTCTACAATAAAGGCCATGATAGCGTGGTAGTAGCTTCTCTGATAAGCCGACTTGGCGGTTTGGTGTCGAGAGAAGTGGCAGAGACCCCGGCGAGAAGTGCATGCTTTGGTGGCAACTGTCGTAATGGTCTTTTTGGTGCTCTTGCGACAAGTGCAGCCGATCATGAGCAAGCTGACGGGCTGCATGGGCTCGAGAAATGACATCGCTGGCGTACTCAGTAGACAAGGGGGCAGCCGAAGGAAGGAGCGTGTCAATAGGTAACGCTGGGTGTCGGCCAAATAGCAAATAAAACGGAGAATAACTAGCTGTGTCGTGCCGTGAAGAGTTGTACGCAAAGGTGACAAAGGGGAGTGTCTTGTCCCTGTCACGGTGATCTGGTGAAACATACATAGACAGCATCTGCGTCAGTGTTCGGTTCAGAGGCTCAGTCAATCCATTTGTCTGTGGATGATAAGCGGTGGTAAGCTTGTGCTCAGTTACCTTTTACTGTTGATGACCTGTCAGCAAGAACTATATCATTGCTAATATTTGTTGCTGCTAGCGTTTCTCTTGACACCACTAGTACACGTGTTGTCGTGTGTTAGGTTCGTCACATAGCAAGGCGTGTGACGCGAGGAAGATGGAGGCAGTGAGGAAAACAAACGGGAGTTATATTGGATGAACAAAAAAAAAAACTATTGCGCGTACAGTACTGTAAGTCGTACACGCGCGTGGTTCACACACAAAAGAAAAGAGTAACCAGTCTCACAGTCTGTGCCGTAGCCCGATGCCTTGAAGTGGGACCCGTTGCGTGCTCGGATGCAGTCGTCGCTTGGGTGCCAGGTCAGCATACCACTGTCTATATCACCAGGTCTAGGCGTAGCCACACACTGCCAGCGACGTCGGCTCGGTAGACGTGGTCAGCAGCTCCGGTCTTTCGAGGGCGCTCGCCGTACCGGAGATGTCCACAGGACCACTCACCGAGAACTCGTACTGGCCACGCCGCCACGCCGTGCCCCGAGGACGTCAATGGCTCGAGGACAGAAACCCGGCCTTTCGAACCTCGCGCGTAGTTGCGGGTTCGCCCTAGGCTCCCTTGCGTCGTCTTGCCGGCGTCCGAACGGCTTCGTTCTCCGCGAGCGTCTCCTCTTCTTTTTTTTAATGGGCGCGCTGCAATGCCCCTTCATTCTTCTCATCTTCTAAATGATGTGGTGCTGTCGTCTGCTAGGCCCGAATTTTTAAGGTACTACATCACATCACCCCCCACTTAAAAAAGTTACTACATCACACGTGTGTTTCCCTTCCTAATTTTTGCCAGTGTTGTGCTCGGGCAGTTACAGCCAGGTGTGCATTATTTGTTTAGACACTATGATGGTTGCAAGGTCTTGGTCATTGCTTTTCTTGTTCTGTGCAGTGAGCCAGGTGGCGGCAGCTCAAGGGGTGACCAGCGTTCAACCGGCCCGCAGTCTCACTGCCTCTCAGCTGCAGGCCATGCGCCAAGGCAATTTCCTGCGCCAACAACAGCAGCAGCAGCAGAGGATGCAGGTAATCCTTTGTGCTGCCCCGTCTGGATCAAGTCTGTTTTATGTGCCTGCTTGCTTTTCACTGGCCCTGGTCTTTATTTATTTATTTTCTTTTGTCTAACTCGTCAAAAAAATGTAAAACTGCTGTTCGAATGACACAGTTGTTAGGGAATTTAAAAACAAGCTTATCTTCAGTGCATTGAACTGTAGCTGAAAGTATTTCTCAATTCTGTAAGATGTTGGGTTGACTTCTAGGTGTGTGTCAAGCACTTGCCTACCAGCTACTGTGAATGCCACGTTTCCTGCCTTTGACTGGATAGCTCAAGAAACTGAAGTGACGAAAATTAATTTGTAATTATACACTATAGTGTGCCTCGTAATCACATATTGGTATTGATGGGCAAAACTTGAGGGAAGAGGTCGGGACCAGAAGTGAAATTTCTAGATTTCTGTAGTAGAGCAATGAAATTTGGCATGCTTGTTGGGAAGTGCACAGAATGACTGTTTACTGAGTATTATTAAAGGGTTAATGAATGCAAAAGATTAAAGAGTTAATGAAAGCAAAAGATTAGTGAAAAATTTTTAAACTTGTGTGCCAGTGAGGCAAGTGTAAAGTTGGATGGACCGAGCAGACAGAAATGTTTTTGCTGGCGTGGGACCTCCTGCGATGCGTGCGTACTGCATGGGTGTCGCCACGTGCGTCACAGGAGCAGCAGCTCAAGCAACAGCAGCTGAAGCGCCTCCAACAGCAGCAGCAGCAGCTGGCCGCGGCCGGGGGCACCGCTCAGGCCACTGTAGCAGTGCCCGTCAGCCTCGCAGCGGGTGCGGCTAAAGTCGCGGTTCAGCAGGCGCGCCCCCTGTCACAGCAACAGCAGCAGCAGCAGCAGCAACAGGCCACTACAGCACAACAACAGCAAGCTCAACAACAACAACAGGCGGTGGTGGCAGCTGTGGCAGCCGTAAAGGCGGCCACGCCTCTGGGCACCACGAAGCAGCAGACGGCCATAACGCGCAACCTCACGGAGGCTGAGATGGCTCAGCTGCTCAAGCGTCGGGAGCTCCAGCAGAAGCAGGTGCGTGCACAACGGGTGAGCTGCAGTGCAAGGGGCAGGGTCAACGGTAGAGGGCTTGCGTATTTCTATCTACGTATTCAAATAACCAAAAGACTCGCTAGGGCCATTACGCAGGTGTTAGAACATACAACAGGACATGGCTTTCATGGATGAAGAAACATTGCTGGTGGTAATACTGCAGCAATATTGTACGAGTTGTGAAGCTTCATAACAAAGTGAATATTATTACAAGAGGGCTCAGTCAATAAAGAAACTGCCTGGAAAGGCAGTGGCATTGCAGTTTGGAGCCATTCCGCTGTAATATTGTCTAATCTAGGGAAATTCATACTGCCATGAAGCCACATTTCATGGCTAAGTTTTGTTATATTACCAGTACCTCAATTCTTTTCCTAGATGCATCTTACTTTTATAATAATCCTGCTGCTGTTTATTGTGACAACGTTGTCTTGGCTTCCTGAACATGCATTGTGAAGTACAATTTCATTGTTGTTCACCTTGTGTGACTGTAAGAACTCGTGGCTTCTCCAGAGTTGTTTCATTTTCTTTTTAAATTTTTTGTCGGCCTTTTTGTTCTGTAGCAGATGGCAGCGGCCCACCTCCTGGCACAGGCGCAGCTTCAACAGCAGCAAGCGCAGCAACAGCAGCAGGCAGGCCAACAGACACAGCAGGTGGTGGCAGTCTCCCAACAACAGCAGCAGTCCTTGGCCGGTGCGGTGCAGACGCCCGTTGCCACACTGGTCAAAACGGTTTCGGCACCATCGGCGCTCGGGCCCAGCCAGACTGCCGTCACGATCCCCGTCTCAGCAGTCACCATGGCGGGCGTCAACATCAACGTTAGCCTTGCACAGGTGGGTGACCAGGTTCACTGCCCCAAGGGCTGTTAGCCAGAATTCCTGCGGCAAATAGGGCAGTATGAACAAAAATGAACAAGTGAAAGCAAGATCGACATGACCAAGTTAGGTGTGAAGACATAGCATACCGGGTTTACTAGTGTAGTGAACCTACGTTTTTTTGAGAAAAGTTGACGTAAATTACAATAGATTCTCAGTTAACGGAAATCTGTTATTCGAAACTATTGCCTCTGCAATGCTTGGTTTCGGGCTTCTATTCTGCACCCATGTTCATCTCTCAGTAAACGGAACTCCTGTTAAATGGAACATATTTTCCTCGTCCCTCCAGGTTCCATTTACTGAGAGTCTACTGTAGGTTTAAAACCAGCCATCTTGCTAACGTAGCGGTCGATCGTTAACCAAAACGTAGCGTCGGATGGTGGTGCAGTTGCGGTCTGTCTTTTTTTTTTCTTTGTTTGTTACGCTGGAAAAAAAAAAGTCAAGGAAATTAACAACGAAAATTTCGCACGATGGCATTACAAAACTTGCTCTCGAACTGCTGCTGGCCTTCAATTCAGTAGCGAGACTACGGAGCCTTTATCCAAGAACTTCGCTCTTCACAAAGGGAAACTGTCCTTGTTTTGGCTCGCCAAATGTGTGATGTACCTTTTTTATCACTCAAAGCTGTAAATGCGCTATCCGCACAGTTGTGCTGCACGTGCAGGGACATACGCTGCCGAGACTCCTGCAGCACGAAAGCGTAGCGCGATAGAGCGTCGCCGATACGCTCTTTCCTCTTCCACTTGCGTGCAGCAGGTGTCATAACTTGTGCAGCGAGGCTGTGCGGATAGCGCGTATACAGTGAACTCCCGTTAAGACGAAATCGTTTAAGACGAATTTTCGCTTATGCCGAACAACGTCGGAACGTTTGTTTGGTTTTCCATAGACGCAATGAAAAAAAAATCCGCTTAAGGCTAACAGCCTTGCACCTGCTCTTCTGTTAAAACGAACACTTTCGCGGAGACCGGGAGACCGAGGCGATTCTACAGAGGAATTATGGCAATCTTGGGGGGGGCATTCCCGCGGCCAGAGGGAAAGAAAATACAAAAGCAGCAATGGCGCAAAACGAATTCGCGCCACGGCGGAGAGAGGGAGGCAGCGACAAAAGAATGGCCTGCGGCATCACACGCACTTCGACCCGCAGAGCGAGCGGCAAAGCAAACAAGAAGAAAATGAGAGAGCGAGAGAGTTTTGAGATCGGCTATCGGCCGCGAAGAAGCAAGCAGGGGAAAAAGTAAAAAAACAAAAGGACGACCGAGACTCCCTATTCGCAAAGAGAGCAGCTCTCATGACCAATGCCATTTCTCAGCGGGAACATGTGAGCTCGCGTCGTACAGCCGCAGCTCTCTCTCCACGTGGATGTTCTCCCTCTCCGACCTCGCCGTCGCTGCCGCCGCCATTGCCGAGGAAACGAGTTCTTTCTCTGCGCCGAGCCTGCGATCGCACGTTTTCTATTCCATGCGCATTGTTTGCTTCGCTTGCCTCGTTGAAAATGGCCAGCAAGCCAGCTGTGCAACGAAAGCCAATCGAGCTTTCAAGGAAAGCAGAAATTTTGTCCGAAGTGAGAGCTGGCAAGCTCACGAATACCGAGATTGCACGCAAGTTCGGGATTGCGAAGAGCACGCTAACGGGCCTCGTGAAGGATAGTGCGCGGGTAACCGCTGCGTTGAGCGATGGAGACTTCGCGCCGAAGCGAAAGAAGATGCGGATGGCTGCGCACAAGGGCTTAGAGGATGTTCTGCTCGCATGGATTCAACGTGCTCGTAGCATGAATCTGCCTGTGAACGGTGTAGTTCTGAAGGCAAAAGCGGAGGAAATTGCCCTACGAATGAACGTGGAGTTTGCCTGCAGCGACGGATGGCTCGATCGCTTCAGAAAAAGACACGGACTTGTGTTCCAATCTATTGCCGGTGAGGCCGCCACCGTTGACGAAGTGACCTGCAACGATTGGACCTGCAACAGACGTCCATTATGGACTGGATCAAGCCGAGCCAGAGCACTTGAACGCAGTTGCCTATCAGGTTACTCCCTCAAATAAATTATTTTTGTGTCTTTTTCCTTCACTGTAAGTGTACTTGATACTTTCTTTTGAACTAAGATATTTGCATGCACCTAGGTATGTAGCCAATTCTTTTTTTGAGGGTGCTTCTGATAAGACGAACATCTGATAAGACGAACAATTCTTCATGGTCCCTTCGAGTTCGTCTTAAAGGGAGTTCACTGTACAGGCCAACGCACACAGATCGACTCTAAAAGTGTCATCCAACGGCTCGGTTCTCATGCTGCAGCGCATGCTCGACGAAATTTAAAGGGCCACTCACCAGGTTTGATAATTTTGAGGTAACAAGTGAAATGCGTAGATGAGGCATTCACGATCACGTCTGCCAAAATTCGCAACTCTACGCGCCGCGGAAATGGGTCAAATTTCAAGATAAATGCTGCTCCCCCTTCCTTGTGCGGGCGCACTCCCAGAGAATGAGGGCATGATGTGCGCGTATGAATGGCTCTACGTACACGGCAAAGCAGTGATGTTGGTCCTTTACATAGACGACTCTGCCCTGATGTTGCCAACAGTGGCACGTGACATGGCGAAAATTATTTAACACGACATGCGTAATTTATGTATTTGTTGCTTGAAGAAATTAATAAATCTTTAAATAAATAATGAGGCACAATAAGGGAATGTGAGCATTTAAAAAAAAACTTTTTTCCCCGTGAATTGCAACGAGATGCGGGGCTAATGTGCTGGCGTTTCGCATGCGTTCGTGTCCCCGCGGTCAGCGAATTGAGCAGACGACAGCCGTGGAACGCTCTTGCGCGTTCGCGCACTCATTCTGCTCATCTACCGTGTCTAAGCCAGCGTTTCCAAACCATCCCGCAGAAACAGGCAGTAGACCTCAAAACAACCCTGTTAAAAGAAAAGCACCGCTCGCTGCATGGGGTTATAGTTATAGTGCAAGAACAGAATGACGACAAAGGGACACTCTTCTTGTCATACCAACTAGCCCAAACTGCCACACGCTGCACGGGGGTTGGGCTTGTTTGGGCACGTCACGCGCACACGACCTCTTGGTCTGATGCAGGAGAGGGTTGGGAAGAGATTTGGCTTGCATGGAGGAGCGGCAAGGATATCAAGCTCGTCTCTTCTTTTCCTCGTTCTGCGCCGTTTCAAAAAAAAAGAAGAAAAAAACACTTTTCTCAGCTTATAATGGACCGATTAGTAAAAAATTTGTGGCAAAATGTTTCTCATCGGACACCCAACAACTTCCATGGTCTAACTAAAATTTTGTATGGGGCCTGGTGAGTGGCCCTCTAAGCTTGAAACCGGCCGTCTTTCTAACGTACCGACCGATCGACAACAAAAACGCAGTGTTGGATGGCGGTGCAGTAGCCGCAGTTGCGGTTTGTCTTATTTTTTCCTTTGTTTTCGTGCTGCTGTGCTTGCGTGGTGCTGAAAGCTCAAGGTTTCTTTGGCGTTCAACAGATGGGGCTCTGCTGCAAAAGGCGGGACTTTTAAATTTTTATTGAAGTCACTCGCACTGCTTGTAACTGGTTTGCATGGTTAATTAAACCATGTTTTGACTTTAATTGTATCATTATTTTGTGACATAAAGGCAAGATTTAATGTTGTTTCGATTATCAATTGCACTTACTATCTCACCGAAATAAAATGCGCAGTTACGTAAAAAAACGCTTTTTTTTTTTTTCAAAGACCAAGGTGGGGGAATTCGTTACGTGAGTAGATACAGTACTTAATTTTCCAAGATATTCATGCCATACCTTTTATACACAAAGATTGCGGCTTTTTATATGTGAGAGCATATCTTACTTGCTTCAGCAGCATTTTACTTGGCATGATTTTCGCCATATTCGTGCATCTTCGTTTTGTCGTGTTGGCGTAAATGTTGGTCGCTTCCCTGCCTTGCAGCAGGGTAAAGTGAATGCCTCAAAGCCGACCACCACGGCCTCTGTGACGCCGCAGCAGATGCAGATGCGGCAGTTGCAGATTCAGCAGCAGCTGCTGCAACAACAGCAGCAACAGCGGAAGGTTACACTCCAAACACAGCAGAAGGTGGCTAGTCTCTCCCAGGTATGCTGCTGCGCTGTCTCCTCTCTTTCACGCTTGACCCGCAGGGCGCGGGTTCGAATCCCGGCTGCGGCGGCTGCATTTCCGATGGAGGCGGAAATGTTGTAGGCCCGTGTGCTCAGATTTGGGTGCACGTTAAAGAACCTCAGGTGGTCTAAATTTCCGAAGCCCTCCACTACGGCGTCTCTCATAATCATATAGTGGTTTTGGGACGTTAAACCCCACACATCAATCAATCAATCTCTTTCACGCTTTTGATTTTCACCTCGTGCGTTCCATTGTTCTTAGGCATTTGAAAAAATTTTGTTTGTTTCTTGATTTATTTTGATGAAACTTACTGGGAGTTCGTGTATACTTCATGCTAATTTCAAATGCGCACTCATTTTTCTAGTGTAATGTGTGGTTTTTAATATATGCAATTTTTCATGTGCCTTTGGAAAGCAACTATTTTTCTATATACTGAAAAAGTTACAGAGTAAATTATCATTTCACGACATTCTGGAATCGAAACTGTGTGCAGTGCAACAAGAAATGGATGTTCTAAATTCATTTGAACAATGTTTATGCTATGTTGGACATTTTTGACTGAGTCAATTTCAAGGTGGGATTTCACTCATGTTCAACATACCATAACTTTTCATATAATTCGTTTTATAACATCTATTTCTTGTTTTTCTGCACACAGTTCTGATTCCATAATACAGTCGCCGACCGATTTTTCGGACCTGGCGGGGACCGAAAAAAAGTACGAAAAATCGAACAGTCCGAAAAATTCGTTTTCGCCAAAAATCTGAAGTTTATTGCATCAGGCAGGTTTTAAAAAGTCCTTGATGCTGCCTTGCCTCAAACTACGCTTGGAGGCAATTTGGTTTGCCCGTATTTGCGCCAAGGTGACATCGTCGCCGTAAACGCTCGACAAAATTGTCACCGCGTTGGCGATCTCCGCCGCCGACGGCTGCGGGCGGTCGTCGTTGTCATCCGAGCCGCTCTCCGGCTCCGGGACAACCTGGCGAAGAATTTCGTCGTCAGTGGCCTCCGCGCACGCTTCTTCACACCACCTGGCTCCCGCGATGGCACAGATGGCGGAGCCATGGCACCGAGAACACAAAATTCGATGCCGCAGATAGCCGCTGCGAAGCACACAACGTCTCGACGCTACGCGACACAACACGTGCAGAATGGCGACTGAAAAAAGCTGCAACGACAATAAAAGAATCCTTCTTTCGCCTCCTCCCCGTGCGATGTGATGACGATAGTGCTGACCGAAGACGAAAAAACGGCATCCATCACCGCGTCTTTTAAAAAGCAAACACGGCCTCCGAAACTTAAAATATGACGTGCGCAGTCCAATCTCGGAGGCAGGAAAGGCATCTAAAGACCAAGCTTAGTCAAGCCGATGGAAAATCCAACATGGCGGCGTTCACGATGGCTTGGAACGTGGCACAAAACGAAAGATTTAGTCCGAAAAATCGAACTTTCAGGGGCAAATTCGCCCGAAAAATCGGTCGAAACAATGCATTAGCTCTATGGGATCCCTGACGGTGCATTTATGAAGTCCGGAATATCCAACAAGTCCGAATTTTTGGAGTCCGGAAAATCGGTCGGCGACTGTATTGTCATATGCTGATAAACTTTGTAATTCTCTCAGTTCCAAAAAATGTTGTGAGAGGCACTTGATATTTCATGTATTCTACACATTCTACTAGACAAACAATTGCATATATGAAATCCACGTGTAAATATTCATAAATTCACTAAGCTTCATGAAAATCAATTGAGGAATAAAAATTTTTCAAGTGCCATGTCCCCAACATGTTTTGAAGTGCCGTGTCCACTTCGTGATCAGAGTGTATATCAACAAAAAGCCAGGCTTGATGCCTTAATTAAGTTGCGTGCAAGAGTTTATCAGTCGGCTGCCACCTCATGTGAAGATCACCTGCCATGGGGTGACTTCTGGCAAAAAAGAGTGTTCCACAATTGTCTCATAAGCTAAGAGTGTTGCAGGCTTAGCCCTCCCAAGCTCACATAAATGCCCGGAAAAAGGAAAGTATGAGAGATTACTCTCTGTCAAGCTTATGATAGAGCACTGGATGCGTAGATTAAATGTTGCGGCTTCAGATCCCACTGATGGGAAGGGTGATTTTTCATGTGCTTTAATACCTTTCAGTCTAAATGAGAATCATAGCATTGCATATAAGAAGCCACAAATAATGTCTCATTGGCTTAATTTCATTATTTGTATATAATAATGTTAGAGTTGCACAAGCTAAGTGTGGAATGTCACGTGTTGCCCCGGCTTGTCTGCTCCGGCTTGTCTGCCCAGGCTCAGATGCCGGCAGGCAAAGCTCCAACTGTGGCCACTCAGTTGGGCACAGTGCAGATAGTCCAGCAGGGTTCGGCACAAGGGGCCAAAACCACAACCCTGCCATCAGCCACAGCCATTACCGTACAGCAGATCATCAAGCAGGTGCTGCCTGTAAACCAAAACTTTCTGGTGAGCGTTTCATTTTTATTCTCTCTCTAACTGCTTGACTGAACGTCATTTTAACAGTGCGCTTTGTGTCACTACCAACTTCAAAGCTTTTGTCAAATGTTGCAGTCAACCAGTGGTGCACACTGAAACCTCATTATAACAAAGTTGCGTCTTACATGAAAGTAAGTTCAGTATATCCGAAAATTTGTTTCAAAGGTATACAGTCGACTGTCAATAATTCGAACTCGGAAGGGACCTGTATTATCAAAAAATTTCGAATTATCAGAAGTTCTCAGATAGATGACTCTGGGTGAAGTGACACCTCACATTGTGATTAGGCATTGATTTTATCATGTTTAAAAATTTTTTAAGTGTTTTTAAACCTGAACTGCACACAATGAAGAAAAAGCAGAGGTGTAAGGTCTGCAAGTTCAGTAGCCATTTACTGCTGATCAGACCTTTTAAAGAAATCGTTAATTGCCAACTGCTTCCATGCTATAGGTATGTGCCTTTGGCACATAGCTCTATATACCAGTTGAGAAGCATCACGGTTTACCATGCATGTGCTTTGTTTCAAACATTTGTTTACTAGCAAAGCCTTTTTCCTTGAAGGCCCCAGGTGCTTATTTTTTATTTTTCGACTGTTAGGATTATATAAGCTTGCAAATTTTTAACAGTAGTGGGAAATTAGCATGTATTTTCTGATAAGGAACTGCAAAAGGTATGAATTAGCCAAATTATGTAGTTTGAATTAAGAGGCTTTTAATTACACTGAAAGAATAGAGAGCCAACAAAAAAATTGAATTTTGTTTGAATTAACTGAAAGTTTGAATTATTGAGAGTCTACTGTATTCGTAACACTATATCTAGTGCAAGACTATTTTTCATTTGCTTCATTATAACCGCTATTTTATTACATCTGCGTTTGTCATATCGAAGTGTGAGTGTAGTATACACCGATCGGGTCATTTCAGGCTACGTGGAAGTTGAGGGGAAGATAAAAAGTTTGAAGTGTTAAATTATTGAATGATGACCGCCAACGAGTGCCTACTTCAAAAGGCAACCAGAACACTTTAAAAAATTCTCGTGCATACGGTCTTTTTTTTTTATGCTCAGTTATATTTCTCGAGGTGCAGTGATTATTTTTCACACACGTGTAAGCATGAGCGTGGAAATTATGAGTGTGCATTGCAGGTTTCACATGGGTCTTTTCTTGCTCACAAACTCCCCATTTATGAGTGTTGCATGCAGCGAGTTTGTTCAATCCAAAGTGCAATGAAAACTTTCTTCTGGAAATCACTAATCGTGTGTTAACGGGGGATAATACGGGATTGAGTCCCACTCATTCTGATTTCTTGCATAACACTAAAACACTTCGTGAAACACCTGGGTTTCACAAAACTTGCTTTAGAAAACCTCCAAGCTCAACTCTGTTGGTGTTTAGGGAACCTTTAGTCTCGGCTGTATTGTTGTTTGTATTTAGTGACCTTGCTGCTTCCATTCAGAAACTGCTCCATTTTCAAAGCCTGCGTACTTGCTTGCACACTATGACTGGCATAATGTGTTGTGCCAATTCCTCTGTAACTTAGTTTGAGGTTCGAGTGTCGTCTGATCCTCCGTTATTGCACCCTTCTGTCACGACAACAGATGTCAAGTGCGATGCAGGCAGCGGCAGGTAGCTCCAGCGGCGCGACCACAGTGAGTCCGGCAACTCAGGTGCAGCTGCATGCCATGCTGCACAAGCCGGCCGTGAGCACGGTAGCCCTTGCTGCACCGACGGCGGTCTCTTCGGGGGCCACTGCAGCTACCCTGGTGCCCACCCGCATCATGGCGCTGCAGCAGCCACCCGGGCAGCCCGCCACAGTGGCCCTCAAGCAGGGCCTGCAGGTTGGTACTGTATTGCAGGAAGGGGGCAGTGCCATAAATGCGATATTTAGTGGCTTACAAACACTGCTCACTACTTAAGTTGAGGATGATGCAGCAAGCAATGGAGAGGAAAATGATATGTGTAACCTTAAGGGAGAAGAAGAAAGCAGAGGGTGTCAGGGAAAAAATGGGTGTGAAGGACACCATAGTCGAAATGAAGAAGAAATGGTCATTGCTAGGGCACATAGCGCGAAGGCAGGATAACCGCTGGTCATTAAGGATCACAGACTGGATTCCAAGTGAAGGCAAGCGGGTGAGGGGAAGACAGAAAGTTAGGCGGGCAAACGAGATCAGAAAGTTTGCGGGTGTAAAATGGCAGCAGAAAGCATAGGATCGAGTTGACTGGGGGAAAATGGGAGAGGCCTTGGTCCAGCAGTGGTAGTAGTCAGGCAGGTGATGATGTACGAACACTGCTGGCCTACATGTGCGATATAAAGATGTGGAACGCTTTAAAAGACAAAAGTATTTCAGCAAATTATACAGTTAAACCTGCTTATAATGAATTCCTCAATATAATGAAGTTTTTCTATTCTCCGTCATCGCTCCATATAAGCACATGTAGTATATGCGACCTCTATATAACAAAGTAACTGTGGGAGACAACCTTGATATAACGAATTTTCGGCACGAAGGATCTAGGAATCTTGCTCCGCATTTTGGCATTTCGCTACGAGCATGCATCTTTCACAGCTGCCCCGCCGCCGCGGCTCGCGTGAGGCGGGCCTGCACCCCTCGAGCAGGCATTGCGCCCGTTCTCGCCGCCGCGGTCGCATGCGCGGGTAAGCCCCCTCCCACCCCTATTAAAAGAAAAATTCCTTTTGCACGCTAGCAGTGCCACACTTTTAGTTAGCGTCACTTATGTGGGGCTGCGCTCCATATGGAGGGCGCTTTACCTAATAGTTTTCCGCGATATACGTGTCTGTCTCTGTGTCTTTCGCATTTCTAGTCTCACTGGGCGCGCATGGTGTGTCCCCCGATGACGTTCAGCTTTGCTTTTTCTTTAGTGCGATAGCAATTATGTACATGGACAGCCTCGGCTGTTTCCTTTTTTCTGCCGCCGCCGCCCTAATTTACAGTATATGTATATGTACCTATATATATGAAAACACAAGAAAAAAAAAAAAAGCCGCCCTCGTTCGGCGCCTAGCTCGTCACTATGCGCAGACGCGTGCTTATCTCCCACGCGTACTTTGCCCCGCGAATGGGGGGGGGGGGGGTGTAGATGTTTGTGCGTGCGCGCTTATCCTTCGCCTTCAGTGCGGAGAACCGCGCGCCTTCGACTTTGGCCGGAGTGATTGCGTTTGCAGGGCGCACAAAGATCACTTCGCTCTTTTTACACAGTCCCTTCGCGTTGAAACCATACTGATACTCACCGAGATAGCAAGCGCCGCAGCAATCGGGACCGTGCTTAAAATGCAAGTTCATTATTGCTACTAGAGCGATCCCCCCCCCCCCCCCCCCCACCCTGCCCGCGTTTTTTCATGCTCGTTTAAGACAGGTAGTTTACTTTCTGTTTGAGAATTCGATGGCAGTTCTAACACGCGGAAGATGTTATGCACTTTCCAGTCGATAGGGACGGGCCAACTCATTTGGTCTCTAATTCAGCAGCGCTCGTGCGCTTTTACTCACTCGTGAAAGTTACGATACGCGGAGGTGTGTTATCAATTTGGACTTGTTACGGAACATGGCGGCGACAGCAAAAACCCGCCGAGGGTGCCCATATAATCGCTATTGCAATAATAGCGCAGTTTTTTACTCTAAAATAAGTGTTTTCGGTTAGCTCTGCCTTCAGTCCCCCGTTTGTTTAATTTGCACGTTTATTTTCTGAATTTTCGTACCGAACCAGCATATAACGAAATTCTCTTTATAACAAATTTTTCCGAGAATTTATCAATTTCGTTATATCCAGGTTTAACTGTACAAATATCACATACTTTGGATTCAAGTTTAATTCTAGGAGATAATCTAGTCATTCCTCCTTAGTATACTAAAAAGCCGTTGCGTGATAGACTCATGTTAAGTGCTATTGACTTATATGAGAACGGCATGCTCCGCAGTTACTGCGGTCGCTGTTGGAATTCACCACATGTGTGCGCAATTGAAATGAAAAGCCGCATGTTTGAAGGCAAAAAAAAAAAGTGTCGGTGTCATGAGGTGCACGTGACGTACTTTCTTTGCCTGTGCCATACTTCCCTGCCTAGCTTCCAGTTTTTTAGTTGGGACGAGAGAAGAGAGAAAGCATCTACAGCATGTGACAAATCTTTGTAGCTCCACGTGTACTCGACAGACTGACAATTTTTACGATGGTTGATTCGTGAGGCAATAAACTCCTTTAGTGGAGCCATTGAATGGCTACTTGAAAAGTGTTGCAGGGCCGCTTCAAAGAGTAAAGCCCAATAGTGTACTTGGGCCCGAATCACGTTGTCTTCTTATTTGTTGGAGCAGGCTTCGCTTGTGAGGCCCCCGCTGTGTTACGATTCATATTTTTGCAAATTGGGGAAGCACCGACCTTGCGTCCCTAAGGCAGTCTATGCGCCTACTCAGTTGTCTTGTGGCATATGCAGTTGTGTTGTGACATTATGCACCGTGTGTGTGGTATGTTGCGTGAACCTCAAGCAACAACAGTTGACGTGTGCACTCAAATTTTTCTGTTTTGTGTGCTGGGAAAGTAAAGTGACATCTACATAATGCTTGTACAGTGATGCTGGAATGTTTGCCTCACCTTTTGGATGAAAAACCTTGAATCTTGGTTCAAACTTTAATTTTTTATCTGTCTACTTTTGTTACGTTTGTTTATTCTCATTTTGTTTGAAAGTTATTATTGAGTGGGTTCAGTGCATGTGGCTACCACGAATCTTCCTCTCGCCAAAGTTTTGCACATCCCACATCGAATTTCTTTTCTGTTTTGTCGTAGTCTTTATGGAGAATACTCCCAGAGCTGAATGTGTGTGCCCTTGTTGTAGCTGTGCCTGCGGTTAAGTTTCTATTATTTCCCTCGTTATGATTTTTAGCATTGCTTGTTCTGCTTTCTTTTTTTCTTTTTTCCCCTTCCCTTTCCTTCTGTCTACCCTCTTCCGCATGGTTGCCTGCCGTATTCATCTCACTGAACCCGATGCATCATCAATGTGCACAGCCCTCAACATCCGACCAACAACCCGCCAAAAGAGGCGGAGCACCGTCCTCTCAGTCCGCTCCAGACTCCGGGCGCCTATGATTGTTGTCTCTTTCCTCGAGACATGTCCTCCCCTCCTACTACAAACATCCTCGTTTCCTACCCCTTGCCACCGTTCGTTGCCAGGTGATCGCAGCCTCGGCAGGCACGGCGCAAACCTCAACCTACACCGTCGAAGGCTCCGCAGCCACTCCCCTCGTCGCAAGCATCGTAGCCGATGCGGCTGCCCTCAAGCCCGTGGAAGGCGGCGCCCTGCCCAAAGCCATCGCAGTGGCCGTCACAACAGCAGCCGCAGCGGCGGACAATTCCGGGGTGCCCCCGAACGTGACGGCGCCATCTTCGTCGGAGACCATCACCCGGGCCGTCAGTGTCGACGTGAGTGCGGCCACCGTGCAGGCGGTTCAGGCAGCCATTGAGGCGGCTCGTCAACAGGGCTCACTGCCGTACACCATGCGCCTGAGGAACAACCCGCCCAAGCCCGCGTAGTGGACTCCTCTTCTTGTGCACTTCCTCGTGTAGGCGCCTGTTCCGGCCAACGTGTCCTTCTCACTCGCTCGATGTGTGTGTGTCTGTGTGCGCATGCGCTCGTCGTGATAGTGAATAAGCAGGAACAGAACCGTGTACACCACGTGTTTGTTTCAGTTGTGTGTGTGACTAGTGCTGGAAGGAGGTGAACGTTCTTTTTTTTCTGTTCTGCCGGCCAAGTCACCGTTATAAAAGAAAAAAAAGAGAAAAAAAAATGTGGACTGCTTTTTAAAATTGTTTTGTCTCTTGAAGGCGACCCTTTGCCTTAGGTGTTCGTGCATTTCTTCTGCGCTTTTTTCCTGACCCTAGTGGCTGGAGACAAATGTTTAGGATACATATTTAGGAGTTTCATTCCACTAAATGAAAATGGCGTACAGGGGACTATTTTTAACAAAGCAAAACAAATTGTAAATTCAATGAAAGTTTCGCGGTCCGGGCACATGGAGTGCAACACTGTATCGAGAGTTTTGAGCGATGAAATTCTGTGCCTTTACACTCGCATATTGTTGTTCTTTCTCTAAATTTTGTTTCTCTCTTTCTCTTTAAATTTCTTTCTCATTCTCTCTCTGTTTTGGTTGTTTTTGCAAGTGTTTGGGCACAGTCAACTCTGCATCTCCTTGTGTGCGAGGCTCTCAGGGCTGCTCGCTGTACAGCTGACACTCACCTTGTATATAAAGCCTCATTTCAAACACCCTGGTAATCGTGTACGTGTCTCACTCACAAGTGTCACCTCGTTGTACAGAGTGCACCAGTGCAGAAGAACGAGTTCACATGACACCACTTCGTCTTGCCTGATCTTTGTAATTCATGTGAGAAAAAAGAAAATGAAATAAACGCAACTGCTTTTGTTAGCTTCAGTTTTTATTTCCACAATGCCCAACGATACAGTGCCAACTTAAATTTGTGTTGTCTGCGAAAGCATTCATGTGGAGGCAAGTATCTCTGTTGACTATGTCTGCAGGGCTGCTACAAATTGTGTAGGTACTGAGGGTTTCTGAAGTGGGTGGATCTCACTGTGAGTAGGGAATTCAGACAAGTTGGAAAAAAAAAAGAAGATTGAATGTGGAAAGTAATTGATCACATTGTACGCAGAACTGGTACACAAAGGATGGTAGTACAGGCTAGAAAACGTAGGATGAGTGCAGTGTCTCTCCAACACCAACTGGCCTGATACAATTTTGTCCTGTGGTTGGCAGCAGTAAGACAAACAAAATTCTGTAGATGAAAAAAAAAAGACAATAGTAAAGGCAAGTGTTGTTTGTATGAAAACTGCTAGATTGAGAGATAAGCATCATGCCACTACCAGTGCACTAAATCAAATATTTTTCCGTAGAGAGTTATTTTGGCGAGTTAATTGCATGGTTTCAGACTATGAATCTCTCTTGTGTGGTAAAGGCTGATTCTACTGAATAAAAATTTGATATTAGAAGGCTCAGTTTTTTTTTTTTGTCATGGTGGTTGCATTTTTGGTTGAGGCATAAATGTTCAGGGTGTATTAAGATCTTATGTGCACGTCAAAGAACGCCAGGTGGTCGAAATTTCTGGAGCCCTACGCTACAGCGTCTCGGATAAGGAGGTCGTGATTTTGGGACAATAAACCCCATCAGTTTTATTATGTCCAAGTTGTCTTACTGTGATATGACTTGCAGGTTCACTGTAAGCAAAACAGCACCGTCTCTGTGCTGTTCCCTATAATTAAAAGAAAACTCCGCCACCCGCTCCTTCGGATTGCTCTGGGCACTGTCGGTCAACTGATAGGGCTAATGAGGAACTGCTCGTCTAAATTAGGGCTGAAAAGTGTGGCAGCGAGTGTTCACTGTAGTCGATTGAGATACTCCACGTCGCTAAGCCATGCCTTTGTTACTTGTTGCCGGAATAAACGTTTTTCCAAACCTCGAGCCGCTCCCTGGAGCTTCTATATGGTATAGTTCTGGTCTGGTTTGTGGTCCGTGACATGGGACCGGTTACTCTTCGAGCCGCTGCTACAATGCGTCGGCCAGCATGGCAGAAACTAGCCGTTCTGTGTACGAACGCAATCAGTGAGCGGAGTTTCTTAGAAATAGGCCGCAAACGACCATGCGCCTGATCTCGCTGCTGGCTTTCGTGAAGGTGGTAAGGTGAGGAGAGCGTCTGATCCGCTCGGTGGCGGGAACGATTGAGCGAGTTAGTGTGCGGTGCGCGTGGCGTAGTGCGAGCCATCTGCCGGGAGCGCGCACCTGTTGTTTTGCTCGGCGCTGGAAGCTTCGACGGCGACGTGCGGGCCTACATTGGCTGAGGTCCAAACTGAGTCACGAGCGAAAGGTACGGTTGGCCTCGTTCTTGTAAACGTTCTCCGCAAGTTCGATTTTCGCCTGATCACCTAGTAACTCGGCGGCGAAGTTCAGAGCGAGTGCAGGTGCGACGATTCTCCGCATTGTGTCGCGTGGTGTGACGTCATGACTGTTACACTGGGGCTCCGGCAGCTCAAGGTCATCACGATGCGGTGAATGAACTAGGGAGACTGCGTAGTAGAGTCCTGGTGGAGCTTTCGTTCTAAATGAGGAAGCGGAACTTGTCGCGTCAGCACTTGAGACCAGCCTCTTGTAGATGTTAGCCTTACCGACATGGGGACAAGACCCGTAGCCAGGGATTTTTTAGATGCGAAGCAGCTCTTTGACTAACTTGTGTAACGCTGTCCCTCCGTGCACCCACACTGCGCATGCTTGTTGCTCGTGCTGCCCAAAAATACACCCGCAAAACTGCCGATTCCCCCCCCCCCCCACTCTCCAATCGCAAGGCCCCGACGCAGGCAGCGTCTGCTAGGAAAAAAAGGGCAGTGGCTTAGCTCAGCTATGCCAGTATATACGTAGCGTTAGCAAAGGTTCAGCTGATTATTCTTAGCTGCGCCATTACGGCTGCCCAGACTACGACGTCACTCCTCTGGAAAGCGCATACCGGTGGCGGCGGCGAGTCGCGGGAGGTGCCGGCTCCGGTTCGTGACACCACAGATCGTTTGCGCATCGCATAGCAGCGCCCGCGGTGGCGCCAATATGTCTGTCAAGGCCATGACGTCACTCCTCTGGGAAGCTTTCCTGATTGTCGAGAATTAGCTTGATTACCATGCTTACAGCTGTTCCAATGACACACACACGGTATACGTATTATGTGGCACATGTATATTTATTTTGCCGGGCAACTACTTCGGGATCCGATGGGTTACGCTTCTCCGCTCTACTGCACCGTTGAGCAGCATTTGCACTCTCCTTCTCCATGGCTATACCACAGCGGCAAACGCAAGTCAGAGGCGCTATCAAGCTGCTCCAGCTCAGTGTCAGATGGCGACTGCACAGGGAAGGCGCGCGCGTCGGCGTCCATATGTCTACCAAGGCTATGACGGCACTCCTCTGGAAAGCGCACACCGGCGGCGGCGAGTCGCGTGCGGCCGAGTGCGAGGGAGGTGCCGGCTCCGGTGCGTGACACCACTGATCGTCTGCGCAGCGTATCGAACTGCGCGCACACCGGCGGAGAGCCGCGCGCGGCGGCGGCGGCGTATCATTGCGCATGCGCAGACCAGTGCCACGCGAAATTGGCTCAACGAGGCCAGTGTAGCTAACGCTACAAAAACCGACTGCTCGCGCTGCACAACCGTTGACTGGCCACTCCGTATCTGTAGGTACTAGATAGCGCTTTCGGAATTCAGTCGAGGGCGTCTTTATTTGGCTTTCGCTTGATGAGCGCTAGCGTCAACGTCGCCGCCAGTGTAAGTGTTAGCGCCCGCTGCTTCGCATTTACACAGTTTCCTTTAGTGGGAGTTTTTGGGGGGGAGGTGGGGGGGGCGGCACCTTTAGAAAGCCTGGAAAAACATATATTTTTATCATTTTTCCTCTGCGGAACACCCCTCCCTCCAAGCTTGGGGAGGGGGTAAGGGGCGTAATGCCTCTCCCCTTGGCTACGGGTCTGACCAACACCGACTAAAATTTCAAGGCCGAAGTGCTGCCGTAGTGACGTCAGAGGGTGGGAGCACAGTTATCTTACTGAGCATGCTCAGTAAAATTTTTTTCCCACATCTTTTATTCGGCCCAATCTAGCTGCAGCAGCTGCGACAGCGGGAGCGTTGGTTGTCCTAAAACGCGAATGAAACACTGGCTTGCCGCCGCATTCGCTGCGTAACTGGGCCCCCACCTCTGACGTCACTGTGGCAGCCCTTCGGCCTTGAAATTTAGTCGGTATTGGTCTGACGGGGACAGTGTTGGCTCTTGCAGTGGAACTCGCTGCCTGGAAACGTAACCGCGCAGTTCAAAGTTCTCACTTGTACAGTAGTAGAACCGACGTAAAAATTTCCCATAAAACTCTCACCGGAGAGCCCTTACAGATTAAATTTGCAATGGTGCCTGGTGAGGAGCTCTGGAACATCTTTTGGAGTGGTGATAAGATAGACTTGCGTTGTGACTCGATTATTTCGCTGTTTTCTGCCTCTCTCCCGCCCCCATATGTATCGTAGGTGTCAGTGCTCCAGTTAAAAGAGTGCTAACAGGTATTATGAGTATTTTCGGCTTGTTGCTCTAAATAAAAAAAGCGCCGCCATATCCACGAATGAATGATGAGTGGGCGAAGCTCCGGAGGTAAACCATGAATCCTCCGTACATTTTGCCCACCCGATTTTATTACAACGCTCCCCCTAGCGTACGTCGCCGCACTAAATCGAACGATTGCATTCCACCAATGACACACACCATATGTGACATCATTCCTATTTTATAACATCTCGCATCTTTCATCATCAACTACAAGTACCGCCATCTAGTTTATAACATCTTGCATATTTTTATCATCAGCTACAAGTACCGCTATCTAGTGAACACTACAAGAACTAAACGAGAGGGAGCTACATACAGGGGACGCACAGCCTACGGCTTAAGGAGCCTCGCCGCTAAAAAACTTGTAGAGAACCCTTAAAGAAGGTGTTGTGGTGTCTGGTAATGCATATAATTTATTTTTAATACTGCTACCCCCCCCCCCCAAAACACACACGCCCGCGTGCGCACACACACATGCACGCACACACACCCACACACTCGGTTTCGATATCGAAGGGGCTGGTTCTCGGTGACGTGTCATTGCAGTGTGACCTTACAGGGAGATGGAAAGCCGCGACAGTAGACGTGTCATTGGCTTATGGGGTTGGCAAACAACGATGGATGAATCGTCCAGTGACCCCTTAGTGTATGCTGCGTTTTAGATTGCATACAGGACGCAGGGTCCGTAGCCTCAGTGGAACTGTGTCCACTCGTTCGGATAATATCTATTGGGGTGAGACTGGCTTTTAGGTGCTCCGCGACGAAAAGTTTGAAATCAGAGAATTATTCGTACTTGTTTTCTAACTTCCGCGTTTGGAGATCGTTAATCCTTAACTGTAGCCCCGCCGCGGTGGTCTAGTGGCTAAGGTACTCGGCTGATGACCCGCAGGGCGCGGGTTCGAATCCCGGCTGCGGCGGCTGTATTTCCGGTGGAGGCGGAAATGTTGTAGGCCCGTGTGCTCAGATTTGGGTGCACGTTAAAGAACCCCAGGTGGTCTAAATTTCCGGAGCCCTCCACTACGGCGTCTCTCATAATCATATAGTGGTTTTGGGACGTTAAACCCCACATATCAATCAATCAATCCTTAACTGTATACCACGTGGACGAAATTTTTTTTTCTTTTGCGATTTCTGAAAATCGCGTCAGTAGTCTTTGAAGAAATGTGGCGTACGTACGCATATCTTCAGAAGAAAAGGCTTTCTCTGCCGATGTCACAGCACTAGATAAAACTGGCCCTGCAGATTGCTATCATGCCAGCAGCTGCTACGATTGGCCAACACGTTAAGCCGATAAGTTACTCTCAGTTCTCGGCGAATGGTATTTGAAAGTGCAGTGAGACGAAGACGTGAATGTCAACAAGAGAATTTAATGATCCAACAACAACAACAGCAAAAAAAATCGACTCAAGAAGTACGCTGAGGACTGAGGTATCAAGCCGGATATGACAGGACGAATATGTCGCGTGAGAAGTTATTGTCGCACATGATGCCGGCTGTGTGAATATAACACTGCACGTCTCTTGACAGTCGCAATACGAGAACAGCTTGCGCCGTCTGTATTAAAAAGGCTTGCTGTTTTTCTCGTTCATCTTCATTTGTGCGTCAGATGGCACCTTTGGTTATTTCTTTGATGTCTCGCTGGCCCGAGCATATTTGCCAAAAGCCGGCGACAGGAAATTGCAGGGTGCTTCAGTGACTTCTACGTTTCGCGAGACAGGAGGAAACGGCGTTTTTTTATGCGTTCAGACTTCTAAAATGTATCAAAGCGCGAAAAAAAAAAATGTTCGAAACTCATGCGTTATGAATTGAACAGCGATTCGTTTCCTACCCTATTCGAGAGTTCAATTTTGAAGAATATTTTTTGCATTTGCTCGAATATAACAACGTGCTAGCTGGAGTCCTTGTTGAAGTAAGCATAGGCAAACGGGCTGCTTGGTTATGCCGCAAGGGATTCGTGACTGGATTCGGAGACGCACCATTTGCGGAGCGAACGCATCAAATTAGCTCCGTAGCTCGATAAATAGACGCTCCCCCCCCCCTTTTTTTTTCGGCTATTTATAAAGCACCCTATACTGACAACGGCTGTTTTTCTTTGTTTTGTTTTTTTAACCTTAGAGCGCAGTTTCAGATGATATCGCGCAGGGGCCTGCTAAGAGTCTGGAGGGGTGGAGGAGTGGACAACAATCACGGGTGGTGGGTGATGGCCAACCCCTTATCGTTTAGTCGTGGGAGGGGGGGGGGGGGGCATGGGCTTCAAGCCTGTCTGATATCATTATGAGTCGTGCATGTTCCGTGAATGTTTTATGTGCGGGGCTCGTCAACTAAACAGAACAGCCGGAAGGGGGATGGACGACGCGGAAACATTGCTACCCTTAATAAAAAATTAGCCCCGTATCTGCATGTTACACCGCAAATGTCGTCGAAAGACGATAGTCTTGCGTCTGGATAGAGTGAACAAAACGTTTATTTGATATTTTGCGCAAGAAAATTGGTGAATGGTATTCTGGAGGCGCTGCGTTAGAGTGCCTCGAGCGTGCAGCGGAGGCGAACGAGCGCATCAAGTCACGTCACACGTGAGACATGAGCGCTATCTGGCAGTTATCCTGGAAAACAGGGCGCACGCCGTGCGCACCCGTCTCTGAGGTGATAAGGCGTAGAACGCAAGGAGACGGGCAGGTGCCACCAACGTGTCGTCTTGGCAAAGCGTTGGAAACACTTGCCGTTTCGTGCAAGTGTTGCATGGCCAGTGCAGCGTTATAAATGCTACGATCCTTAAAATTACTTATGCATGCCTTTTCTAGTAAAAAAATACACATACATAATATTGACGTGTTGTTATAGTGCCTCAGATATGCGCAATAAATGCTTTTTAATTGACAATCGCACAAGTATGAACGCTGAACCTTGAGCAATATTGGTGGGTGCTGTGGATGGGGTCGGCTGCTTGGAGTGTCGTTTGGTCACTTTGGTGCCGTTTAAAATACCGTTAAGAGTGGACAAACAGACAAATGTACAGACACACAGATAGACCAAAATTTTTGCGTCAGTGGTCCCCAAGAAAGACTATCGTCTTAAAAAACGCTGTGCACACATATGCCTGACATTGCGCTTCAATGTTCCTATGATGGCGCAGAGCGCATGTGTGATACGTGTGAACGAGGAAAAAGGAAAATAGGAGGAAAATAATGGCAGGGAGGTTAAACAGCCTATAGGCAGCCGGTTTGCTACCCTGCGCATGGGATGGGTAATGGGGGAGATGAAAGATAGAGAGGAGAGAGGTAAGAGAGATAAACATAGCACATTCGGCAGCACACGCGCGCACACTCAGTCATAGTTCAGTCTTGTCTTTCGCGGTGTGTGACATTGCTGTTACAGTCGCTTGATCAAGTCCGTGTCGCGTAGGAATTTCAACAGAGCTTTACTCGCCTTCTGTTGCAATGTCTTCTCTCGGGCACTTGAAAGAATAGTGTCCACAGACATTTGGCTGTTGTCGATGAGCGCAAGAACAGACACCAGTGACTGTGGAGTGAACGAGAATTCCTGAGTAAGCTGCGGAGTATATGGTGGGCCTTCAAAGGGAGTATCCGTATTATTTTGCCATACTGTGGGTAGAAAGAGAAAGGTTTGCGTGTGAACGTTTTATTGCAGTGTGAGCTGCTGCAAGCAAACTGTACATTGCCATGTTATTTCAACTTGTTAGTTTGCTATTTAGTTTTTTCTCGCTCACTGTTAATTTTGGGTAACCTTCGTTATTTTTCTCGCTTCAGAATTTATCGATAAGGAGTAGCCGAGTTAATATGAACCTCAACTTCTCCACAGCAAGAACAGAACCATGACGCCACAACTTGTGTTGTTCCAGCTGTGGCTAAGCGTTCTAGAATGCCGACTCGCATTATTGTTTAGAAATCGGGTGCCTGCTAAATGCTGCTTACTCTCAAATACACACGATGCCGACCAACCAAACCAACCACCGGGGCTCATTCGTGCGCTTCATCCTGCAACTCACGCTACGTGCTTCTCCTGCAAGCAAAGTAGCTTGCAACAAAGCAAGCTTTACAAGCTTTATCAAGTGTCGAGGAGAGTGCGAGAACGCTAAGAGCAAGGGGCGGAGGGCTTCCGATTAAACCACGTTGACATTTGATTCGCTGCACTGTATGATGGGAAGGGTAAGTAGCAGAAATATTCAAATGGGAGGAAATTAACGCGGCTCGATGCCAGGCGCGCACAACACGACTAGCGATGGCCACTCGGGCCAGTACAATCAATCGATCAGTCAATTTCTGTGGTTCTTCTTCACGTGTTGTAAATTACCATAGTGACTACTTTCTCCTGGTTGATTTGTTTTCGCGTTTGTTTTTGTTGCGCGTGTTTCGATATTCAGGACATTAAAATGATTTTTTTCTTAACGCTGGTAATAGATGTTATCAGAACAAAAACATTAAACACTGTCCCACTGTATTTGAAGGCATGTAGCACTCATGCCAAAGAGTAGGGAATTCACCGCACTAACGAGTCGCACTCCTAACGAACCAGCACGGGGCCCAGAAGCAACAACATGCGACGCATCTCCAGCACCCTGAGTGGAACCACAACGATGGCTTCGATGAAGCAATGCTGAAGGTTTCGCTCGTTGTAATACATTTCCAGAAAATTACAACGCGCAACCGTGTGGGACGAGAAAGGACGGACGCTTCGACGAGACGTCGACCGAGAGAGGTGAGCCATGGAACAAGTCGGACGTCTGTTCCCTCCTCTTCGCACCGGTGTACAGTCGACGACAAGCAGCGACTTGTTTTTCTCTAAATGACGCAGCGGTGGTAGTCGACGCTGTCTAGGCGTCTCGTAAAATATTGCAACAGCGTTCGCGACGGCTGCGTTGGCGTCGGAGCAGCGGGCGTTCGCAGCGCCCCCTCGTTCTTTCCCTTTCCTCAACCTCGCTCCCGACTGCTGCACTAAACCGCTTGTCATCTCCTGTCTTGCTCCCAGTTATTTATACGTCGACACTTGTCTCAGTCGACAAAGGACGTCCGTGACGGTGAATAGAAGGCGATAATAGAGTAGCGCGATGCAGATTCTGCTACATTAGTGAGACGTCGCCATCGCGTGGCCCGTTCGCTGATTTTTTCGTATGGTTTGTTTCTGTCTTGTGTAGCAGACGACATCCGTGGTTTCAGCACGCCCATTTGCCGATGTGGGCCGGCTGCAAGCGACCTCTGACGAGTCAAACGACACGCGTGCCGGCCGTAAACGGCTTTTTACGGCGTCGACACCTTACAGCTGTTTGTCTATAAACCATACACACCCGGATGTCGCAGCTGTAGAGCTTGTACGACGTCTGTATATACTGCGTCTGTCCGCCTTTTGTTTCGTCTCTCGGAGAACGGACGGGTCGGGGTCGTGACGTACAAGCTGTAGGTTCCGTATAGCTTGTGGCTTTGACCGTGGAAAGGAGCTTTCCGGAAAGACGAGGCCAGGACGTGACGTTTAAGTTATTGCGCCAGTCAAGTTCTTTGAGTTGCGAAACACGTATACGTCTTGACGGCATATTTAGAGGCGCGATTGTTGTTCTGACGACCACACTGGTACTCCATTTGCACAAAACAAGGAAAAGGCGAAAGAAATAAAGGTTGGGAGTCCTGCTTGTCCGATGAAACTGCAATGACGAGATCATGAAATAACTTTTCAGTGTGTTCATCGTGTTAAACGTGCCTTCCGTAATGACGTTGCCGTGTTAAGTAATGACCGAAGCTAGCTCCTTGAGATAATTTTTGAAGCTGGTGGTGTCGTGGCGTTCGGTTGTTGTTATCGCGTGGCTCACTTTGTTATGGTCGTGGTACGAAAATCTTTTACAAAACCTTCGGTGTTGGATCTTCTCATATGTCAGTTCGATCACAGTTCGGCCACACTTATCCGGATGTGTGCGCAGCACTGTTACATACAGCAGACAATCAAGTATTTACCTACAAAGCCATAGAGATAACATGACGAAAAGAGCAACATAATTAAGTGTAAAGGCTATCAGGATGGAGAGGCTGGTTCGCTACCCTACTCTGAAGGAGACGCAAACAAAAAGGGAAGGATGGAAATAGAAGCACAATTAGATAAAACAAAACAGGAAGAAAAAAAAGCGCTTTGAGGGATTAAAGTCACATTCTCTCCCATGTTCCGCCCGCCAACTCGGTCCTGTGCTTGCTGCTGCCAATATACACCCGCAAAATTCTTAATCTCATCTGCCCACCTAACCTTCTGTCTCCCTCTAACCCGCTCGCCTTCTCTAGGAATCCAGTTAGTGACCCTTAATGACCAGCAGTTATCCTGTCTACGTGCTACATGCCCTGCCCATGTCCATTTTTTCTTCTTGATTTCAACTATGATATCCTTAACCCCGGTTTGTTCCCTAATCTACTCTGCTCTCTTCTTGTCTCTTAAGGTTACACCTACCATTTTCCTTTCGATTGCTCGCTGCGTCGTCTTCAATTTAAGCTGCACTGTCTTTGTAAGTCTCCAGGTTTCTGATCCGTAGCTAAGTACCGGCAAGATGCAGCTGTTATATACCTTTCTCTTGAGGGATAGTGGCAATCTACCTGTCATGATATGAGAGTGCTTGCCCATTAATGAGTGTTTATTTGAATGTTTTGTCATCCTACTCATATTGAATTTATTTTTTGCGAGGAATAGTGTAAGAGGTTACTTACAAGTCGTACCATAATTGCATATTGATAAATAGACAACACTGTGGAGCTCCTTTACTGAATGTGCTGTTTGTTGAGCCTTCAACTAACTAACTAACTAACTAACTAACTAACTAACTAACTAACTAACTAACTAACTAACTAACTAACTAACTAACTAACTAACTAACTAACTAACTAAATAACTAACTAACTGACTAACTAACTAACTGACTAAATAAATAAATAAATAAATAAATAAATAAATAAATAAATGAGTAAACAGCACCCAAGAGACAGTCAATCGCAGCAAACTCAGCGACTTAACAACTGTCTTTATTGACAACTGTAAAATAGCATCACTCCATGGATAATCGCGTATTGTGCAGCGAGCATCACCATACGTGCCAGCAGGTCCAACGTTGCCCCTGTTAAACCCATTTGAATTTAATCAAGGTGCAATTAATTACGACACAAACGTGTAGATGCAACGAACGTGTAGATGGTCTCGATAAGGAAGGGGGGGGGGGGTTCGTTCGTAATTTGTGGCGAGTGCACAGTCCACCGAAGCTTAGCTCTGACAGTGTCTGCGTACAGATAGCCTTACAGGGAGTGACTAATTGAATGAACTCGCTCGTCCGTTCCCCAACTGCCGAAGCGAGCTCCCCCGCTACCTCAGCGCCGCCTTTCCTCGCAAGCTCCCCGACCCTGAGTCGAGTGTATACACTGGGTATGGTCCCCTCGCATCCCGTTATTGCCTGCGTATGGTAGGCCTGCTCCAATCGTCCTTGAACACGGATTGCTAGAGAAAATAAAAATATCAAAAAAATGTACGTAGGACGGACGCACTGTTTAGTTGCTGACGAAATGGTAATAGTATTTTATTGGGGTTTTAAGTCACAAAACCACAATATGATTACGAGAGACGCCACAATTTTCGACGCTGCGGATTTCGACCACCAGGAATTTTTTAACGTGCACTTAAGTATAAGTACACTGGCCTCGAAAATTTTCGCCTCCATCGAAAATTTGGCCGCCACGGCTTGGATTCGATGCCGCAACCCTCGGATCAGCAACCGAGCTCCACCACTCGACCACATGTGGCGAGTGACAGGGGCAAGAAACGAACGCACTTTTTTGCTTCCCCACCATTCGTCGCCCGTGTTCTTTGCGTGCTGTTTATCATCGGTAAAACTAGCGCCATGCATGTCAACCACCGTAATCCCTTACAAACGCCCAGATACGGTACACACACTCTTCCCGTCTGCGGAGACCACGGCTGGCTTTTCTGACGCCACGACTGCGTACGCAATACACCACGAGTCGCGGCTCGGAATATGCTAATCGCTGGGCACCGCTGAGGCGTCGCGTAGAACCCGTCCGATGCAGCTGTGTGAGGCAGCGGTGGCTGCCGAGGTGCGGTTTCCTGTTCTTCTATCTTTTTTTTATTTCTGTAAGTAAACGTCCTGTCGTTCGATATGGGCCTGTTATGCGCGACGCGCTCGCAGCGGCGAATTTCCGGCTGGTGCGCCTAGGATACTTACCATCAATCACCGCGTTAATTCCGCAGCGACGGACGGGCGAGAACGGGAAGACTTCGGGACCGCGACATTGCGATAAAGAATTCCAGAATCGCAGAGGCAGAATGATAAAGCCGGCGGTCTGTTTTCATTTAGAAAAAAGTCCTCAACACACTTCATTTCGACGTCTTCTTTCCTGCACAGTTTTTTTTCTTCTGTTCAGGAGAAGTCAGTTTTCGCCGAGACCTTTGTCGGAAATCGCACTTTTTCAGTCGATCAATAAAACAAGCTGAGAGACAAACTTACCTGAATGAAGGATGTGTGTGCTGCAGCTAAACGTCCACGGAAGTGCAAGTAAATAGAGCTTGCAACCATAGAGCCTCTTTCGATTCCATAGGACAGTCACCCCATAAGATATCTACTGCGTTGAAGGCTAAGTTAGCAATCGGGATTCATTTCTGCGTGATATATATATATATATATATATATATATATATATATATATATATATATATATATATATATATATATATATATATATATATATATATATATATATATATATATATATATATTTATATATATATATATATATATATATATATATATATATATATATATATATATATATATATTATTTATTTATTTATTCATACTGTTAGCATACATGCCAAAACAGGAGTTGCTCATCTGGGCACACACATTTCAAAAGTCAATGCAAAAATAGAACATCTCACAATTTGACACAAAGAAAACAAAAGCAATGCAAAAAAATAAATAAAAAATCCAACATTCAATGCGCACACTGCAGCATAACTCGGCAGAACACAGGTGAGCAAGTGAGTGCCTTATCACAGCTCAGTTCAACATTTCAAACGCACATTCGAAATCTTTAACATTGTTACACAGTACAACGTCATTCCGTAACTTATTCCATGTGTCAATAACGGATACAATAAAAGAATTCTTGAACGATTTTGTGTTATGCTTTTAATGTGTGTGGTGTGTTTTGTCCGCGAATGCGACGTGTCTAGAGTGAAAATTTTTGTTATCTCTGTTTTGTAGATACCGTGGAATATTTAAAAAAAGAATTTCATGCTGTTGATATTCATTCTTTCGTGCAATGTAAGAATATGAGCCCTAGTTCTTAGACTTGTTACGGACTGCGTTATACGGTTGAATTAAAAATAAATCTTAAGGCTCTATTTTGAGCCTGTTCACATTTAACGATATTATTGTGCGTATACGGCTTCCATATCGGGCATGCATATTGAAGCAACGGAAGTACTGTGGTTTTATACGCGATAAGTTTTACTTCAGGTGTCGCGTCACCAAGCATCCGACGAAGCATCCAAAGCTTTTTTTTTTGCGATTTATCACAGATATAATCTATATGGCGGTTCCAGTTCAAGCTATCTGTGACGTAAACACCCAGGTATTTATATGCTGACACACGGCAGAGTGGTTCGTTATGTATGACGTAACGAAATAAGAGAGGCTTGGTTTTTCTTGTAATCGGCATAAAAACTGTTTTGCTTGTGTTCAACTCCATTTGCCATTTTTTGCACCAAGAGCCTATCATGCCCAGATGTCCATTAAGCTTTTCCTGGTCGTAGTTCGATTCTGCCTTTGAATAGATGACTGTGTCATCAGCATAGTGCTTAATGAAAACATCAGGCGAGAAGCCGCTGTGCATATCATTAATATATAGTAAGAACAGCAGTGGCCCTATGACAGAGCCCTGCGGAACTCCTGAACCTACCGACTGGCTCGTGCTGTTTGTGCCCCTAATGCAAACCACTTGCTCTTTGTTTATCAAATAAGCCGCTATCCAGTTTATGAGCTCATCATTCTGCAGTATCGTGCTAAGTTTATGCAGCAGTTTTGGATGTGGTATTTTGTCGAATGCTTTTTTGAAATCAAGAAAAAGAATGTCAACTTGCCCTCTGTCATCTAAGATTTGACTAATGAAATGTGAAACCTCGGTGAGAATTGTCACCGTTGAGAAACCTCGCCTGAAACAATGTTGTTGTTCTGCCATTAGTTTGTGCTCTTCGAGAAATTCTGTCAAGTGCTTAGTAAGTACATGCTCCAGTGTTTTTACAGCACGTGCTTGTCAAAGACATATGCCTGTAGTTGTTTACACAGTCTTTAGCACCTCCTTTATGAATCGGTATGACCTTAGCACATTTCCAGTCATTAGAAACCTGTCCGTCACGCAAAGATTTGTTAAATATATCAGTGAGATAATAAGAGCACCATTCAGCATACCTTTTTAAAAAGACATTCGGAATGCCATCTAAGCCAGTTGATTTCTTTTCATCAAGGTTCAGAAGAAGGTTACAAATGCCTTCCTGTGTAACGACATTATCAGGGATTGGCGAGGCAGGACAACCTAGGCTGAATTCCGGCAGTATACCGTCATCGTCCGTAAAAACAGATTTGAAATAATCATTAAAAGTACAGGCTAACTGAAAACTATCGGTAACAGTGCCGGTTTCGTTATTTAAATACACAGTATTCGATTTTTCTTTCGATAAATGTCGCCAAAATTTCTGCGGTGCTGTTTTAATAAACTGCGTTAAAGATTCATTCATGTATCGCTTCTTTGCGTCAGCCAGCTCAGCTCTGAACGACAAAGAGAGCGTTGTGACGTCAGCCGATCTGAGACTTTGTTTACTACTTTTTCGTTTTGCCCGCATGTGCCTTAGTTGTCGTTTCATGTGAATAATTTTTCGCGAAACCCATAGATTCATTCTTTGAACATTTTTTTTCCGGTCAGGTATGTAACGTTTTATTAGTGTCTGTACAGTTTCTTTAAACCTTTTCCACGCACCATCAACCGTTGAACTATCACATACAGCAATGCGCTTAAAATCTTCATAATCAATGTTAAAAAGTGCCGCCATATCCACGAAGTGAATGATGATGAGTGGGCGAAGCTCCGGAGGTAAACCTGGCAAACCATGAATCCCCCGTACGTTTTGCCCACTCTACTTTATTAAAACGCTCCCCCTAGCGTACGTCGCCGCACTAAATCGAACGATTGCCTTCCACCAATGACACGCGCCATATGTGACATCACTCCTGTTTTATAACATCTCGCATCTTTCATCATCAACTACAAGTACCGCCGTCTTGTTTATAAGATCTTGCATCTTTTCATGATCAGCTACAAGTACCGCCATCTAGTGAAGACTACAAGAACTAAACGAGAGGTGGCTACATACAGGGGACGCACAGCCCACGCCTTAAGGAGCTTCGCCCCTAAAAAGTTCAGAATTGAAACATCAACAGCTTTAGAGTAATTGGGCACCAGTACAGACTTTGTGGCTTGCGCTTCATGACGCATGCCCAATAGCTGAAGAATCACCATACTGTGATCTGAAATACCGTCCCTCACTTAACAAGTGTACTTTTGTAGGCGGCAATTTAAGTATCAAATCATTCGTTGGCAGCATGGCCTTTTACCATGTATATATATATATATATATATATATATATATATATATATATATATATATATATATATATATATATATATATATATATATATATATATATATATATCATCATCATCATCATCAGCCTGACTACGTCCACTGCAGGACAAAGGCCTCTCCCATGTTCCGCCAGTTAACCCGGTCCTGTGCTTGCTGCTGCCAATTTATACCCGCAAACTTCTTAATCTCATCTGCCCACCTAACCTTCTGTCTCCCCCTAACCCGCTTCCCTTCTCTGGGAATCCAGTCAGTTACCCTTAATGACCAGCGGTTATCCTGTCTACGCGCTACATGCCCTGCCCATGTCCATTTCTTCTTCTTGATTTCAGCTATGATATCCTTAACCCCCGTTTGTTCCCTAATCCACTCTGCTCTCTTCTTGTCTCTTAAGGTTACACCTACCATTTTTCTTTCCATTGTTCGCTGCGTCGTCCTCAATTTAAGCTGAACCCTCTTTGTAAGTCTCCAGGTTTCTGCTCCGTAGCTAAGTACCGGCAAGATACAGCTGTTATATACCTTCCTCTTGAGGGATAGTGGCAATCTACCTGTCATAATTTGAGAGTGCTTGCCGAATGTGCTCCACCCCATTCTTATTCTTCTAGTTACTTCAATCTCGTGGTTCGGCTCTGCGGTTATTACCTGCCCTAAGTAGACATAGTCTTTTACAACTTCAAGTGCACTGTTACCCATCTCGAAGCGCTGCTTCTTGCCGAGATTGTTGTACATTACTTTCGTTTTCTGCAGATTAATTTTAAGACCCACCTTTCTGCTCTCCTTGTCTAACTCCGTAATCATGAGTTGCAATTCGTCCCCCGAGTTACTCAGCAATGCAATGTCATCGGCGAAGCGCAGGTTACTAAGGTATTCTCCATTGACTCTTATCCCTAACTGTTCCCATTCTAGGCTTCTGAAAACCTCCTGTAAGCACGCGGTAAATAGCATTGGGGAAATTGTGTCCCCCTGCCTTACACCCTTCTTGATTACACCTCCCACACCTCCCACATGCTTACGTCAAATATATATATATATATATATATATATATATATATATATATATATATATATATATATATATATATATATATATATATATATATATATATATATCTGCGTAGTTTGTAGCAGTGGTCCTATTCTATAATATATGTTCACAGCAAACTTCTAGCATTAGAAACATAGCACCGCCCGCAACAAACAAGCCAGCGAGCGACCTTTCTTTTTATTTCGATACATTTCCAACCAGCGGACACTTCTCTTTCTCTACATAATTTGGACGTTGACCTTCGACCCCGGTTTGATCGTTCTGCCTTTTCCCATGCCTTCGTCGATATTCAGCACACGCGGCTAGATGTAAGCGACATCGTCGCCGGCGTTATCCTGATTATCTTGTTCTCACAAGGGTAAAAAAAAATGACCATATAGCACATCCTGCAGGCTTACGAGGAAGCTTCTGTTTTGATCGACTATTCGTCGTCGCCTGATAATGTCTCCGTTGCGCCGGCCTGTGTTCACGAGTAAGAGTGAACATGAAGCCATCGCTACGGTACTGGGTCGATTAAGTTTGATACGATGTTACATTATGCCGTGGTAAAAGGCCATGCGGCCGACGAATGCTTTGATACGTAAATTGCCGCCTACATCATCGCAGCAGAAAGTATACGTATGCATTAGCAATGAAATACTGTCAATAAGCTTGCATTCGAGTTCCAGTTTTAGTGGATGTTATGTTGCTATTTCGCGTATGGTATCAAGTGTATGCGATGCCCTGAAGAAATGACGTGGTGAGCAAAACAAAAATTATGGACCATCTTCTCGAAGGGCGCGTTCGCACTTGACCTCGAAGAGATTTGATTGATATTTGGGGTTTAACGCCCTAAAACCACCATATGATTATGAGAGACGCCGTAATGGAAGCCTCCGGAAATTTAGACCACCTGGGGTTCTTTAACGTGCACCCAAATCTGAGCACACGGGCCTACAACATTTCCGCCTCCATCGGAAATGCAGCCGCCGCAGCCGGAATTTGATCCCGCGACCTGCGGATCAGCAGCCGAGTACCTTAGCCACAAGACCACCGCAGCGGGGCGTCCTCGAAGAGAGTGAAAGGGGCAAAACTCTCCGGAAACTGGCTAGTTATGCCGCCTATAAGCGGCCGGAAAACCCCGCTGTGCAAAAATTGGCCCGACACCGTTTTTGCCGCCACGCGAAAGCGTATCCGGTTTCCGTTTGATCAAACCACGTGATCTAACCAGCCGGCCGCAGATTCAACATGGCGGCAAAGGCGTCGGTGATGGCTCGCATCGGCTCGAATCGCAAACTACCCGTGCAGCACAACGAAGCTTGACGGCCTCAACGAGGACGCGTTCATCGAGAGCTTGGTTTGGATTACGATCCCCGAGAACTCCGGAATTAGGCGGTGCAGCAACAGCGAGTCGGCATTTCATTTGGCTATGCCCGCAGTTCGAGAGCGAAAAAACAGAGTTGGTACGCAGCTTGCAGAAAGGTTGTCACAAGCACGGAACACTTGAAGATGTCATTTTTCCTGAAGGGCCCACGGCGACGAGGAGCGTGGAAAGGATCCTGGTGGCTTTCCTGCGTGACACTCGGCTGAGTGACATTTGGTGACAGACACCTATAAATCAAGAGATGCTCGGATGGAACAGTTGCTGGCTATTTAGGCCAGGCTAACACCGCCTGTTGCAACATCACAACCACCGCCATCGGCAATCTCGCGTTTGTACAGCCAGCGGAATCCGCCGCCGCCGCTGCGTTCGCTCGTGTCGTTTGTGCTGGCTCTCGAAACAACGTTTGAAAAGGTGCGAGCTGTTCATTTTCAGTACTTTGCGTTAATAACTAGCATTTCGTACGAAATTTAGTGCTAAGAAGGCTGCAGGCAAAATTGAGTTATTTCACAAAGTAGTGACGGCTGCGGCGGCATCAGGGGAAGGACGAATGTGAACATTCTCGACGCGCGTGGTCGTCGTTTTCCGGCCACTCAAGCAATTTCCTTTTGGCTTCACTTCTCAAGTGTGAATGCGCCCGAAGACAAACCTGATGGGGTGCGAAGCAGCAGTGGTGCGCACGGCGTTGACCCGGTTGAAACGGGCGTCGACGCGGGTGCCGGAAGAACGGTTTGAAGTGAAACTCGGTGTAGTGCTTACTCGAGTAAACATTACAAGGGAGGCGGCTTGCGTTTCGTGAAGTTTCATCGCAGATAAACGAGCCGAAAGAGTGTTTCCACTCGACGCGCGGTCGATCCTTGCGGGTGGTAGAGAGGGTGCAGGGAGAGAGAAGCTTGTAGCGAGCGGGTGGGGGAGGCGGCAGCTGCGGTGAGCGCGTTCCCGGAGAGGGATAGAGTGACGTCAGCGCGCACCTGCGAGAAGAACGTGACGTCAACGCGCAGCTGCGGCGTGACCTACTTGGCACTTCTACAACACCTGCGGTGAGGGGAACGCGTTGCGGTTCATTCGTACGGACGCACGTACGTACGGCGTTACATACGGGAGTCAAAGAGCTGCTCCGCATCTAATAGCCGGTACTACTGTGATGGACACTTACGGAGTAATGATTTCAAAACATCCACAAACACACGGGTTTCCGAAGTAAAGAAGAGCGTTTTTTTATAAGTAAACTGTTATGCGTGGACAATATCCACGTACGCTTCGATTAACCTGATAGATACATAAAAATCGACTAACTAACGTTTTTAATTATTTACAGCCCATATTGAAATGATTCAAAAGTGCCATACTTATGAAAAGAATTTTATTGACCCCTGGGCACGTGCACTTCAGTTTTAAGCGTACACACACACACACACACACACACACACACACACACACACACACACATATATATATATATATATATATATATATATATATATATATTGTCGTATTTCTCTTCTGTTTTTTTTGGTAAAATATGGTAATTAGCTTTCATGAAAGCGCATATAGATCGTGCTTTTCGCCCTAATCATGCAGCGATGCCGCGTATGTGCAATACACACGCAGCTAATGCGAAATCAATGTCGCGCACCGTGACACGTCACTATGACGAGCAAAGCGACAGAGGGCTCACACCTCCTCTCTTTCATCCTCCTCCTCCGTTCCTCACGACGAACAGATAAGGTAAAACAATGCGAGTCGACGTTACTGGGTGCATAGTCGGGCGCAACGACTACGCTTACACGCGCAAAGGACTCAGCATGATATCGCTTCTTGCCGATGTTGCAGGCACGAGGCAAACAAAACGCTTAAGAGCGTAGAGGCTAAATCATTAGGTGAAATGGAGTAAAAATAAGAAGCAAACTACAATCGGTTCGGGTATGGGAGCTCGCGCGCTTATTGTGAGATTACAGGATTGGAGGAAAATTCTACTCGAAGAAGAATCCTAACAATGAAAGCTCGCATCATTGTTTTTTTTGTGTGTGTTGTAGTTGGTACGCCAAGCATTGGGGGTGGGTGATTACGAGGGTATTGAAGAAGACGACACCCTTGAAGATGAGAGGGAGCGGCGAATGCATGAGAAATAAAGCGCCTTTGTCTGCAATCCGTCGAGGGAGCCCAGAATGTTATCGCGAATCGATTGTCCGATGTAATCTAGATCGTGGTTGGATGAAGTGGTGTAGGGAGGAAAAGGGAGAGTATTCTCCGTTGCCAAGAATGGCAGCATTAAAGTGTTCGTGGTCGTCGTCTACGGATCTAAAGTTCGACTCATTAAATACGCTAAATACCGATCTGAGTGGCGCCACCATTTTGGAGGAAGAAAAGTACGAAAATGAAGACAGGACTTGAGGATGAGACGGAATGTTTAAAATTCATTCAAAAGCTTAAAGGCATGAGGATACCGGTGTCGAATTGAACCGCAAACCCTATGTCAAATGTCTTTGTTTCTTCTTTTTTTGAACAAAAACTGCTCTAATAATAAGCACTACCTTTTCACCGTTAAGGTCGTTTTTGACGCGCTAGCGTAACAACGCTTACAAAAGTTTTGCCGTTACAATTTCATCATGTAGTCTTGACGAAATCACAGAAACGGCGCTTAAGCAGTAAAAAAATCAAAACATCGATCGCATCCTGAGAGTTATGTTTAGTTAGAGTGCCTAGTGCGGTGAATTCAAAGGACGCGCCAAATTGAAACCGACGTATTTCGCGACGTGTTCTGTGATGCCACTTCCTTGCTACGCAGAAGCCACAATTGCGTGGCGGTGGCTCCTGCGCTGCGTGGCGCAGCAGTCTCTACCTTAAGAGAAATGATTACAATGTGATGCGTGTATTACTTTGTCATTCTTTCCTTGTTTTTTATTTATTTTTTTTTTTCAATCGTTGTAGGGCGAGCATCATATGTTCCTCTTTCGACTTTGCAGTACCGCGGGATATTTCGACACACAGTGTGCTTAAAGCGCACGTATTACAACGCTCAAAAGTTTCGTAATTAACATTCGCGCTAGGAAAAAAATCTTACTCGACTCAATCATTTGATTGATGAGAAATGAAAATAACGTTTTAACACTGGACAAAGCCAACACTAGCCAACGCTAGCCAGTGCTAGCCATCATTAACATGTGCTGACAGTATACGAACAACTGCGGTAGTTGAATTGATTTGAGAAGTTATCCGATGTCAATGTCGCACACCGTTACCAAAGACGGATCGATTAGGATCACGAATAGAAAAAAAGACAAAAAAGAAAGGTGCTGCCGGCTTTATGTAACCTTTTCCTAGAGCTGTGCCACCCAGTTGTTGTATTTGTCACGTCGAACGCTCGGATTACACACTTCGAAAGGCAGCGTTCGTTATCGCCGTCTCTCTGCGAATGGTGTCCAGTTTATCTTCTCATCTGTTGTCGTGTGCTCACGGGGAATAGCTTGTAGCATACAACGTCCCATCAGGCCACGATGGCGCTGCTTCCCTTTGAAGTACACATTGTTAGGCTATGTACTCTCGAATAACATGATCACTCGCTAAGTTATCTATTTCGTTTGTCGGGACTTTCGACACGACCCGGCAAGGGTCACTGGCTGGTCACTTGTAACCGCAGTTGTCAAGCACCTTACGAATTTGCGTGTTCCTATCACAGTCATTGATGAAAGTTTGAAAACAGTGACTAAACTGAGCCAGAGAGAGAAAGTTGTTGAGTGATACTTGTTTCAAGTACAGACCACTGTGGGAGACTGTCTGCGCTACTCTCACTGTTGGGGCTGTTGGGAACTGTGCCTTGGCGACTATTGCAAAACAGTCCAGTGGACAAGTGGCAAAATACACAGGTGCTCGTGTTGTTTTGTAAACTCGATTCATAACGGCTGTGTTGTATATTGGCCACCACTACGGCGGCAAGAGCGTTTAATATGTATCGGTGTGTGTGTGTGTGTGTGTGTGTGTGTGTGTGTGTGTGTGTGTGTGTGTGTGTGTGTGTTTTGAAAATGTGTCCAATGAAATCGACACATTTATTTGTGGTGTGGACACATGTAATACTCACAAACACCATACTAAAGTGATCCTTGCTGATGCAATGCTGTATGTGTGCGGTGATCTTTAAATATCGGCGGAAATCAACCGTTGGTTTGATTGGAGGCATTTCCTCCTGCCACACTCCTTTTTCAATCACGACCGAGTGCAGAAGCACGCAAGCCTATGGGTGCGCACTCGAGCATGAAGTCATGAAACGGACTGCATTCTGGTGACCCCGCCAAACTCAAACTCGTTCGAACTTGAGTCCGACGACGTCTGTTAGGAGGCATTGGCCGAGTGGACGAGCGCGTTTATTATTATAACTTTTTTTTTCTGTCGCGGCAGCGATCGGCTATACCGCGCTTCATTCATCTGGGCGGTTTCTCGACAAAATCCTTAAATTGTGTCCAGCTATAAATATTCCTATTTGTGCACCACCCAGCATAATCACGTTTAAAACGGGAGTACAGACCGTACGTAGTACGCAGGGGGAAGAAGACAATGCAATTAATCTCAACAGTGGTCTCCGAGGGGCAGCACTCACGCGACGACACAGCGCATTGGCCGGTGACTTGCCTTCACGTGTCTCTGAGGCATCGTACGTGCAGGCGAGTGCACCCAAACAAATGACGCAACAACCCGTCGCGTCAAGCAGGCAATGACCTCACGTCTCCGGTGGCAGGAGCTAAGTAATCATCCATCTGCACAGTAGCACGCAATTGCCCTCACGCTGTCGAAACGAAGTTATAACAATGTAATCTTGGCAACTGTTTCTGCAGTGTTATTTAGTTTCACTATAATGCACCCAAGGTCGCAAAAGGGAACTGTACAAACTTACACAAAGAGGGGCCCCATAGCCAGCTGTCCGTAAGGTGGACATTCCGGTTGACTTGAGTAGCACATGTGAATATAAGGTAGCCACCTATACGGAAACACAAAAGACAGCACATTTTGCATAGCCGCATACAGTTTCACTGTAAAGATGTTGCCGATGACATCACATTGTTCTGACATACACGGTGATCTATCTATCTATCTATCTATCTATCTATCTATCTATCTATCTATCTATCTATCTATCTATCTATCTATCTATCTATCTATCTATCTATCTATCTATCTATCTATCTATCTATCTATCTATCTATCTATCTATCTATCTATCTATCTATCTATCTGTCTGTCTGTCTGTCTGTCTGTCTGTCTGTCTGTCTGTCTGTCTGTCTGTCTGTCTGTCTGTCTATCTATCTATCTGTCCGTCTGTCTGTCTGTCTGTCTGTCTGTCTGTCTGTCTGTCTGTCTGTCTGTCTGTCTGTCTATCTATCTATCTATCTATCTATCTATCTATCTATCTATCTATCTATCTATCTATCTATCTATCTATCTATCTATCTATCTATCTGTCTGTCTGTCTATCTGTCTGTCTGTCTGTCTGTCTGTCTGTCTGTCTGTCTGTCTGTCTGTCTGTCTGTCTGTCTGTCTGTCTGTCTGTCTGTCTATCTATCTATCTATCTATCTATCTATCTATCTATCTATCTATCTATCTATCTATCTATCTATCTATCTATCTATCTATCTATCTATCTATCTATCTATCTATCTATCTATCTATCTATCTATCTATCTATCTATCTATCTATCTATCTATCTATCTATCTATCTATCTATCTATCTATCTATCTATCTATCTAATCCTACACGAACGCCCGCACACACACTTCCGATATCACCGTTTCGTCGTCCACTCGAATACCGCAAAACTCTCGACTCTTCTCGGAAACGATGCTGGCGCTGTGGTCGATACAATGCGGGGCTAAGCAGTGTCTGTGCTCCGATACAGAATAGTAGCCTGCGTGACTTTGACGAAGTGTGCGGAAGAGAAGGCGCCGGATTAATTCCGCCGAAGAGGGACCGGAATTTATTTCGTCCTGGACATCGTCGCTCTTCCTATATTTATCGTTATCGTTTCCTTCGAAGGTCTATTGCTACAGTGCCTCCTTTATATATATATATATATATATATATATATATATATATATATATATATATATATATATATATATATATATATATATATATATAGAGAGAGAGAGAGAGAGAGAGAGAGAGAGAGAGAGAGAGAGAGAATTCGTAGTTGGTGACGCTTTTATACTAGCGTTGCATTTGTTATTGTTTCGCTCTGCATACTTTCTTTCGGTAGAGTTCTTCCTTTGTTTCCTCACTCTACGGCGTCTTAGAGTCCTTGTCCTACTGTTGGAGGAGGGTATAGGATGGACTTTCAAGGAAAGCGTGTTATAAAAGCGAAGCTCGCAAAACGCCGCTTGCGGTTGTTTGCAGCGTAAGAGAAGACAGATCGCTCTGCCCGGAATGCCTTGAGCCAGGCATTTCTTTATGACCTGCGACGATCACGTGACGCTCGATAGACGCTTGAGCAGCGCCGAAAGAATAACACGCATACGCAGAAGCCCCGGAGAATCTCTTTCACCGCCGGCTTTATGGTTGAGAAGCAACTTTAGTGAGAAGTGTAATGAAGTATACACGCTGTTCAAGGGAACGACTACAAAGAAACTTGCGGGGTCGCGTATGCATTCGCCCAGATGACTTGAAGGAGAGAGCCATCTCCATGTTCTTCTACTCAATCTATGTATTCATCCCTCCCCGAAATATTTCTGCACTTAACTCAGTTTCGCACTGCTTCCAGGATCGGAGACATTGCAAGCGAAGGTGTGTGGATAGAGAAATTTAGCGCCGAATCTAATGCGAATCGAATGCCGATCATACCGAATCGAATGCTGCTCGAGTAGTTTTCGAATGGTGAACCAACCATTTTCAAAACAGGGTTAGAATTGTACAACCTTTTATTCAAGAGAAATACGGAGAAACTTTAACGAAGTAACATTACCGTTACTTTTAACCGAAAAAAAAACAACATTCAAATATGTAAACTGAGGTAAGCTTGCATACAGAAGTGACTGGAGCCTTCGAGGTACTTTTTCTAACTGTAGGATCAATACGTGAATAAATCAAGTGACACAGCAGTTAGTTCAGTATTCAAGCTGATACTTGGTCACCAGCTTTTTAATAACAATAGGACCTAAAAGTTGAATATTTCATGAATTCAAATGAATCTTTTTATAGCGGTAGTGCGTTGAGGACACATTCACCTCGGCAACACTGGTGAGTAAAGCAAAAAGTCTTTCATCCGGCAATGAGTAAAGCTTCAATATCCCAGTAAAAACATTAACCGCGTGCGTATTGTATATGAGTCACTCAAACACAAAACATGATCATTTTCTCCTTCGACGTGTTATGCCTTGGGTGTTTCCCGTGGCTGCTGATCATTCTGAAAGTATTCAAAAATATTCGGTATAGTTTGAATATGGGTCATTCGATTCGTTATTCAAAATTTTCGAATATTCGCACACCCTTAATTACTTGCTTTCTGCCCTTCACTTGGTTCTGCATGGCCTCCGTGATCGGCCCCCCTTTGACTGAGTGACGGCGTCATGTGACGACGTCATGGTTACGTCTCCTGCTTTGGCTATCTGTAACGTCACGTGGTGACGTCATGACACGATTATCTTTTTTGCATCACTCTCGTTGACGCCTGCCCTGCGGGACGCCGACAGTCAGTTTTCGGGTTAGATTAGGCTTCTAAAGCTTTACCTTTAATTGAAAAAAAAAATTACAGCATACTCACGGAGTGAATGAGTGGGGCGAAGCGTCTGTCAGTTCGTCCGGGCTTCCGTCCGTTCGTTCTTGTTCCCGTCCATGCGCGCGTCCTTCTGTGTGACTATCCGCGCGTCCGTCCGTACGTGCGTCCGTCCGGGCGCCCATCCATCCATCCATCCATCCATCCATCCATCCATCCATCCATCCATCCATCCATCCATCCATCCATCCATCTGTCCGTTCGTCCATCCGTCCGTGCGTTCTCCGTCCTTCCGTCCGTCCGTGCGAACGTCTGTCGGTCCGTCCATCCGTCTGTTATTCCGTCCGTTATTCCGTCCGTCCATCTAGTGAACACTCCAAGTACCGCCATCTCGCATCTTTTCATCATATGTTCATCATATACAAGTATTGTCATCCAGCGGACATTCCAAGGACTAAACAAAAGGTGGCTACCTACCACTACTACTACTTCTACTACTACTACTACTACTATTACATACATACATACATACATACATACATACATACATACATACATACATACATACATACATACATACATACATACATACATACATACATACATACATACATCAGGGATGCACGACCCACGCACGGCTTAAGGAGCTTCGCCTTTAAAAGGCGATGTCCTGTGTTTGAAAGGTTGTTGAGGGGGTGCGTTGTTATCACTGGTGACATGCATTTTTTTAGAAGATCAGACTTGCATGAAAGAAATGAGTGTTGCGGTTTCGACGACGCGACACAGTGCGCAGCGGTGTGGCTGTGAATCTGCGATGATTATTTTTGTTGATTTGTTTTTTTTTCTTCCGTGCTTGCTTCTTTGCTTGTGTCTTGACGGCAGTCGTTGTCGCCGCCTGTGCGCAATTTGTTTTTAAAGAAGAAACTGCCATCTCTATAGAGAGAGCAGCGTTTCTTTTATGTCCCAGTAACATCGCGCTCGACTCCGCTGGTTTTATACGCTTTCCCTTTCTTCGAATCACAAGGCCGATAAGAAAGCGAACGCCAGCGCATTTTTATTGATCGTCAAGGGCTATCGGAGTATCGTGCCACAGTTCGTATTTATCGAGCGTTCGCGGGAATGAAGGAGTCACAGACCTATAGCTGAGGGGATGATGCTCGTTCCGGTACAACACAAGCATTTCGTTCCTGGAAATGCGTTCTAATAGAAGCTTGAAAGTAGAGCAGACGTGACCATCGCTTGTAGATGTAGTCCTCGCTAAGGCAAGTTCGCGAACTTCGATGACGTGGATGGATGAATGTGTGGAAAAAAAAGCGTTCATTCCCAACAATGGTTTATAACAACCGCAATACCTGCATTGCCGTATACTGTTGCAATATGCGCCGCTGCTAGCCAGAACAGCCACGATCAGCGCACTTCTTTACTTCGACACACTCTCTCTGTATCAGTGGCGTAGTCAGAAATTTTTCCGAGGAAGGGTTAGGGGGTGGAGTTAAGGGTGTGCGTTTTATGTATGCTCGTTGATTTGACTGATATGTGGGGTTTAGCGTCCCAAAAACCACAATATGATTATGAGAGACGCCGTAGTGGAGGGTTCCAGAAATTTCGACCACCTGGGGTTCTTTAACGTGCACCCAAATCTGAGCACATCGGCCTACAACATTTCCGCCTCCATCGGAAATGCAGCCGCCGCTTACGTATGTTCGTCTGTACGTTTGTCCGTGTGCATGCATATATATACGCATAAAGAAATGAAAAATACCGAGACAAGACCCACCGGTACTTTACTAAAAAACGAACGAACTAGCTAACCGGTGACAACATGTAGGCTCTTCGCGCCCGTCTGGAAGAGACAGCATGTGCTCTCGTGTTTACACACCCTCAGAGAAATTACGGCCGCCTTCCACAAAAAACGGGTGAATGAATCGAAGAAAGCTTTTGCGTTCGCTCTCGCACAACTCTGGAGGGAAGGCCTTGCCGAGACGGACGTATGGATGATGATGGGTTGATGTGTTACGTGAGACTCTGGGACAAAGCGCCTTCGGGCGCTGTGTCTTCTTCCTATCCGACAACGGCAAATCAAAGGACAAATGCTTTATAAAAAGAAAATTTGGAGAGAAAAGCTTTGTCAGACACTGCGTGACTCGTGCTCTGACGAACTTGATCATTCTGGGACTTTTCGTTATACTTATGGCTCTCATAACGTTACGAGGCATCTTGCACGGGCACGCCAGTGAAACCCATCCACAGCTACGAACGAAGAGAGAATGAAGAAAGTAGCATGCCTTGCGAGAGGCTGACAGTTACATGTGTCTTCATGCTATAGGGCGGGTTACTGTTTACGCAAGTGATGCGTGAGCGGCTCTGCATGCAGGCTGGCCTCGTTCGCGAAAACGAGAGAAGCGGCTCGCAGCGTTCGTGTTGGAGAAACAAAGAACCTCGCTCAGCTCGTGCGGCTAATGGGGAGGTGCTGTATACAGCGGCGTGCTTATACTTGACGCGCGTGTGCGAGCAGCACGCGTTACTGGCGCAAATTATGTTGTGTGTCTTGTGTTGTGCCTATATGCGACTTCTGGAGCTATAAACAGTTCCGCGCGAGATAAACAAACACATACTCGTTATGGTGGAGCGGCTTTGTCAGGGGAAAACAAATGTGACAATTAAAAAACAAAGTTCGGTCAAAAAAGGCAAAACAAAGGAAAACGTTACTGTGCGTGTACGTGAGTGTGTTTGCGTGTGTGTTCTGGCAAGCTTGCCCTTGCGCACAGTGCTATGTGGTATCTCAAATATACATGCAAATTTGCCTCACGTAGGAAATTTAACAGTAACCTATGGAATGGCCGTTCATCCGGCAATGTAGTTAAAAAACAAAAAGAAAGAAAAAAAGAAAGAAAGAAAGAAAGAAAGAAAGAAAGAAAGAAAGAAAGAAAGAAAGAAAGAAAGAAAGAAAGAAAGAAAGAAAGAAAGAAAGAAAGACTCGGCTGGCAGATGGGACGGAAGCCGATGTTTTCCTTTTGCCTCGTTTCCGAGCAGAAACGTGGTTCGGTGGTATTTAGGCGAGAATAGAACGAGCCAGCTTGGATTGGCACCCGGTACGGCGAAGCCGTGAACGGTTCGCCAACGGACTGAGAGTTCACGTAAACTGAAGATACTGAACCGCAGCTGTCCTTGACGAGCGCTATTACGGCAGGCTGCAAAGTAAACAGGAACGTTATGCCCTCCCTTCTCGTGTTTGAACGCGGTTCGTGGTGTTTGGATTATCGGCGTGTGTCGGGTTTCACGCACGGCGTTGCTGCATGAGCTATAAACTAATGAATCGCCGAACCCGTGTTGTGATATGTTCACGTTCATCCGCTAATGGTTCACGTTTGCTTCCGCTATATTGCATTGAGTACTTCCTGGTTCATCGCATCAGCATAATGAGCCACGGGTGTTGTTCTATTTGCGCTACAGCAAGGATGCTAATCTTAGTATCCCTTCCCGTTGAAGGAATAATGAGCAAATATTTTTGCGGCCAAAATTTCCAGCCAAACAAAGATACTGGAGGCTAAAATTGATAGACACAACCTTCCCTTCAGACAGAAACCAGAGAAAAATAATGAAATCATTGCGCTTTTCACAAGCTACCACGTCCCTCAAGCACTGCGCCAGTTCAAGTACATTGCAGGAGCCTCGGTGAAAGCGACGACTTGCATTAGTGTGCGGTCCCGTCGCGCTCACAATCCACTAAAAATGAAACAACTGTTCAGAAATACATAGAATAAACAATGCTTAGTCCAACAGTCGCGTATTTTAAAGAAAGTTTTGACGTGTTCTTCAGTTTTCTTCAATTTTTTCGTTCAGTATCCCTGTGAGTTCACGGCTTTTCGACCACGGGATCGTACATTTCTTTTTCACCATTTTTGCTACTTTTTCCCTGAAACTGTCGCGAACGCCAAAAAGTCATCCAATAACTTTAATTCCGCTATTTACTAATTTTGTTTTCGCCGCAATTCGCGGAGACTATATGTGAGCCCGTTTTACGAACAATTGCTGGACAACAGACAACTGCTAACAGTAAATAACTGTTCGAAATGTTCTACGCCCGCGATTAGATAGGCGAACGTTCTCAGCGTAATACAATTGTTTGGTGGGGTGCCTTATCAACGAAAAGTAGGCCTTTGGAAATATTGTTATTTTCGATTTTTCAAAAGAGCCGCACAGGAGGTACCATGGTTACGGCACTCAGCTGCACAACTGTTGGAAATGTGTTCGATACCAGCCGTGGTGGTCACATTTCAATGTAAGCTGAATGTTAGGTGCCCGTGCACCTATAGATTTCAGAACACGATACAATACTTGGGGGATCTTTAAGCTTCGGCCTTATGAGTTGAATGTGACAGTGATACCCTGTCCCTAGTAAGTACTTCAACCACCGAGTGCATACTTTTTATTGTATGGTTTCACTCTATAGAAGCTTGAATTGTGAGTTACTACAATGTAATAGATAAAATGAAAGTGGCTTGTGTTAGTGAAGCTTTCGCATATGTCTGCAGTCTGTGTAACGGGTAGCAGGCCTTGAACAACGAACTATTCTGCGCTTGAAATACTTTCGAACTTGCTATGCACCCGCGACGTGGCCTTATGAATTGATTGATTAATATGTGTGGTTTAACGTCCCAAAACCACCATATCATTATGAGAGACGCCGTAGTGGAGGGCTCCGGAAATTTCGAACACCTGGAGTACTTTAACGTGCACCGAAATCTCAGCACACGAGCCTACAACATTTCCGCCTCCATCGGAAATGCAGCCGCCACAGCCAGGATTCGATCCCGCGACCTTCGACTCAGCAGCCGAGTTCCTTAGCCGCTAGACAACTGCGGCGCGATGATGTGGCCTTATATAAGTACGCGCTGTAATTAGTGTGCCTTTTGTAATGGGTGACTGGATTTAAACCATAAATTTATTAAGATAATCAAGTGCTCCGACACCAGATGACAATGTATACGCTTGTACCACGCAATATTACCTTTATAATATATGTTGTATGGTGAAGCCTGTTGGAAATCACACTTCAAGCATTTTAGGCACTGTAATGATTGAAAGTACACGTATTTGTCTAATCTTAGTATTCTCGCTCCGTGTGTGTTTCTGTGGATCGAAGCTGTTTTTTCACGAAACGAAATCGGCAAATATTCAGTGGTTGCGTTTCATTGCCCTATTGTTTTAGACTTACCATTTCAAATTGGGTCACGAAGTTCAAAACGGTTCGTTCTTTCCTTCGAAGCGAAACCGAAACACAGCAGCAAACGACGCCAGAAGTGCGATTCGCCGCCCGTAACTACTATAGACTATAAGCAAATTCATGTACTACCCATGATTCCCATGGTCCCTGAACGATCGCAGCGCCAGAGTCCCCTCTAGTTAATTTTAGGAAAGTATATGGCCGGCAGATTCCAAGTTGACGGCGTTTTTTTTTTTTTCTGCCCCAAAAACGGCTTGCTAGCTTTTGTAGGGCCGTTAACACTAACGCTTGGAAAACCCGCATTTGCAAAACCCAGCATCGGAACATGTTTGTTCCATGCGCTGAATGCGTGGTACGCTCCCTGCCACTGACTTGTGGCAAGCGTTACGTTAGACGAACGGGTCTGTATGTAAATGAGCGTCTAAAGGAACACGTATACAGCATTTTTTCGGCGGTGCCCTGTAGCCACCTTGGCATCAACCACGGCGACAAAGCATTGCTGTCTATCAGCGTTGCACGGTTGTAAAGCGTCATCGGGAACAGCTGACCCAAACATTTTCGGAGGCGTTAGCCGACTTTCAGCATGCTTTGACAGGCAAATGAATTGATTGTCTGTCAGATTGGTGCATGCACATGCGATTTTTATGGTCAGCAGTGATGCCGCTCATATAGTTTGTTCTTTTTATTGTATTTTCCTGGTTTTTATTTTTGTTTATTATTTTCCCTACTGCATTTCGCTTGGGAATGCGCAAATAGTGCTGCGTGGTGTTAACGAATAAACTTAGTCGTAAGCCAACACTTTTCTTTGTGCTCCGTCTTTGGGGCTGTCTTCGTATCCGCTTTGTAGTCGAGTAGTTTCGCGCCGCGCATTGAAGAGGGAGGGGTCGTAAAGCTTCGACTCCCGGTGGTAGGTTCTTCTTTTTATAGTTTTTCTTTGCCATCTCTTAGCGTAAATTGCCACGGAGATCACGATCACACGGATGAGGGAAACGAGTATATTTGCAATATTTACAAGTTTACGTGTGACACTCAAAGACGACCGGCATTTAGCGCGCCGAGTCCGCTTCTTTTTCGTCGATTTGTCTACGACGGCGGAGTCATGCCCACTGCCTCGTAACAATCTTACACAACGTCATATCCGTGATGGGAATATGCCAGTGAGGCCGTGGTGTACCCTGTTTCGCGAAATTAAAACATACTGAAAGCCGTTGAGAAACAGCAGCGAATGTTCGCATGCCGGCATGAAATTTGCGTGCTACATTGTAATGGTCCAACGGTAAGTGGTCAGTCACTTCTTCAACCAAGATATCTTCGCGCGCACGTGCTGGCGTTTGTGGGATCGATATTCGATAATTAAGCGAAAGGAGTAAGCCCTATACCCACCAAGTACTTCAGCTGTAGTTTATGTACTCTTTTCTCTATAACCATAAGAGTTACAGTAACTATTTTAGTATTGTGATTGTAAGCCATTACTTTTTTTACTGAAGCAGATTTAGTGGTTATACTAACTTTTTTGAACATTTTTTACTTTGGGGACCTAATTATTTCTCGGTTTAGCTATTAGATGCCATTTTGAAGAGGAGCACTTTTTCACACAATAATAATTTTGCTTCAACATAGTGCCTACTACGTTATTTAAATACTGGCCGAAATCTATGATTCTAAACTGTGGTAGCTGAGATAAAGGAACATAACTGCGAAAAAGCATGTTTTCAAATAATCGTACTTAAAATTTAAAATGTGCATTATTTCATAAGTACAACGCGATAACAACAAATCAACGGGCCCGTTCTATAGGCACCAGCCAGATACTCATCACCAATATTATTTTTTTTTCTTTTTGTGCTGAAACGTCTTGCCTTGCGAGCCTCTTTTGTCGCCTGCTGTGCAGCCCTCTCAGCAAAGATCTGCGGATGCAGCTCAAGGGTGCGTAGGCCCTGCACTGTGCAGTGTCCGGGTGAAATTCTAAAGGAGTTCAGCACATTCACATAGGATATATTGCCATCATTAAAAGTTAGCACAGCATCAAGAATGCATATTTTGAGTGTTTGGTTGTCCGAGAAAAACACTTTTCGGAGCACGTTCCCACTGGACAATTCGACGACTTGTTAGGGTTTTGAGATTTCCCATGGACACATTTAGCAAGAACTTTTGGATGCGTACGTTCCGCATAAGTTGGCTTAACAGCCTCAATAACAGATGTTGGAAGGTTTCCTTTATGAACGAATGGGTCATCATTCAACCGGGCTTTGTTGAATTTACGCCAAGTTTCGGCGTCCTTCGGACAAAAGCCGTGGGATGAATTGGTATCCTTTGATTCCACGTGGAAGTATATATGTTCCCCGAGCAGCTTTTCGTATGTCCTTGAAGCTCGCTCTATTTCTTTTGATGGCAAGGTGATAATAGTATTCATGCTTGCCAATGGTGTCCTTAAGTCTTTCCCGGCCAGATATAAATATTTTGACAGAAAGCTTGACGGCTCCACTTCCTTTCATTTTCACACTTCTGGGCCCATTCTTTTCTGAATGTGCCAAATGCACTCCAGCTTGCGAACTGTAACCTTTACGTATGGGTATGATGGTTGAACTGCAAGGAATCCCTTGCTACGTAAGAATATGGGCATGGCAGGCTGCCGCACAAGCCTGGAAATATGTTATTTTTTGAGCAAATAAGAAACAACGCACTGAGACGAACCATTGATTGATCCTGGTTCAAAAAGGCTGCAGATATCAAATAGTACGAAACGAAAACAATTTTCGTTATTTTATCTTACCCTGTTCTCTTAAGAGACGAGTTCAGAGCAAGTTTTGGGGTGAATACGCGGGTCTTGACAGTGGTCATATTGTGAAAGAATTCGCGAATGACGAAAATTGGGGCTTGTGCCCGACTCTTTACAGAGAAGTTACAAGATTGACGTATTCATAAAAAAATATGTATTGATGGATTAGACAATCGTTTGTTTGTTTTATACTTTTGACAATTTGGTTTGTTCGGGCATTTTTTTCGGTCCCGAGAAATGAATTAACGAGCATTTACTGTATTTACTTTTCGATGAGCGGTTATTCGCTGTATCAGCGTCTGCTATAACCAGGTTCAGCTGTATTCGAATCGTGCCGGCATGGTTGTGTCGCCCAACATAAGCGAAGAATGGGATTATAGCCAAGTGGACCAGGCACTTGCAATCGAAGAGTGCGGGCCTGTATTCGATGCCCAGTACAACCAATAATATTGATTCTTTGCGGACATTTATTTCTCTACATCTCGATTCGTATCACGTAGAAAGCGGACAGACGGTGTTCTCCTTGAATAGGCATGGAAACGCTTACGCGTTCAATGAAAGTCTGTAGACATTGAAAACCTTGTATTTTGTAAGATTCAAGGAATGTTTCATCGCTTTTTAATGAATTTTGTTGTTGGGAATGTCCTGGCATAAATGCTTTTTGAAAAATATAAATTTAGATTTTTCAGTTTGAGTCATTTTTTGCCTTTTAGTAAAACTGGTTTTATCACAGCTTTATTTTTAGATTTCGGAGCGATAATTCGCATTTTGATAATACTGATTGTAGGGTGTCGCGTTTGCGCATCGCTCGCCGCTTATCAGCCAGCGCTCAAGTCCGGCTCATCTGCTTCGGTTGATAATCTGTTCTGGCGCATGTGCGTTGATGTGCGTTCCCGATCTGTTTGTTCATGGCGTGCCTTGATAATCAGCTGCGCACCACGCCGTGGGGCTATTCACCTTCTTTCAGCAAGCATGCCGCATTAAAACCTACGTTCTTCCTTCTTGCAGCGTCTTCGTCTCTCGGCTTGGAGCCCGAATCGGCTAAACGTAACAGCTGGTGGAAGTGGTGGCACGGCAGGGGGTGGTATGGCGGACCCCCGAGAGCTCTGCGGCAGCAGTCGGCGAGGCTTTGGCTTTGTGCTCTGGTACGTCGAGTGTCAGGGAAATAGGAAATGTGGCTAGAGAGGACTTTTGCCACAGTTACGGTAGTGAACATGGATTTGAATAGCTTGCTAAAGGGAGATCTGTTAGCCGCAGCAGGTGAGCTTGGTTTAGAGGTTAGCAAAGCTATACGGTGACCCGAAATTGTGGGCAAAATATCAGCCTGGGATGCGGGTGCTGACGAAATTCTTCAAGCAGTTAATGAAGGGCAGAGGAAATGCAAAGTGAGAGGAAGAGAAGATGAGCTAAAACAATGCCAATTTGAGCAGCTTAAGAGGAATCTGGCCAGTGAGGCAGAGCCGAAACCCGCCAGTTACGACATCAGAGGTTTTCTTCGGCCCTTTGTTATTGGTAGTGAATTGGGGCTCTTTCTCTATAAACTTTGAGCGCAGTTCCACAATAATGGGCTGTGAGCTGACGTTTTCAAAGGCTCCTGAATTTGTTGCCGGTGGAAGCAGCACAAATTTTAGCAAAGTTAAGGGCCGAAGAAGCGGAATGCTACGAGCGTATAAAGAGGGCCTTGCTAGCGAAGTACAAGTTGTTACCAGAAGCTTTCCGGCTGAAGTTTCGGGCATCAGTTAAGACGCTGAACGAAAGCTACTCGGAGTTCGCGTACCGGCTAACAAGCTTCCCCCAAATGGGCTCAAAGGTGCTGACGCGTTCGACGACAAGGCCAGTGTTTGTGGAATTCTGTATATTGAACAGTTTTGTCCGACGCTTCCTGAAAAATGGAGTGAATTCTCTATCAGCCAGATGACAGACGGTTCGCAAGGTAGCGGAGTATGCAGGTGACTATGGGCTGGACATGTAGCGCGTAGACAGAATAACCGCTGGTCGTTAAGGGTAACTAACTGGACTCCCAGAGAAGGCAAGCGGGTTAGGGGGAGACAGAAGGTTAGGTGGGCAGATGAGATTAAGAAGTTTGCGGGTATAAATTGGCAGCAGCAAGCACAGGACCGGGTTAACTGGTGGAACATGGGAGAGGCCTTTGTCCTGCAGTGGACGTAGTCAGCTGATGATGATGATACTACGCAAAACACCGTTCTTTTGACGAAGAAAGAAGCACGTGAGGCCCACGGGGCTTCAATTCCGAACAAAAAGAATCTAGAAAGTTGGAAAAAAAATAACAATACCACAAAGCAGGAATCTTTGGATTCATCATCAGCCTGACTATGTCCACTGCAGGACAAAGGATTCACACGTAAACAAATCTTTCGGGGCGCGGATGCCTGTCGTATGTTTAAGTGCCGGAAACTCGAATACGTAGCCGCGATGGTGTTTCGTTCCAAAAATATCGCCCATACAGTTTGTTATGACCTCAGTGCAAGGTTATGGCGCAGGCCGAGAATTTTGAGTCTTGCGCGACACAGGTGTAACGTATGACACGGTGCACTCTTGTCTATAGTAAATTGTGGTGATTCCACGGGTGTTCCGATGGAGGCGGAATTGTTGTGGCCCCGTGTGCTCATATTTGGGTGCGCGTTGAAGAACCCAGGTGGTCAAAATTTTCGGAGCCCTCCACTACGGCGTCTCTCATAATCATATGGTGGTTTTGGGTCGTTAAACCCCACATATCAATCAATCAATCAATCAATTTCACAGCTGATGTATGCTTAAGGCAAGGATTGGAAGAAGGTACTCCGAATTTACTAGTAGTAAAAGTAACACTGAAAAGGGCGTTTTTGAAATTAAAACCGAGGCAGCCGTCTCGGATAGCGTACTGTCACAGTGCCCATATTTGCTATCAAACGGAACTGCAAAAGCGTTGATGAATTCAGGCGTCACACTCGATATGAACCAGGTAATGGTTAGTCACGAGGTCGATGACTAAAGCAACTGCCGCCCGCCAAGATCCTCCGTCACGCGCTGTCAATGCCCAGGATCAAAAACGCAATCGGATAATATTGGTGATTCCAAGTTCAGGAGCGCATTGATCTGCCCGCGAGGAAAGCGGGCGGTTTTTCATTCCTCCCACGAGCTGTGATTTTCAGGTGTTATCTTCCATTTACGAAACGGCGTTGATTGAGGAAAACCGATTTAACCTTGGAAAAATGCCGCCGAAGTGTTGAAAAGCAAGGCGAAGGCAACTAGTGGTTCGTTTTGTTTTTTTGAAAGAAATGGCAATTTATACCGCGAGTTTTGGGGCAAGACAGGCGCAAGCACTGACCAAGTCGTGGTCCCGCCGAAGTACCACGAAAACATTCTAGAACTTTCTCATCGGGCAGGCTGGTCATGTAATCTCGGAATTACCAAGGCAAAAGCGAGACTGCTGAGTGAATAATACTGGCCGGGCTGTTTTAAAGACGTAAAGCAGTTTGTTCGTAGTTGTGATGTTTGTCAGCGAACTGACTGCACGAGAAACAAAAAGCGCACATGACTGCGGTTCCTATAAGCACAGGGCCGTTTCGTCGAGTCGTAGTTGATATTGTGGGGCTATTACAGGTGACGAAGTCAGAATAAGAATAACTTTTGATGATGGTGTGCCCTGTCACTAAATTTCCTTAGGCGTTGCTGCTGTGTTGTCTTACATCGGCAGAAAGAGTATAGACCCTTTTGATCTTTTCCCGCGTGGGTTTTCCGAGCAAAATACAGTACGATCTGGGCAGTGTCCTCACAAGTGAGTTAACAACCACCTTTATTAAGAAGAGCGTTATTGAGATACAATACGGCTCTATTCAACATCCGCAAAGCAACAGTGCAGAGCGTTCATTGTGTACTGAAGCGGGTATTGCGGGCTTTGCGTTACGGGCAAAAAAAAAAAAAGATGAATGAGACACTGCGTTGCCAGCTATGCTTTTGTAATACGTTCGGTAGCACACAACCCGACAGGTTTCAGCCCAGCAGAGCTTGTGTACGCAATGACGTTGCGCTGCCCACTTAGGCTAGTTCGCTAAAACCGGGAGATAACGGCAGTGATCAGACTATCGTAGAGCACGTTCGCAACCCACTACAGCGCTTGTACGACACGCAGGCTCTGGTAGAAGCTCATATGCTTGATGCGCAGACAAAAGCAAAAAAAAAAAGCGTTACAATAAAAACGGCAATCGTGCCAGCTAACATGCTGGAGGTACCCTGGGAAGGCTCCGGGACGATGCAGCAAACTCTCAGACACAACCTACGTAGTTAAACTTCCAGGTTGTAGAAAAGAAGTACGTATCTATAATAGCAACTTAATGAAGCCCTATGTAGAGAGAGTGTAGGTAGTGAATTTAGTGTTAAGTCAAGCTGAACAATTAGCAGCTGAACATCCTGATATTCCCCATGACATGACTTTTTTTTTGTGGATGAGATCCTTAATTTTTCAGCAGACAGGGCTTATCTGTGTGAGTCAGCTTGCAGATATAGCAGATATGATAGCACAGCACAGACAAGAATTTTCAAAGGTCCCCGGTGGGACCACTCTGACGAATCAGGATATAAAGTTTACAGCTGAAGCTGACCACCCAACTTTGCTCGGCAGCAGTCGATGTAAAGCTTACAAATGTTCACCATGGCACAAAATGTTGATGAGGGAAGCAGTCGAATAAATGCTGGCGCTTAAAGTGGCTGAACGATGTGAAGGCAGCTTCACGTCTCCAATGATAGTTGTAGAAACTAACGCTAAAGAACTGTGGTAACAATCACCGAGTTAAGCTTACAATAAATGATGCACGGTGTGATGAGTGAAGAAAACGACAACGACGGAAGTGCGGGGCAAGGCGCGTGTAATGTGCGCGTGAGTGTCAGCGAATCAGCTGATGACTTGTGGTGGCCCATAGAGGTGGCGTGCACGATTGGGCCATGTGTGACCATTACGTAGCAGTAAGCTTTGTGGCTGGGGACGAGCCGAAGCAGCGGCAGACGGGGGGAGACAGCGGGCCGAAGCGTCGGAGGCAGGCGATCCAGGTTCCGGCCAGGGAACGCGGCCGTCCACGCTGCTGCCGTCCAACTACCAGCTGGAGTGACGTTGCCGGCACGAGTACTGCATCTCGGGGCGCGGCCTGGCCTGCTGTTCTCTTCCTTGCCGAGGGCATCGTGGATCTCGGCGAGGCGTCTCCATGGTCAGCCGTTCGGCACAGCGATGAACGTGGCCTGGCTAATGGTCACGGTTGCGCCGAGCATCGCGTCTCGACGCAAGCTGTTCGCTGGACGGGCTGGCCATTCCTCGCATGGAGCATCGCGTCTGCGATGCGGGTTGACTGCTCTGTAGCCGCACCCATGCCATCAAGCGCCGGTGTCACCAGAGCGTCGCACATCGGCAAGGGACGAGCGAGACGTTCTGCCGGGCGAGACGCGGGCGTGTGCACGGAGGGTTGAGGCCACGAAGGCAGACGAAGCGGTGCGCCGCTCGAGAGGACGAGTTCCTGGCAGCGTTCCTGAGCCGGACGTGGGACCTGTACGTGTCGGCCAGGTCGAACCCCGGTGTGTCTGTTCGAGGTCGAGTCCGTCTGCCTGTACAAGGTCCAAGGACGGGGCCTGCAGAACGGCTCCTGCCTGGGTGCAGTGGCTGGGAGCAGGTTCGTGGGCGAGACCTACCGGGTGTGGTCCTCGTGAGCCGTGGCCTGATCCTGGACCTCCGGAGTTGCGACCCTGACTGCTGCGTTGGCCGCGACGTCCGACTCAACGGCGCTGCACACGGTAGCGTATCCGTGCGCCGTCAGCCGTTCCACCCGTGCCATCAAATAAATTGTTCATGTTAATCCGTTCTCGTCCGCTATAAGCAAACATAGTGAGGAACGTCTTTAACCATCACACACGGCCAAAGTGTATCACTTGTCGCACGTAGAACAGTGCCTTGAAAGGTGTTCAAAGCTAAATTGATCTCTACGCTCGATTTAGTGCGAGGGTACTGACAAGTGCCGCTAACAGTACGAGCGAGTGAATTGGCTGCCTTCGTAACTCCTTTCGGCAGCTTCCAGCCTTTTATTCTGCCGTTCAGTCTTAAAAATGCCCCGTTTATCTTTTCGAGAAATATGGATCAAGTGCTAGCTAAATCAGAGGTGCTCGCACTAAACCGTATCTTAACGACATCCCATTATGCTCGAATACTTGGCCAGAGCTTTGAATCATCTGCGGTAGGTTCTAAGTAGGCTTGGCGAGGCTGGCCTAACTTTAAAAGCCCAGAAGTGAAAATTGGGTCGCTCGGAAGTTGACTATACCTATATCACAGTTTTGCTTAAGGGCATCGAAGCCCGCTTGATTTAAAGATTGTGCCAATCAAGGTCTTCCTTCAGCCAGAAAGGAAAATGGAGCTCCGCACTTCCTTGGGTATGGTAGGCGTTCAGCCCACTTGCAGACGGACTGATAGACAGACACACTCCTAATAGCGTGAAAAGGGAGTAAGCAAAACAAGCTGCGTTTAATTTTTTGAAGGTATACCTCTCACTGTCAAGCCCAGACCACTCAAAACCCTTTTTTGTGCAGCGTGACGCAAGCGAAAATGTGCTGCGTAGTTTCTTGTCTGGAAGACGAGCACGGCCGTGAGCGCCCCATTCTGTAGATAAGCCAAAAATTGTCTGCTGGCGAGCAAGCCTACAACACCATAGCGAAAGAATGCGCGTGTCTCATTTGAGCTGACTCTCTTATTCAGTTGGTGCTAAATTCATTTTGATCACGGATCATCGCCCACTCACGCAGCTTCAACAGATCTCCAACAAAAACGGCAGATTGTTACGTTGGAGCCTCAGTTTGCAAGCGTAATCGTTTACGGTTAAACGTATGAAAGGATCGCTGCAAGCGAATGTAGATGTTCTGAGCAGTCCTTTCTCTCTTCGCGCTGATTGGCATAGTGGCACTACAGCCTTGATTCAGTATTCATGCGTAACTGTAACTGTCACACGTCCTCGACAGTCAATTTTGTTTCCAAGTGAAAAGTTTCGAAAACATTCTACGTATGAGTCTAGCCTAGCAGAGCTCGGGAGTTTGTGGTGTTCGTGGGGGTGCCTGCTGTTTCGCCTATGCCCAGGACCCTAGCCCGGGATTGTTGAACTCGGCGACACCTGCGGTTTTTCGCACTGCCATGCACTCCACGTTTCGGCATATCAGCCTACGAGACCTCGGGACCCTGCACACGTCCCTAAGGCATGCACCGTTCGACTTGCAAACCGATCACTGCGTCACCTGACTTCGCAAGGTCCGAGGCCACATCGCTGGATCCTTCCAGACGTGGGTCACCAAGTCCTTCGACGCTACTGTGCATCTCGAAACTACCCGCCAGTAGCGCAGCCGGCTGAACTGGTGAAACTTTCCAACAGTGTCTCTACGTCGAAAACTTCGGTGAACCTTGCAAGAAAACAATAACCAGTTGTTGTGCACAGTTTTCTTTCCCCCTTCGTGCTCTTCTATGCGAAGTGCTGTTCCGTTTGCGCACCGCTCGCCACTTATCAGCCAGCACCCAAGTCTGGCTCATCTGCTTCGGACTCTGTTGTCGCCAAGTCTGGCTCATCTGTGGTCGCCTTGTGCGCCTTGATGTGCGTTCCAGCCCCCTTGATTCACGGCGTGCCTTTATAACCGCCTGCGCACCACGCCGTGGGGCCATTCTTTGTTCACCCTCTTTCGGTTAGCACGACGCATTAAAACCTATATATACGTTCTTCCTTCTCACGGCGTCTTCCTCTCCCTGCTTGGGGCCCGACTCAGTCAATGTAACAAGGGTCATGTCTATCACAAAATGTAAAATAACCTTTTGAATTCTTGTATTTTTTTTTTCAATTTCGGAATCATTAACGAAATTGCTTGAGGGGGGGGGGGGGCATTTGTGTCACAAAGGTAAGCCCCTAGTCTTCGATTTTTTTATTTTATTTTGGAGTGCCTCTGCGACATAGTAATAAAATTGATTGTGTGGGGCATTTCTGTCAAAAGGATAAGCTTACAGTCGTTAAAATTCTAGTACTTCTCGATTAGGGAGTCATTCCTTGCATTTAAAAACAATGGTTGGGGGAGGGGGGGGGGGGGCATTTCTGACACAAATGTACCTTTTTAGTTTCTGAGTGATTCTCTCTGTTCCAATAAAATTGGTTGATTCATCGCGTTTTAAAGGGTACCTGCAACACTTTTCGAGCATGGTCATAAAATGCTGCAGATCGGCATATATAGCAGAGGCTCCCGACAACACGAGTGCCAAATATCATAACGCAGCACGTGGCCTGGAATTCACAATAAATTATCAAAGTCAGCTAAAAATTGCTTTCTTTTCTCTCGACAAATCACGCAATAAGTCCAAAAATCACTCGCAGTAAGCCCATCTATCAGCTATTGGCTGATTTGAACATGGCGCGCTAGGTCGTTATTGAGATCGCCATGGGAGGCCGTCACTTGTCTACGCGTGCGCGCGCGATCGCACTGAGAAAGCCGCGTATTCGAAGGAAAAAAAAAAAACGCTCAAGGTCACGACGCGCGCGCGATGTTTTGTTTGCCCTTTCCATTTCTCCCTGCTTAACTTCCAGCGCTTCCGTCGGGACGAGAGAAGAGAGAATGCGATCGCAGCGTGTGACAAATCTATGAAACTCCGCTCGTACTGGACAAATTCTTAGAATTTTCGTAATGTAGAATTTGCGAGGCAATACGCTTTTCCTGTGAATTAACTCCATGGTTACTCAAAAAAGTGTTTGAAGCATTCTTTATTAAAATTGTTTAGGGGAGCATTTCTGTCACAAGTATTTTGGTTATTTCCGAGTGATTCTTCGCATGCTTATAAAATTAATTTTGGAGGTATTTCTCTCAATAAAAGAAGTTTTTTTATTTTTGAGCGTTTCGTTGTGTTAAATTTGTTGAGGGGGGAGGGCATTTTCGTCACAAAAATCAGCTTGTAGCCTCTGGAAATGTAGTATTTTTGTATTGCGGAGGTTTTGTTGAAAACGGCTACGAAGTGTTCGCGTATCCAAGCGCTAGAAATTGAACTAAATCATCAAAATGTTGTCTCAAAACTAATTTACAAAAATATTTATGTTAATTTTCTTTTCACCAGTATTTACTTATATACATTTGTTTTCTTTTTCTTTTTTTAGGCGAGTTACCAGATTCTTGGCCGATCCCCCAGAATGGGTGTGAGCCACGAGTTTAGGATCTACATTTACAAATTGCAGCAGTCTGAGATTTGTAGCGGTCTGGCAGCAGTCTGCTCAAGGTCGAGCGGCAGGATCTCTGTTAGCAAAGAATTGGTTTGCTTTTGAATCGTCGTGTTCCTTGTTATGTTCTCTCAACTGATACCTTGTTGCAGTTTTTTGAAGTCAGGCAAGTCAGAATATTCTGATGTCTTTCTCATCACCTGGTCAAGGGCACTCTCCTTGGCTGGCCTCGTTACCAGTCAAAGATATGCCGATTGATACCGTGCTGCGCAGTGGAGACAACTACGTCCCTGTGGCCCTGGTTCCTACAAATGGGGGTTCCATTCCAATGAAGAATCCGAAGGTGACACAAGTGGATCTTCAGAAAGCATCGTCGTTCTTCCAGAAGATCACTGAGGTCCGCCAGTTCGGCCGAGGGGGTATCCTGTGCTGCTCTGCAGACCAGGATTACGTCCGAGAGCTTCTGCATTGTTCTGAATTTGCTGCACAGCCGGTGAGCCCGTTTATTCCAGCTCCTCTTGCATGTACGAAGGGCATAGTCCGTGGTCTGGCACCTTAAGAAATTCTGCACTTATTTGCTGTAGCTGGAGCAGTTTCAGTCTATCGATGCACCCGAACGACTGATAAAACAAAATCGCCTACTGAATCAGTTATAGCAACTTTTGCAGGAAGAGTCAGACCAACAGAAATTAAGGCATGGCCACTAATCTGCAAAGTAGAACCACTTTCCCCGAAACCTTTGCAGTGCTCAAAATGTTGGCGATTCGGCCACAGCATGAAAGGATGCAGATCACAGGCTAGATGTCGTCTGTGCGGAGAGAGTCATGACAACCGTGATTGCAAATATGATGACCAGAAGTGCTGCTTGTGTAATGGAGCGCACCCTGCAGACTCTGCTGAATGTGCCGCAAAAGAAAGAGAACTGGGTGTTTCTAGAAATCATAAAACGCAAGCGTTGCTTTAGCAGGGAGGCGGTCGCAGAAATGCATCAAAGATCGAAAGGATACGCAGGCATAACATTCCGGCACACAGCGGCAATGGATGCATCGCTCTCAAAGTCGATAATTGAGGCCATTTAAAAGTCTACTGAGAAGGCAATGAAGCGTCTGGCAGCTACTCTTCTTGAAGCCTTGGCTAATATGTTAACACAACAGCTTACACAAATCATTGGTACTGCAGTTTCTGAGCAAAATGGGGATTCGCAGGCTTTGTTGATATCAAGAAGTACAGAGGAGGAAAAATTGACAGTTAATCATAGATCTACATTTTTGAAAGCAGGACCTTCTGAAAATATAGTTCAGGCTGAGCCAGAACCTGTGATAGATGATTCAGGAGACTTTTACAGATATGGACACAGAATCTCAAAAAACTCTGAATCGTAACGGATCTCCCCCTTCAAAGAAATCTCTTCAGAACTCAAAATCCAAAAAAAATACCCGTTTAAGAAGGACTTCTTTGAGAACCTTTCAAAAAATGATTTCTTAGAAAAATATATTCTGGATCAGGCAGCTTGTACTGCTGGTATAGCATCAAAATAGGTTCACTAAAAATTCTGCAGTGAAATTGCCGGTCTATTTGTTCAGAAACTACAGATTTACAATATATTTCTTCGCAATTTTCTCCCGACATAATTGCCATTCAGGAAACCTGGCTTGCTAATGGTAAAAATTTTTACCTGAAAAATTATCGATTAATCTGGCTAGATCGGCCTAGTCTGCTGGTGCTGGTCTGGTTTTCTTAATATCAACGAAGTTTAGTCACAGAGCCAAGATATCGTATCAGTGTATGAATACAAATTACGAAATTTTGGTGTTAGACATAACAATACCAGACTGCTCGTCTTTTTCTTTTGCAAATGTGCACTTTCCTGCAGAAGTTCAGGACACGAGATGCCTCGATATGCTTCATGCAGAAAATAAATATTACTGCGTGGTGATTTCAATTCACACCATGTGTCTTGGGGCTTCAGATCTGATGTATGTGGAATACGTTTGTGGGAATGAACTCTTGATAAGAATTGTTCTTGCTTGAACTCACACGCTGCTACATTTGTCAGAGGTAACTCTAAATAGACTATAGATTTAACATTTCCCAGCTCCACTTTAAGCATATCTTCGTGGAATATCTTAGATTGCGCTACAAAAAGCGACCATATTCCCATCAGTTTTGAAGTTAAGTTCCCGAGGTTTAGTTTTCCGGGAAAGTGGGCTCATTTGTAGATTATGCTAAATTGCAAAAAAGACTTAATATCTACGTTGACTTTTCGCAAGGAAATGCTGGAAGAACTTGGGGCTATGAGTCTGTGTGCGGTATTGAAACGATCATTAAAAAAATCAACGTTTATTATAAACTCAACACAGCGGGATATTTTAGCCCGTGGTGGAATGTAGAATGTGTCAGGTGGTACAGAAAGTGAAAAGCGGCTTAGAAAGAGCTGTTAATTAACCAATGCCCTAAAAATTGGTGTGATTATGAATTCATGCTCGTCGATTTCAAGCGCACAGTGCGCAAAGTAAAAGAATATTATGATATGAATAAATTTAATTATCTGCCTAAGTCTATAAATTAAGAAAGGGCTTTTCAGGTTTTCGCGCTCGAGAAAAATGATTCCACAGTCAGAAAGCATTCATTCCGCCATAATGTCTCCTTGCGAACTCTCCTATTTCTCCGAAAATATTGATAAAGGCTCGCAAACTAGGTTTACAACAAATTATGCAAAGCCTATGGTGAAATTAAGGGCGGATGATGATTTCCAGGAGGTATATTTAGTTGAACTGGCGGATGCGATAAAGTGATTACCACCCGCTGCTCCTGGACCTGATGGGGTGACCTCTACAATGATAAAAGTGCTATACGAAATATGCCCACAAGAAATCCGTAATATAGTTATTAATAAAAGTTCTTGTATTCTGGCAGATTGGAAGCTTTCCAAAATAATTCTGATACTAAGGAAACAGAAAATGGAGTTTACTCTGGATAAAATAAGGCCCATGTCATTGACATCTAACCTGGTCAAACTTGTACAGAGAGTCTTGAATGACCGTATAATGAACTATTTCAATAAACATACAATATTAAATCCCACACTAATTGAATTTTGATAGGGATACTCCATTTGGTGGGCACATGTGCACATGTGGATTTCGAAAGTCGTATAAAGCTGGTTGTGCATAGGCGCTAATACTGTGCACTAGTCACTCTAGAGTTAGCTAAAGCGTACGATAAAGTGGAGTATTCTATCCTAATCCAGCAGATGTAAGACCATCGCTTTCCAAAATATGTAACATAATGGATAACAGTAGTAGTCATAGTAGTGGTAATAGACTTTAATTCAGAGTTTGAAAAAGACAGAATTTTATTGCTTCTTGTGTCGATGCTCTTCTAAAAGTTGTAAGCAGACATGACGTGTACCCCAGGGCTCAGTATTCTCCCCTGTTTTATTCAATATATCACTAAGTTCCTTTCTAACTCATCGGGATATTCAAATTTACGTGTATGCAGATGATATTGCTTTCTTTGCAACAAACAGTGGCCTGCACTCATTGTATCAGACATTGCAGAATTTCATGAACATGCTAGAAGTATGGCTTGACAATATCCATACGTCATTGAATGCCAAAAAAAAAGTGCGCTTCTGCCGTTCTCTTTTTTTTTTTTTTATTCAAGTACCCTAAAGGCCTGGGTAGGCATTACATAGGGGAGTTGTAGCACAATAAAGCTGTTACAATTACAGTGTATAATTTGAATAACAAATACAAACGATTGATATAAATATGCACATACATATGTAGAGATATTATTACTTAACAGTACAGAGATGCTACGTGGAGGAATAAAGAAAGTACTACTAAAAAAGAAACAAAAAAAAAAAAGAAAAGAACAGGACAACAAAACTCTAAGGAAAATTTTCGCAGTGTTCAAAACAACAAAAGGATGCAAAGAAAGGATAATTCACGTTCATTGAAATACCGCGTACAAGAAGTATCGCGTACAAGAAGTATTTTAAGTATCGTGTCAAAATTTCTCTGATGTATCGTAACTAGCGCATTCGACACTAATTTCCTGAAATACCTAGGCATCGTACATAATAGAACGCTGAAGCCACATAGACGAGGTTGGCTGTAAAGCGTCACGTGCCTTGGGGTGGTTACGAAAATGGGGAAACAGAAAAACAGTACTGCGAAGTTCATTGATAAGGATTTACAAGATGTATGTGCGGCCTATTGTGGAATTCGGGTGCGTAATATTTTCTGGCAGCGCGGCATACAAGATGAGACAGTTAATATTATTAGAAAGATAAACTTTGCGCTTGGGCCTTGGACATCCCAAATTTGTTGCAAATAATGTTTTATATGTGGAAGCGCGTCTCCCATCTTTGTTAATTCGGTTTAGAATACTTACAATTCAAACTTTCTTAAAAATATACAATCCGCCTCTAAAACAAGCGTCTTACGTTTTTATTAAAGAACCAAGCGCATTCTTCGGAACACAGTGGTCTAGACTACAGACCCTTCAGATTAGGTTCGTCCAAGCGCTGCTAGAACCTCTGAATGTAAATATCTATCAGATTACGTCAACGAAGATGCCTAATTCAAAACTTGAAATATAATTTGATGATAGTTTCTTCCATAATGCGAAACAAATGCCCCTTCGATATTTAAATATTCAGTTATTAGATTACTTGACTCATCTGTCCATAAACAACATTGTTGATACGGATGCATCCGTATTATATGAAAAGGCTGAAGTAGGCATCTTCTGTACTTCTCTCGACTGGTCTTTTTCAGTTAGATTACCAGATTATATGCCCATATTCATCGCTGAATTATTTGCTATATTTCTAGCACTTGGTAAACTTCCTGCAAGCGAATCAGAAGCAGTCATACTTACTGATTCTCTCTCAGTATGCACTGCACTATCTGCAGCAAAAATTTGACATTGAGTATGACTATAGTAGTCATACTCAATATTGCAAGGCTTTCAGCCTTTTGCCTTCGCTCTATTTTCTGTACTGGCGAAGGAAGGAAGGAAGGAAGGAAGGAAGGAAGGAAGGAAGGAAGGAAGGAAGGAAGGAAGGAAGGAAGGAAGGAAGGAAGGAAGGAAGGAAGGAAGGAAGGAAGGAAGGAAGGAAGGAAGGAAGGAAGGAAGGAAGGAAGGAAGGAAGGAAGGAAGGAAGGAAGGAAGGAAGGAAGGAAGGAAGGAAGGAAGGAAGGAAGGAAGGAAGGAAGGAAGGAAGGAAGGAAGGAAGGAAGGAAGGAAGGAAGGAAGGAAGGAAGGAAGGAAGGAAGGAAGGAAGGAAGGAAGGAAGGAAGGAAGGAAGGAAGGAAGGAAGGAACGAAGGAAGGAAGGAAGGAAGGAAGGAAGGAAGGAAGGAAGGAAGGAAGGAAGGAAGGAAGGAAGGAAGGAGGGTGGGTGGGTGGGTGGGTGGGTGGGTGGGTGGGTGGGTGGGTAGGTAGGTAGGTAGGTAGGTAGGTAGGTAGGTGGGTAGGTGGGTAGGTGGGTAGGTGGGTAGGTGGGTAGGTGGGTAGGTAGGTGGGTGGGTAGGTGGGTGGGTAGGTGGGTGGGTAGGTGGGTGGGTAGGTGGGTGGGTAGGTGGGTGGGTAGGTGGGTGGGTAGGTGGGTGGGTAGGTAGGTGGGTAGGTAGGTGGGTAGGTAGGTGGGTAGGTAGGTGGGTAGGTAGGTGGGTAGGTAGGTAGGTAGGTAGGAAAGTTTATTGCCAGCAAACCTGAGAAAATTCCACTTGCTATGGGTACCTAGCCACTGCGGGATTTATCCAAATGAGATGGCAGACTCGTTAGCCAAAGCATCTTTAAGCGCACCACTCTTACGTGTTTTACCTGATTTCACCTATGTAACAGCACTCAGATGCAGAAATACTTGTTTGCAGAAGAAAATAGAAAAAAATATCATTGGATAAAGTCAGAGACCTCGTACATTTAAGATTTTGCTGGAACAAACAGTTGTGTGTATCTCGGCAGTTAGAAATTACAATCACCTGATTACGATGCAGAATTCCGCACCTGAAATATTACCTACATAACGCTGGACTCGCAGCATCTCCGTTATGTCTCTTTTGCAAGGAATTAGAATCAATAGATCATTTCTTTTTATTCTGCCACCAATATTCTTATCAAAGGAAAAGATAGATACCTGGTCGAACCAATTGAGAAGCTAGGTTTAAAAATACACGTGGCAGTAATTTTATTCATCGGAGATTGTAGCCACAGGAAGGTTTGCTCAGCTGTGTGGGCGTACATAACGGCAACAAAAGGTTACCTTGTTAGATTACCTATTATTAGTACTTTCTGCTCCGAGACTACCTGAATGCCTGACCGCTAGCTCGTGTGGCATTTTACTATATGTTTTACAGTTAGTTTTTTGCTTTATACTGAAATTCTATTTATTTATTTATTGTACCCTCAGGGCCAGAGGCATTGAAGAGGGGAGTGGGTTTATAAAAAATAGATTCAGAAGGTGAGTAAAGGGGAGTACAGGATTCAACGTTTACTGAATAATCAATTTTAGCTGATAACAAAGTTAGGACACAAAAGTAGAACAAAAGAGATCTAGTGTACATATTTTAAATAATCCTAGTATACAATTCTAGCTACAAAACACATCAGGACACGCAAGAACATAAAAAAACGAAAAAGGCACACGTAATAAGTAACCTCAGTTTACAATGCTTGTTAGTGCAGCGCGAAACAGCTGATAATCAGTAATCGCAGCAGTCGCTCCAGGAAGCTGGTTCCAGTCTTTGCTGGTGCGTGGGACAAAAGATTCTGAACACGTAATTGTTTGGCATATAGGTATACCAACTTTGTGCGCATGATCGATGCGAGAGGACACGTAGGACGGTGAAAGAAAAAGATTAGCACGAAGTTGGGGGCTATTATGGAAGATTTTATGAAAAAGGCACAGGTGAAAAGACTTACGACGAGAAGAAAGGGAAGTCAGCTGCAACGAGTTTTTCATAGCTGTAACGCTTGCTGTTCGATCGTAATCGTGTAGGATAAACCGGGCAGAGTTATTTTGGACCAGTTCGAGGGCTTTGATCAGATAAACCATGCTGGGATCCCAAACTGAAGCAGCATATTCTAATTTACTTCTAACCAAGTTCTTATACATCAGTAGTTTTAGAGAGGCAGGTGAAGAAGAAAAATTGCGACGAAGATAGCCTAACATACGGTTTGCATTGTTAATCATGTTGCTTACGTGAACGGACCAGGTCAGGCAAGAAGTAATGTGCACACCTAAGTACCGGTAGGATGAAACACAATCGAGTAGAACATTATTAAGATGGTACGAGGCGGGAGTGGTTGAAGTTCGACATACGCGGAAAACTTTACACTTTTTAATATTAAGGTTCATTAGCCAAAGACTGCACCAGTTTGAAATAGCGTTAAGGTCGTTTTGTATAATACTAACATCGCTTGTGTCGTTAATTTCACGAAATATGACACAATCGTCAGCGAACAGGTGTATGTTTGATGAAACGCAATCAGTGAGGTCATTGATGTAAATTAAAAATAAGAGGGGGCCCAGGACTGAGCCTTGGGGTACGCCCGAATTACCACAACATTCTTGGGAATTATATGAGTTGGCTGCAACAAACTGTGTACGGCCACACAAAAAGTGTTCAAGCCATTTGAACACATCAAGATCGAGGTTAAGTTTGCTAAGTTTCAGGAGCAGGAGATTATGGGACACTTTCTCAAAGGCTTTTGCAAAATCTAAAAAAATACAGTCCGCTTTGGAGCGACGGTCAAGAATGCGGTGAAGCTGGTGTGTAAAAGACAGTAATTGAGTTTCACATGAAAATCGCTTTCGAAAACCATGTTGTGCATCCGTGAAAAATGAATTGGATTCGAGAAACGTTACGATGCTTGTGTACAAGACATGCTCCAAGACTTTACAAGGAATGCTCGTAAGGGATATAGGGCGGTAATTTAAAGGAGATTCTTTGCTACCTGATTTGTGAACGGCGACCACCTTACCAATTTTCCACTGGATGGGTAGGGACCCGCTGTCAATGGATTGTTGAAAAAGTTTGGTAAGAAGAATTGAAGAATACGAGGCCATACCTTGAAGAAATTTAGAAGTTATAAGATCGACACCTGGGCTCTTCAAGCCCAGGTGTCCTGGGCTCTTCACCTGGGCTTAATGATTTTAAATGCATAACTAACTAACTTGATGATCATGCTGCCTGATTCTTGGCTGATCCCCTTTTGTGGGCGAGTGCCAGCAAAGCAAAAGCATCATCATCATCATCGTCGTCATCGTCTTCGTCTTCTTTCTCTTTCTCTTTCTCTTCTTTCTCTTTCTCTTCTTTCTCTTCTTTCTTTTCTTTCTCTTTCTCTTCTTTCTCTTCTTTTTCTTTCTCTTTCTCTTCTTTCTCTTTTTCTTTTTTTTTCTTTTTCTTCTTTTTTTCTTTCTCTTCTTTTTCTTTCTCTTCTTTCACTTTCTCTTCTTCGTCTTCGTCGTCTTCTTTCTGTGCTTTCAGAGAGGGAATTTATTTACAGAAAGGTAGAGAGGTCGGCCTGGGCTCTCGGTTTTTTTTTCGGTGATACATTTTTTTCCATGGTGCCTCGGCTCAACGTCTTGTGGCCACGGACGCGGGGCCTTCCGGAGGACCGCCTGGCCAGCAGTCATCTCGGCTGACCACCGAGAGGAAGAGAGGAATTTCACTCAGTTGCAGCGAGGACATATAGCTGTACTCAGCTGTCTCGGAAGACGACTCATCTGACGATGATTTAATGACTGCCCGGAGCAAGAGGGCGAAAAGGAAAATCGTCAACGCAGCCTCGCCCACCTCTGCGAATACAGCGACTATGAAGTCCTGACATGAACGCTGGCCACACGTCATCTTTGTGCCGGAAGAGTCCTCAGGAAACCTGCGACTGCTGGGCAGGCAAGCACTCTCCGCCTTTTTTGGAACTTGTAGTACCTAATGAAATCAAGGAAATCGGAGTTTACGTGAAAAAAATATACTCGGCATAGATGTATTCGACATGCGTTTGGGCCATTCAAACAAGTGACTGAGCTAGGCGGCATCAAAGTGCGCCCCTTTACACCAATTGACAACGCATCCATAGCTGGTGTGATATACGACGTAGACATTGCGATTCTCCACGCTGATTTGCCTACTCTTATCAAACCGGCAAATGAGGGTACCGTCATCACTCAGGTACACCGCCTTGGGAAGTCATGCTGAGTGAAACTGGTCTTCAAAGGCGACTGCACACCACCCTATGTCAAAGTCGGACATTTTCGACATCCTGTTCGGCTTTTTGTGCAAAAGCCACTTCAGTGTCACCAGGGATTTAAACTAGGTCACGTCAAGGGCGTGTGCACGAACTAGCTTCGGTGCCTCCGGTGCGCAGAACCCCATTCGGAACATGCGTGTCAATCCACATTTCTTACATGCGGTAACTGTAATGGCTCACACACTGCCTCATCGAAAGACTGCCCTCGAATTTAGAAGGAGCGCGTGGAGCTTAAGCAAATGGTCACAGACAATTCGACCATAAGGAATGCTGCCGAAACAGTACGGCGTCGGCAGCAGCCTCGGTGCCATCGTTCGACCACAAAGACTGCGCAAGCTCGCAACGACAGCGCCACCTCTACTGCTGCACCATTAAGTCAGGCCGCACAAGGACCAACAAATTCAAAGAAGACTGCGGAGAGAAATATCCTTACATGGGAATGGCCTAATCCTCCAAGTCGTCCGCTAACCATAAAACGTCAGAAGACCACGCCCACACAGGGGTCTTCGCCAACCGCTGATGACACACATAAGAAAGATGGCAAAGTCATAACTATGCTTCGTTCTCTCATGGATGCCATCCGGGAGATCTTGTTGGGCATGGGGACAACGTCTGCTCAGAGCGCTGTCAAATTCCTGGACGCCTCAAGCCCAGTACTCGAATCACTCGAGTAGAAATATGGCTAACGATCCCCATCGTAGTATTTCTAGAAATTCAAGGAAGCATCCATCATTCAGTGCAACTATAGCGGACTGAAACCGCGTCTTTTCGGACTTTCGTCAGTTAGTGTGCGTCAACATGTTTCAAGTCATCAGCGTTTGTGAGCCCAACGCGTGTGTGAGCTCTCCTCTTTCCTTTTTTCCATCTTTCAAACTCCGCCATCCCTATCCCCAGTGTAGGGTAGCATACCGGTCGCTCCAGACGGGTTAACATCCTTGTCTTTTCTTTCCCTCCTGTTCCTGCCTTTTTGTATTGCGGAGTCATTCTTCATGTTTTAATAAAGTTGGTTGAGGGGGGGGATTTATGTGCTGGCTTAAAAAAATAATCGATGAAACCCATGGTGTAGACTAAACTCCCCCCTACCGCCCACTCACAAGGCAAGTTCTAAACTTGTAAAAAAACCATAAAAATTTCTCAATTATTTTTTAAATTGTAGAGGCATTTGTGTAGTTCACATATAGGTGCGATATACAAGAGCTGGTGTTTAGCCGAAAGGTTAAGACGTTGGTAGTCTGATTGCGTATGCGCGCGCGCACGCCGAAATCGCTTATGCGCGCGCGCGCCGAAATTGCGTTTGTGCGCACGCCGAAATTGGGTCTGCGCCTGCGCACGCCCAAGTAGGTATGCGCCTGCAGATTCGCGATATTGCGTATGAGCGCGCGCACGTTGAAATTGCGTATGCGCGTGCGCACGGCGATATTGCATATGCGTGTGCGCACGCCAAAATGGGTCATTCCCTTTTGTAACCACCAGTGCCACATACCTCAGAGAGCGGGTATGTGCCGCATGGGATAGATTTTAGGGGCGAAGCTTCTTAGCACGTGGGTCGTGCGTCCTCGATGTAGTAGATAGCCACCTCTGGTTAAGTTCTCGGAAAGCCGAAGCTTCTTAAGCCGTGGGTCGTGCGTCATGAATAAATCTAATTGGTAGCCACCTCTCATTTAGTTCTTGGAATGTCCGCTAGATGGTGGTATTTATATATAATCAATATTTGATGAAAAGATGTGACATGGTGGTACTCGAAGTGTTCAATAGGCGGAGGGACATGCATATAGACAAACAGACGGACAGTCGCACGCACGGACAGTTCACACCATGGTTGGACGAACGGATGGACGCTTGGCCCCACTCATCATGATTCAGTCCTTAGATATGCTATGATTTCTTAATTAGTGTTTTCTTTGTGTCGAAGAATGCTGTGTGTGTGTGAGAGAGAGAGAGAGAGAGAGAGAGATAAAGATGCAAGGAAAGGCAGGGAGGTTAACCAGACGCACATCCGGTTTGCTACCCTGCACTGGGGAAGGGATGAAGGGGAGAAAAGAGGTTGCAGAGAGATAAGAAGGTACACACAATCACGAGCACACTCGAGGGAGCGCACACAGTCTACAGACGGTCGCTCAGGTTTGTTGAATTTAAGTAAAGTAGGAGCGCTTTAGTCGCTTTCTGTGCAACTGAGGCAGATTTAAAGCTTTATGATGACCTAAGGCACTGGCTGATGGACGCGGTCCAACCAGCCAGACAGCTGGTTGTATCCTCGATGTATCCCGCATAGAACAGGCCGAACAATAAGCGTCGGAAGAATATTAATTTTGAGCTTGGTAACTTGGTGTTAAAACGTAGTCACCCCTCAGTGACTCTTCGAAAGGTTTTTTCTGCTTCCTTAGCAAACAGCTGGGACGGGCCCAACAGATCAACTCAGAAATACAAGCTTTGTACATGTTGACAGATTGCATAACTAATATAGTGTATTCATGTCTCCAATCTCAAACTTTGTTTTTTGCGCGAGAATATTCAGCTGCTGAGGGTCTAGGCATCCCTCACCCGAGCTTGGCCACCCAGTCACCGACAACGCCCAGCAAGTAGTGCAGAGTGACTTGTTGGGTGAGTTGGTTCATTCTTAACGTAGCTTATGGCGCGAGAAAAACATTTGCTCTTGTCATTCTCTCGTGTTTGTTTTTTTTTTGCGCCATAAGGTATACGTTAAAAGGAGATGCTACTCGAAGACACTTTTTTTTTACTATTCACCCTAAAGCAATGAAACTGCAGCTGTTTATGAAAATTTTTCTGCTGATTTTAAATATATAATTAGTTTTCTTGCAAGTTACACACTTTTAGCTCTGCAACATGACAAAATGAAAACCCTAACCCTTTTGCCCCCCCCCCCCTTTTGGTAAGCGAGTTTGGTAAGCGATGAAACGCTTACCAAACTTCCGCTCCATCTGGCAGAGCCTTGTGCCAACTGCAAGCTATGCAGAAGTTCGACAGGACTGCGAAATTCAAACTAAGTCCAGTGCCATGCCATTTTGCAGTCATGTTTGTGCCACATACCGTCGAACATAATGGCAATGTCGTCCCTGCTAAGTTCTCTCACTGTGAGCTCTTTCGACCTCTCAAGATTGGTGCTGACATCATCCATTGCCCCATCACGAACTTTCCGGCTGACGGGTGTGAATGACTTTTGATGCATTGGATTTTGCAAGCCTACAACTGCCGCAAATCAGACCAGCTTCTCGTAGCCTATTCCTACAGAGCATCCGCAAAACGGCTTTTACTTGCGAGCAATGCCTTTTTTCATTCATAACGGAGTTATTTACACGAGAAAAGAATTGTTCAGCTGCGCTGCTCGACAAGACATGGACCCCGCAAATAGGTTTCACAGCACATACAGGCGCGCAGCGGCCAATGGCGGTCCTCGATTCGTACCATGTGATAAGCCAGCCGCGGCGCTTGAAAAACGCGCAGAAGAGTGCTTATTTTTATTATTTCTTGTATTGCATCAGCGAGAGAAACTGTTGTTACTTGAAGAGAGAGGCTCGACTCTTCGACTCATGCGATCAACAATGGCTAGCGGCGGTGCATTATCGGCGGCAAGGTGCTCGAAGGCTCCACACTTTCAACCTTTCAACAGGCACCTTGTGCTCTTTAGATTTAATTTTAAAGCATTTCCCGTTAAGTCTCGACCTGTATTATTTCTTTCATAACCGTAGAGATACTAATCTTATCAAAACAGGCGAAAATAAAAAAATAGGTAATTTTGAAGAAAAAAAAAAAGCTCGCGTTTTTCGACCCGCATCTCCCCTTAAAAGTGGTGCAATCTGCGTCCTCGGTAACGTAGCCAACAAGGGTGTGGGAAGATGGCGCATTTCCTTCCTTGGTGATTGTTTCTCTTTCTTTCTTTTCTTTGGCTGTTATGTTCACCTCATTGTTTGGCGCAACACGCATATGCTTTCGTTGGTGGCGAGAAGGCAATATTTCTTTGTTTTTTTTTTCTTTTTCCTCACCATAAGGTCCCGGCCGCCGGACATTACCTGCAGACTTTCGGTCCCCAGTTCGCCCTCTTGAAGAGGGCACGTGTGGGAACCACCTGCACCGGCCATAAAGAGATGGCGCCACGTGTTGCGCAGTGGCGGCGCGCGTGGTCCACTTGTGCTCTTCGAAAGGGCGAGCCTGCGCGCTGCCCAGGGGAGACGCCTTGGCTGCCACGATTAACGGAGACTGTCCCCCGCTCTGGCCGATTGCTGCTGCCCACAATGATGGTCGCTGCGTAGCTGTCTCACCTCTGGGCCGACCCTAGCGTATGGGTAGTTAAATAAATGTTGCTCTTTTTGACGAGAAGCCTCCGTCGTCCTTGATTTCTTTACGGACGGGACGCAGCAAGCCCGATACCCACATCGAAGGTACCTCTATAGCATTCTAATTTCCCTTGCGAATAACTGCATGTATGTCTGGACAGTAGATCGACAAACAATACCCTATAAGGTCTCTAGCATACTGATTGTATGGCCAGGTCTCGTGTATTATAGGGAGTGCCTTCAGAGTTCTAGATTTGAACTATACCCTTGCGCAACAGATGTCGAAAAGCAGCGAGAAAGTTGAAGCCCTTATCGCACATCATATAGGCAAGTTCCCCCCCCCCCCATACGTTAACTTCCCCGCAACAAACATTGAAAAGCAGCCGAAAACGTTTAGGCTTTTATCACCCGTGATAAGTCTCAACTTTTGCCTGACGTCATGTTGTATGATAAATAATAAAGACCACAGCATATCCATGTAGTGAATGATGATAAGTGTTGCGACGTGTCCTACAGTCAGTTCACGCTTCCGTCCGTTCGTTCGTTCTTACTTCCGTCCATCCGTCTCTCCATTCGTGCATCCGCTCATGCGTCCGTCTGTCCCTGCGTGTGTCCGTGCATCCATTCGTCCATCTTCTCGTGCGTTAATCTGTGCGTCCATTACTCGGTCCATTCGTTTTTCCATGCGTCCGTTCGTACGCCCGCCTGCGCGTTCATCCGTCCGTTCACCCGTACATTCATGAATCCGTCACACCTTACAACGTTGCTCTTGGTATGCGTATTTTCAGAGAGAAATGTCACCCCATACGTTGGCTCCACCGCAACAAACATCGAAAAGCAGCCGCAAAAGTTTGTGCCCTTATCACCCATGAAAAGGCTGAAGTTTTGTCTGACGTCACATCTTGCAACGATGCACTTAGCATGCGTATTTTCCAAGACACATATCCCCCTCTTACGTTGGCTTCACCACAACAAGCATCAAAAAACAGCCGAAAATGTATAGGCCTTTATCACCCGTGATAAGGCTCAACTTTTTTCTGATGTCACACCTTGCTACACGCACGTGGCATGCGTATTTCTTGGGCCAAAGGTTACCCCATACGTTGGCTTCGCCGCGATGAATGCCAAAAGCAGTCGAAAAAGTTGAGGCCCTTATCACACACGATAACGCTCAAGTTTTCTCTGACGTCACACCTTGCAGCGATGGCCCTACTAAGTGGTCTTTCCAAGTTAAATTTACCCTGGAATGTTGGCTTCCCCGCAATGAATGCCAAAAGCAGTCGAAAGAGTTGAGGCTTGTTGCGAAGACGGACCGATCCCGCCGAAGCCACCACTGTTGCGAAAGACGGGGACGCCAACACGGCCCCGAAGGCGCCACCGCTTTCAACTCCGCCGGGAAGGTCACCAGCCGTTTGGTAGCGTATGTTTATCAGCTCGCGACCGCTTCTGCGCAGAGCTGATAAGACGAGCGGACGAGACGACGGTGAGTTAAACAAGGTTTATGTACAGCATATAAACAGAGGCATTACAAATTCGGCACTGGGGCCGACAGAGACTCGAAGAGCCGAGCTCTCCTCTCTAATACATAGGTCAACTTTTCGCCTAAGACCGCCGACTCACACACATGTCGGCTCTCCGACATGGGGACTCCTCTCTCGTAGGACCGCCGATCGCGACGCGCCGCAGGGCTTATTTTATTTGCACCGGGTCCAACCAAAAAGTCCAATCAGAAGCGCCGCTGGTCGTCAGGGCAGATTCCTCCAATGGGGTCGCCGCGCCATGCGTCAGACCATCAGACACGAGGACGCCGGCTCGCTGTCACGTGCGCAGCTGACTCAATGCACGTGGGCCAGAGGGGCGCCGCGCGTGTTCACGCCGTCGAGTTGATCGCGCCAGGCGGACTGCGGGCTGGCCTTGACCCAGATTGCTTTTTTCAGAGGCACGGACGTTTGACGAGGACTCGCTGGCATAACAGGCTCTTATCAGACACGATAACGCTCAATTTTTGTCTGACGTCACACCTTGCTACGATGCACGTGGTATGCGTATTTCCCAAGCCAGAGGTTCCCCCATACGTTGGCTTCCCAGCAATGGATGCCAAAAGCAGTTAAAAAAGTTGAGGCCCTTATCACAAACGATAAGGCTCAACTTTTGTGTGATATGACAATTCGCAACTGCACCTGGTATGCGTATTTTACCGAGCCAAAGGTTCCTGGTACGTTTGCTTCACCGCAGTAGATGTCTAAAAGCAGCCGAAAAAGTTTAGGCTCTTATCACCGGTGATAGGGCTGAACTTTTGGTGAGACGTCACATCTTGCAACGATGCACTTAGCAGGCGTATTTTCCAAGTGATACATTTCCTGATACGTTTGCTTCACTGCAGTAGACGTCGAAAAGCTGTCGAAAAAGTTGAGGCCCTTTTCACACGCGATAAGACTTAACTACAGTGTAGCTGAACTTTTGTCTGACGTTACACCTCGCAGCCATGATCCTGCTATGCGCATTTTGCCCCTCTGCTCTGTGGTTGCCAGACACGGCGAAAAACGTTTTCCCCGTGGTCTGTATTGTTGAGAAGCCAGGTTGCAGTCATGGCTAGTGGATAGGTTGTCTTTGACGCTGGAAATAGCATAAAGTTTCGGCTCTGGCGATGCGATCATTAACCCACGATGAGAATGATGGGTAGTTCACGAATTTCCCTAGTAATGTATCTTTCATCTCCCCCATCCCCCTCCCATGCGCAGGGTAGCAAACCGGCTGCCTATAGACTCGTTAACCTCCCTGCCGTTCTTTTCCTCGAATTTTCCTTCCTCCCACCTAGTATTGTACTTCCGGACTTCGAACGCACTCGTATCTTTAATATGTTGTGTTTTGATGTTGTTTTTAATAGAAGAAATGACCGTCATAAACTTTTTGAGCCGATTTCGGTTGGCGAGCCTTAAAGGTCGAAGTGGTGAAGTACAAGGGCTTAACCTCTGCTGATCGTGGATTTGTGACAAAGCAGCTCCAAGCCATGCGAAGCCAAACGGAAATGAGAGGACGAAGATTGAACAAGTTTTTGTACTAGCCATGATTTCCACGCTCGCATAAGCGCCGTGCGTTGCAGCTCCCACAGAAACTAGCGCCCGAGTTTCCATTTAGAAAGTATTGTAGAAAGCTCTATGGGAAATACGACAATTTTTCCGTCTTTCTCCTGAGCGCCGTGCTGACATGAATCACGTGATGCGGAATGCTTTGCATTGTGCGACGTCAGGCAAATGTTGGGGCTTTATCGCCTGTGACAAGAGCAACTTTCCACAACTTTTCAACCGTGGTTGCGGCAAAGGAAACTCTCAGCGGAGCCTTTCGCTCAGAACACTCTTATTTAACGCATGAGTCAAGCAGGCGCAGCCAGGAACACCAAGATATATATGCTATCGAGAAGTCAGCTTTCATTTAAAGGGGCCCTGCGACGGTTTGGGGACTGCCTAATTTAGCGCTAGAATGCGTGTGGCAATAAATACCACGACAAACGCAAAAATAGGTATGAAAGTTGGTGCATGAAAACTGATATTATTAGTCTTCAAAACTCCGGCACACTCAGAAGTGAAGGAACATTTATTTTCGCGTTTCTCTCTCCCGCTGACGTCAAAATCAGTTTCTAATAACCACGTGCGTATTATAGAGCCATACCGGAAAACTCGCCATTTGTGGGTAGTGGTGGTGGGTAGAGTTATCGTATTTGCTTCATACTTCAGTAGCATAAACGGGGACACCATAGTGGTGACACCACCTCGTGGGAACTTGGCGGCATATAGGACCCCCGTGCCTTACGGTTGCACACAGCAGTAGTCTGTGTCCCCTACTTTTGTAAAAACGTCTTTCCTTACAAATAAAGAGGGAAGGGGAGGGGGAAAAAGAGGCCTGCCATACTTCTGGGCCCACCCGTATCAACTACTTTTGTCCTGTTTCTAAATTACGTCCCAGTGCCTACATTTAAGTTTTGGCAGTAAGATGCCTGGATGACTTCGTGGTGTTCCAGCAATACCAGTTATGTCATTCGAAGCATGATTATTTTTGTAATGAACTAAATAAAATAAATGAAGAGCAGCGGTAAGTCAGCACAATCAGACAGTCATAGAAATTTATTGAAAGGTCGGCGGTTCTGCGAGTTTGTGGGGGCGGGCAATAAGACCCACAAAAGTGACGTCCTGGAGTCCTGGAGGCGTCTTGGATAACATGAAGGTCTTCAAGGACAGAGCTGTAGAACAATCCACCAGCGTCCGCGGCGGCGATCGCTGCAGGTTGGGCCCCCAGTATTGTATGCTGTAACCCTCGACATTCCCATAGTATGTGTTCTAGGGTGGTTCTGTAACCACAGTTCTTGCATTCATCAGTCTTGCATATACGTCTGAGTAAATGACGTGCGATTTATCCGCGTGCAGATAAGTTATGGTCTCTAACTGCTGCCCCTCGGTATACTGCTTGTTCACTTTTTGGTGAGAGGGATGAAAAACGCATTTTTTTCTGATTCAGTTAAATCTATCCATGCGATCTTGCTATTGCCACTCCTCTCCATCCTCGTTCTCGGGAGTCGCGAAAGGTGCTGGCCCCTATATTCTAGGCTGTGACGCAATCCATAAACCCTTGAGCCACGTCATGCGTCATCCTATTAACCTTACAGTCTCCTCGTCTATTATTCTTGCTGTCTCCTAGCGAAGTTATTTAAAAGTCTAAAAGCGCAAGCATTTCGTTGCCGAGTCAACGAGATTGCTGTATTTGCAAGCCCGCGTGCCTGAAAAATCACGGAAAATACCACAAGATCGTCCATCCAAGAAACTACAGTGAAGGTAGTTTTAACTTTGGTACTTACTAAGGTTTTGACCCACGTTCTGAAGTGGTGGTGAAAAACTATTTGGGGGAAAGCCAAAAGGTAAACAAAAAATGGGAAGCATTGTGGGTGGCCTTCGGGCTGCCGGCTGTGGCATCCAACCGGGCCTAGCCGCGACGTTCCCCACCCATGTCACCAGCCGAAGCAGTTCTGCGACCGAATCGGGGTTTTGCTCCTCCTGGTTCGGGCGATGGCTACCATGTCGTCATATCCACTCACCATATCCGTTGACGGGTCCTCAGGTTTCGAAAGCAAGTGGCTTAACCACTGCGCTACCGACTTTTTTCTTTATTTCCAGCCCTCGACGTGTATTGCGACACCGAAACACATGGCGTATGAAGTTGGACAACCAGTCAGATAGATGCACTTGCAATTCCAGCACTTCGAAATACCACTGCATACATTGACCATGAGCGTGTGGGCGTTCAGGTCACAAAGGTAGCCAGCCATGGTCGCCTTAAACAGTAGAGCTATATAACCTTAAGCTATGTTCATCACCGTCATTTATCAGCAGAAGCCTAATGCCATGAATATTTAAAGGAAGCTTTTTTAATGCTCTCTTCAAAACGTCCTAGAAACAGACTACTTCTCAAGAGCGGATGAATACATGGTTTGCAGCTTCAACTATACAAAGTGGGCAGCGAGTTTTCCATGGCATGCGGAAACTTCATCCTTTATTTTAGCATGAAATGCGGTACTTTAGTGTAGTTTAAACAAAAACGTTTTGGTGAATGGCTGCACTAGCATCCTTTTTATTTTTTTCAATGCGTGCAGAGCTGGACCTCACCACTGTACATGGCTTTACTTTGTAACGCGCTAAACACTCGCACATATCACACAGGCTATGGATATTGTACCTGTAGCCTCATGATCGGCGAGTTGTTGAGCCCTTATGGTAAACGAGCTATATTATGGTTAACCTCCCTACCTCTCCTACATTTCTTCTCTCTCTCTTGAAGGCAACATCTAGCGACCTCTCACCGACATTATGTAGGGTACGATGTATAATAAGCTTCGACTGAAATAATCAGTCCAGTGCGCGATGGCGTTGCAGAGTGTCTTGGGTGGTGATGGGTCTTTCTCAGCAATTGTTACAAGTTCACAATGAGTGTTTAGGTGCCGTAGCTGTCCGTCCGAAGGGGTTCGGACTCAGACTCCAGCACTTCCTCTTGGCGGGTGCCTTGCCTGCGAACATGACGACGTCTTTTCACCTTTCGTAGTTGAACGAGCTATCGCAAGTAGCCGTTCAGCCAATGTGTAATATAGTTATGTAAAAAGCAAGGGTTTTTTTTCTGTTCCCCAGGGGCGCTTGAAGGCAGTCCGTCGAAGTCCACAAACTCGGGCGCAGACCGTCCCTGCCCCGGGAAGTCGAGGAGGAATCGGGCCGCATGTCGAAAAACGAGTTCGGTGGATTCAGCGGCTTGAGACAACCGAACGCCCTGGTGAAGTCCTCGTTCCTGGCCGTCTCCCGGTTGCCCCAGGCAGCGCGGCCTGGTCGGGCCCCGTCGTCGCGCGGCTGCATGATGTCCAGCATGGCAAAGCCTTAGTTCTAGGCACTGGAAGAGCGAGAATAGTTAATCATAGAACCTTAGTTGATCTTGGAATAGTCTATCTAAGAATATAATACCAATCAAATACTAATTGAATATTTTCAGAATAATAACGCAACCGTTTGCAAAGCAGCCCGAGAATCTCGATTCGACCTCTTTCGAAACTGCCACTTCATTCACTAGCACATGTTCACTAGCTTTAACAAATGAGCATTACGATTGTTCTTAAACGCCAACAAATGCAATTATGTTACGTAAGCTAAGACAAGCTCTTATGGCAAGGGGGAAATTTGGGCAAAGAGACAAAGAACAACATTTGTGAGTCAACATCACCACGCATGTCATGAAGATAGCGGATCTGTCACTTGGACGGTGACACCAATGCATTTCTCTTGCGATAAATTTAGTGCCGATAGTTCCACAAGACATTTGGATGCACCCTCCTTGATAACTTGATTATTGGAACAAGCACAGACGTGTGCAGGGTTCCAAATCAGGGGGGGGGGCAATGTTTCAAATCAGTGGCCCCCATACATTCACCAACCAGAACAGTACATTCACCAACCAGAACAGTTCGCGTTGGTCAATCTTACAATATGGCGCAGTGGTTGAAGCGGTGAGCTGGCCATGTTGACACATCTTGTCAAATTACTACAACACTAAATACAGACGCTAGAACCTTATCTAGTGAGGGAAGTCTAGCTGTACTATTCGAGGAGCTAGAGGGTGTTAAATGGGATATAATAGGGCTCAGTGAGGTTAGGACGACAGATGAGGCCTATACGGTGCTACAGAATTGGCATGTCCTTTGCTATCGGGGCTTGGTTGACAGAAGAGAACTGGGAGTGGAGTTCCTAATTCACAGAAACATAGCTGTCAACATAGAGGAATACCATAGCATTAATGAAAGGGTGGTAAGTATCGTAATTAAACTGAATAAGAGATACAAGATGAAGGTGGTACAGGCTTACGCGCCTATATCCAGCCATGATGACGCTTCAGTTGAAAGCTTCTATGAAGACGTGGAATCGGCAATGAGTAAGGTAAAAACACAGTATACTATATTGATGGGAGACTTTAATGCAAAGGTAGGGAAGAAGCAGGCTGGAGACCAGGCAGTAGGAGAATATGGCATCGGTACTAGAAACGCCCGAGCAGAGCTACTAGTAGAATTCGCAGAACGCAATAATTTACGGATTTTGAATACCTTCTACCGAAAACGAAGAAACCGCAAGTGGACATGGAGGAGCCCTAATGGCGAAAATAAGAACGAAATAGACTTTATAATGAGTGCACACCCAGGCATCGTGCAGGATATGGAAGTGGTTGGCAAGGTACAATGCAATGACCATAGAATGGTACGGTCTCGAATTCGCCTAGACTTGAGAAATGAACGACAGAAACTCATACGCAAGAAGCCAATCAATGGGCTAGCACTGAGAGGGAAAGTACAGGAATTCAGAGTCTCGCTTCAGAACAGGTACTCGGCTCTTAGTGAGGAAACCAACCTTAGCATAGATACAATGAATGATAATCTGACGAGTATCATTACGGAGTGTGCAGTGGAAGTTGGAGGTAGGGTTGGTAGACAGGACACTGGCAAGGTTTCTCAGGAAACGAAGAATCAAATTACGCCTATTAATCAACGAAGTTGATTAATAGGCGTAAGGTATCCGATGTAAGAAGGTATAACATGGAGAGAATTGAACACGCTCTGAAAAACGGAGGAACCGTCAAAGCAGTGAAGAGGAAACTTGGGATAGGCAAAAATTGTATGTATGCACTAAGGGACAAAGAAGGAAAAATAACTACCAATATGAATAAGATAGTTAAAATAGCGGAGGAGTTTTACAGAGATCTGTACAGTATCCGGGAAAACCGCGACTTTAATACTATAAGAACTAGCAGTAACCCACATGACACCCCACCAGTAATGACAGAAGAAGTAAGAAAAGCTTTGCAGAGCATGCAAAGAGGCAAAGCTGCTGGTGAAGATCAGGTAACATCAAATCTGCTGAAATATGGAGGACAGATATAGTTAGAAAAACTAGCCACCCTTTTTTCGAGGTGTCTCCTGACGGGAAGAGTACCAGAGTCTTGGAAGAACGCTAACATCATCTTAATACATAAGAAAGGAAATGACAAGGACTTGAAGAATTACAGGCCGATTAGCTTGCTCTCTGTAGTATACAAGCTATTTACTAAGGTAAATGCTAACTGAGTAAAGAAAATATTAGAATTCAATCAACCAAAGGAACAAGCAGGATTTCGAACAGGCTACTCAACAATCGACCACATTCATACTATCAATCAGGTAATAGAGAAACGCTCAGAATATAACCAACCACTATACATAGCCTTCATAGATTACGAGAAGGCGTTTGATTCAGTAGAAATATCAGCCGTCATGCAGACACTGCGGAATCAGGGCGTAGATGAAGTATATATAAACATCCTGGAAGAAATCTACAGCGGATCAACTGCTACCATAGGTGCTTCGTAAAGAAAGCAACAGAATACCAACCAAGAAGGGTGTAAGGCAGGGGGATACAATCTCCCCAGTGCTATTTACCGCGTGCTTACAGGAGGTTTTCAGAAGCCTAGAATGGGAACAGTTAGGGATAAGAGTTAATGAAGAGTACCTTAGTAACCTGCGCTTCGCCGATGACATTGCATTGCTGCATAACTCAGGGGACGAATTGCAACTCATGATTACGGAGTTAGACAAGGAGAGCAGAAAGGTGGGTCTTAAAGTGAATCTTCATAAAACGAAAGTAATGTACAACAACCCCGGAAAAGAGCAGCGCTTCGAGATAGATAATAGTGCACTTCAAGTTGTAAAAGACTATGTCTACTTAGGGCAGGTAATAACCGCGGAGCCGAACCACGAGATTGAAGTAACTAGAAGAATAAGAATGGGGTGGAGCACATTTGGCAAGCACTCTTGAATTATGACAGGTAGATTGCCACTATCCCTCAAGAGGAAGGTATATATATATATATATATATATATATATATATATATATATATATATATATATATATATATATATATATATATATATATAACAGCTGTATCTTGCCGGTACTTAGCTATGGAGCGGAAACCTGGAGACTTACAAAGAGGGTTCAGCTTAAATTGAGGATGACGCAGCGAGCAATGGAAATAAAAATGGTAGGTGTAACCTTAAGAGACAAGAAGAGAGCAGAGTGGAGTAGGGAACAAACGGGGGTTAAGGATATCATAGCTGAAATCAAGAAGAGGAAATGGACATGGGCCGGGCATGTAGCGCGTAGACAGGATAACCGCTGGTCGTTAAGGGTAACTGACTGGATTCCCAGAGAAGGCAAGCGGGTTAGTGGGAGACAGAAGGTTAGGTGGGCAGATGAGATTAAGAAGTTTGCGGGTATAAATTAGCAGCAGCAAGCACAGGACCGGGTTAACTGGCGGAACATGGGAGAGGCCTTTGTCCGGCAGTGGACGTAGTCAGGCTGATGACGATGATGATGAAAAACAGACAAGGACTAACGTTGAAGCCAGCTCTCGTCTACCTATGTTTATCATTGCAGTGATTTGAAATGGTTTATTGGCTGCTGTTACGTCCTGTCATAGTCAATACGGCAAGACAGTTTGTGGCTGCCGGGTCATTCAATACCAGGCCCCAGTCGTAGTTCTTCGTATCCATGTAAATGATGAACCCTGGATTCCAGTTGCGCCTTTCTATTTCTCACCATAAGTCGAACTGCCAAGTTTACAGCTATTTGCTCAAGCAGAACGAAAACCACAAATAGAAGATATTGACTGTATCTGCACTGCTGCTAACGATATACGTAGTGGGTCAACTTTCGAACTTTGCGGTCTTGTATCGCTTTCTCAAATAGCGTTGCTTCTGTCAAGGAACTTCACCTTCACCTTGCATCCGAAGGTATAGCGCATCCAAAATGGAACAATGCGAGAGACACGAAACACACATATAGAGCGCTATAACAGAAATGTAGTCGAGTCTAAGGTTTCATGGCGAGTTTTTGGTCATAGGTACTGTGAGCGCATGCAGCACCATACACAGCGCCATTGACTCGCCTTGGTTCTGGAAGCAAAAGTCTTCTCTACGTCTGGCCCATCGACCTCGTACTGGTTGAGCGAGCAGAAGACGTAGAAGAGCTGTATGTGTCCCAGATGCTGCAGCGTCGGTAGCACTAGCTCCGGGTCTTCCGGCCACGCTAGGTAAGCACGCAGCGCCAGAGACAGTGCCATTCACAAAGCCATTGATTTGCCTTGGTTCTGGAAAGAAGACTCTGCTCTATGTCTGGCCCCTTGACCTCGTACTGGTTGAGCGCGCAGAAGACGTAGAAGAGCTGCACGGGTTCCAGATGCTGCAGCGTCGGTAGCACTAGCTCCGGGTCTTCCGGCCACGCTACGTAAGCACGCAGCGCCACAGACAGCGCCATTGACTCGAGGGCCATGTCCAGCTGCAGCGGGGCCGCGTCCCACGAGGTGCAGTTCTCGAGCACGTGCGGCCCCGTGGCGTCGTTGTCGCAGCTGCCAGTGGAGCAGGTGCTCCAGCACTGTCTTGAATGCACGAATGCGTCTGAGAAAAGTAAGAGCGTGAACACACGTATTACAGCTGAACGTCGATACAACGAAACAGAAGGGAACTATAAAAGAGCTTGTTATATCCAATATTCGTTGTAAAGAAGGTAAGTATGGGCTCTAACGAACTGACAATCTTGTTAGCTCAATCTTGTTAGCTCAGAGGAACATAACGTGCGTATTTAAAGGGAGTCGCATATGTGGCAAGTCCACTCACCGAGGAGAATGACTCGTAGTTTTTTCCTGCTTAGAGTGTCAAACAAGCAGTTTTGGATGTCTCTAATTAGTTGTAAGATTCTTACAGAGGCAAAACATTGCACGCGTATATATAGGATCCCGGAATCAAATGCTGGCCGCATTTTCGGCGCTTGTGAAAATGCTCGAGGCCCTTGTTCTTAGATTTATATGCACGTCAAAGAATCTCATGGCAGGGGGTCGAAATTTTCGGAGCCCTCCACTACGGCGTTTCCAATAATTATATGACAATTTCGGGGCGTTAAACTCAATGAATTATTAGTATAATTCACGACACTGCGACGTCGCCTTCTCGATCGACGTCTCATTATTAATTCCGGGACAAGTTTGTAGACCTAATAAACCGACAATGTCCATTTTGCAGGCGTATTCGTCCGTCGTCGTCCGGAATGCTCGTTATCCGTGACGACAAGCAGATGCATGCGTGCCTCGCGTTGCTGCCGGCGACCGATCTCACGCACAGCCGGGCACAACAAGCCAACAAGCCAGCGCATTCATCGTCCCGCTGCCGCTTGGTTTCCTTACGCGGAGTCTGTGACGTCAGAGTGATTGAAAGCCGGGCCCTGTTATGGAGCGTATCAGCTATGCGGTGTGATGACAAACACGCGCGGAGCCAGAAGACGGCAGCTGGCTGGCGCCACCCCGGAAATTACGCGGCGCTGAACGCGCTAATGGTGCACTGTGCGTCGTATAGCTGGTCGTGTGGATAGTAAACTTCAAAGCCCCCCCCCCAAACAACCTCTGAAAATGGCAATAATCTTCCTGACAGACTTTTTAGTGGAGACCAGACTGGACAAACGCCTATGACAAACAGCCAGAGATGGGTATATATAAAATGTGGTCATGTATATACTGACAGTAGAATAGTAAGGTGTGCGTGTAAATAGTTTATGACTGTGGGAACTGCGTGAAGACAACTGTGTATTGGCATGATATTTGAACTGGTTTCAGTGTGCTAATATGTTTTTTCCGTATTGTTAATTTTTGGGTACCGTTCTGTATTATCATTTTATTTTTCGCTGCAGAACTTTGTGATATGGAGTAGCCGAGGCAATAGGCACCTCAACCTCTCCACAGCAAAACAGTTAAAACAGAACAGAACAGAACAGAACAGAACAGAACAGAACAGAACGTCTGAAAATACAAAGGACGACCACGTTATCAGGCAGTTTTAGGATAGGGTATACTGAAAGATAGCATTGGTTGCGTACGATACGCAGTTTCCGTCACTTAACGTGAATAACCAAATTGATATATCGCATGACGCATGTGCAGTGGTGATAAATGCAAACACCAAGCTTTGCGCGCAGTTACAAAAGTATCCGCGTTTGCGGCATAATTCGGAACGGCCAGCAGTCTGCTCGTATGGCGTAACGAGGGAAAAGAAAAAAGAAACTTGCAGGATCCCTTATGCATTTGCCAAAGACGACTCGCAGTCTGTATATTTTCCCATCACTGTCCATGTATTATTTCTTCCCCGCCCCTTTCCGAAAGCTCGCGGCACCTTAAGTGTTTGTTCACTGACCTCCAAGATCAGAGGCGTTGCAAGTTTTCTGCACTTTCACCTGGTTATGCACGGCCTTCGTGATCGGCCCACATTTAACCAAGCAATTGTGTCATGCGGTGACGTCATCATGCGACGTCCCGGTATATGACATCACAGCGAAATCGTGATGACATCACGTGGACGTCGTACATTTTGTTAGTGTGCAACGTCGTGATGACTGTATATGTTGACGTCGTCAGGCATGCCTCTTTCGGCATCTATCACGTCATGCCGACACCGCCGACGGTCAACTTTCGCGTTTGGTGAAAGCATCTAAGCTTTTCACCTTCACAAGCTCTCGATTGGTGCACGTACGAGGGATATCAGTTGCGAATTCCCCCTCGCTCTACCACCACGCAGTCGCGTGCCCACTCTGCCATGTCGTGCCAGATTGTCATGCTATAGGTCATCTTATATAGTGCGACAATGATGATTGGTCTATTGATTTCACCTCGTTTTGTGCGTTTTCAACAGCGCAGGAGGAAATAATAGCGTCTAGCCTTGGAAGGAAGGGAGCAACGAGATGGAGAAGGCAGGGAGGTTAACCAGAAAGACATCCGGTTGGCTACCCTGCACTGGGGGATTAGGGAAGGGGACAAGAAGGACGAGAAAGAGGGACGAGAGAGAAAAGAAAAAAAAGAGAGACTGACAGTAATTTCACTGCAGCTTGTAGAACTCCAGTAGCCTAAATGCGCAAAATTCTGATAGGCTCAACGCACGCAGCAGATTTTGCCCACGTTTTTTTTTTTTATGAAGAAATACGTGTCATAGACGAGATACATTTCATGGGGCAGTGGTGGATCCAGAGGGGGGGGGGGGGCGGTAAGGCGTTCGCACTTCCATTCACTCCTCATAGTTCGTGTCAGCATCCCCCTCTCTTCACTGCTTGCCGTCCACCTATATCACCACGTAGGACCGCTGAGTGGGAGAATTGTGAGCACTCATTATCAGTATTTATGCTATGATGGGTAGTAAAAACAAAAAAAAAAATCGTGACCCCACCCTCTTCTCCGGTGTTACCTCAACTGATTCCCACTCCCATCTTCGACCCTGCCATCCGGGAAGGGAAGTGAAGGCAAGAAAGGATTCAACCTCTCTTCAATGAACTCCTGGGCCCGCGTTCACAAACCAACCTTATCCTTGTCTCGTGTCTTCCTTGTCTGCTCTGTGTCGTTTCCGCATTTGATAGATAGAAAATAAGTTAGCATTCACGAATACATCTTGTAGTTGTCTATTACTCAAGCTGTCACCATTTTTGTGGCTTTATAACGTACGTACAATGCACGCAAACTTGAGAAAAATATAAGATGAAGATAACGTTGGTGTCAGAATATGGGCCTAAGTGGTTTATTGCGTCCACAACGCACGGTACTAACCACTCTACGATAAAGGGTGCCCGGTTGGGAGAAGTGGTTTGGGGACCATTTAAGAGTTGTCTGCACATCGTCATACGGATCAGAGAGAGAGAGAAGAAAAGACGGACGCACCATGAAAGTCGAGAGAAGCTCGAGTTACACATGCATAAAACATTTAGCCAACGAAGAGTGCCATCATTCAGATAGCAGCGGGGTATATAGAATTACAGCATGTTTTCAGACTATATGATTAATGGCGCGGGCCAGCTGTGGGCTTAATGAATTACTGCGCTTGTTCAAGTCGCGTGCCGGGACCCGATGCTTCGGCTTAGAAATAACGGTAGGCTGACCCAAGTAAGACAAGTTGCGTAGGTGGTAAACTAACACCTCTAATCTGAAGAGGCAAGATGTCCAAGAGACTGGTGCTTTAACGAAGAAGTCCTGCAATGAAGACAAACATATTGTTTGTTTACTAAAACGCGCATCTTTTCGATCCTTGAACTGCTGTGCAGTCCTGTTTTTCTCAATTTTTATTTAAATTTATGACGAGGTTGCACACCTAGACAGTCGTTTGACCTGTTCCTTTTAACATATCGTTCGCGTCCTCGGCTTGTGGCCTGCTTCTCTCAAGCTTGACTTGGATTAAAATGTCTTTTTTTACTTATATTTATCTGAGTACAGTATTCCACAAATTGTTCTCAGCAATGTTTCATATACTGCGGCTTGCGTGTATATAAAACCCGAGGCCACGCCGAATAAAGTCATTGATTAGTTAGTAATGAATATTTCGGTTTGAATCATCGAAGATCTAGAAGCAGTTTAGTATCGCGCGATCAGAGTGGCTGACTTGACGTCGCTGTGGTCTTTAACACTTCAAGACGCAATGCACACCACCATTATGTTAACCAACTTTTGTTATTTTTATCGAGTAATGGCTAAGCAAGAGCGAGGTACACATTGAGCTATGAATGAATTCAACCTCCTGCGTAATAAAATTGTCTTAGTTTAACTTCATTTTGCAGTTTTATGTTCAGTAGAGTTACCTCGCTGAAGGCGGTAACATGTTCGACTATACGCCATCTGACAAGCCGTTTCCCGAGAGCCAAGTCAAGAGCATACATTTTCTTTTCTCTAAATATAAATAACCAAACACGAATTCCCGTTATACTGCTAGCCTAAAAGGTATATATTTACGCAAAACAGAGAATGAATGACTGAAATGGGCACTGGCACAAAATTCAGACTGTTCTTCAGAAGTGGCTTTTGAAAGGGTTAAGGTAGAGGATCTGCACGGCAGGGTTCAGCTACAAGGGATGCATGCACTTTGTGCAAGCTTACTTCGCAAAGAGGATGAAATCGTCTCAAAACCATTGCACGTTCATACTATAGCTTCCACTCCACCCCCCCCCCCAAAAAAAAAAAATCCAACAAAAGACTGACGGAGCGCAAGCTATGCTAGGTTGACCGCTCGACACCTGACCCCAGCCCTGCAGCTCTCTCTCCCTCTCGCTTTATATCATCGTCTCGCAACAATAGAGACGCTTTCCAGACACGTGCGCTGCATTTGCCTGTTGCCAGACTGTGTCAACTGCGTCGGGCGGGTTGAGCATCGGAGAAAAGAACGCGAAGGACACGGCACTGTTGGGGAGCATTCTTGTCACCATAAGCGTGGGCAGGGTTCTACGTAAGAAGAGGGGGGGGGGGACAAGTTTAACCTCAATGGACCCCCCCTCCCTCAAGTGGTCGAGTTCAGCAGAAAACAAGCTCCGTATAGAACCCGAAAATGAAAATGTAGCGATGACCTGGTTCTGACAGAGGCGGCTGCCATCGCTGATAAAGGTGAGAAGTGGTCAGTTCTTTGAATGTACAACGTCGGAAGTCCTTGGTAGACATTGTCGTGAAAAAAAAAAAAAACATTCGTATTCGTTACTCTAAGCATCAGAAAATAACGTGAAAGTTCATTCAGAGTAATGACATGGTTAAGAATTAGCGACACCTCTTCGGATTGTTTAGGGGGTGAAGCAGCCATCCCGACTGCAACCCCCCCCTCCCTAGTGCTCGCCGCTGCAATGAGATGGCGTGCGCCACTCTCTTGACTGTTCAGCTTTTTAGCAAGAGAGAGAATAAACTGCGATTGATGAATGTACATACTACTCTTCCTTGTTCACCCCGTACCAAAAAAAGAGAGAGAGAGAGAGACTTGTAAACGAGCATGTGCTGCAGGAATTGGATGTATCCCACTATACTCACCACTGGTCCACCAAAAATAAAGAAAGCGACAGTTTGCCCACAAACAAATGGCTGCGAAGCGACGACGCCGAGCCGAAGACCCCGAGTACCTGCAACGATGCAATACTAGGAAACGGGAAAGGCAACCGTGGTTGCGAGAAGATCTGGAAGCGATGGAAGGCTTATACGCCAACGGCGACGTGCCGCAGTCGCATCTCCGATTTTCTGTGGTTCAACCAAGGAGGATTAAAAAAAAAATTCCAGAAGTGGAAATGACTGCCCAGGAGTGAAGCCGTTCCACTGGCAAGATGGCGGCTGTGGTGGCCATCTTACTAGGGGCATGATAATTTATCACCGTTCAGCGAATAAAAACGAAGCATTCCCCTCGCACGCCCAACAAGTTTAATGTGCGAACTTTTTCTGGTCACATAGTGCTCCAAGTGCGTCTTACAGTTACTAGTTTTCCATAGTGAGTCTCTAATCAGAGGCAAAGTTCTTTGAAGATTCAGTCATCTATACTCGTTTCTGTGTGTTATTTCGTCGGAAACAACTATCTTTTAACATAAAACTAACGTTGCATTTACATAACATATCAAAGCCACTTGATCTTTAAGTGGGAACCATCAGAAAAGAGCATGTTTCCGCCATCTTGGCAGTGGCAAAAGATGGCTTCACTTCTGCTGGCAAGGCATTGCTGGAGCTTCCACTCCAGCAATTTTTCTTTAATCCTCCTTGGGTTTAACACGACCCTCTCTGCGTTGAAAACCAACGCAGAAACAGCCTAGCATCACCTAGCTAAATCCTAGAAACGGCCTAAAAGTAACCCAGAAACAACCTGCATCACCAAACTAAGGCCCACAGAAAATTTATAGAAGCAACCAGATTAGTCTTCATGATCGCCCAGTTTCGCTGTTTCAATGATTGCACTGTGTAGTGCAAGCTTTGACTTATAGGGTCGGACGGCCGTACTTCTGCCGTTGCCACCCATACAGGACGCGATGTGTTCACTAGATGACGCTCACGTCACTCTCATCGTTTGAGATGTTTCGATAAACAGACAGACAGACAGACAGACATACTGACATACTGACAGAGGATTCAGGGTTTACCGATGAAACCCTCCGAAGCTTCGCCCCACTTATCACCATTTACTCCCTGGATATGCTATGAATTTTTTATACTTTCTTTTTTTCCTATTTTCGCCCAAGGTTGGCGTAACTGTCTGCAAATTTCTTTCTGGAAGTTACGCTTGCAGAGGGCGAAGGGCCCGATAGTCAAGTTCCACTGTAGTAAAGCGGCCACCAGCGTCAACGGAGGAGAGGGTTCTTGCACAAATCTGCGAGCGTGTTCGGGCGCAACGCGATGCAATCGCATAGGTTATCTCGTTCCGATTTCGTTTTTTCACTTTAGGTGGTCCTTCGACTTTCGTTTTCAGCACCAAAAGGAGCGAAAAACAATGAAAAAAAAGTCTGTCTCGAGCGTGAAGTGATACGCAGAGCAGGCTCATTTGCACTTTTGTTCACGGGCTAAATTTGCATACGACAACGAGCCTCGAAATCTCATTGTCTTGCTGCAACGGCGGGGCGTTGTGGCCATTCCTTCGTGCTCCATTGTTGTCCCTATTCGGCGATGCACGTGAAGGAACGCGGGGTAGTCGACTCGTGCGTCGCCCACGCGCGCTTGCACGTACGCGCCGAAGGCCATGCGCAATGCATGGAACGAGAAACTACTGACTACTTCTACGAATACATTAATACTGATTACTATGTACTTTTGGGCTAGTTGGTTTTGGGCTAGCGCAACCGTAAACAAGAGACCGAACTAGCAGGAACGAAACGTACCAAGGCACTTGTGTACGTGTTCCTGCTCCTGGTCTGGTCCCCATTGGCGTCCGTAGAGTTCTCCTTCAGGGGTTTGGACGGTTGGTTGCAGACACCCCCCCCCCTCTACCTAGTATGTATAGGGCTGACTTTACACCCCCTCCCTAGTCGAAGCACCCACTCACCTTATTATGTCATTGTATGGGGCTAACTTTGCACCCCTCCCCCCTCCCTAGGTGACTATAGTGGGGGCGGCACGTACGAGGGGCCCCCTCCCCCTCGTACGCACGCGTGCGCTGGTTCCCTATTTGCGTTGACACCGTTTTAGTACAATTAATACGGAAACACCTGGTTTGCGAAAAAAAAAAAGAAATTGTCAACTCGGCACTTGTGCCAAGCCTGGAGGAAGGGTGGTGCATGGCGGCTTTCTTTTCTCTCTCTCTCAATTTCTTTCGCATTACGCAACGTTCCCTCCAAAATGTTTCTATTCTCAAAGCCACGAATCGAATCGTCCTCCCCGTGCTTAGCAGCGTCACACTTCGGCTTCACACTTCACAAGCTTCGATGTGAGCTTGCTGCGACCGAGCGACGCCATCGTTGTTTACCTGGACAGAAAAAAGGTGAAACGACGCCAGAAAACCAGAAAACTAGAAACAGCAAGGAACGAAAAACCTCCACGTGTCAAGCTTCGTTAAACTATTGCGAAGAATCTTGTAAATAATAGTTACCTTTTTTTTGTTACTTTCCCTCATGCTACGCAGTGTACAAAAGTTAGCGTTCATGGACTACACCCAGAAGCGCGTAAAAAAAGAGGGCGTGCTTGGGTTTTGTAGCCCTGGCTGTGCTGCCACAGAAAGTTGTCGCCGAGTGTAGACTGGTCAACATCCTTCTCTTTCCCTTCCTCATCATCTTCAACAACATCTCTCTCTCTCTCCACTGCTGTCCCTAAAAGCCAAGGCTTCATGTAGGCTTGAGCCCAAACATACACCTCGGTGGATCATTCAATAAGAGCATTCTTCGTCGTTTCCTTACTTCCCCACAGCATATCCATCGTTATTCTGCTTCATTGAATCTCGCTTTTTAGCTACGCGTTCCAAGGTAACCCGATCTCGCTCCAAACAGTGAAGCGCTTCCCGTTGAGTCATCCCTTGTTCTGCAGGGCAACACCCTGCGGAGGTTGCGGGATCTGAAGTCGTGTGCGCATGCGCGTCGTAGAAGATATATGCGACTTGCTTTGTACGAGTGATAACGTCGAAAGGTGTGCTTGTTTAAAAGAACACTACTTCAGGGCTCTTTCGGCATCTCGATTCCAGAAGACCACGCGTTTAAACTGATAACACGCGCTGGCGCATGTTATCAGCATGAAGTTTATTTCGCGTCATTGTTTTACTAATAATCGTTACTTTTCCCGTTTTGGTAGAGGCGAAATGCTTGAGTCCGATGTACTGTGTTATGCCGGTACACGTTAAAAAACACCGGATGGTCGAAATTTATCGGTGCTTATCGAGCGAAGTCCTTTGCAATGATCTTTTTAATATAGTTATAATCAAAAAGCGAATTAAGCAACCCTCCTTAATTATAAACTTAAAATGTATGCTGACGTGCTGCACCACCCAGAAAAATACTGGGCCGATTCGACACACATAGCGCACGTGTTGTTCTTTTGTATTATTATAGGTGAATGCGTCCTGAAACAAGCTGTAGACATGCAGTCAGCTGTTTGTATACTATGCCATATTGTCAAAGTAGACTCGTGCCAATTGATTGATTTGTGGGGTTTAACGTCCCAAAACCACCATATGATTATGAGAGACGCCTTAGTGGAGGGCTCCGGAAATTTCGACCACCTGGGGTTCTTTACGTGCACCCAAATCTGAGCACACGGGCCTACAACATTTCCGCCTCCATCGGAAATGCAGCCGCCGCCACCGGGATTCGAACCTGCGACCTCCGGGTCAGCAGCCGAGTACCTTAGCCACTAGACCACCGCGGCGGGCATAGACTCGTGCCATCATCCTGACTCTATGTTTGTATCCACTTGTGACGAAACAGATCCCTCCTGCAAGCCGGGTTCAGCGATTTCTGTTGTATTATCTACTTCGCGCTCAGTGTTTCAATATACAAAGTATCATCATATTGTGCGTCATAGTCATATCTATAGCAGTGCTTTTCTTAGTGTTGTAAATACTATTGTTTCTGATGTACCACAATGTATTGTCGCATCTCTTTTCACATATGTATTACATTTCTATGTTATTTTTAAGTACCATGTGTTCGTAGGAAATCACTAGTGTTATTCAACTATATAGTTGCATATTCCTGGTTTCAATTAAAATGGTGTATTATATTTGGATATATGCTAAACATCTTTATTTATGTTGGTTTTAGTGTTACTGCTGCCATGTGAGGGCCTTCAGGCACATTCAAGCTGTACAATGCAGCTTTTCGCCTGAAGGACCCCCAACAATTTCGTTGGAAAATAAAAGCATTTCTGATTCTGAAAAGTACGTCTGCTGTGCTGGCATCTGTGTCAGCCTCCTTGAACATCGAAGCTGGTATGCAATGAAATTGGGGAGGTGGCGGTGGCCCCCGTGTTCGCTGAAGCGCAGCGATCCTTGTTAGTTGACCCCGCGACGTGGGAGGTGCGCATGGAGACAGCGCATGCGTCCGATACGGACGCCTAAACCGCTTAATCACGACGTCACCGCCCCAGAATGGGCGCCGCCTGCACGGACGGCTCAGTTTCATCAAGGTTTTTGGCAGGATTCAACGTGCGAGGCGTCGTCGTTTGGTTCGCCACGTCAAAGAGACGTGACTTAGGGTAAACATTAAAGACCAGGTTGTTGATTTGTAAAATAGGAAAATTAAATTAGCGGACTTCAGTCGATTCTAGTCAGCATCAATGAATTATTTGTTAAACAATAAATTAATAATAATTGTAATTATTATATTATTATATTATTACAATATTATATTATTATTATATTATATAAATGATGTAATTAATTAACATGATTAACATAATTATTATGTTCATTTAAAACATGAATACACAACTAAAGACTCGTTCACCGCGGTGGGGCAGTGGATGCTCAGTGGCAGACTCTAGAGCCGCCTGTCCAGTCCCGGCCACGGCAGTCACATTTCGATGGAAGCGAGCTATAGAGCCGCAGGCACTGTGTGATGTTATTGCACTTTAAAGCATACCAGAGTGTCAAAATTTCCGGAGCCCTCCACGGCGTGCTTCATAACAACGAAGTTGTTGTTATGAGGCAAGAACCCAAGACAAAAATAAAGCTTGGACAACCTTGAGAGAGAGAGAGAGAGAGAGAGAGAGAGAGAGAGAGAGAGAGAGAGAGAGAGAGAGAGAGAAAAGCAACTTTACTTTCGTGAAAAAGAGCATCTTTCACAGAGGGATGGAGGTCAGGTCGTGCCTGGCCGCCACCTCCTCGGCTCGTCGTATGGCCCGGAGCAGCATATCGAGGCTCTAGTTGCGGAGTGCATTTTCCTACGCCTCGGGCGAGGGAGTGGTCTGGAAATCAGGCGGGGGTGACATCCTGGAAGCCGAAACCAGAGGGTCCTGAAACATTTTCTTTTTTATTTTTTTATTGTATGTGGAGTATCTGCGTTGAACATCGAGCATCAGTGAAAGAAAGAAGGCTTTCGCCTTCGAGTCGTATTCGGCGAATGATTAAAGAACCATCTGAGATGTTTTTTTTTTTCATTCTCCAAGCATCGGCGCTTAATCCAGTTCAATGAAGGAATGAAGAAAAGGGTGGTTGCTCGACTTTTGTGCTGAGGGCCATAGGTTGGAAACTAAGCATCGCGAAGAAAGTTTATTTTGTAGGTTACTTTCTTTATGTAGATCCATCTCATGTAACAGACGGACGGAAGCACGGACACGCAACGTTCTCGTGGTGCCCGTGCAGAAGCTCTGGCACGTGTAAAACAAAACGAGATATCGTAATCCATGGCGTGACTTGCACGTACTAGCATTGATGCTAGGACGCGATATTGAAGAAAGTGCATTATATTCTTTTCTAGTGATCAATTTAGTATAGTAAAATGTATGACAATAAAATTTTCAGAGATTCCTTCCTTAGTCTGAGCTAATTTAAAGTTTCTATTTAGCACATCTTAAGCATTACCATGTGACTATATTAATGGGTCACCACGCCACTGTGTGTTCAATGCTGTCGTTCATTATAAAAGGAAAGAAAAGATTCAACGCACCCACGCCACGAGTTTACCGTAGTTTTAATATGGTTATTACCACCGCCGCCTCTAAAACGCAAACCACTATTCAAAAAGTCTCTCAGGCATTCCGTACTCAAGATGCGCTCAAGTGCGAACGAGAGAAAGGAACGTCAACTTTGCTATGCCACACAGTGCGCGGGGCCATTGTTCTCGCAAAAAGCTTGAAAACGTAACGTCGAAGTCTTTGAAACAAAAGCCATCGATTCCTCGTCAAACACTAAAGATGATCGGCGTCCGGGGTGTCAACATGTGTGATGCCGGAAATAATAGATCTAAACTCGATCAAGTTAACCTGTGACGTCATGTAACGTTACGTCATGTCATTACGTCATCACGTGACTTCGTTCCATGGTCAAAGGTGAGGTGAAGTCGAGGCAGTGCCGAAACCACATTGAGTGAAGGAAGACCAGAGGGGAAGGGGGGGGGGTTGAATTCAATTTAATCGACTGAGAGGCAAACGAAGATGGGTTTCTCAGAGTAGTCTTAGGCGAATGCGCAAGGAACACTCTCTCTTTTTTTTTTTAGCGTGAAATAGTTTTATGCCGGCGTCCACCACAGCTCAGCTGGCGTATTTCTGTCATGGATATGACGTTGTAAAATATATACTAATAGATTGCAAAAAAAAAAAACACGAAAAGGTTCTGCCGCGGTGCTTTGAACCAGTGACCTTTTCTTTTTCTTGTCAAATAATGAGTCTTTTCCTGGGCGTCTAATACAGAATGTACTTTGTCGCGATGTGTTCGAGTTTGTCCTCATTCGACATTAGCTGTCAGCGCGTGCCAGTTTGTACAAGAACTGCCGATTCCCTTTCGAATGTTTTTCCCCCCCTCTCTCTCTAATTTTACTTACTACGCTACCTGGGCTGACATTTGGACCGTGACAGTCCGGGCTGATCGTTAAAGCAAAGAGTCCGCGGGGTCGTGCAGCAAGTGCAACATTCGCGCGGGCATTATTGTCATTACCGAGGCGTCCCCGGCTACTAGTTTGATCCCCGTAAAATGCCTCTTCCGAGAATGTATTGGAGGTGAGGTTCAACGATGGAGGGCACATAAAATGCAAGGACAACTGCAACATTAGGAAAAAAGGTTGCAGAGCTGGTTATTCAGATAAGTACATTGCATCGTCCGCTTTCTCTCGATTTCTCTCTCTCTCTCTCTCGCTTGCTCATCAACTTACGAAATATTGCGGCCATGACGCAAGGTGTTAACCAATAAATGATACCGGCCGAGCAGAAGGACGATCAGCCTAGGAATAACTAGAACTCTTCAGTGTCTTCGCAGACAGGGTTACGGGGCAATGTCTTGCAAGCAGGTCTGTTTGTGCGACATTGAGAGAGATGACTCAACAACACCGCGAGAAATCTCATTGCGTTCGTTTCGCCTTGTTGTGTTATTAGTCTACATAGAATTTCCACATCTGATGGGGCAGTGAGTGCTGTAGTTTACATTAAGGCGAAAGTGTTCGAACGCCAAATTAAACCTGGAGTGTGCTCTGTCCTGTCTGTCTTCTTTTTGAAACGCTCTCTGCACACTAAGAGAGTATATTAAATGCGAAGCATTTCTAAGCTAACTTCGGTGACTTTGAGCGTGTCTGTCTGTCTGTCTGTCTGTCTGTCTGTCTGTCTGTCTGTCTGTCTGTCTGTCTGTCTGTCTGTCTGTCTGTCTGTCTGTCTGTCTGTCTGTCTGTCTGTCTGTCTGTCTGTCTGTCTGTCTGTCTGTCTGTCTGTCTGTCTGTCTGTCTGTCTGTCTGTCTGTCTGTCTGTCTGTCTGTCTGTCTGTCTGTCTGTCTGTCTGTCTGTCTGTCTGTCTGTCTAGCCGCTTACGTTTGGGGGCTCTCGTGGCCACCCCCTTAACTTGGCGCCAAGTGAACCAAAATTAGCATGGTAGGGTGGATGGTAGGTGATTGACACTTAGTATATGTGGGAAAGACGAGAACACACATGGGCAGTATTAACGAGGGAGCGTTAATAAATACCCGAAACGGTAATGTCAACCCCACTGTTGCAAAGAATAAATGTCAGGGTCCCAGCTGGAATTGAATTCAAGCATTCTGCGCGGCAATGAAGCGTTTTACCACGGAGCTACGCCAAGTCTCAGCACTACTTTTCAAATAGATGCTAATCTTCGTGAAACGTCACTAGAGTGGTTGCAGTGCTGCCTGCACAATTTATAAGCATTACATATGTACTCCTTTGATACAGTCGTCACGTCGGGTTAACGTCAACTGTGGTTAGTTGCCATGCGCTGAAGTAGACATATGTAAGTGGTCAGGGCCAGCCTCCACGCGAGCATCAGCACTTCATATGAGCTTCTGGTGTTGCTAACACGCATGCTCCAGTTGGCATCGTTGCGCAAGTGCAAACAACTGGTTATATAAACATCTGCAACTCTCCACGATATGTCAGTGCGTGCAACATTTGTACGTATATTTAGCGTCCTTTTATGACGTGTCGCTCAACAAAAAATTGCAACATGGTAACCTTCCCTCCGCATGCTTCGCATAAAGTCGATCCTCAGGTACGTGGGATCTGTCGAATTTTTTTCTTTCAAATATGCCTCGTAAAGACGGAAAATTGGCTATCAGTCAACGTCAACACGAATGATGCAAAAATTCATCACACGTGATGACATCACCGCATGACGTCATAATGACGTCATTCAACGGCTAAACTTGCGCCTTCACAATAAAATCCTTATGACGCCTCATAACATGACGCCATCATCAAGTGAGATGATCATATGATCAAAGGTGTGTCGATCACCGAGGCAATACAAAAAAGTAAGTTAGGTGCAACAACATGGCAGTGCCTTCTATCCTGAAGGCAGAACAAAACCTGGTTAAGTGTAGGAAACTTTCGAGGGGGGGGGGGGGCAGGTGAGAATATACATTGACTAAGACAAAACAAAAGATGGCTTTCGCGTTCGAGTTGTCTTAGGCGAACGTCTAAGATACGCTGGGAGTTCTTAACTGACTGATTGGTTGATTGATTACGTTTTGTTTTAATCGCGGAAATGACAGCTGCAGAACCATAATGCATTATAGATGAGTGGCTACAAAAAAAAAAGGCTAAAGAAAACAAGTTCAACAATGAAATAAGTACGTTCGATTGCCATTAAAGGCTCCCAATTCTAAAGTGTCCAAAGTTTTCCTACAAGGGGCATGGTTGCTCCATGTCCTCGAGTGAACAAGCTGTTTCTGCGCAATAAAAAAGTTGTGCGAGTTGGCTTCGATTCCCATCGGGAAGACAAATTTTCGAGCGAAAGACAGTGTCGCTGTAGCCGCGTCATCCATATACAGCTGTGATCGACGACGACCCCGAACAAAGCGTTGGAGCCGGAGTTGGACGCGGGCTTCGGCCCTGATAGAGGTCGGTGTCCCGGCGCCGCCGCGGGTCGATGTGTCGTCGGCAGGGCGAGCACTGTCTCTTTCGCCGCTTTGATCGTCACTCGGGCTGTTTTGTATGTCGCGACGATGTTGGTGTACGGGGCACTGACTTCTGCAGCGTCGCTTTTCTGAGTCTAAGCTTCATGCGCATAGTGAAAGCGCAACAAATGTAAGGGTGTGGTATTAAAGAAAGGAACTTATCGGATTCGGTGCCTTACTGGGACTCTTGTCCTATGCACGGCTTGTGAATAAACCCTTATCGAGGTGCTGCCTAAAAGTTTTTATCTTCTAGTGTAGAAATGCGTAGAACACTGTTGAACAAAGACCCTTGGCTAAGATTTCCCCCCTTGAAGTGATTGACGGCTGTGCCACAATTATACATAGCAACATGCTCCAAAAAATGAGATATTGATTGATCTGGATTACTTATAGCCTATGATGGACAGTACACGATATATGCAGAACATGATGGGCAGTATAAGACAGGAGGAGGAAGCAACAAAAAGGGAGAAGGCAGGGAGGTTAACCAGAAAGACATCCGGTTGGCTACCCTACACTGGGGGATAAAGGAAGGGGACAAGAAAGACGAGAAAGAGGGAAGAGAGGGAAAAAGGGGGTGGGGGAGAGACTGACAGTAATTTCACTGCAGCGTGTAGAACTCTACCGCATGTCAGAGGCGTTCACACAAGCCTGTCTTTCTCAGGAAACGCAGCAGGGCTTTCACTGCCTTGTGGGCTGCCGAGGCATGTGTACGTTGCTGTAATAGCACCTGCACAGAAAGAGGCCGATCATCCAGTCGCCGCATTGCGTTGGCAAGTACTTGTCTCTCTGAGGCAAATCGAGGACAATGACACAGCAGGTGTTCGATATTTTCGTCGGTGCCGCAAACATCGCACGCCGCACTGTCAGTAATTCTGATTAACGTGGTATAAGCTTTCGTGAAAGCAACTCCCAGCCAAAGGCGATAGAGAAGCGAAGCTTCACGTCGATGTAGGCCGGGTGGAGGCCGGAGTTGTAGTGAAGGGTTGAGCTCGTGCAGTCGTGTACGTCGTATGCTTGGTGTGTTCCACTCAGTCAGTGTGAGACTGCGGGCCAGTTGATGAATCTGCCTCGCCGCATCCGCTCTTGAAAGCGGTATCGGAACGCTGTTCGCTTCTTTATGTGACGTGCGAGCAGCATGATCTGCAGAATCATTGCCGCCTATACCACTATGCCCAGGTAACCACTGAAAGACGATGTCATGGCCTTTTTGTATTAACAGGTGGTGAAGTTTCACGGTTTGGTAGGTCAACTGGTCGTGGCATCCGGTATAAGACAGAAAGCACATATAGCATATTATGGCCATCATACATGATGATCAGTACAGTATTGTCACTATACGTGACAGTTATCTCGAATATTTGCTCAAACGTCGTCTTTCTAGCAGGCTTCCACCCCGCCGCGGTGGTTTAGTGGCTAAGGTACTCGGCTGCTGACCCGCAGGCCGTGGGTTCGAATCCCGGCTTCGGCGGCTGCATTTCCGATGGAGGCGGAAATGTTGTAGGCCCGTGTGCTGAGATTTGAGCGCACGTTAAAGAACCCCAGGTGGTCGAAATTTCCGGAGCCCTCCACTACGGCGTCTCTCACAATCATATGGTGGTTTTGGGACGTTAAACCCTAAAATCAATCAATTCTAGCTGGCTTCCAAAGATATTGCCGTCTGCATGACTTCTTGTTTTGTTCTCTTCAGAGAAAATACAGCGTCACATGGACAAGTTGGACAAGCAACGATGGGTATCTTTTTGCGAGTCTTTGGATCCCAGAAAGCCTCTGTCACTAATCTGGAGAGCTGTCAGGGGTCTTCGTACAACCATTACTCAGCGCTACCCATTAAAATATCTTGCACTTCACTTACGCTGCGAAGAGATTGATGTCGCAGATTCTTTCTGTCGAAGGATTGCCTGAGGCTCCAATTCAACTGGGACAAAGACGCCCGACTTTTCTGTATCCTCACGTGATCCCCGAATGGAGATTTCGTTTTCAATGGACGAACTAAAGGCTGCGCTTGCTTTGTGTAGACGTTCTTCAGCGCCAAGACCTGACGGCATCACTTACCGCGCTCTGTGTCACCTAGGAGATCAAGCTCAGTAGGCACTCTTGCAGCTGTACAACGACTCCTGGCATACTGGCATGGTTTCACAGGAATGGAAGTCAAGTCACCTGATTCCACTTCTCAAAGCCGGCAAGTCACCCTTGGACATTTCCTCTTACCGCCCGATTGCCCTCGCGAGCTGTGTGGGAAAAGTTATGGAAAGGACGATTTTAACGCGTCTGGAATATAGTACTTAGAGTTCTACGAAATATATCCAGATACCATGTCCGGGCTCCGACGAGGCCGCTCGTCAATTGACAATGTAGTTGACTTGGTGACATATGTGGAACACCAAAAGGCCTGCAAACGGTTATCTGCTGCTCTGTTTCTTGACGTTAAAGGGGCATACGACAATGTCACCCACGAAGCCATTCTCAGCGCACTAGAAGGAGTGGGACTCGGTGGCAGGATATATACGTGGGTTCAAAGCTACCTACAGAATAGATCATTTCACGTGCAGAAAGAGAATGGCCCGACACCCCAGTATTACTGCAGCCGAGGAGTCCCGCAAGGCGGAGTGCTAAGCCGCGCTGTTCAACCTAACACTCATTGAACTAGTTTGCAAGCAACCAAGCAGTGTACAACTTTCCATTTATGCTGATGACATCTGTGTGTGGACATCAGGTGTGACTCGACTTCAACTTCGCGCTCGACTTCAGAAGGCAGCATCTGTGACATCGTACCACTTACGCAAACAAGGGCTTGAAATCGCAAGTGAGAAGTGCGCAGTCGTGGCTTTCACCAGAAAACCAATGTCCGCTTACATCATATCAATTAACGGGCAGTTGGTGTCATGTAGCCGGAGTCACAGGTTCTTGGGAGTCGTAGTCGACCGAAACCTGTCTTGGACACCCCACGTAAACTAAGTGAAAAAGCGGCTGACTGCCATTTGTCACTTATTCAGGTTTCTCGCTGGGAAAAGTTGGGGAATGTCTGTCGACTCTTTGTTACAGCTGTACAAGGCATTATTTACTGGATTTCTGCGGTATAGCCTACCTGTTATATCTAACACGTGCAAAACGAACCTGCGCACCATCCAAAATATTCAAGCCCAAGCGCTTAGGATATGCCTTGGTTTACCCCGCTGCGCATCGACAGCTGAAACAATTGCCATTGCACAGGACTACTCGATCATGACGCACATCACCATTGAAACGATGCGTACGTACCTCAGGCGACATGCTAGGAATCCTTCCCACCACTTGGCAACCCTCGCTACTGAGAGGCCCCGCACGAAATTTAGTGCAATTGTCTGTGCTCATCGTGCGTCGTTTACGTCAGGTTTTACGCCTGCTGAGAAACTGGTGTATCCTCCGTGGTGCCTGACACTTCCACAAGTACGTGTTTCAATTCCAGGAATACAGAAAAAAAATCAAATTTGCCTTCATCAGCCCTAAAACAATTGAGCTTGAGCCATCTGCACGAAGTGTACAACAACCACGTGCACATATACACCGATGGTTCAACCACAGCGTCTGGTTCTGGTGATACGGTGGTGATTCCAGCTAGAGGAATCACTCTGCGAATCAAACTGTCACATGTGACTACGTCCACAGCGGCAGAACTTGCGGCTTTGCGTGGGGCCCTAGAGTACATCAAATCCCAAAGACCGAGGAAATGGGCTGTGTTTTCCGACTCAAAACCAGCCCAGCATGCAGTCAGTCCTTCGACGAGGTTGCCATGAACAATTAACTTACGAAGTTGTCAAGCTTGTTCACCACGTCACAGAAACAGGCCACGAGGTCAAGTTTCAGTGGCTTCCTGGCCATTGTGGGATCAGTGGCAATGATTCCGCAGACAACGCGGCTCGCACATCGCACCAAGAAGAACACACCCTTCCGATTCCTTTGTCAAGGACTGACGCTGCAAAGCAACTTCGTCACCTGGCACGTAGTGTGAGTCTGCAGGAGTGGAACACCCCAAGCATAAGACATACGAGACTATACCAAATAAACCCTCGGCTGGAACTTCAACTTCCATCCGGACTTTGTCGACGTGAAGCTTCACTTCTTTGTCGCCTTTGGTTGGGGGTTGCCTTCACAAAAGCATATAGAACCCTCATCGCATTGACCGACAATGCGGAATGCGACGTCTGCTGCACCAACGAAGACATCGACCATCTGATATACCATTGCCCTCGATTTGTCTCTGAAAGACAGAAGCTTTCGGACGCATTGCGACAATTGGACGATCGGCCACTCTCTGTGCAGATGCTACTGGAACACCGTCATCGCCTTTCGTCGGCTCAAAAAGCAGTCAAAGCTGTCTTGTGCTTTTTGAGGACTACAGGCCTCTGGGACCACCTTTAACATTTGTGTAGTGCCACCGCTGCATACGCGCCAGCCGATTGACTGACAATCCTCTTTTTTTTTTCTCTCTCTCTTTCTCTTCTCTTTCCTCTCTCTCATCTTTATGCCCCCTTCCTATTCCCCCAGCGTAGGGTAGCGAACCGGGCACCTGCCTGGTTAACCTCCCTGCCTTCCCTCTTGTTGTTTACCCCCCTCCCCCCCCCCCCCCCTCTTGATTGACGAATGTTGAAAACTTAGCGATCTATCGTTCTGTACTAAGTATAGCGTCAGCTTGTCTAGCTAATGTAGCAGCTGATGACTGTCTAGATGAGGCGACACCCACCCTCAAAATTAACTAAAGAATTAGTTGAATAATTGACTATGTTATACAAAAGCGTTTGTGTTTCAATTGCCACTGAAGTTGGGACGATCGAATTGTCGAGAAACTTCATTGCATCAGACCTTTGACCACCGCGACAGTATAATGAGTCAGCTGATTTGATTGATTTGTGGGGTTTAACGTCCCAAAACCACCGTATGATTATGAGAGACGCCATGGTGGAGGGATCCGGAAATTTCGACCACCTGGGGTTCTTTACCGTGTACCCAAATCTGAGCACACGGGCCTACAACATTTCCGCCTCCATCGGAAATGCAGCCGCTGCAGCCGGGATTTGATCCAGCGACCTGCAAGGTCAGCAGCTGAGTACCTTAGCCACTAGACCACCACGGCGGGGCTTGAATGATTCAGCTGTGATTCTGAATCATTCTAGCAGACTTTAGTAGCAACGCCAGTTATACAGGATGATCCAGCTATCTTTGGCCAGAGTTTAAAGATATGCCGACAAACGTAATGCAAACGCGATCAAAAGCTTGTTGCTGACTGTTGCCTGGAGTGAGTCAGACTTTTGTTCGTGTTCTGATTAACTGCCTAGTTAGGTAAATTTAACTAACTTCTTCAGCAATGAAAATGGTCCCGACATTTCAATAGGAATGGTATTTATCCGTTTGCGAAGCGTCCGATTAGACAGTTTCGAGCGTTATGTCTTTTAATTTTTAGCGTTTTCCCACTAACTGCAAATGCTCGCGAAATGCAAAAATACCATGTGACAAGCCCGCTCACTCGCCAGTGTGCACGATGATTCTAGTTCGCCCTTACGTTCCGCGTTCGAACGACCATATCATTTGGCCGATAGTGCAGTCTCGACAGGGCTGCAACGATGGTGGTGGCTTTGCGATGAACACGTTTCGCTATCGATCCCAAAAGCGCTAACCGCTGTGACTTCTTACCACTGTCGCGAATCCGTGCGAAGCAAGCGTATCTTTCATACGCAGAAGGTTAGGAAGCGCCAGCATCTCGGCGTGTGTCGGCGCGCCAGAGAGTTTGTCACGTGGTATTTTTTTTTTTGTATTTCATGGGCATTTGAAGTTAGCAGAAAAACAGTAATAATGAACTGATATAAAGTTCGAAACTGTCTAATCTCACGTTTTGCAAGCCAATCAACAACTTTATCATTGAATTTTTTTACTCATCTTCGTTCCTTCAGAAGTTAAAAAAGCCTAATTAAACAACTGATCAGAACGCGAAAAATAGTCGGATGCACTCCAGACAACGGTCAGTAACATGCACTTAGTCGCGCTGTAATTACGTGTGTTTGCATATTTTTAAAACTCTGGCTAAAAATAGCTGGGGCACCCTGTATATATGTGTAGGCTTGGTCAATTAAATTTGACACGTTGTCAAAGTCCGCAACTTTACGAGCTGATTGATTATGATTTCGCAAATTGCTGCGATATACACTCTCTGTTGACAGGCTCCAAAAAACAACAAAGTCTTGGTAGATTGTATAGTATTTTTCTCGTAATAACCTCTGGTAGAGCTGTAGTCGGTTACAAACATGGATAATTTTAGGGGCGAAGTTCCGAAGGCGTGAGTCGTGCGTCTCCTGTAGGAAGTAGCCACCTATCGTTTTAGTCCTTGGCATGTCTGCTGTATGGCGCTACTGGTGTATGATGAATATATGAGGAAAAGATGTTAGATGGCGGTACTTGGAGTGTTCACTAGATGGACGGGTGGACATGCACGCATACATGCACGCACACGCGCGCGCACACACACACACACACACACACACACACACACACACACACACACACACACACGCACGCACGCACGCACACATACACACATACACGCACACATATACATACGGTGCAAGCGTATGATTCATGCTTTGCCGATAAAACCCTCCGAAGCGTCGTCCCACTCGTCATCAGTCACTCCGTCGATATGTTGTGATTTTTGCTTGCACACTATAACGAAAAGTATTTTTTTGCTGCAAATATAAACAATGCAAATATTATGAATTAAAAATTTGTTGCCCCTTGCTGAAATGTCACATTTATATTGATAATGAGTCAGAGTGTTATCTGAAATTCACGAGGATAGTGAAGCTTTTCACTTAAAACTGGCAACAAGACTGTGCGTCTGTAAACTAATTCAAAACAGCTCCATTCTCGACATAGCGCAAGCCATAAAAGATAAACATAAATGTTGAATTTTGATGGCTGAACGAGTGTGAGGCCATGAGTGTGAGGCTCCCATTGTGGGGTTCCAAGTACTCTAGATTGTTAACCATTTGGTCTAAATACGCTCCAGGGGCGCAGCACTGTACGCGCTATTTCGTCCTCCCGTATGAGGCGGTTGCCCTCACTGCTCCTGGTGTGAGGTCCAAGGGACGGCTTTAAGCTCTCCCATAGTAGAGTACCTAGTACTCTAAATCGTTACCCATTTTTCTAAACACACACACACACACATTCTACTCTCTTGGAGTTCGAAGTTACATTTTCTTTTTCGGAAAAGAAATGGCGTCTTGATGTTCGCGTCCTGCAGGACACGCGCTCAAGATCAGATTTGTGACGCACAATACGTATGTCGCTCATGGCGTCTGGTCCTAAAGATTGAGATGAGCCTAAAACTCAGTGGCGCCTGCACTGCTCAGTAGAGGGGCGTTCGCTTCGTCGATGCGTTTCGGAAGAGCTTGCTGATACTGCGATGAAGTTAAGCATTGATTAGCGCACCGAAACGCCTTCTCCTCTGATGCGAGCTTGGCAGCATGAACTGCGTGAGCTTTTTCAGCGCTTGATGGCAGCTTCGTCCCTGGCGGCAGCAGCGTGACGCTGTAGACACAACCCATGTGCACATCCTCAGGTGCTGCGCTACGCAAGTGCGACTTGGCAGAAGGGCAGGAAGACATTCGTTTTTTGAGCAATCACAGCCATTTGTCTCTATGGCAGCACAAATACCACCTGCGCAGCCACTTCCTATACGCGTGATCGATCTGTTTTCTTGGCGCACTTTGTAGCAATGTCGTGTTCGGCCATGCGGACAAACTGTGATGAAACACCGCCAATGCTTAGAAGTTTGCTCCGTATTCCTCAACAAGCTGCTGATTGCCTCCGCATCCCTCCGTCGGATGAAGAGCTAAAGGCGGCACTGAAATCTATGAAACGCGGAATGACCCCTGGACCGGACGGTTTTCCTGTTGAGTTTTACTTAACTTTTTTGGAATCAGATTGGCGCTACCTTTACCGTGGTCATCCGGCGATGTTACGAGGACGGTGTCTTTTCATTCATTTTTTGAGATGACCGCAGTGTGCTTATCCCAGAAAGTTATGCTTCCTCTGTTAATCCCGAAGATTGGAGACCTATCACGGTATACTCAACGTCTACTATAAGATATTTGCGTTGGTGATCGTTCAACGTTTGAGGGGCCTGTTGAATGGCCTGGTGGGTCATCACCAGGCTTCTTCCCAGGCTTCATCTTGTTTATGTCCTCACCAGGCTTCACCTCACCAGGCTTCATCATCACCAGACTTCATCTTGTTTATGTCCTCAAGAAGAGCTTAGCGCTATCCCTAAAGTGGAGTATATGTCTATAGTGCTCTAAGCTATGAACGATTTTAGGGCCGAAGTTCTTTAGGGTGTGGGTCATCCCCTCCTCTGTAGTAGTAGTAGTAGTAGTAGTAGTAGTAGTAGTAGTAGTAGTAGTAGTATTAGTAGTAGTAGTAGTATTAGTAGTAGTAGTAGTAGTAGTAGTAGTAGTAGTAGTAGTAGTAGTAGTAGTAGTAGTGTGTAGCCACCTCTAGTATATGAAATACTCAATATATGACACTGTGTGTATATGTCCTTGGAAAGAATATCATTACATGATTTTAGTGTGTTTCGTATACTTGACGGACGGACGGATGAATGGACAGACAGACAGACAGACAGACAGACAGACAGACAGACAGACAGACAGACAGACAGACAGACAGACAGACAGACAGACAGACAGACAGACAGACAGACAGACAGACAGACAGACAGACAGACAGACAGACAGACAGACAGACAGACACGCTTCGCCCCGCTCATCATCATTAAGTCCGTGGATATGCTGCAATTTCTTTTCTAAACACATTCATTATTCGTGCTGTAATCGACCATAGTTGTGGGTGAAGTAAAGATAAAGGGAAATCTGGTCACTACCCAGAATACCACCCTTGGAGAGAGGAGTGGCTTGTTGAAGAAGGAAGAGGCCCTATTTTCGCAACCATCGAGATAGCACGGCCTAACACCCTCGGACCGGATCCGCGAAAATTGAAGTTTTTCATCCAACCCCTCCCTCTCTTTTCTTAGACACTGGCGCTCATAGCCTGATGAAAAACAACGCGCCAAGCTTGTGCCCGCCGCCGGGCAAACAAGGAGCACTCGTTCACCCCTGGGCATCCTCCTCCTGGTGCACATCACGGTAGGCGTCTCCCCTTGAAGCAACTGATAGTCACACTGTGTTCAAAATAGACATATTTTCTTGTGCTGCTCGCGTAGTCACTGCCACCTGCCCCTCTGTCAAGTCGCACTCTGTCACTTCGCATCTAACGCTATGGCATAGCTTCAAGCAAGACCGAAGGAACGGTCTGGGAGAGCGTGGAATTCAGGTCAAGCGGCGGACTCGAGAGAGGCCTCCGAGACCCGCGCTTCTTTCTTTCCTCGCTCCTTATAAGTTCTCTCTCTCCTATTGTCAGGTTTTGTTCTTCTGCTCTATGTTTGATCATTACATCTTCATTTACGTCTTGGGCTTCTTGATGCGTGCAATGATTGCAAGCAGGAAAGCAGCAAAGGAGGACTAGTTTAGAAAGTGAGAGGGCCGGCTTGTGTTGGTGGTGGTAGGTGAAGGAGAGGGATGTTGTTTGCTTCTTGAATACCTCGCTCTGTTTCCGACTCGTAACGCGGCGTGTTGGTTTCCGACAGCCGTATAAAACTGTACTGTGCCGAAATAATTTCGTGCATTACCAGGAACACTTTCGTCAGCCATTCCGTAGTAATACAACAGCAATACAATACTCAATAGTAGTATAGCACTAGTCTAATATGCAAGTGTAATATTGTAGTACAGACGAGCCCGGATATACCAAATTTGAAGGAAATAGCAAATAAGGTCGATATGCACAATAATTCATCATTTGTTGGTTCGATATAAGCTGGTAAATGTGCAATATAATGTAAAGATCTTGGACCGGAGCTCCTAAGCACGCATTCATCCGTCGAGCGTCGTCCATCGTCATAACCGAGCTAACGACCGCAGCGAGAAATGCAAGGTTAAGGGCGCCTAGGGTGCTGCGTCTGCCCAAGCCGCAATAGCCAATTTAGAGCCTATAGTTTAAGAACGAGCTGCATATTATTGCTTTGACCGTATATACTCCAATCTGTGCAAATGATGATGATCCATGACGTTCGCTGTGACGACAGCAACATTGCCAACATCGTGAAAACTAGTATACCAGCTTGCATTCATAATTGATTCGATTCACTTTTGGCACTGCATCAAATCAATACAAAACTCACACGGTTCCTTACGCATTCGCCTAAGGCGACAAGAAAGCGTAAGCCACCTCCTTTTTCTTCCCTGTCGATCTATCGATCTTCCCCCATCTACGAAAGCTTTCCACGCCGAACGTGGTTTCGCACAGCCTCCATAATCGGCCCACCATTGGCCAAGTGATGATGTCCCGTGATTACGTCATCATGACGTCACTTTTTAGTATATGTGGCGTAATTATGACTTCATATGGTAACGTCATCACGACACATTTTCTGCACCACTCGTGTTGACGACTTCGATGTCGATGGTTAAATTTCCAGTTTCATGAGGCATCTCAAGGTTTCGCCTTCAAACTACGAGTTGCACGTCCTCATAGATTTATCTCCGCGCTTCAACACGGGTTAGCTGACGAGATTCAAAGCGGTGCGCTGTACTGCACGCTGGCGCGAAGACAAACTGAAGTGGCTGGCAGCTCCCATCTCTTTTACCTGGATTGCTAAGCGATTGCTGCTCCGACCCTCGAGTCCTGGCCCGGTGGTAAAGAATTTGTATCGCTGGGGGAAAAAAATAAATATAGGAAAAGGGAGCATACGCGACAAAATAGTAGAGAGGCGTCAACGCACAGCAAACACGCTTCTACTGGCCCGTTTGGCGTAGATAAAGCATGCAGGGTGGACCGACGTAAAAATACGACAGTCCACAGGGAAATAGGTGCCCCGGTGTGGTTGCCTACAGTGCAAGATCAGTGTTTCTCCTAGCTTATTTTTAATTATGTGACTCTTAAAAAGAAAAGAAGATAAAAGAGCCCCGTAACTGTCTGAATCAGAGTGCGACACCTCAACAGTAGCTCACGAGGAATGGGGGTAAGGAGGAATTAAAAGAATAGGCTTAAATGTATAGAGATAGAAATGGGGAAGGAGAGAGCGTGGTGCAGGGACAGCGACACCCAGAAGCAAGGAGAAGATAGGAAAGATGAACACGGTCGCAGGAGTCCGAGGACAGGGCACCACTCAGGGAGAGCTCTTGTCGGCGGCAGGAGATGGCGTAGGGCGAACCAGTAGGTCAGAGCTGCGCTGTCGTCGGAGATCGCGGAGGCGCAACCGGTGGGCACGAAATCTAGAGAGCGAGTCCTTTTTAGCTGTCTGTACATGAGTGAGCAGGAGACGGTGTCCCTTGCCTTGTATATACCTTCTCAAAGGCTGAATTCCAGTTACGGGAGTTGCCCCAAACCCTGTCAGCTTGCCATTGGCCCACGCTTCTGGGAGCCAATTCCTCAGTAGCCCTTGAGCATGGGTCGCGTTGCACAATCGAACCCACCGGCAAAAGGTGGTGAAATTGTGCTAGGGAAGCAGGGAGCATATTCACCGAGCAAACAGAAATACGAACATGATTCAAGAGATATAGGTTGGTGGTGTAAAGAAAACTGGAATGCCGGAGTGCAATAGACGAAACAAAACCTTAAGGCAAAACCGGTTGCCAGTCAGAATCTTCGTCGTAATTGATCACCAAGATCTCCATCATCTACACCGGATTCCTGTTTATATAGAAGTCTGGAGTCCCTCAAAAACGTCGCGATGTAACTTCCAGAAGGATTTGAAAAAAATTAAGACCGTATGATGAGCTCGACTCTTTACCAGTACACTTGAGTGGAGTCATTCCAAAAGCACCATCAAGTCCGACACCAAGCTGTACTAATGCAATATATGCTGCAGTGGAGGACTCAGACCATTTTGACCACCCGGGGTTCTTGAACGTGTAGCTAAATCTAAACGCATGGGCCACTGATATTCCACCTCCATCTAAAAGCGGCTGCCGTGGCCGGTATTCGAGCCAGCGACCTTTGTGTCTACAGTCGAGTATACCATACCCACCAAACCAACACAAGTTGGCGCCTAGTTGGGTATTGGTTTCAATGACAAAGCGAAATACCATAGCTCGCGGAAGAGTTGCCGGTTGAAAGCGCGGCTCGTTGTGGGTGGTGGTTCTTGACGAAAGGAAGAAAAGCACACCTAATTTATGTTTTGGGTCTGGGTCGGCAAAGAGGCGCCAAGCAGTAGCTAATTTAGAAAGGCCGTCGAAACGCACAACCGTTAACGCGAAGAACGGGACTTGTACGACCGCAGGTAAGAGTAAATAATAGGCATGACTGCGGGGCGAAGACACGTGTATTGTTTTTGAACCTGAACTGTTATAGCAGAGGTCGGGGGTATATTTGGCACTGTCGACCCCGAGGTGTTTGTCTAGGTTCTTAACACCGTGCGGGGCTCCGGGATTTTAAGCGCCTTGCGGAAGCGTTTTTCGCGCATGCGTACGCAGGATGGAGTGGAGGAGGGTTGGTGTAGCAGGGCACCGCTAATTCACTGAAAGGGGGGGCGTCAATTTCGCTCCGCCGCTATGGCCAGTCGGAGCTTTCACGTCATTTTAATGCGCAAGGTTCCAGCTATACACATGTGCTTAAACGGCAATGCTGATAAGGCACCCTTTGATGAAATATAAAAAAAAACGTGTTTACTCCAGACCTTCACCGCGAAAAGCCGAGTATCATTGGCAGGCGGTTGTGAGAAGCACGTGATGCTGCACTTTTTTTTTGCATTCACTGCAAAGATTTCTTTCGAACTCGACTAACCGAAAAGTGAATTTGGAAAGGGGGGGGGGGCAGCTTGGCTAAATTAGGCCCATCTCCCAAATGGAGAACCGTCGCCCGACTGATAGGGAACAAGGGACGTTTTACCTGCCGCGGTGGTCAAAGATATAGGCTGCTTGACTGCTCACCAGGAGGCCCCAGGATCGAATCGCCACTGCGGCGACCGTGTCACCATGGAAGCAAAATACTGGAAAAATGATTCGTGGGGTTTAACATTCGAAAACCACGAAATCATTATGAGGTCTGGTATTAGAGTGCCCCGGAAATTTCCGACCACACTAGTTTCTTCGACGTGTGCGTAAATCTAAGAATGTGGACCCCAAGTATTTTCGGCACCATCGAAAATGCGGCCACTGCGGCGAGGATTCGGTGCCGGTATACCTGCGTGTCAGCAATCTAGCACTTTAACCACCAGACCACCATGACGGGTGTACAAGATGCTAGACGGCCTCTGTGACTAGATTTTGAGCACAGGCTGCCTTAGAAGACTATCATATGGAGGAATACGATAACAAGTGCGTTAGATCCCGAACTGCTGACCCTTTTTTATGCAGAGTTTTATCATCTGGATGCGGCTGTCAGGTTTTATATATCAAAGAAAAATTAAAGATCACGTTTTTGGGGATTTTTTTGGTTAATTGGCTGTTTTATGTTGTTTCAGTGCGCTGTTAAACCTCGTCATTCATCACTCCCTTTTCCATGCTTCACTCTGAAATCCAGTTGTCAGTCAGCGCTTGTGGATTCGTGTCATCTCCCTTGTGGGGGTATGTTCGTTCTGCAAAGATCTGCCCACAAGTACGTGTCGCAGCGCGTCGGCGCGCGTCTCTCTGACGCGGCGTCTCTACCCTCTCTCCAAATAGGAAAAGGGCGCAGCGTCACGTCAAAAAGCGATGCGCGGACGCGCTGACATGCATATGTGTGGTCAGGCCATTACTCCCTTTTTATGCAACGAACCAGCTCGCCCCAAAAGAGGTATGGATAAAGAACCCCAGGACGTCAAAATTTTGGAAGCCGTTCGCTACGGCGACTCTCATTATCACGTGGTTCTGGGACATAAGTCCCCTGCAATACCTAAATATGTCGAAAAAATGAAAGCTTAATACTTTAATTAGACGTTAACGAGGTCACTATACAACCAGTTCGCTATTCGCAAGCATAGTAAGGCATCTTTGTTGCTAACGAAATCCAATGTAAAAGAAATTTTGTCTCTTTTTTCGGTTCGCTATATTCTTCGTCTAGTATAATAAACTGCGACGTTTAACATCCCAAAACCGCCATATGATTATGAGGGAAGCCGTACGGTGGAGGGCTCCGGAAATTTCGACCCCCCAGGATTCTTTAACGTGCACCCAAATCTGAGCATAATGGCCCACAGAACTTTCGCCTCCATCAAAAATGCGGCCGCCACAGCCGGGATTCGATCCCGAAACCTGCAGGTCGAGTGCCTTAACCACTAAACCACCGCGCCCGGGTCTTCGCCTAGTGAGAGATGAAGAGAGGACAAAATTTGGAATGGCTCTGCACGAGCGCTAATACTACTTATGTTTCGCGTTGAAAACGAAATATGTTGCAGTGAAGAATTATTATAGGAAGCGTGTGCCGTTCTGGGAAGACAAACCGTTAAGATGATCGAGACTGAGCAGCAGAGTTTGGTCGAGGTTCACCAGATAGTATGGCATTGTTAATCGAAGCGTGAACTGTAGCCGAACGTATAAGTCATGAGTAGGTGACTTGCGTTTACTCCAATTAAACCCCGAACAATACTGAAGGTTTCGACCCCCTAAAGAAATATAACACCTATAAACTCGTGTAGTCGTGGGAACGGTATACTCAGCGATGACGCCAATGTTGGCATTCTGCCTGTTCTCTCGCGAAGGCGAAATGGGTGCAACAACCAGAGCCACGACGCTATTGTAGCGTAAAGGCTCATCTGAAACGCCACACCTTCCCAAGAGCACTGGGTCCACAAATATGACCAAGCCGCGTCAGACGGACGCCTTTAACAACCGTGGCGCCATTTAGAAACAGCGGCGGCGACATCCACTGTGCTGTTTGTGGCATCCTTATCTTCATCGCTACTGCAGCCCCCCTTCCCCTCTCCCGTCTCCTGTACCGTGTCATTAGTGGCACCACAGGCAGCCTGAATAGATAAGGAGAGCTGATAACTGCGTTTGCCGGGTATACAATGTAGCAGACAGGCGGAAATGGTTGGCTTATGAGAGGAGGCGCTGGCTTATGCGATGAAGAGAATGTGACGCGCCGGAGTGCATTTAGGGGATTCGCTCGCAGGATTTCAAGCTGGACGGTTGTGCCCTCGCGATCTCCGACTTCAGCGTAGCTCCCGCCGACTGGTTCGCCCTCCGCGGTCTCCTGATGCCGTGTAGCTCTCGCATTGTGGCACCCCGCCCTTGGACTGCTTCGACCGGATCCCCACTTTCCTATCTCCTTCTTTTTCCTCTCGTTGGCTGTCTTCTTCTGCTTCTACTTTCCTTCTATCCTTTTTATCCCTCCTTAACCCCACCCCTATAAGGCACTGCGCCGTGTCGCCTGAAGGCAGACAGAAATTAGGTGCCTTTTTCCTCTTCATTGTAACCACTACCACCACCACCATTTAGGGTCTTCAGCTGCTGCTGCGGCCTGTGTTGACTTCTGCCTCCTCCAGCTACTCGTACTTTGCACCCACCCGAGTGTTTGTTGTGGCATGTTTTGCTTGTTGGTCTTCTGTTCCTGACGTTGTAAACGGCGCAGTCAATATTTGACGCTTCAGTGATATGACTGATTCCGCGCAGCAACTCGACGGCTCGTTTCAGCCCGACAGAACTGGCTGCGTGCGCCAGAGAAAAAAAAAATAATATGGTTTCGCTATAATTGCGCACTATCCGCGTTTTAAATTATAACGCTTCATTTGGTGCAAAAATGGCGCACAACATTTCACACCTGTATAGTCGAAAATTTGATTCAGAGCAATGACGTTGCATTAAGGCGAGAAAGCAAAAACTGACCGATGGTTACGTCAACACAAACGATACAAAAAAGCCACGTCATCAGATATTACGGATTGACGACATCACAATGAGTTATGTCACCATAACGTCACAGAATTTAAACATTGGGACGTTGTTATGACGTAATAGTAAAGTCACACAACAATGCGGCAAATGATGATGTGATCACACAAGATTATCGCATGGTCAACGGGACTTGGAGACAGTGTCAAGCCAGTTGAGATACAGAGTGAAGAAAACTATAGTAGAGGGAAGAGGGAGAGGAAATGACCATCGAGTTGTGTTGGTCTAATCCATAAGGGGCCTTGCGGTATTATTTTATTTTTACGGCCAAGATATATTGATTATAGCTGTCCCATGGCAATGCGAGGATTGCACGAAACAAGCATCATATAGTTGTCGCTATGAATCAGTCGTCTGACATTATGCGGTAGGGAACAAGTAGTGAGATATAGCACAGTTTTCTTTTTAAAGAAACATTTCTCCCCTTGTAGGTTGGCCGTATGAGCGTGCTATTGTATACGAACGTTTGAGCCGTATCTCGAGTTTAACTCCGACGTATATTCCTATGTCTATTTGTGGTCAAAAACATTCAAATCCAACAGTTGTATGCAGGCCGACTTAAATGAAAGTGATCCCCCCCCCCCTCTCCAATATCGCAGTTTCTTAAGCTCACAGACAATAGGGAACCATACTTTCTGATAGAAAATATGTGCAGTAATTGAGGCCTCCTGTTAGTTTATGCACGTATACTAAAGAGCGAGAACGTGCCGCTTATTAGGGCGGGATACTTTCGACGCGCCCCCACCGTGGAGTGCAATTGTGTTGGCTTTATAGCAGTGTGTTTTAGCAGAGCCGCCTTACCACGCGGTATGTAAGCACAGAAAGAGCGTACCAACATGTTCGAAAATTTGGTTTTCAAGCTTTTTTTTTTGGCGCACGAGTTGCTTATTGCGCACGGTAATGTGATCAGATGATCAAAGTGGCTAATAGATGTCTTGCAGACATTAAAAAAAAATAACACCTGAAGACCCCCGAGCGTACCCACTTGCCTACGGTAAACTGGTACTGCTGAAACACTACACTTAACGAAACAGGAGCTAATAGTTCCAGCTATGCGAACGCTACTCAATTGAAAGCCGCGCATTCGTTCAACATTTGCATGCGGCTCCTCTCGATCACGAGGAATCGACTGAAGCACATTGCTGCTGTCAGTTTCGCAAGGCCGCTTTCTCCTCACATCAAGGAGCTCCGTTTGCTGGAGAACAAACACCGTTGCATTCTCGCTACGTCGAGGAGTTTCTCGTTTGAACGCGATCCTTCGCCGAAACGAAATAGTTTGAATAAGGAGACGCCGATTGGGAAAGCGTACTCGGACTCTATACTATAGCTGCTCGAGGAAACCGGCGGCACACACGGGGCCCACTGTGCTTCGAGTGTATGGCCTAACCACCAGCTATAGAGCAAACGTGCGGTTCACGGTGAAGTGGCTTCAACGGACGGCCTGAAGAGGCCTGCAGCACCTCTATAAGTGGAACGCGGCTCTGAACGGTGCCCTTCCCCTCTCGCATACTTCAATCCTGCTTTCTAAACGACCTAGGAGAGGGAAAGAGATAACGACGAGATCACAGGAACAAAAAAGCGACAAGCCCGCACTCTGGCGGGCGAAGGTTGCTGAAGCAAGTGAAGTGGAGAGAAAAGGGGAAAAGGAGGATGATAGCAAGGGACAATATTGCGCATGCCATGTGTGAACAGCCACCACCAAAGTGTGAGCTCTTTACTAACTCTTTTCGTTTAGTTGAGCATGTAGATGGGACGACGAGACTCTTCGAAGTGGTTATCGAAAAATACAGGCGTCCTTTCCCTGTCGGGAAATTGGGGGCAAGTACAGCTCGGCGTTTGCGTGCATCACCTGATACTTTCTTTCTTTTTCTTTCTTTCTCCTTTCCTTCTTTATTTCTTGCCCTTACTTTCTTGTTCACTGTGGTATGCTTCCTCCTAACGTTTTTTCCTCCTAATACTAGACCAGCCAGCAGGCCAGCAAAGGCTTCTGTTTTAATGATCTCCTATGGTGCCGTTTGCTACAAAGTAAACAAATGGACACTTGCTCTTCGTGCTATTTCGTTTTGTTCAAGTACTCTTGAAACTCGATTTAGCGAAGTGATTGCAACCCGTAACGGTGGTCTTTGGGTTAGGGCACTCCACTGCTGACCCGCAGGTCACGGGATCGAATCCCAGCCGCTGCGGCCACATTTTCGATGGAGGAGAAAATGGCCCGAGACCCATGTGCTAAGATTTAGGTGCATGTTAAAGAACCCCAGGTGATCAAAATTTTCGCAGTTCTCAACTAAGGGGTCTCTAATAACCGTATCGTGCATGGTCTTATTGGAACGTTAAGCCCCATCAATTATTAAAGAAGTGATGACGGTGTTTGCATAATTTTGTGAAATCAGGAATTTCGTAAAATCTAGAAAGAAATTTCTCGGGGGGCTTCGAAATATGAAATTTGTATAGCGCTGCCACAGAAGAGTAAACCTTCGAAATCTTTCCACGCATTCTTCACATTCGTCACGCTCCCGTTGTGCTTCAGCCGGCCGCCACATCCGCGAGATGCAACGAGACTGGCCCCGAAATCAAGGCATGCCGCAGACCCAGTGCCCGCGTGCATCCGAGCGTCTATATAAGCGAGCGTCACATCTCGAACCACGAAACGACTGCGCGCCTTCTTATTCCGGGACCCGGGCGTCCTCGGAATTCCTTGGTCCCTTTCCAAGCCGCGCTGTCTCCACTCGAAGATGCAAAGAAATAAATGGCGCAAATTCCAGATGCGTGCCCCGAGTATAGCACGCTAAGTCCATGGGTCGCCGTCGTCTTCACCGCTCTTTTATGTTCTTTCTTCGCACGTCTTCGCAATGCTGGTCCGAGCGAGCCCAGGAAACGGCCCGGGTCGAAGAAGCTGCATGCCGCGGAATCTTTCCCGGGTCTTCTAGCTGAACCAAAGCCGGGTCATCCACCCAGTCTTAAACAGGCCGGAACTTGAAGTTCCTGAAGTGTATTTCTGCGTTCCTCAGTAATTAAAACCCTTTGAATAGCTCGCACCACTGAACCTACTGATCACTAGATTGGGGACTCATGTAATCAATCAATCAATCAATCAATCAATCAATCAATATCCTTCATACGAATCAGTTGGTCGGTGCAGCATATGCTTTTGAGTGGGCGCCTTTGTATCGGCCGGCGACGTGAGGACGACCACAAATAATTGCAATTACCGACCACCTAACAAACAAACAAAAATTTGGAGGATGCTTAAACTTCGCCTTCCAGACTATAGATCTCTTGCGCATGGAGTGCACTTCGATTCTCGGTGGATGTCTCAACCGTACCGAAAGGGAAACGAACGACCGTGCGAATAACATTGGTCGTTTTAACGTATCCTTGAAGTATCCGTTGCCGTATGAAGTAATTATTCATTGTGCGAATCAGCGAAGGGCCCACAAAGCGTCTATATAATCTTAGAAAAAAAAATCGGCAGATCCCACGTACCTGATAATCGACGTTATGCGAATCATGCGGAGCGAAGGTGACCGTGTTGCGATTTTTTTATTGAGCGACACGTCATGAAATGACGCTGAATATATGTACAAATGTTGCACGCACAGTCATATGTTGAAGAGTTGCAGATGTTTATATAACCAGTTGTTTGCACTTGCGCAACGATATCAACTAGACCATAGCAACACCAGAAGCTGATACGAAGCGCTGATGCTCGCGAGGATGGTGGCCCTGGATACTGCTACATAAATCAACTTCAGCGCATGGCAACTAACAACAATTGACGTTAACCCGACGTGACGGCTGTATCAAAGGAGTACGTATGTAATGTTTATGAAATTGGGTAGGCGGCACTGCAACCACTATTGACGTTTCACGAAGATTAGCGTCTATTCGAAAACTAGTTCCGAAACCTGGCGTAGCTCTGTGGTACAATGCTTCATTGCCACGCAGAATTCTTTGGTTCGATTCAAGCTGGAAGCCTGACATTTATTATATGGCCTCTTTGCGTCGACGCTACCGATGTCGGGTATTGCTTAACGCTCACGCGTTAAAGTTGCCCATGTGTGCTCTCGTAGTTCCTGGGTAGATATTAAGTGTCAATCACCTGTGGCACATACCCACATAACAGTGGCACATACCCGCCCTTGAGTATGTGCCAATGTCTGGCGGGAAGTGTTTGATGACGTACGCGACGGGATGGCGACATTATTTATGTCTTTGCCAGTGCGTGATATTCGACAAACCATCTTATCCTCCCATGCTAATTTTGGTTCACGCCAAGTTAAGAGGGTGACCACGAGAGCACCCAAACGTAAGCGGATATAAATAAATAAATAAATAAATAAATAAATAAATAAATAAATAAATAAATAAATAAATAAATAAATAAATAAATAAATAAATAAATAAGTAGACCGACAGACAGACAGACAGACAGAGACAGACAGACACAGATAGATAGATAGATAGATAGATAGATAGATAGATAGATAGATAGATAGATAGATAGATAGATTTGCATTTGCAGCCTATTTTACTACCTTCGCGGCATCAGCTAGCAAAGCTTGTAACTTTTGCTGTTACTAACCATGGAAACTTTCTTAGCGCATTTAACTAATTTACTACTAAGTCACATATACGTTGCCAGAACTCTCGCAGATTCCGCTGTATATTTTGCCATAATGGCGACACTCTTAAGCAATACTACGACCACATATATAATAGCGTCGTTGAAAAACACTCATTGCTATCACCCAGATCTTGTATTTCAAACCTTCTTCACGGAACACGCACCTGTCATTTTCACTGGCTAGCACTCTATAGTGTGATCCCCAAACGCGATGCACGGTGCAGATTAATAGGCTCATCTTCATGCGATGTCTTACTATTAACAGAAACATGACTGAACGCATCCGTCGATAATTCCGAGATCGTCCCCTTCCTTTCACAATTTGGCGTAATCGGGAAAGATACAGCCGGTAAATCGCGCGGTAGCGGTGTATTGATCGCAACTAACCGGAATTGGCAATGTTCATTTGTACACCTTCCTTCATCATTGGCAGTGATTTGGCTTCGATGCACAGCCACACAACCACACAATTTCATTGGCATTTGCTATCAGCACCCTAGTTCCGACAGCTCATTCATGGCTTTACTTCAAGAAGTTCTAAATACATTGATAAAAAAAGTACCCTAATATCTCTGTCCTTTAACTCGGGGATTTTAATTTTCCCACCATTGGCTGGTCTGACACCGCTCCTTCATTATCTAACAGCAGTCCGACAAGCGATTTTCTAAATACGTGCATGACATTCGGCTTAACGCAGATCGTCACTGATCCCACGCCACATCACTGATCAGTGATCACTCTTCTACCGTTTTGGACCGTGTGTTAACAACGCGTCCTGACAACTAAGGAAAAGGAGGCAATTAACCACCTGTTTGTAGCACGAAGCCACAAGAATATACGCACGGATTTCCTAAAAAGAAAAACCTTTCAGTTACCGAAAAATTCCTCCTGGTCCGGGGTTCGAACCCAGAACCAACGCCTTTCCGGGGCACTTGCTTTGCCAATCAAGCTAACGAGAAAGGTATCAATTGACAGCGCGAGAGTCAACTCGAAACACAAGGACACAAGTATTGCAGATGAGTTCTGCGCAAACCCAAAACCTGGCGGTCGGGTCTAGAACTTCACGCCTGTCACCCTATTGCACCACTTGAGCGATCACCGAACACTGCGCACCTCATTTTCTTGTAACGTATTAAATGAACAAAAAAATCGAAAAACACTTACCCTTTACGATAAAGGAGCGTGTTAACATAACCGAGAATTAACAGAATACTTGGACACTTTTGCCGCTAACTATCCATTGAATTCTGTCGAATCAAATTGGTTGCTTTTAAAAACAGAGATGCATCGTCTTATACGCATATATATCCCGGCCATTACAATAATAGAAAAAAATAAATTCCCCATACAAAGCATCTCTCAAATGGCTAAATAATAAGAAAAAGTGTGTATTTAGAGTGGTCAAACGAGTAAACTGTGCTTCTACATGGCAGAATTATTACGCAGTGGAGAAAGAATAATATAAGCTAACCATTATTAAGCGTGAGTTTTTTCTAACACACTGCCGGACATGTTGCAAACCAATCCCAAGTTAGTTTGGAAAACGGCTAATTCATATCAGTCTAATAAAATTTTACTTGATGACAGCTCTGGACTTGTTATTCCTGACATTGAAGTTGCTGTTTGCCTTAGCGCAGCGTTTAGCACTGTTTATATATTGAGTCACCCGAGAGTTTGCCAAATCTTCCATTTTTTCGCGTCCGCTGATACAAAATATCAAATTTGGTTCTTATACGGCATTGTCAAAGTCATTGATTCATTGAATAACTCGTAATCTACGGCACTAGACGGTATCAACGCTAAAGTGCCTAAAATACTTAACATGTGTGTAGCCTGTTTCGATCACTCATATTTCAGGAATCACTCGACAGCGGTGGTAAATCCCCTTGACCGGCAGATGCGCAAGGTCATCCTGCAGTCTTCAAGAAAGCTAGGAAAAAAGAGCATCACCAACCATCCCGTTTCCACAACAAGCGTCGCTCGTAAAGTAATGGAGTGTATCGTATACACTCATACTGCTATCTTCTTAACATCTGTAAATTTATTTCGCCCAAGTCAGCATGGCTTTCGCAAAAATTATTTCTGTGACACTCAATTTGCTCTTTTCCTGCAGGCTCTAGCGTCATCCGTATTATATTTTGGTTGGCTCTACGTCACGCTACACGCCACAGCAAATTACGGACTATTATTTATTATTATGCGTACACAAATACGTGAACACGCCCTCTGCAGGGCGAAAAAAATGAGAGAGCAGGCTGGCATCTGCCAACTACAAGGGCAGAGCACTACACCCGCTTACTTTTTGGGGAGGAGGAAAACAATATAAAACAAAAAATAAGAAGTAAAAAATGGTGGAGAATAATGATGACGACACTGGATTGACATTAACGCAGTTTTAAAAGCATTCAAGGACATTAGCTAAGATTTACACCAGTTCTGTATGTGGGTGAGACCATGTTGTATATATTGAATAATCAAATGGTATAGTATACAAAACGGTCGCCTGCGCCGTCTACTGCCAAGCCGACAGCTGTTGAGAGCCTCTCTTGGATGTATGCGCTCGTTGGCGCTCGTTGGCTTCTTCAGTTATCGCTTGCGCCAGTGCCTCGGAGATTATCGGGACCTATAAGTGTCATAGGGGCAGACAATGCAGTGGGAGTATGGGGTGGTTTTAGGGTATGTGTGTATGTGCACGCAATTATGCAGACACGTGCGAATATATATTTGAAAGTCATACCACCCACCATAGCGTAAACAATGCTCCTGTTTTTTCCCCCGACAACGCCGTTTAGTTACACTTGTATACGCTTTCGCAATGTGACATATAAAGGAATTAACCCACACAGTCGGCTTTTGCCACGCGTTATTTTTTCGCTATGCAAAGAAAGATAAGCCACGCATGACCCATGCCATTCCTTTGCTTTCCAGCGGGTATTCGAATCTCGGAAGGTGAAGCCCTTGGTCGATACAACGGTGCATAGATAAGAAACGAGAGCATGACGCATTTCGTCCGCGTTATCTGGCCTCTTTGATTGGCAAGAACGCGCGACACGCTTCGCCGTGCTTCAGTACTCAAGTGCCGAGTAAGCGATATGCCACGCGAAAGAAAAAAAATAAAAGAAAGCAGATCCAATGCTGGGAAGAGATTTTGTAAAGCTGCGATGATTCACTAAGCCACACGTGCAATCAGGACTCGACGCGAAGGAAAGGATGTTACATGCTTCGCATTCGGTGCTCGCGGGGGTGTGCTGCTCCCAGATGGCGCAGCGATCTCCAGGGTTCGAAGGATTTGGTATGTCATTGATGGATATGTGGGGTTTAACGTCCCGAAACTACCATATGATTGTGAGAGACGCCGTAGTGGAGGGATCCGGAAATTTCGACCGCCTGGGGTTCCTTAACGTGTGCCCAAATCTGAGCACACAGGCCTACAACATTTCCGCTTCCATCGGAAATGGAGCCACCGCAGCCGGGATTTGATCCCGCGACCCGCGGGTCAGCAGCCGAGTACCTTAACCACTAGACCACCGCGGCGGGGAAGAGAGAGAGATGAATAGAGAGGAAAGGCTGGGAGGTTAACCAAGCTTGGCTTGGTTGGCTACCCTACACTTGGGGTGGGGAAAAAGGAGAATAATAGAACGGAAAGAGATAGAAAAGAAGAGCAAATTTGGTATGTAAGTATACGGGTATATTGAACTAGATATTTATAGTACGGGGTTCGGAACTAAGTTTCGCAACTGGTATGACCGCCACTACTATTACTGCTACTACTACTACGACGACGACCCAGGATATATAAAAGAGAGCTTCGGGGCTGAATGACTGAGTAACTCTCAAAACGGTGAAGAGGCGACCCGCGGCGTAGGATGTGTTTTCGTGTGGATCCAGCAGGCTCACATATACACAGGAGAGACATCAACAGAGGCGTGGGGCCATTGGGTGGTCAGGTTGTTGGCTTCCATGCGCGAAGAACCTTCATCTCTGGCATCGTTTCCGGTCCGGATGTTGGCGCTTCGACGTGTGCCCTTGGAGGAGTCCCGACGTGTTTAATCGGCGACGCCCCTCAACGTTGATCCGAGGCGTACCATCGCTTCCTTGCGTTTCGTTCGCCTCGTATACTCAGCTCCCTCAGGCCTGAGGGAGCCTATCTATCGGTTTTCGCGCAGCACGATAATGATAACTGTTGAGGTCTTAAGTCCATTGCGAAAATGTTATGATGAGAGACGCCGCAGTGGAGAGGCACCGGAAATTTCGAAGAACGCGCACACTGGCCACTTACATTTCGGCCTCCATCGTCATGCAGACGTCACGTGACCTTCGTGTCATACAGTCAAACAGCGTAAGCACCACGGCGCTGGGTGTTTTCGTGCAACGGTCAGTATTTTAATATTAGGCGGTTTCAGAATCGGGGACGCGCGTGGCTGTGGCACTCGTGAGAGAGAGAGAAGAACAGGGCTCTAGATATGGACCTTCTTTAGTCCTGTCCATATCTCTTTAGCGTTGTAGCTTGTCAAATATGAATAAGGCGAGAACCGTTATGCTTCGTAGTCTTGCTGTTTCGAGTATTACTGCACAATTTGCACGCTACAAGGAAGCCAGTCTGGACTTACGCCCATAGGCTAGAGCACGTAGGGAGAGGGGAGGGGTCAGAGGGGGGCTGACACCCTTTAATCATATGCCAATTCTGCCCCGTGCCTTCGTTGAATCGGACATTTAGAGTCAATTTTTTTTTTCAATGCACATGATTATGACTACACTCGTTCTTTAACGATAATGGTCACCGAGGAGGCCTGGTGGTTGATTCGAAGAGCTGTTACTTCCCACTTCATTGGTTTCCGTCTATTATTGGTCCTGGAAAACCTGGGACCAATTACATGTCATAGCGAGGAGCACGTCATCGCTTAATTTCTATTGTTGCCTCCATTACAATGTTTGTTTTCTTTAGAAATTGACCAACAAAAAAAGTGGTGGGGAGCGGTAGGTACATTTTGTAAAAATTACCCCCCCCCCCCCCCCTCCTGCCTAACGGAGACTACTCGCGCCTCTGCAAGTCATTTTACAGGTGGTCGATCAGATGGCCCGTTTAAGAACGGTATAGGTGGTCAAAATAAATTCATTGTCACGCTCTATAACACATGCCTCGTAATTATGTCATGGTCGCGCTGCAAATACGAAAATCAGAAAAAAATTCTCTCTAAACATTACTGTTTAAAGATAATAAATTTGCCTTGTTGTTGTGTTCCATTCTTACGATGAGTGTTCTCGGGTGTTTCAGCTGGCCATCTTCAATGATCTTGCAAAAGATAGCATCCACCGACAACCCGACTAACGATAGTTATAGCGCGAGAACAAAACGACGACACAGAGACAAGAAGGAGACGAAGGACACGACCACTAACTTCCAACCCCATGTCCTTCGTCTCCTCCTTGTCTCTGTGTCGTCGTTCTGTTCTCGCGCTATAACTATCGTCATGCCATACCAACTAGCCCAAGCTGCCACACTTCTAACCCGACTAACCTTTCAAACTGTCGAGAAAACCATTTCCTTCAGTGGCCTATAATGAACACCTGCAGTGGATAGGAATGTCCGTGTGCGTGGACGACACTGAGCAAGTGGCCCCCAACCGGGAGCTGTTAAAGGAATTCCTTGGCTCAAAAGCAGACGATAACGAAGGACGGTCGCGGCTCCTGGCACCCTAAATGACACCGTGGCGACGATGTGGAACCTTTTCCCTGCCTTTCGTAGGAAACACGTTGTAAGAAGCACACCGGGAGAACCCCCACAGCGCACATGTTTCATCGATTTATGCGGTCTCTCGACCGCCAATGCTGAGCACACCCCTACCCCACACTTGGACTTTTCTTTTTCACCATTTTTTTTTATTGCGGCCTCGCTAGCTTTTCCAATAGTGACGTCCAAGTGAAAGGAACTGAGAGGCGCCACCAAACCTTCTTGTGTTCAAAAGATGCTCGTGCTTTCCGAACCAATTCTGTGCAGCGTGTGACTCCCCTTCTGGTCCTCCTTTCAGCCCCACTGCCGATGCTGCATTAGCGGCGCTGGCACGAACGAAACAAGGCAAAACAGGTGCACAGAGAGAGGTACTTTTCGGGAGGACTCCCTAATGCTGCACCGATGTCGCCTGTATACAAGCGCGACTCCTCCTAGCGGCATGCACATTGGTTGGGTTGTGTACAGGGATCAGAAAGGAAGAGGAAGCCGGCTTACCGCAGTGCCAGCCCCTGTCTATGTTGTTGTGCTCTCGTGGGGACCCAGCATGTTTCCGTGGAAAGACGTGGGTGGTTTTGGGGTGGGCGGTGCCGCACTTAGCGCGATGTCATTAGGTCGGAGCGAAGAGTACGGGAGAAGGAGGACCCACGCGCACTGAGAGGTACGTCTTTCTTTTTTCTTTCCTTGCACAGTCGGTAAAAGTGAGGAAGAAAGGCTGCGTTGAAAAATAGCCTCGAGTATGTTCCTGATGGATAGCGACCCTTCTCCAGAGCGTTCTCCAGCGTTTTTGGAGGTGCTTTCCGCTGTTGCACGTGCGCTTGAAGTGAGCATGTCATTTTGCCAGTTTTTGGGCAATATGAGGGAAGAAATGCGATGCGATTTGATTTTGAGAAACAAGGATGGCCGTCTTCAGACCGGTTCACACGTTTGGAAGCAGGAGGGAAGAAAGGAGTGATCGTTCTTCCTGAGCCACTGGTGACGTAATTGTTTCCTTTAGACGGCGAGTAATTTTTGCGCTCGCCTCATGAATTGCGAATTAAGCTGTAAGGAAAACAGGTGCGCCGTACTGTGAGCGGGTACACTTCGCCGCGAGTGTAGTTTCCGTGCTGTCACAGGAGAAAGTTTAGTGTCATTCACTGCAAAGTACACTTGCCGGCAAGTGTGTTCCCCAACCTGACTTCGCTGCGACAAATTGCGCAGCGTCGGTGCAAGTGGCTTGCGCAGAAATACGCTATTGCCGAAGGAGGCACCCATATTAATTTTAACTATTGTTTTCGTTAAACGCAATACTGCTATGTATTCAAACAACTCATAATACAACAGCAACAACAACAACAACAACAACAACAACAACAACAACAACAACAACAACAAACTGCTTTCTCCCTCAGGCAGTTTGCACCCATGTCCGCTAGAGGGATACGGCAGCACATGCTGTGCAATGGCTTCTACGTCGCATTGTTTACTTACACGCACACTTGTACATGTGCAAGCCAGTCGTTTTCAAGTCGTTTCCGATGGCATGTGCAACTAGTGCTACTTCCACGAAGACGACGTGGTCCGACGATGAGACACGGGCGCGAAAATAGCAAACATACGTATACCGCTGCCATCATTTCCAAAGCACTCCTCATTTTCGAATGAAAGAATAGTGCATTCGACGCGACTTACTTTGGGTGATCAGGCCAATACCGTGGGCACAGCTCTCTGATGGCAACCTATAACACCGCACTACCCAGAACTAACGTTATTCCTGTTTTTCTTCACACCCCACAAAAGCTAAACGTAATACCAGAATAAACAGTGCGTTCTGAATTCTGATGAAGTTTACGAATATTTGGTCTCACAAATACGATAACGGGTAGATTTAACCGATTTTCGTAAGATTGCTCCTTCATTACTTCGCTACATGTCCACCGGACGTACAGAATTTTCTGATTGATGATTTTTGATTGATTTCTCGAGTTTAATGTCCCAAAACCACGGTATGATTATGAGAGACGCCGTAGTGGAGGGCTCCGGAAATTACCACCACCTGGGGTTCTTAAACGTGCGCCCAAATCTGAGCACACGGGCCTACAACGTTTCCGCCTCTATCGGAAATGCAGCCGTTGCAGCCGGAATTCGATCCCGTGACTTGCGGTTCAGCAGCCTAGTACCTTAGCCACTAGACCACCGCGGCGGGGCGTACGGAATTTTCTGTCATACTGTATTATATATATATATATATATATATATATATATATATATATATATATTGAAATAAAGAGAAACGGATGGAGGGAAGTGTGTGCTGATGACAGTCGTGAAAGATGATTTTTTTGGATCCACGTGGGCTAGCATCGCGTGCGCTTCGGCTCATTAGTCTGCACATTCTGGATGCCAAGCCCCGCGATGTTCGATACTTCTGACGAGCCTTCACGTTTAACAGTAACCCGCGCAGCGAGCCATCAGCGCGGCCGCGCCAAGTATAACAGCTCGCGCTATATATACCTCACCGCAGCGCGCATTAATTGTTTCGATCCAGGCAGTACACGCTGCTCGGAGATACGGCCTCGCCGCAGTTATTCATCAAGCGAGTATAACGGATAGTAATTAGGCACGCGAAGGAGATAAGAGTTTCTAAAACATCGCCGCAGCAACGCAATATGGTCGAGGGGACGTGCGCCTAATTACCGGCGTAACGCGCAGCTTGCCACCGCGGCAGGCTTGGCACTTTCGTTGCCTTCACCGATATTGCGAACGAGCCGCGAATGTGTGTACTATATACACCGCATACACGCCGAACAGGCACCTTAACGGACTGCGAGTTGCAACGCATGCATGTAAGTAAGCACCTTTAGTTGTAGACATGAATTGCAGGCCGTACGAAAGCCGCAGTATGCGAGTATATACAAACGAATAGCAGTCACTGCACAAGCTCACGACGTCTCCACTATGAAGCACACACATACACACGAACTTTATATGCGAGGATTGATTAGTTAGACTCCCGGTTAGATCAGGTTACTGGCACATCGAATGAAGTGCGTGCACGGTTCGCAAATTGTTATCCCTGTCACAGGCTATGTTTAGTAGTCAGAGCAGGTCTTAATAGTCACGATTTCGCAAACGTCGATTGTATCGGCCCGTCGAAAGTAGTTGTCGGGATCGTTAGAAGCGATTTGATCTGCTCTTGGCCATGGAAGTGAATGCACGGTGATGGGAATGCAGTGCAAGTTCGTTATATTTGTTTCCCCTTTCATTTATTGTTACTTTCGCATTGTTACTGGATACCCATCGTAATTCACAAACTTGAGCATGCGTGACAGGGAATACGCATTAAAAAATGTACTTTGAAGCAGGCCTTCTTGTAAGTTATTTGAGTGCCTCCACGTAAAACTATCCGTTTACTGTGTACAACCAGGAAAAAAAAGCGCTCAAAGCAAAAGAGGGAAAAAAAAAGAAGACAGACACACCACGAGATTGAAGCCATTACGACTGACACACTGAGCGAGAAGGGTCCCCAGAATGGTACTAACGCTCCGTCGTTGCCGGAGCAGTGAAAACTACGTAATTGAACGGCAAACCCGCACATGACGTCACACAATCTCTTCGTTGTGGAAGTGCCCTGCAGAGGGCGCAAGCTTTCACTGCATGCGGAGAATCAATCTGCAACCGAAATCTGTCAATGCGTCTGTTACACCCGAATGAGTCTGTACTTAACCGCGTTCCCTCTGAGTCACATGATGGGCCTACGCAGCGTGTCACGTGAACCGACCCTACACAATGTTGCCTGCAGAGAGAAAGAGCAAAAAAAGGACTCATCCCCTGAAAACTAACACCCCGCTATGGTGCAGTCGTATTCGCGTCTGTTCGTTGAAGCCTCCCACAAGTATAACAATTTTCTTGTTTGAAGAGCAGTGGGTACCCGTGTGTAGGTTGGCGGGGTCATCGCCACGCCTATAGACAGAGGACAGCGCCACGTGCGGTTCATTGTTGTCGAGGTCCGAGCTCGGCAGAGAACCCCCTTTCGGGCCGTCAGCGCGGGATTAGAGCCCCACGGACTGCTCCGCCGCTTGTCGAGCTGGGCGGTGGGATGCAATGAAGCGTCGAATGAAAGCAAGGGGTGTGCCGACAGACATCAGAAGAGGAGCTGGTTTATCGTGTGAAGTCTAGCTAGAAGATCTGCGGGTTCGTTGGGTATTGGTCGCATTGTTGACTGGCGGCCGCCCCACGCGGAGAATCAATTAAAGGCCGTTGCGGGTGTCTCTCGTATAAACCCACGCGAAAACTGATTTCCGCCCCTGGAAATCAAATACGAACGCAAGCTCGTGCTATAGCACACAAGCTGATCGAGTTTCCCGCAGATTCACAGCGTCCATCTTGTCAATGCGGCGTTTCGAATGGAATACGGTAGACCGTATAGAACATATATTTGTGGTTACTGTATTGTCTTCTTACATGCAGATTCGTTTAGGTGGTTGAGGACGTGTACTTTCTGATGGAGTGCTGTGTTTTAACTGCGGAGCCGTTTAAGGGACCAACTTGTCGTCGTCTTCCGTCTCACGGTGATGTCACACAGCCTCATGTATCACGTTAGCGTCGCACAAATATGATAAGAGTCAGCGAAGCGACAGCGAAACTCCAGGAGGTCGACATCACACTCGGAGTGGCAAACAAAGAAAAGGAGACCACAAAACAGAAAATCAGCAATCGCAAAACAAATAGGGTAACCACAAGAAACAAACACGAAAAGAAATGAAATATCACATAATCACACGAAAGGTATATAAAAGGGCAGATAAACACAAGAAAAAAACACAGATTACAACATATAAACATGTCAAACTCAAGGGCAACACAAGCGAATTGCTGCTACGCAGTTCGCACAGCATTCAGTTGGGGTGGAACTGGCTTTGAATTTTTGTTCCTGCTAACCGTTAATTCAAACTTACTCTTATTCACTGCATAGTCTTGCATGAAAGGCAATCAAAATATATCGGTGCCAATCGACATGCATATACATCGCATGGTCAATCTTGTCGCAACTTTCATTTCGAATCTAATAACACAAATGGTTCCCTTGAAGGTTCACACGCTTCTTCCCAATACATATTACTTCCCGGTGAGAATGAGAGCATGCACGATATGACTGCGCCGTCTACGCGGACCAATTGTTCCTCGCTTCCAGCAAGTCACGGTGACCCGCTTCGATTGAGCCGCCATCGATGAAGGAAGCCGACTGTTCCCGGTGCACAAAGTGCACGAGTATTCACTGCGTACACGTACGAAAATGCGGCAGGCGTTTTCCTGTACGCATATACAATGCGTTCCACGATAAACGCGAGCGATTCGCAACCGAGAAAGCAAAGCGAAATGAAAAGTATGAGGCACGCTCACTGACTGTGAAAAGGAAGCATCTTCGATGTATAAGCCCATGAGTGATAGGAGAGGCGAGTTCGGCGTATAAGTGCCAGAAAATAAGGTCAAAGTTCACACAACCAACCATCATCGCGTGTTTTCTTTATGACAGGGGCCGTGCCGCCGTGCTTTTGTGCCAGCCAGTCTCGCACAAGAGACCTACTGTACACCACATTGCGGAAGATGAAGCGATCACTTTCGATTCTTTGACGCATCGCGGAGCCACGATCGCCTTCTCAGGCGGTTACCGGACGCCACGATATGGATCGCACTGGTGCAACGCGGCTGTGCTTCTATCTTCTTTATTGTATGGCTTTCATGCTTGGTGACCTTTTTTCTTCGAAGTTGTTTCAAGGCAGCCGAGAGACAATTCGAGACTCTTCACTCGTGCACTGCCATTGACGCACCTGCTTTTTTTCATGTTTTTCACAATCAATCAATCAGTCGGTTAATATGTACCATGCTTTTGTCACACATGCAGGCCAAGTTGGCAATGTTACCAATTTCGACATTGCCTCACAAAGTGCCATAACGAATCTCTGTCACTGTGATTAAACCTTCACTTATAGACACTTCCACGCGCATAACAGTCGCCGAAATCTACCGCTAAACTTGTTCCAAAAATGTCATAGGTTGATTCTTTCAAGTATTACTTTTTTTCTTGAAACACTGAACAAATGGGATGGTTCGCTCGGCCTATGACATTCAAACATTTTGCACAAGACGTTGCTTAGCCCATTTTAGTCTACTCTTCTGTTTTGTAATTTACACTTTTCTACTTGAGCACTGCTATTAGTCATTGCACCACCATTTTAGCAAACTTGAGTTATGTAGCAGTGGCTACGCGCAAGTGGCTCGACTTGAGCACAGTACTGCTTCGTGTCCTTTCCGAGACATCAGTACCTGCATAACAGTGGAAGTCATCGACAATAAAACCGCTCATTAGATTGAGACTGACGGTAGTGCACGGGATGAGTCGCACACTAGTGTGGAAACCACCAACTGAGGGTGGCAAACACCAGTTAAGATTTATAGACAGAAGTAACGAGTAATTGAGAAGGCTTTAGTTAGCTGTCGGGATTTTATCAGTGATAAAATCAGTTGAGCACGTTTCAACTTCGCTGAAGCGTCTGTACAGAGTGATTCAGTGGCATGTACAACGATATACTACTAGGGAACAAGAAAGGCAGCGGCAGCTGCAAGAAAACTCCGTAACGATGGGAACCTTATGCCCGAACGACGACGAGACCATATGGAGGTGCGAGCGCTAGCTTTTAGCGCGAGTTTCCGTCTCTGGAACTTCAGCCTTCGTATACAGTCTTGTGACCGTCCCTGGTTAACATCTGCGCGCTGAGAAGCAATCTGTAGCATCACTTAGCTTGCGCCTAGCAACAACTTCGAAGTGACCAGATTAGATTTCAAAATCGTCAACCTTCGCTGTGGCAAGCCTTGCATGACATAGAGAAAAAGCTTCGCCATTATTTTTTACCATAGTTCTTCTAAATGTACCGGAAAGCAAGAAGTACTCCATCGAAAGCGCTTGAAAGAGTAACAAGAGTGTTCTTCAATGCGCTCGTCGTTAAAAAAAATGTTATACCAAGCACCCAAGGTCCTTGAAACCGCGGAAGCTAGTGGACACACTGTTTAGTCTTTGTGCTAGCCACAAGCCACGGGCGTTGAATCGTTGAGCTGGACTTTAGCGGAACAATCGTCTCATTAGCATGGTCACGTACCGGCCAGCCCACTACACGGGGTCTGCTATACAACTTCCTCGTCTTTGTATGCGTTCTCCGTTGTCTTCGATGATGCGCGGCGCGGCGCACAGACAAGCAGTCGTCGTTCGCGGTCTTGGGTCGTTGAACGTGACGGAACGCCGGAGTCTTTTCGCTTGGATGACTTATCCGTGCCACGTGGATGGCTGCGCCGCTTCCAAGCGTTCTTCTTTGTTGTGCCGCCACGGGTAATTACGTCAACCTCTGATTGACCACACGCCTTTGAAGCCATCTAGGCAGAACATCAAAGGACATTTCCCTACATGTGCTTTATGACAGTGCACTCACGTACATATAGAAACGGTGGCAAGCCAAAACCGAAAGAGTCGTTTTCCCTATTTTACGTCCGAATCAATGTGTCGTCTACTATCCCCATAGCAAGCTCCACAAGAGGATACGTAGAATTTGAGGTTGAAGTTTAATTTGCACCTTCCACACGTGGAAACAAACAATGTAATAGCCACTGATACTTCAGTAATAGACGAAAAAGCAGGAGTAGGTATTTACTCTGCTTCACTTGACTGGCCATTTTCAGTAAGACTACCAGACTTCACACATACTGAAGCTGAACTCTTAGCAATTGTTCAAGCACTACGAAAACTAACTTTGGATACCCACACTGCTATAATGATTACAGACTCCCTGTCCGTATGTACGTCACTGACAGCTTCATCTCAATTAGATGCCTTAAGGACATTCCTTACGTTAATTCCTCCACAACTAAAGCTCCTAAAATTATTATGGATACCTGGACAATACGGGTTAGAGTTGAATGAAATGCCGGACTCTTTAGCTCGAATGGCATTATATGGCCCAATACGTTCTGTGCTTCCGGTGGTGTCCACTATAACGGCGATGAGATATCCGAAATTTTCACTCGGGGCTGGGCTGATGCCATAGAATCGGTAACACCAAGCACTGAATTTAGACATTTGAAATATCGATGGAACGCCGACTGGTGTCATACTAGACAACTGGAAGTCATTCTAACAAGATTGCGATGCCGTTTGCCCCCTTTAAATCTATATTCACACAGGGCTGGTCTGAGAATATATCCCCTATGCAGCGTTTGTACAGATCTGGAATCAATAGTCCATTATTTTTTGTCATGTCGCCGTTACAGTCTATTAAGAAAACGTCTCCTTGTCATCCCGTTTGCCAACCTTGGGCTGCCCTTCACCATTGAGAATATAATCTCCTTTGGTGCTTCGGTTCTGGGCTACAGCCACAGGAATGCCTTTGATGCCGTCATCCTCATGAAACAAAACGAATGCGCCTCTAAATTCATATTTGTATATTTGTTATTATAATATTATTAAGCAAATTCGAAACATCAATTTTAAACGGGTTCGAAATTACTGCAATTTCAATTCAATATATATATTATTCTGTCTGGTCAAAATGGCAACAACAATATTGCACCCTTTCTGTATTTACGTGCGCTTTATCCTCATTCTGTTAGGATTAGGCATCATTCGCAAGGCCTTCAATTTCATATCCTCAATTCTTGGCCAATCCCTCTGAGTGGGCAAGAGCCATAGTGGAGGCATCATCATCATCATCATCATCTCAATGCCGGCTTTCTGGCGCGGAAACTAAAAATCAAGACACACGAGATCGTCTAAACCCCCATATACGAGGCATTTTAACTGATTAATATTGTGGGCCAATGCCTGGTCTTATACAGCATAAATATAAAAGGAGCAGCTTGACAATAAAACAAGTTTATATATTAACCGCGACGAAAGAAGTGTTGCGATCACGGAATGAAATGTTCTCGCATGCTACACGTACTGTACTTTTCCACATGAATATGTTGGGAAATTAGTCTGTTCAATACAACCGCGCGACGTGTGCACGATGAGTGAACGACGTAACATTTGTCGGCGATGTTCAATACGAGAAAGCGGAACACGTCAATAATCTTTGTTGCGAAATGAATATACGGCGCTAATGGTTTTCCTAGATAATTTCAGAAAACCGTGATCGCAATCATGTACAAAGTTCTTGTACTTCAAGCGTAAAACGTGTTCTGAGAGTTGCGGCACATGAACAACCTTAAATTGACGGAATTTTCAAGTGTGTGAATTGTAAGCGGCACTATAGCGATATGAAGCACCACCTTTTGAGACCCAGTTAGTTCGATTAGGTTAAACGATGTAGTATTACTTCAAACGAAATAACAATAGTTAGGATGTGATAAGAGAGTTACTGATCAACGATTTTACGGATATACGAGAAGGTGCGCACGACATTTCACTGGAACATCAACGCACTCAATTAGGGGAGATTTAGTTGACCACAGCGTTTTTTTGGGTAGCTGCGCAGTTTCGGCACATGAGTTCGCTATGACGCATATTGGCTTCCAGATTGAATTAGGAGCAGCAGTATTTGCACGCGACCTACATTGTTTTGCTTATGGCTAGAATAAACGGTGTCAAACAACGCTGCTGCGTTAAACGCTGCTGAAACTCAAAGACGACATTCATGATTCTTGAAAGCGACAACAATTTACGAGCGAGGTTGACATCACAGTGCTGAATGAACGAGAAGGCAGACTAAAAGCAGTTCATATAACATGTAGCTAAAGCACGGTCACCATGTCAGTTTTCTTTTATGAATGCGGGGAGCGTGACTACACCAAGGCACGCACGATACTGCATGTAGTGCAAGTTTGTACTTTCCCAAGTGTCAGTCAATTAGGCCCGAGAACCTTCGCCCGTGATGCACCGTTGCGGTTTCGCCATGGGCGAGTCCGACTCGCAGTGGAACACTTTCGCTAAGTCCCCCGCGAAAGCAAAGGGCACGTTTGATACCCGCATCAGATCGGGCTTCGCTTTAAGCGGGCATCGGTAGTAGGCGACCAGCGAGTAAAATATTTCGCCGTGGGACATGCTCAACAGACTCCAAGCTGACCTCACGGTGTCCCAGTCAGGACGATCGAACGCGTTCAGCACGGACCGCATGGCCAAGGCCCGGGGCATAGATTTCAAAGCCAACGAGCTGTTTTCGTCCGTACCGAAGTAGTTGTCTACGTAGCATTTGGCAAGTCGCTCGATGCTACTGAGCGTACTGGGTGTCCACTTTTTGTAGCTGAGTATCATGCTCCAGACGCTTTCGGCTACGAGGAGTCCCAGGATGGCCATGTTGGGAATATCTGAGCTCGGCCCAGAGCGGACGAAATCACACATTGCGGCCGACAAGAAAATGTGACTGTGACCAACGTAATACAATCTGTTCATCCCCCTGTTCCCTCCGATGACGCGAACTCGCACACGGTGGACTTCGAAATTGTACGCGCGCGCCCTCAACAGGTTTTCGGTGAACGAGCGCGCGGGCCAGGGAACGGCGACCGCGAGAAGACCAGCGTCGGTCCAGGCGGTCTCTAGAGACACGTTGTTGAAGAATTGCGTCACGTTCTCGGCATCTTCGGCTTCGAAGAGGGGACTCGAGCTGACCTCGTGGTAGACGGCGTCCTTGACGCGCATGAATACGGTGCGCATCGCATCAAACTTTGAGGGGTCGTCTTTGAGTTCCGCGACGAACTTGGACCAGACATTATCAATATGATGTACGCTACGGCTGCACACTTCGAACGCCCCGATCCAGGAGCCGTTGTACGTGGCATAGAACTGCCACACTCCGTCTTGGAGGCTTCGCGAAAGCAGCAAAGCGGCTTTGCTGCCGAGTAGGTGACGGTTTTCAGTGGCGTACAGCCCGTACAGGGCGCGGATCTCCTGGACACCACTAACCAGGATGCTCGTTTTGTTGTCGAATAGGTATCCTACAGAGCTGAGGGCAAACTGCACGTCCGTGACGTTCCAAACCGTGCGATCGAATTCGTCGGCGTCGGTGCTGGTGAAGCGGTACCACTTCGTAAGGCCTCGAACAGCCACCGCAGCAGTGGCACTGCATGCGTTCGCGGTCAGCTGGTGCAATTCTTTGGGCGTCACCGATACGTTCGCGACGTTTGCCAGAGCATCGATGGAAGCGTTGACGATGTCGGCATGAATTCCTTCGTCGCGACAACGTAAGAGGAAACTCAGTGTTAAGTAGGATCCGTTCGTGCCATAGTGCACGGTGAAAGTGGGTGGTAGCTTGTACTTGAGCGACACCATAGTGGCGTAGAGAAAGGCGTTCCGAGAATTAGATTTCACGAGGAGCTCACGCGTGGCCCGCGTGAGCGCCTCGGCTAGTCCGGAGACGAACGCTTCCCGGTGCGGGACCGTCTCGACGCACGACTTGTAGTAAGCGGCGAGGAAGCGGCCGGCGTCACCTTCGGTCGAGCCCTCGGGAAAGACGCCCGTGATCATAATGCGTTCGAGCTCCGCTTGCTGCGTCTCACGCTTCCAGAGCTTCAACTCGATGACGCCGTTGCAGACGCGCCCGAAGAAGTCCCGGCAGGGACTTATGCTGGTGTTGACGACGACGGCCATCTCACGGGCATCCTCGGGGCAGCAGAAGGGCTGTTTTTCGTGCTTGCCAGGCCGGCTCAGCTTGCTGGGCCGGCTTGTCAGGTACAGGCTTAGCGACACGATGATTGCGACGAACGTTACGGCGACAAGCAGGACGCCCGCGGTGAGAAGCCGTCGTTGGCGGGAGTGCCCGAGCATCGCAAGACTGCTCGACACCGCGAAGCCATGGTTCGTCTCGCTCTGCGAAGGTGAGCTCGCAGGATCGACCATGTCTTTCGTTTTCGCCCAGGAGAAATTCGCTCATGCGCCGCCGATTCGGTGGTCTTCTTCTTAACAGGGCGCGTGCTCCGCGCATGCGGGAGTGTTATGCTGAAGATGATGACTGTATGCCTGCACAGAAGGCTGTCGTATTTGCAGGCAGGTTGTCATAATCTGCAATTGTGTTGGTGAATTTAACAGTATAACATTAGCAACATTCACAAACTAAAGGTGGATCATCGCTCCGAAACTGGACATTTAATACACCGTTAGAAGGTTTTGACCTTCTTCGCTTTATGGGCATGGCTTCGTCTTTATCTCAAATGAATTACGGTAGTACAGATAGGATCACAGTTGTCTAGAACGCCAAACCGGCCGTTCCAGCTGATGTTTTACGTAGAAATATGTGAAGACAGACGTCATTATGATACCGAACATGCTCATCATTGCGTGCTAGACCATTGTGCTATGATATAAGCATGAACAGAGGCTTGTTGATAAAGGGAGCTAGAAACCGCAGCCAACAACATTATCGACAGCCATGCTCTCCTCGGCTTAGAAAAGTGCTTTTCTATCTTCACGAACTGTGGTGCCTGCACAGTTGAAACGATAGGTTAGGCTCTTTCAGTGCTAAGTTATGATCCCAAAAGAATAAACGTAATACAAGCCATAAGAAACCACTTCAAAAGAGAGAATCGGATTTCACTCTTTCGATGCTCGTTTCTTGTCGTGTTAACGTTCAAAGGTGCACCCGTAAGAATGGGTTATGATAAACCTTTGTGATATTTCACGCGTGTAAGCTGTTACGAACGTAGCAACTAGGTCACATGGCAGAGGCACTGTACCAATGAGGCACCAATGCGTTGGGTACCATGGCACCGTGGCGACGAATGCGACGCAGCCAAATGCATGGTTTCGGGTGAAGAACACCCCATGGAGGCCGCTGTTCCAAAACAGTCATATTCATCGAACACAGAGTGGTTTTCCGGAAGAGAATGCAAGGCCCCGTTGACCTGCCTGCAAGAGATGACCTCCAGACTCGTGATACCAGAAGTTAGTCCTACCCACCCTCCCATTTACTCCATTTTATTTTTTTTGGTTATGAACGACAGTCATGATGTGGCCCGTGACTTGCTCCGCATGCGTGTATCGTGTGCAATTGTACGCGCTGTAAATAACGGGTTGCAGTACGTACGTTTAGAGAATTGATGGTGGGCCCGCTTGGTGCGATCATACTGCAGCCACTGGGACCGCGTGGCCCGCGTTGCTCGGGCAACGCTCTGGCAGTCGCGTGCTTGGAGTCCCGCAGTCGGCGGAAGGGTCAGCACCGTTTGACACTGGACAATCGGCCCCCGGCGGCGGCGGCCGGTGGGGCGCTCACCGCGAATTGCTTGGCCCGCTGGCCACCGGCTGCCACCATGACCTTGGGATCACGGCATCTGTTACGATTTAGTGTACCGCTTGTCGTGGCGGCACTCACGCAAATAACGAAAGAGATAGGCCGCACACCAAGCGACTCGTACACTATTTTGGCCGCAAATAGGCCAGCATTTATCTGCTGCGGTGGCACTGGGCGGCCAGAGATGAGCAGCTGGCAACCAAGCTTCGTCGCTATTAGCCTCATCATGCCCTTGATGCGGCCGCTCCTCGAACCACGTGCTCACGCGGGAAGACGCAGCACTTATCGTCGTTATCAGAGGCTGCAACACCGCATGGATGCATGGACGACAAGTGCTCACGGCTACGAAGAATTCGTTGAACGAATCCAGCCATTGACTGAAGCATAAACGATTCCTGCTTGCGTTGGTTGGGGGGGGGGGGGGGGTTGCGCAACACATGCTTCCACAAAAAGTAAATAAATAAATAAGTAAATAAATAAACAGCACACCTAGCACTAAGTATTGCCATAGGCTGATTCATAGCAGTATTGCCCACGCGTTTCGCCTTCTCTTGTTAACAATCACTGGTACAGGATACTTGGGTGGTAATCGGGTATATGTCGGTTCATGCCGATGATAATTCTATGTATACGACAAACGGCAAACTTCGACCACAATCACTTTGCTGTAACATAGTTTTACAACCACCTAAGCATTGATCTTCGGCACCTGATTGATTTGATTGATATCTGGGGTTTAACGTCCCAAAACCACCATGTGATTATGAGAGACGCCGCAGTGGAGGACTCCGGAAATTTTGACCACCCGGGGTCCTTTAACGTGCACCCAAATCTGAGCAAACGGGCCTACAACATTTCCGCCTCCATTGGAAATGCAGCCGCCGCGGCTGGGATTCGAACCGGTGACCTGCGGGTCAGCAGCCGAGTACCTTAGCCACTAGACCACTGCGGTGGGCGATCTTCGGCACCTGAATGAAGTTCACCATACTATATCATATACGAGCGGTAAGCTGTCTTTTCCCTGCAGAACGTTGTAGGCTCGTTTTCCTGTTTAAACAGAACGTTAGATGATTTGCAGTCGGTTGCAACCTTCCAGTGGATACAAGTAGATACAGTAGATACCCACCAGACAACGAATCGCTTATCAATCTCCAATGTAGAAGAGTCGTGCAAGCCCGTTTCCTTTCGAACCGTAAGTACCTTTTCTCTGCTAAAGTCATACCCCGCACATCGAAAAGAAAGGATGTTTTTACCCAACATATGACATTCGGCTAATCAGTGAAGTTAGAATCTCTGACCAAATTTGCCAGTGCTTTCAAGTTTTCGACTTCCGTCGCCGCGCGTGTTTTTTTGATGCGGCGCCACTCCGTGCGCAAAAAGAGGAGGAGGAGGAGGAATAAACATTTATCGAAGGGTGCGCGACTACGCAAGGTTGCACGCCCTTTCTCTCTATAGAGGGAGGGTTGCACCTCTTTCTCTCTATAGAGGGAGGGAGTGGCGCCGCGTCAAAAAGCACACGAGATGACGCGCTGCGACGGGTACGTGTATAGAGTTACTGTATATGCTACATTTAAGGTAGCATATACAGTAACTCTAGGTACGTGTTCAAGCTTTTAGAAACAGCGACACAAGGGCGTGCGAATGGGAACGCCGGATTTCTGAAACACGCAAAACGTACATTTCACCGCGGAAATAAGAGTACGATCGCGATGGGAGAGCTTGTGTCTATTCTTATGGTGTAACCGACTAAATAGTACTATCTTCTCCACTATTCGGTACTCTACTATGAGGTAAAGGTATGTCGTACCAGTCCCAGAGGCAAGTTTTTTTGCATACTAGTAGCAACAGTTCAGTTGAGTGCAACTGCACGGGGTATCTGAGGTCACTTTAACTACACGTGCAGACAGGAAGGCACATGTACGATGTAGCTTTTGACACTGCGACACTAACACAGATCACGAATCCTTCATGAAAAAAACGGACAAAAAACGTAATTGACGAAGTTTGCGCAAAACTGAAGCTTGTGACATTAATTGCATTGACGATATTATAGCGCGGGAACAGAACGACGACAAAGAGACAAGAAGGACATGAGCGCTCGTGTCCTTCGTGTCTCTTTGTCGTCGTTCTATTTTCGCGCTATAACTGTAGTCATGTCATACGAACTAGCCCAAGCTGCCACACTTCTCATTTAATTGCGTGTTTGTTAATAAGCCTGCGAATAGTGAAATTGACATCAAAGTTTTAAAAGCGTAATTTGTAAGTCTAAACAAATGTGTTCTTTCAATCTAGTGTTACTTGGAAGGGTGCACTGGGCGACCACGGGACTACACCGGCTACAGCCTGCCTCACAATCGCACCCTGGTTCAGGCCCGTAACGCTCAATAAATTATTATCCGTCATTGTCCATTACTCATTTGTTGAAAATAAGGGGTTAATTGCGACATAGTGTGGATTTTTTCCTAATGTCGGCGAGCCTGCAGGGACGCTGTGAAGAACAAAATGGTTAAGTGGCCACTTCTCGCTGCTCTGTTTCTAAGATCAGTATCAATAACTACATATATCATCATCGTCACAGCGCGTGTGGTCATTATGCTGAGTCACCATATGTTACGCGAAGGGGTACACGTCAGGGGTCATTTCGCGCGAACTGCGGTGTAACGAGCACACCGCCGAGCGTCGGTGCAGATGATCTTCCTTTGTCCAAACAACACGTGATGACCACGCATGCTTGCGAGGCGAGCGTCGTGAACTGTAGCGGTAATGAACAGTTCGTTTTATGAGGCCAGCCAGAAGACGACGAAGGGGACGCCATTATAATTTTTCGCGGCCAAAAAAAGAAGTCACTCTCCATGGATGAGAGTGGTAAATTCTGAAAATGTTATTGAACCCTGACGCTGGGTGACAGAAGAAAACAAAGAGAAGGAAATTTCGGAGGTCATTACCTGTGCGCTAACTGCGGCATGTTTTCGTAACCGTCAGATCACTACAGATACGAGGCGTGGGTATCGAGGAATGGGAAGTGCGTCCGAGGAGCTCCAGCGTGTATTCGTCTTAATATTAAAAATTCTGGCAGTTCAGGCGCAAAAAGCACGATGTGATCACGAGGCACGATATGGCGGGGGGGGGGGGGGTCTTTGGATGAACACGGACGTCATCCCCTCAGAAGTGTGGCTGCTTGGGCTAGTTGGTATGTCATGACGATAGTTATAGCGCGAGAACAGAACGACTACGCAGAGACGTGTCCTTCTTGTCTCTGTGTCGTCGTTCTGTTCTCGCGCTATAACTATCATCATGTGATCCCCTCCTTGTACACGTTTGTAGACTGTACACGTTTGTGTACACTCGTCGACCCTAAATTCCCACGGCGTTGCGAATGGAGCGACACGGCTTGCGGCGATGAAGGCACGCGCACGCGGTTTTCGAAGCGTCCAAAGTTATTTCACGTGCCTCCGATTCATCGTAAGAGGTTCAGCACCACCATATATGACAGCAGCACCAAAGCATACACTTCGTTGCGCCCGTTTGGCCATGCTGCAGCCATACCCGTACGCAGGGGGGAGGGGGGGGCAATGCCCTAGGTTTTTCCTTCCGAAATTTTGACGAATAAATGTTTTGCAACAGGAACTAAATATTGAAAATATGATATGTGGGGTTTAACGTCACAAAACCACCATATGATTATGCGAGACGCCGTAGTGGATGGCTCCGGAAATTTCGACCACCTGGGGTTCTTTAACGTGCACCCAAATCTGAGCACACGGGCCTACAACATTTCCGCAATATTGAAAATAGGTTTTTTTCTCAAGCCTTCAGCAAGTGCGTCCCTCCAACGCAACAAATATCGACATAAGCCCCGCCGCGGTGGTCTAGTGGCTAATGCACTCGGCTGCTGACCCGCAGGCCGCGGGATCGAATCCCGGCTACAGCAGCTGCATTTCCGATGGAGGCGGAAATGTTGTAGGCCCGTGTGCTCAGATTTGGGTGCACGTTGAAGAACCCCAGGTGGTCTAAATTTCCGGAGCCCTCCACTACGGCGTCTCACATAATCATATAGTGGTTTCGGGACGTTAAACTCCATCCATCCATCCATCCATCCATCCATCCATCCATCCATCCATCCATCCATCCATCCATCCATCCATCCATCCATCCATCCATCCATCCATCCGTCCGTCCGTCCGTCCGTCCGTCCGTCCGTCCATCCATCCATCCATCCATCCATCCATCCATCCATCCATCCATCCATCCATCCATCCATCCATCCATCCATCCATCCATCCATCCATCCATCCATCCATCCATCCAAATAAGGACATAAGATAGACAAGATGATACACTAAAGATTGAGAATGACAGAAGCACTGGAAAGCACACCAGAGCGCAAATCGACCTATGATCAACGAGAATAAACCTATATCAACAGTGTAAGAAAACAGCAACCACGCGTAGCGCGCTAGCGTTTTCGAAAACGCGTGGCGCGCATATGTGCGTCCCGCGAGTCACGTGCGACGGACGAGGTGCGGCATTCCATCTTCGTACCGGGATAGAAATAAAATCAAGAAAGAGAAATGAAAATAAAGGTTAGAGGCATCTTGTTGTGTCGTTCCCCGACGCTATTCCGGGCTAGTGTCGCGCGGGGAGAATACAGCACGCGGTCCATGCAACGTGAATGCGCCCATCTTTCTCTCTCGCTCGCTCTCTTACACCCATACACACACAAACACATGCACGCACACATACATAGAACACGCACACGCTCTCTCTCTTTCTCTCTATGCCCGTACGAGGCACGATATTATGTCAGCTGCACCCCATATGCTTTCTCTCTCTCTCTTTCGATCTATCCATTGTACGCCACTGATAATTGTAATCTGAAGAGAAAGTGTTCTATTTTAAAACTGTGCGTGCTTTTATTGTTTATCAATATACTTTCCATCCAAAGCTCTTTCACCTCAACACTTCACTTTCTTGAATCGTGGTGGATTGTTGGGTTCATTCTAGATTGGGGCTTTGGGCTCACCAGATCCTCTTCTTTTACAGTGGAAGACAATTTTATTTTCCATCGTAGACAAAGGCACAAGAGCGACAGCGTAATAGCTGCCGCACATAAGAACTTTTTTTGTGGATCGCTTGGTTGGGGGAGAGAGACGGCAAGAAAAAGCGAACATTTCGCGATAAAAAAAAAGGGGGGGGGGATGATTCGAAGTGCCACCCTTTCGCTATTTAAAAACCGCCGATGGGAGCGCGGATATAGAAAACCCGGTGCGAGGCGAGGTGCCGCCACGAAAAAATGTTCGCATTTTCCCTCTTTGCTTGTCCTGTATCTTCCTCTTCTCCTTGAGGTGCATCGGGGAAGCGGCGCTGCCAGAGGCAGCTGTTGTGTCTCGTCAATTAGTGTGCGAGAGCGTGCTCTCTCTAGGACAATGACAGTGTTGTTGTTTCTTGGCCCCTCACTTCTCGTTTTAGAGCTTTCTTCATCTCCCCTTCAATCTGGCCCTCTATTTCGGAGCTGTTAGCAGATGCGTTTTGCCGCATCTGGCCCACATTGTCGTTGGAAGACAGGGAGATTGAAGTAATGCGGAAATGTCAGGATGGGAGAAATCCCTTTGGAAAACAAGTGCATCTGTAACTCGCAGAGTCTGGACCTTAACGCATTACCCCAAGACTACTCGAAGGCGAACGCCATCTTCTTTTTCTTTTGAGTACTTATTTATCTTCCATGCCGCCGGCATTCGAGAGCTTACTGCGTATGACGTACGTTATTCATTTCCTCCGAGATCGGAGGCATTTGCAAGCTTACTGCCTCTTACCTAGCTTCGTTTGGACTGCCTCCGTGATCGGCTCACCTTTGACCATGTGATGATGTCGTCACAAACTTTCGCTATCTATGACATCAAGATGACAACACAACATGACCTCGTAATCTGATGGTGATGATTTCTTGCATCAACCGTGTTGACACCACCGACAGCGACGGTCAGTTTGATTGATTTGTGGGGTTTAACGTCCCAAAACCACCATTTGATTATGAGAGACGCCGTAGTTGAGGACTCCGGAAATTTTGACCACCTGGGGTTCTTTAACGTGCACCCAAATCTGACCACACGGGCCTACACATTTCCGCCTCCATCGGAAATGCAGCCGCCGCAGCCGGGAATCGAACCCGCGACCTGCGGGTCAGCAGCCGAGTACCTTAGCCACTAGACCACCGCGGCGGGGCGACGGTCAGTTTTCTCGGTTTACGAGACACATAAAGCTTTCGCCTTGAAAATAAATCGTAAAATCGTCTCAAGAGTAAACCAATGAACGCGATCAACAAATCGGAATGTTGTGCGAAGCAAGGGTGGCCACAAACTCAACTAGAATCCGACCTGGTGCTAATTCTACAGAGCACCCTCTGAAGAAAACGCGGCCGCTGCAGCAAGCACAGCGGCGTTGCCGGTGCCTGTCGCTTTACCGTAACGTTCTGCTGATTCTCGCCAAGATAGAGCGCGTGCGGCCATGGCCGGCCTCTCAACGTATGCAGTTACTACCGGAGCCACACTACCCATTTTCGGGGGACCCCTCAGAAGTGACGCACTCATGTGGTGGCACACCAGGAGCAAATGTCCCGTGTTTGCTGCTGCCACTTTATACCCGCAAACTTTTTAATCCCATCGACCCCTTTAACTATGTCTCCCTTCCGTGCAATTGGCTTCTCTGGGAATCCAGTTAGTTACCATTAAAGGCCAGTGGTTATTCCACCTACGTGCTACTTGCCCAGTCCATAGAAATTTCTTCTTTTTTATTTAAACTATGATATACTTATTCCCGGTTTGTTCCCTGACCCACTCGCTCTGCTCTCTTCTTGTCTCTTATGGTTACGCCGTTCATTTACCTTTCCATCGCTCGCTGCGTCATCCTCAATTAAAAGCTAAACCCTCTTTGTAAGTCTACACGTTTCTGCTCCGTAATTAAGCACCTAGGCACGGTAAGCATCCCTCGAAAGGAATGTATATAACGGCTGTATCATGCCGGTACTTATCTATAGATACGGTGTCAACATATAGGTGATGCAAAAAAGCGTCGTTGTGACGCCACCAGTCATCTATATTTGTGCCGTCAACATGGCGTGGCTATAATGTCACATAGCGAGCCGTCAGATAATAATGTCATAGCAAGACATCGTCACTTGAAACAAGGCGTACCGATCCCGGACGTGCTGCGAAACCGCTTGAGGTGTAGAGAGCTACCAATGCCTCTGATCTCGAAGGTAGTGCAAGAAAACGTTTGGTGCAGCATAGAGTTTTCTATAGACACTCTAGAGGGAAATCTGGCGCTAGCGTCTATGGGCGCTACCGCATGCCACTTCAGCGAGCATGGAAATTATAGGTAGTACACGGATTTTCCTTGTGATCATATACTTTACGTTTGTTCCTGCTTCGCATGGCTTGAAGCTACTTCGTCACGTAACAATAATCAAAAATAGTTCATCAGTTACGTTTCACCACTTCAATTTTTTAGGCTCACCAATTTGAACAGGGTCAAGAAGTTTAAAACGATTTGTTCTTTCATTGAAACATAACCGAAACACTGCAATAAACGAAGCCACAACTGCGTTCAAAGCCCGCAAGCACGAAGACTAGGAAAATCCGTGTGCTACTCATCATTCCCATGGTCGCTGAACGACCGCAGTGCCAGAGTCGCCTCTAGTTGATTTTGATTGATATGTGGGGTGTAACGTCCCAAAACCACCATATGATTATGAGAGACGCCGTAGTGGAGGACTCCGGAAATTTCGACCACCTGGGGTTCTTTAACGTGCACCCAAATCTGAGCACACGGGCCTACAGCATTTCTGCCTCCATAGAAAATGCAGCCGCCACAGCTGGGATTCGATCCCGCGACCTGCGGGTCAGCAGCTGAGTATTTTGGCCACTAGACCACCGCGGCGGGGCCCTTTGGTTAAATTTAGGAAACTCTATGGGGTGCAGAGAGCTTTCAGCAGGCGAGATCAATACAATCAACCGAGAAGAAAATTATGGCTTTTCGTGTCGTCTGAAGCTAATGCATCAGAGACCATGTTAGTTGTTTCGTTTTCCCTACATCTCTATACGCCTATAAGTGACAAGTGAGGAACCATTTGATTGACCGATCAATTGGTTAATGAACTTATTGATTGGCTATACGATTCGCGTTCGATTTGATACAAAAACTCTACAACAGGCAGAGTGCCAACCCCTGTCGATTTCTCGCTCTTGCGTATATAATTTCTGCATTTGCATTTCTACGTACATATTTTTTCTGCGTATGCTTTTCTGCCTCATTGACAGTAATGATCAAAAGGTGTCGTATAGCTTGGACACAGACTAAAATAACAAAGCGAGACGAGCTTCTTTCTCGTCCGTGTCTGCTATAGCGCTATGACACCTTTTGATGCATTTAATCAATTAGCCCGAAAATCCACGTTGTCAGACGGCCATGAGTTCACAAAAGGCGCAGGATTAAGCTATCCAAAGTCTCCCCGCGGCAGCGCGAACCGCGATTGTTTGGTCACGGGCGTTGGACGCCGCAGATGCCGCCGGGGCACCTCGGAGGCGGGCGACGGTTTTTTCGGGTCGCGAGCCCCGGAGCAGTCGTGATTGCCGTGCCAACGACCTCGGGTTCCAAATACTACCCCGGGCCCACGACTCGGCGCCTTATAACCCCCAGCGCGGGGGCCTCACGGACCCTCCTCTCAGAGCCGCACCCGTTTTATGCCTAGGGATTCGCGACCGTTCATCTCCAAGCCCAACGGGGTGACGCCACTCTCCTGCCGCTCCGTAGACAAGAAGCGTGTTTGTAAACAAACAGTGGCCCCTGTGTGGTGGGAATGTTAGTTGGTATAGAAGCGGGCAGCATGGGTGGTGCACTGTTATGTGAAAACAAACGCGGCTGAAGCGTCTTCCTAAGGAAAGTAGCACGGTTTACTAAACCTGGTTTTTTAGGAGTGCAGTCAACGCATACGCGAGGAAGACACACGCGCACGTGCACACACAAACACACGGAGTCCGCGTTTGGGTGTGAGTGTGTTACGAAGCAGAAGAAAAAAAAATAAAGAAACAGCGAGGTCCACGCCGTGAAACGCGTTGGCCTACGAAGTTGTAAGCGCGCAAGTACGTGATTGGCTATAGCGACGTGCCATAGTGCAGTGAACCCGCCGCCACATTTGAAGTACGCGCACTTCCACATTCCGAGAACCGTGAGAGTCGTTATCAGTAATCGTCATTATTACTTCGAGGAATCATCGTCAGATAATTAGCGCAGGTCACGTGACCTGCGTGACGCTAGCTAATATACTATTGCAACTATGTCGACGGCACAGTGTAAAAATAACAGGGTAAAAGGAGAATTACAACTTAATTGTAAAATCAGGTGGCATTTATTGACATTTCAATCAATTGAAGAAATCTGGAGCAATCACCCATTCTCTCCAGTATCGGTTATTGCCGGAGGGTTAGAGAAATTGATGTTAGCCCCAGTACGAATGCTCAAGACCTGCAAGGAGTCGGTGCGACGGCTCTTACACTTCGAAAAACACTTTTGTCGAGACGTCAGCAGACGGTATGCCGTATTTATGTCACGTCCTTTAAATAAAACGCTACAGTTTCTCTTCGCCCCATGTGGAAATGCCTCAAGTCGGCAACACAACGTCCCTACCTCTGGTTGCCGCCGCCTGGCCCGCCTTCAGCTCGTCAACTCGCCATGCCTCCACACTCTCCGCGACATACTCGCGGCCCACTTGTGCTCACATGTTCATCGGTTGAGAGATTTCACAATTAGTCAAAGCCTAACTTAACCACGGGATGTCGTTCCGTCTCCCTCTGATATCGACGAGTCCACAAGTGAGGATCACAACAACCCGATGTCTGTGTACCCTTACAGCTATAGATAGCTCTCCCTCTGATCCGAAGAGAGAGAGAGAGAGAAACAACTTTATTTAAGTGAAAAAAACAACAAAAAACACACGGAGGAATGGCGATCAGGCCGTGCCTTAGCCGCCATCCCCTCAGCTCGTTGTATGGCCCGGAGCTGTGTACTTCTAGGCTCGTATCTCGGAGTACTCTTTCCCATGCCTCGGACGAGGGAGTGGTCAGGAGATAAGGTGGGGGTGGATCCTCGCTGCAGTCCCATAGTATATGAGAGAGGAAGGCAACGGAGCCACATTTTGAGCAACGCGGACTGAACAGATCGGGCTAAATGTGTGTTTTGTTGCGACTCGGGTCCGGTGGGTCTCGTCGTTTGTAGCTGGTCACCCCATCGGACTCGTCTCTTACAACGAAGAGCAATGCTTGTACGGGAAAACAGAGAACAGACATTTATTTACATTAGAAAGAGGTCAATAAAAAAGTTTAGTTACATAGTGGCGTTCTTCGTACATGGCGAGCTCTCCACTCGAAAAAAGCACTCCGAATGAGCCGAGGGGGAGGGGGGGGGGGCTCATTAAGTAGGGTGTGTTCTCCCCAGATCCCTAGATAGGGGAATGCGTACAGATGGCACTGTCCAATCACGGATCACACATAACCGGCGAGGGTGACGGGCATGCATGGCCCACGAGAACGTCCGATATTGAAGCGTGGTTAAAGTGAGCTATTCTAGCTCACTTTAGCGTGGTCTCAGCACGGCGGGATTCGCTCGGAGGATTTCAAGCTGGACGGTCGTGCCCTCACGATCTCTGACGCCAGCATGGCTCCCGCCGACTGGTTCACCCTCCGCGGTCTCCGGACGCCATGCAGCTCTCGCATTGTGGTGCCCCGCCCTTGGACTGCTTCGACCGGATCCCCACTTTCCTATCTCCTTCTATTTTCCGTCGCTTGCCTCTCTATTTCTTCATCCATTTCCTTCTATTCTTTTTATCCCTCCTTCCCCCCCCCCCACGCTTATAAGGCACTGCGCCGTGTCGCCGCTCAGGCAGACAGAAATTAGGTGTCTTTTTTTCTCTCCCTTACAACCACAACCACCACCACCAGCAGGGCCATGTGGCACAAACGTAGCTCTTCCTCGTCGATGTGTGCCGCTGGGCGAGGGGTCTGAAGCTCATGACGGCATCCATCAAAAGGGCTGCCACAAACAAGCTTAAAATGGTCTGCCGAACTGCCTGCTTAATTAGCGGGGCGATTTGCGGCCGCCACCGCCGTCATCTTCTAAAGAAGATGCTGCACTTTTAGTCGTCTCCCGAACGGCTTACGGCGTCAGGGCGGCGAGACGCCTCACCCTCCGGCCAGGGGGAAACAATACCAGGCGGACGTAGGCCGCCGACCAGTCGGCGACTTGTTTGAACATCAAAAGGAACGTCGATTCCTTGTCAGCCCCGACGCCGGTCATAACAGCTTCTCCACCGGGGAATGAAGATCCCGAGGTGCGGTGGCAAGCAGGTACTGTGCAGCGGGATCTGTATTGCAGCTTGTCGGCTCTTCCTCTATTACTCTTGTCCCGAACATTAGATCCGCTGATCATGGACCAAGAGAGCGTTGCTCGCATGGATGAGGTGGCCCCCTCCATCATATTCTGCGCACACGCCAAATGAGACTGTGTAAACTGCGCCGAAAACACAACCACAAACAAGCAAACACATGGCGATTTCCTACCAAGAATCACCAGACTTAGCTCCACCTGGGGAAGTCGTTTCCCTATACCTTAACTTTGATCCTGTTACCCCCGTCATGTAGAAACACCAATTCAGCCACTCTTAAAAGACATAAACAGTAAGCAGAAAATCGTTTTGAAGCCTTCGGGGCACTAGGGGCAACGACTCAGACCATCTGCGTTGCCGTTGAGCTTACCCTTCTTGTAATGAATATCAAAATTCTATTGTTGAAGAGATAAGCTCTAGCGCAAGAGACGGCCGTTTTTCGATGACATGGACTGCAGCCATGTGATGGGACGGTGATCAGTCTCTATTGTGAACCTGGAACCGGGGATGTAGCAGGCTAGCTTCTGCACAGCCCAAACAACGCAGGCACATTCCTTTTCTGGCGCACTGTAGGCTTCCTCACGAACCGAAAGGTTTCTACTGGCATACAGTGCAGGGTGTTCCTGGTCGTTCTCTCCCCTTTGACAAAGCACGACACCCATACCCCGGTCACTGGCTTCACAGAATGAATGACTTAGAGTAGTCAGGCGCGCTCAACACTGGCTGACTCGTCAGTGCCTTCTTTAGTACATGTAGAGAATGCATGCTCGTTGGCCCTATCCCATTGTACGATCTGGGGTTCAGTCTTCCCGAGAGCATCTGTCAAGAAACTTGCAATATCAGAGTAACGCGGGATATACATTTGGTAATACCCGGTCAAACCAAGAAACGACCGAATGTCCTTCTTGGTTCGTGATTGGGGGAAGTTATTTATAGCGGCCAGCTTCACTTCTGATGGCCAGCGGTAGCTTTGACCCATTACATGCCCTAGATAAGCTACCTCCGCGCGCCCCAACCCGACGCCGGTCATAACAGTGTATACCCGCGGGCACGAGAACGAGTTCGTTTGGAGGCGGCGCCATGTGATTTCTTGTGGTTTCGTGAGATTGGGATGCGGCAGTGGTTTCGTTCGACGTGCGAGGTGATAGTGCTGGGCAATTTCGTGATAGGATATGAGGGGCTCGCCGGTTTTCTCTGGGTTCGTGGCGGGGCCTACCGCTCGGTTGACGAATTCTCGAGCTTCATCCGAAGAATCCGAAGAGTCCGTCCCCTACAACAACGCGCATATACGTGAAACCGACCGAGACCTTCCATTAACGAGCCTTTTTCAACTTTTTTCACCCGGCCATCTTTTAATCACTGGTCACGGTAGTGGTGAGTGTCGTAGTAATAAATTAGCTACTCATATCTCAACTCACATCGCACAGTATTGCATGTAGGAGCTTGATGCTCGACGGATGTTTGTTACACACCAACGTCACGCGATTCAGTGACAGCTTCCTGCGTCCTCTACTGTGCACGACTGCGAACCGCTTCTTTCGTTGACCACATGTAAACAATGCTTGGCCGGTCATTGGGCTCGTGCCAGTTCACAACGATGACAATTCAATTCTCTATCTTATCTACTACAGGAAAACTTCGACCACAACCACTTTGCCGTGAAATTCCTACACCGCACATGTGTCGCAGGAATTGGGCAAGTCCCAACTACGTTTCATCTTCTCTTGCTAATCGTATGTGCGGATTGCAGGGGCCAGTCGTTGAGCGCGTGCCGGTTCAAGACGACGATAATGTTTATCTACGACACAGGGCGAACCTCGATCAAGACAGCTCTGCTGTTAAGATGTCACTATGTGGAGATGAATGACCTGGGAAGCGTTTAGCATGCGACACATGACGTGACCCGCATTCTCGAACCACAGCCGATTATACACGCAATCCGTAACTGAAACCCCAAGACCTGTCAAGAAAATGCCCTTTAAACATTTATATTAACGCGATGACGTAACACAGCTCGTTGCGAAGAAATTCTACCGTCAGCGGTTGTGAGCGAAAAATCATCTTATGCGTGACCAAAAAATCGAGACCGATGCTAATAAAATAAATGATAAAAAATTCAGAGTGGCGTCCGAACCCGGGTCGTTTGCGGGGCAAGCGGATGTTGTAGCACACGGCCACCCGCCTGCTTGTGCAATACAGTGAAAATGACTTCATCTGCTTGAAAATGCAGTGAAAGTAACTATCATGCTTTACAAACACATTTGATTGATTGATTTTGTGGGGTTTAACGTCCCAAAACCACGCTATGATTATGAGAGACGCCGTAGTGGAGGGCTCCGGAAATTTCGACCACCTGGGGTTCTTTAACGTGCGCCCAAATCTGAGCACACGGGCCTACAACATTTCCGCCTCCATCGGAAATGCAGCCGCCACAGCCGGGATTTGATCCAGCGACCTGCGGGTCAGCAGCCGAGTACCTCAGCCACTAGACCACCGCGGCGGGGCAGCTTGCTTTACAAACACAAACGTCCTATATACATACTTCCCAATCCAACAGGAAATATTGCCGCAATAATGTGTGGTACAAGCACCCATTGCCCGCGGCCGTCAGCACACATGGGATTATCATAATGACTTCATGGTTTAATGCCCGTCAACCACTACAAAAGAGACGCACGCTATACTGCGCCTATTTCCTTAAGACCACGAAGTGGGTGCATAGCAAGTTCGAAAAGGTTCCATGCACGAAGTGTTTGAAGTACGCACCAGGAATACATCGCTATCACGTTCAACTCTTAAAGGTGAAGCTTTAATGTCTCTCCATTTTTTTTTTTGATCAGCATGGTATACTTACGTATTTCTGCCACTCTCTGTTTCGCGACGCGCGTCGTTATATGCAAGGCATGTCGCATGTACTTAGCGTTTCCTTTACATTTACAGTGGGTCGGTGGTGAGAGGTGGAGGTTATCCAATTTGTGTGGACGGAAACAACTACCCGGAAGAACTACCCAGTACTTTCAATCCCCCAGCGTGGGCGCGTGCCACAGTTTACAGGCTCTTCTTCTTTCTTGTAAGTCCGGTGATGTTTGACAACCCGAGCTCAGGTGTCCCATGAGAGGACTTTGAGGCCTTGCCTCATCGCCACCTCACGGGCCTGCCGGACGGCCCGTGTCTTGAAGCGCCGCGGAGCGACGGCCCACCTCGACGCAAGAGCATTCTACCATCTCAGCTGCTCTAATAGGGCACTCCCACACGTTCCAGAGCGTCGCACACAACTTTTCTGCAGCGGGAGTCCAGAGTAAACGCAAAAACTTGGAAGAAAGCTTGAGCTTCGCCCTGACGGAGAACGCGACAGCGCTTTCGGGCCCCCGTTCTCAAATGATAGTTTGCTGTCGGTTCTATAGGTGCATGCCTCAACCGTGCCGCAAGGAGACGAATACCCTTTGCACGTAAGTACAGTGGCTGTTTAGGTGCACCTCGAGCGAGTGTACATACGTTCACAAAGTGTCATTTCGGCGGTTTGCTGCTATACACGAGAAAGCGAAGGTGTAGCTTGGTAATAATGACGGTGACAATTGTCTGTGTGTAGCGGAATATATATTTGTTACTTCTGCACCCGTGTCTCATCGTCGGGCCACGTTGTCTGCGTTGAAACAGCACCTGTGGCACACGCCTTCGTAAACGACTAGGGAACGAGTCGCTTACACACGTGCAAGTGTGACTGGAAGTAAACAACGCGACGGACGCAGCCATTGCACAGAATGTGCTGCCGCACCTCCTAAGCGGACGTGGCCTTAAACAGGCCGAGGGTAAAAGCAGCAAGGATTTTTGTTTATTTATGACTTGTTTTATGCATATTAACTTTCGTTATAACGAATACAACAGTTTAAATATCATGAGTGCCGTTTTAGGCAACAGCCTATTCTGTGCAAGCCACTGGTACTGAGGTTTACACACTTGGTCGCAGCGAAGTGACGTAGGGGAACGCACATGCCAGCAAGTGTACTTTGCAGCGAGTGACACTAAACTTGCTCGTGTGACAGCGCGCAAATGACACTCGCGGCTAAGTGTACTCGCTCGAAGTGCACTCAAGTTGCCACGTGTGACAGGGGCATTAGAAAATATCCTAGAATGCCTTCTACAAGTACAGTGTCCACTACACCACAGATATTCTGTTTCCTGGTGCTGCTGCTGATGATTAAATTTGTCTCGGCGCTTTTTAATGGGTAGGTTTTTACAACACTAGGTCGTCACGCAATTCACATGCTTTGACACGTGGTGCAATCTACTAAATACTCCACCCATTAAATAACAGACTTTTTTATTACGCAATTATGAGCAGTATAGCATTGCTCTGACGTAGGTCACCTGCTTGCCACGTAGAACGCGATTTTAACGTGCACCGAGGACTTCAGTTTTGTTGTTGTTGTTTTTGATTACCCCTACCTCTTTTTTTCTCTTTTGCACGGACAATGGCGATTTTTTGCTCACGCGCCTACCCACCTTCGTGTGAATATTTGCAAGTACAAGATAACAGTTGCATTTTGAGAATACGTTCAGTCGTATTTGTGTGCATAAGCCGGCTACGGTGGAACAATAAGCCCTTCATGAAGAACACCGATGTTGAACGTACACTCATCTTTGTGCGTACATGTGCCGCTAATTGGTGTCGAATAGAAAGAAGGCACATAGCTCTATGTAAGCGAAACCGGAAGTGTGGCAGCTTGGGCTAGTTGGTATGGTATGACGATAGTTATAGCGCGAGAACAAAACGACGACACAGAGACAAGAAGGACACGAAAGACACGAGCGCTCGTGTCTTTCGTGTCCTTCTTGTCTCTGTGTCGTCGTTTTGTTCTCGCGCTATAACTATCGTCGAAACCGGAAGTTGGGGTGCCTCCGTACGATTGCTTTGCTAAATAAAGCGGTCTAACCACGGAGGCACCTTGGACAGTGCTAAGCACGAACGCGTCAATTAACACAAAACAGACCCGTTTTTTTTTTTGTTAAAAACAGAACTTTTATTTACAAAATTTTAGCTGAGGTATAGGCAACGACAAAGCATACCGACAACAATGACAAATTTGACAGTTCCTAGAAGAAAAAAAAACGGAACAGCACATTTTGTTACATCGTTTTTGATGGCGTGCTTACCGAAAACACATGCGTGTGTGTGTCTTTTTTTTTCAACGCTAAGTAACAGTGTACAGCACTTCCGACATAAGCACGTTGCGTCGAACGCATGTCAACATAACGCGTGGTTTCGTCACAGTGCGCTAGCTGCGCCTTTGCGTGTCTCGCTCTTATTAAAGCATTCACAGTAATTGTGTACAAAAGACTACTCCGCAATTTGCGAGTGTTCGATTTCGGCTAATAAGCATTGAAACTTCCACGGCTATATCGCACGCTTATTTTAGTTTTTACTCTATATTAACGTTCAGTCTAACCCCTCACGGTGCAGTCATCATAACAGCTGCCAAGCAGTCCGGGCGTCATATCTGTTACGTAAGTCGTGAATACCTTACAACTAATGCCAATTATTAACAGATCTTGACGCTACGAAACTTGCGGAACACTGCTGTGCTTTTCAACTTCCAAGTTCCTAGGTAGTCGTTATCCTACGTTGTTCTTCGCACCAACACGCACAGCAGGAAGTCTCCTGAACTTGATCCACTTTTTTTTCCCATTTCTGAGCGCGTGTTCCTAACCATACGGCGTAATATTTGGCATAGATGCATTATATACTACAAGCTTCATATGATGAGCAACAATAACTGAACTATCGCGGTGAATTAGAAACATGTGCTGTGTCTCACGCGTTCTCTGTTTGTGAAAAACACTCTTCGAAAACCAATAGAGAGCTTTAGAATTGAGTTGCTATGCTCCGCGTTGCTTGGGTATGTACGCTACTTTGTTTCAACATATAAGGGAGTTTTCGAATGGGGTCCCCAAAGCTCTTTGTGTATGTACACTTCGGGCCAAGCAAGCGCAAATTTTTATCGAATAGGGTCTTCTGCATTTTGGACACTCCCCCTATTTTAGGTCACGCCTGTCTGTAGGCGGATAGGCGAGAGTTCAGTGGGTGCCCTGACGCTTGTCTGACGCAAATCTTTTGGGGCAGGCTTTAGGGCTGCCGCTAAATTCAAGAAATAGCGTCCCCAACGCAACACCCGAAAGCAGTCTGGGTTTTGTGCGCACGCCGTGGCCTTGAGCCTATTTCTTTGGGACCCCTATTCGAAAACTCTCTATTAGGTACATACCCGAGAGCTTAGGGTATGACGCATTCGCAGTAGCGACAAACGCTAACGCAAATGTACCGTATTCTAAAACCGCCTAGTGCCTCGCCAACAATCAAGACAAACGCAAGAGCCCACGTGTACATCGCGTAATGCATCGCCTCGACCCTCAGTCTATCAAACGACAGCTGTTGCTTACGGCAACCTACAGTTAAGTGATCTGTAGGAGTACCTTAGGGGCGAGGTTGCGATCGGCGAACTCGGTTTGACAATTTGTCGCGATGTGCCACACTCGAGTAATTAATGGTACGACGGTGGGCAAATGGAAAGAATCCTAGACCTGGAGCCCAAGTTCAGACAACGAACCTCTGTATGTGTCAGGACACTGGAGAACACGGGCCCCTTAGCCAAAATTTCGACGCAGAAGCTGAAGCTATTTTTTTCCTTGGTCCTCCCTCCGTTGCTCCAAAGTTTTCATATTTTATGAACACTCACGTTTTCATAAAGCTGGAATCAACAAACATGTCCATCATCCATTTTCGTCTTTACATCGACCTCAATCTAAAACCTACCGTCAGGCACTGTTCCTTTTTGTGTCTGGCATTTGTAAATAAAATTCTACTAGCAATAAACGAAGGCGTGATAGCCAAGAAATGTGGAAGCCTCGTACTAGTCACACTTAGTTAGGTTATTGGTCTGGAAGGAAAACCAGCCCGTGTAAATCTGCGTTCTATATCCTGCGGACTAGAGGAAGCGACGAAAGCGGACATTCGTCAAGAGACGCGCCACTTCCGAGCAGTTTTAAGATGTGCGCCCGGGTCATGATGTGGTGGCCGATTGCAGCGCTGTACAGATTAAAAAATAAACGATAAAATCAGCTGCTTGCGTGAACACAGAGATAATGGACGTAAGAATCGTGTAACAAAACAAAAAGAGCAAAACAAGCTCACTGTCAATTGTCTTGTTGCTTCAGCGAAAGCAAAAAAATATACAAAACACTCATCAACTCTTCACATACATCATGCATGGCACTCTTCCCAAACAAAATACATTAAAAGAAAGCGCATTTTGGACCAAGCCCCACTCCGCCCGCTCTGGGCGGTATCGGCAGCAGTCACTAGCTCAGACAAGGCAGCAAAATGACCTTTGAAGAGGTCGCAGATGTACCGTTCCATTAAATGCCATGTTACGTATTACTTACTCCTCCTAAACACGTTCTATCTCCGGACATTTCGCCCTATCTACCACTTGTGTTTCACTTTTCCAATACTAATGCGAAGACGCAACCAGAAAACGCAGTTCTTATATTTCTGCGCACCGTAGTGCCAGGTAAAATAGATCTGAAAAATATATCTACATTGTTAATCTGTAGCATTCATGGTAAAAAAGCTCCTGAGCGCATTTATTGATATACGACTGCGTTATACCAAGTTTCATTTCATCCCTACATTTTTAACCATGTCAGTGACTATGCTGTCACTATAGTTCAGACCGACACAAGACTCGCGCGACTGCTGCTACGTTCGTATGAGCCTCGCTTCAGGTAACATTTTATATAAAAGTTTGATCTGGTCAAACAAAACGTCAGCTCCGAGGAGCAAACGCACCCGAAACAACGTGTGCCTTTTCTTCTTCTTTTTCTTTCAGTTCTGCGTCATGCAACAGGTGGAGCAGCTGCGAGTTAACCATAGCCATGATTAAAGGTGGGGTCTCACGTGCTACCTACACGTTAAGCAACTGTTGTTGCGATGCCAAACTCAAGAGTAAAGTTGTCTCCTGCAGTTGGCGGAGAGCGCCCGACGTCAATAAACTCCGCAACACACACGACAACACAAGAACCATAGCTGAATGCCTGCAAAATCGTGTCGTCACTCCCTACGTAACAGACCATAAAGCATTGGCCAGGTGCATCATCTAACAACTTATCCTCTTTCAGGAGGAAATCAATCCTCGACCGTGGCATTCTAGCCTGTTGGGGAGGGCCAGTCCTGTGAGCAATCCACACATTTTTTTTTCATTTGAACTGGCCCAAATCTGTTATGGCACCGATGATCTTTCGGTACACCCCGAGACAGATGCCAGTACTCGGCACAAGAGTCCTCAAAGAGACAGTATGAATTAGTCCCTGTCATAGTAAGTAGCCATGGGTATCTTCGAGCCCCGCCTCCGACATGGCGGGCTGCAGAAGCTGTCGGGTGACGTGGGTGCTGTATGGGAGGCTTTAGGGAGGGTGGAGGTGCCATTGGCATCACCGCAATCACCCTTGTCAAGTCGCGAACGGTAGTGATTGACGATGAACTCCATCTTCTTCAGGATCTTGTCGTCAGAATCGAGGTCTTTTTCGCGCAGCAGCTCCTGCAGTAGGGGCGATATCACGTTGGGCCGCTGAGATTTGGTCGGGCTCGAGTGGACCGCGCTTCTCTTGGAGCCGGGTTCGGTGAAGAGGTCCGGCGTCAAGGCCGGTCTGGAAGAACCGCGCTGCCGGAAGGCCCACGTCTTGTTGCCGTCAGAATTAGACCGCGGCGAGGTCCGGACTGGGGGCGGACTCCTCCACGAGCAGCGACCCGGGACGCCTCGCGTGAGGAACGCCTTGTCGGAAGTCATGCTCCCTTCACTGCTGTGAGACCTCGATCGGGGTAGAGTGGCCAGTCCGGCGTCCACCGAACGACGCCTTGCGTTGGGGTTAGGCGGAGTAGACGACTGTCGGACTCTGCCGTTGGTCATCGCCTGCTGCTTGGTCATCTGTTGCTGCTGATGATGTTGAGGAATTGGCGACGTCGTTCCGTTTGTGGTCAGATTCTCCGAGCTCGTGGCCCGGTTGGGTGCGGCGAGGTAGGGAATCCTAGACTTGGCAGATGGTGGCGGAGGAGTCTGCCTGGACCCTACACCAGATATTGAATGTCTCGGAGAGGATGCCGTTCCGTTCGTCTTGGCGGGAGAGGCGGAGGGCGAAGCGGACGATGCGTAGCTCTCGTCGGCCGACGCGGCGCTGCTGTCGATGACGTCATGTGAACGTCCTCCCGCCGGGTCGGGTCGTTCTGGCGGCGCCATCTTCCACGGGGAGGTGCCGTTGGTGCTTCCGAATTCGCCTGGCTGTGGTGTGATGTTGCCTGTCTTGGCGATCTTTCGCGGCGAGCACTTCCGCGACCCTCCAGGTGTCTTGGCGAACTCGCCTTCGGATGTCTCGCTACTGCTGTCGGCGGGCACTCCGCAACCACCGCTGCTGGAGCTGGTCGAGTCGTCGCTGCAGTGCGATATTCGTGACGGTGTCAGGTCTCGGTCGTGGTCGCCGGTCAGCGAGTTGTTGTGCAGCAGGCCTCTGTGTGACATCAGTGGCGACGTGCTGCCGTAAGAGTAGTTTGCTGCGGGAGGTCTGCAAAAGAAAATAAACGGCCACGGATTAGAGTGAGCGCTATTTCGAGTGGTCATGTACCGCTGAATCACTACCGGCTCTTTGTGCTATCATAAGCGTAATGAACTCCTTTCACATCTGTCTAACTGAAGCTTTTTAGGCAAACCTTTAACGTTTGCTACTTGAGCCATTCTAATGTAGCTTTGCTGAGCGAAAGCCACGATGAAATAAGCACAATACTTTTCCCATTCTCTCGTCCTCATCCCGGGAGTTTCGTTCAGCGCCGCTACACAACTGGGTTCTTTAATATCACCGAGATGGCTTCATGTGTTTCCACGAACCAGCAGATTGCACACTGGCGACCTTGTATTGCTCGTCCTTTCTTTGGCTGGCCATAACTTACGTGCCACGCTAACGGCAACCACGCTGACAAACGTCAATTTTAGTTTTACGCAAACATCGCTGAATTAACAGCATATTGAATCCCTTGGAATAATTATATATAAGAAAAAACAAAAAAAAACCTAAAAGCGAAACTATGCTTATATACCACCTTGTTCGGGCTAAGGGTACTAGGAAATGCTTTTAATGCTTCCCTCTCTCACAGAAAAGGGCTTCTCAATTTTTCATCGTATATTCCAACTCATAACTATGGAGACATTCGGTTCACAACTTCTTAGCAAAATATAAGAATAAAGAACAACTAAAAAAAAAAACGCTTGATACAAATGTTTACGATGGTCATAGAGGTTTGGACTAAAAAGGCACTGTAATCGGTGCACTGAGTACAAGTTTCAATGCGACGCCTAAAATTGACAATGCGACGCCTAAAATTGACAATTCTCATCTTTCGTCGGGAGGAATACACCAGATAACGTAAAGCAGGTTACAAGGTTATGACCCGGCATCCTTGATTGATTGATTGATTGATATGTGGGGTTTAATGTCTGAAAACCACCCTATGATTACGAGTGATGCCATGGTCGAGGGTTCCGGAAATTTCGACCACCTGGGGGTTCCTCAACGTGCACCCGAATCTGAGCACACGAGCCCACAGCATTTTCGCCTCCGTCGAAAATGCAGCCGCCGCAGCCGGGATTCGACGCCGCGACCTGCGGCTCAGCAGCCGAGTACCTTAGCCACCGCGGCGGGGCATGACCCGGTATCCTAATAAGATCATTATTTAGCACCGCAGCACTGACCTATTGTATGTGACCTGCATGGTTGGGCTACCACCCTTTCCGGCAGTCATGGTCAGCTTTGCCGATGTCGATGTCCTGTGGCCTGCGAAATGAGCAAGAAAAAAATATGCTTTTAATAGTTTATTCAGTCATTAGAATGAAATTAACTAAGCGAAAAAGAAAGTAGCCCCAAAACCAATTGGACATGTTTTGCATACAAGGGAAAGGACACTTCATGCGTTAGCTGCTTACAGTGAAGCTCGCCGGCGCGAATGCACTTTATTGTAACTGCGGTATGGGAATACATGAGGAGGTAAAAATGCCGTAAAGGTAGAAAGCCAGATAAGACAAGGTATACACTGAGAAACATTAAAAAATATTAGGAGAATTTATAACTTTCACTCAAGTGCAGACGTTAATTTGACAGAAGATTCTGATCAATTCCCCCCTCCCCTTGCAAAAAAAAAAAATCAGGCCACTTCTAGTTCACTGGTTGATATGTGGGGCTTAACGTCCCAAAACCACAATATGATTATGAGAGACGCCGTAGTGGAGGGCTCCGGAAATTTAGACCACCTGGGGTTCTTTAACGTGCACCCAAATCTGAGCACACGGGCCTACAACATTTCCGCCTCCATCGGAAATGCAGCCGCCACAGCCGGGATTCGAACCCGCGCCCTGCGGGTCAGCAGCCGAGTACCTTAGCCACTAGACCACCGCGGCGGGGCTCTAGTTCACTGGTCAAAATATCTGCTAGACGTGGAGCTAACATGATAGTCTCGTACGACAGTAGCTTCGCCTTGAGCGTCTCCGTTCAGAAACGATTATATACGTGTTCGCGACTTCATCAGTTTTTCTTTCTTTTTTTCTAATGCTGAGTGCAATTTCATTACGTTGGGAAAGCTTATTGCAGCATTGGACGGATCTGCAACATTGAGGCAAAAGTGATATATGCAACATATATTCAAGATACATTCATAGAGCAGAATAGTAAAAAAAAAAGATAAGTCAGGACTGCCGACCAACACACTCGCGCTCTTGTGGACTTTCAAAAATCTTCGTCATTCCTGACTTCAACTCTCCGTAAAAATACAACGCCTACTACCACGCAGCAGGGCCTAGTTGGGAATACAGTTGATCAGGACATCTCGAGTGGTCATGTGGTTCTTTCTTTGCTGTTGGTTCATTCCTTTTCTATTCTAGCGCATCTTTTCCCTGCCTATATGGGAAGATGGCCGGGCGAAGCTTACCTGATCTGCACCTGCAAGGATCGTGCTTGTCGAGGTAGTGCTCCAGCGTGTCCCATCCGCCGCCCACGCGCACCATCACGTGACTGCGGAGTATCTGTGAAGAGAAGGATGAGGAAGAGGAGGAGGAAAAAGAGAAAGGCACTAGCAATTAAGTTGTGGCTCTGAAGAAGACGGAAGCCATATGGCGCTATTTACCGCAACCATTGCAAGAATCAGGGCCAATAGATTAGGTTACGGTATAAGATGACACGTTACTAGAGAAAGAAACAAACAAGCAGCGCTAACACAATAAAATAAGAGTCGTATATAGGTGCGCCGAGATAGAGCACTGAACCTCGCGAATTTGTCTCATACGAGCGACGAGCTGTAACAGCACATCAGGAGAGAGAGTGATTTGCACAAGTGACAGAAAATAAGCTGACAACAAGCAACACGACTGATCAGCATCGGCTGGTTGTACTGCACTGAATAAAAGAAACAACACAACAGACAGATATTCAACACTAAAGCGAGCTCAACACTAAGCGAGCACCAGTACAAGCTCGGAGCCATGGTACTCTTTTAGAATCACCGCCAAGAAATAGAACGAACGTCTGACGCATTGCATATCGTGTTAGAATTCCCTCTTTTGTTCCGACATTCTAATGTATATCTCTCGCTCAGTCCCATACACAAGCAAACAGAAAATGACCATGGTTAGAGCTACCCGTCACAGAAATTCAAGTGCTTTCTCTCTCTCAAAAAAGGGAGAGAGAGAGAGAGAAACAACGCATTGCGCGGTATCACCGAGGACAACAGAAGCATTTACAATCCGAACTTACTCTACCGTACAAATCTACTGCGTACAGAGACGGCTCTGGCAAGCGCGATGTTCAGGAAATTCTGAAATTTTCACATATCAAGTGAATATAAGTATGGCGCAGCTACCGACATCGTCGTATATAGCGTGACGTCAGGCTGCCTCATGAATGCACCAGGTATATGACCAGTTTTTATGGCGTCAGGTACTGGAACATACAAAATAGCTGCTTCTGCCTTCCCAACCAAAGCGGAGAGGCTATGGAAACGTCACGATAAGTTGCGCAAAGCCCACAACAAGAAGCACGATCATGCCCCTTCGTAACCTAAGAATACAGTATTTATTTATTTATTCATTTGATTTGCATACACAGATACACAAGGACACAGAGGAAAGATGGAGAGAGCAAGCTGGCAACTGCCACGTGGAGGGGCACAAGGCCTGCTCACTCTTTCGGGAGGAGGGAAGAAACAGAGGAAACAAAGATCAGAGGTGAGAGAGAGGAAAGAAGATGACGAAGGGAAAAAAATGACGAAGACTTCGACGAGTATGAGTAAAAAATAAATGATAATAAAACCGTCTATAAACGGGTGGCCAGGCCCGTTTGGTTCATAAATGTAAGGAGAACTCGGTGAGGCCTGGTCGCGTTGGGAAGCACAACCGCTCGGAAAAAGGTAGTCGTGTAGAGTCGCGCACTTGAGTCCTAGGAATTTATATTCCTTAATCAGCAAAGACCGCTGCGTAGCAAATGTGGGACAGTGCACTACGAGATGCTCAAGTGTTTTGCAGGAGCCACAAGCTGCACACAACGGACTGCCCACAAGCCCTTGACGGCTTACAGTAGTAAACAAAACTACATTTTAAAAACACTTGAAAACTGACCTTTTTTTTTATTGAGTTCGCACACACGCTTACCAGTGCATACTCGAGGCTCTCGAGGACTTGGCCTCTCATTCGACGCACCAAAACGACAACTCGAAACAATGGTGTCAGTGTCTCTATAAGAGGCACGGCCATGCCCTCTCCGTTTCCAATCGCTACACACACAACACTCACCCGCACGAAGATGAGCACCTTCGTATCTCCAATCCTGTACTTCCCGTCCGCGACGCGTATCATCGGGAACTGGGACGGGCAGGTACACCTGTTCAGCAGGTCCACAACCTGCAAACGAAACAAGCAACACAAGGCTCAGTGGTGGAACACACAGTAGCGTAGCACGTGCTTTTGGCACAGTACAGCAGAACAAACGACACAAACGTCGGTCGATAACAGAAATGCGAAAAAAGTAAAAAAAAAAGAGCAATCGACAGCGCCTGAGCGACAAAGGCCTATAGTGATGACACCAAAACCTCGAAAACGGGGCCCGTGGAGGCAACAATTCACACCAGCAGAAACAATGGTTGTAGGCTGATCTACCTATTCCTGGCTCATGCCGATCCTTGGCAGTGAACATAGCCGTCGCACGTAGTACTTCCGTACGCAGCTGCTATTTATGTTTTTTTTTTCAGTCGCCGATTCACAAATATAAAACGAGTCGTGGCTCGTAATTTCAAAGCTTGTACTTCTACATATTTTTACAATTGTCACTGTGTCTATATTTCTCAGGCTGTTGATTATGTGCATTTCTTGCATTTATATGATTGTAACGAACTAAGTTATGCTTCCTTGGTTGACATACCTTGGTATTACCTTCCACTTCCTGTTTTAGAGAGGTTCACTCAAGACTATATGCCCGGATGCGGCGTTTTCAAGAATAATTCTATGGCTGCATTTTTACGATCAATTATTTGTTGGCTGATCGATCTATTAATTGACCGGTCATTAACGCCACTGCAAAAGCTGCAACAGATTCACTGAAAGCTCGTAAAACGAGGAAAGTCTTCCACACCGAACGAATAAAATTCAATGCCACGCTTATAAAGTCCGGTGAAAGGAGGCCCGCTTCGACTAGGGAGTCATTTCGACAACGCAGCGGGATACCCGTACACCCATTCGTCACCATCATAATCAATACACCGAGCACGTACACGTCGACACACGAGAGCGTCTCCCGAACGCATTTCCGGTTCACCCGCCTTATACGAGCACTAGCGGCATCAACTTTCCCTCTCAACCTTGTCGCTTCATCTCCCGCCCCATCATTTTTCTTTCTTACGCTGTCTTGCGCGAGAAGCGGCAGTTTAAGACGCATCTCAAGCTGTCTTCAGTGAGGTAAAGCTGGATTCCCCAAAGAATTTTTCTTTCGATTGCGAAACGAACAACTTGTTTTGGTCTTCCGGCCTGTCGGTGTGTTTGGAGTCTTCCTGGAGCACGGAGGGAAGGGGGAGGGGGGGGGGGGGGAGGAGGGGCAAATCTAGACGCACACCACCCATCTCATCGGCGATCACGCTGGAGAAAGTATGATGACCAGACCGTTTGCGGCAGCAAAACTTGTATTCGACTCGACCGAAGACACTGAAGGATCAGTTGCAACAGGCTATTTCACGGGTGGGTTTTTGTGCCACAACATTAAGCTGTTAATTTGCATCTTTAACAACCAAATGCTCGAACATAGCGTATACAACTATCCTTCCCCCCCCCCCCCCCCCGCCCAATCTGGCGACGTCCCTATAGTCGCATCAGCTACGGCCAGAGAGACTCCACAGTATCTCACCAATAATACAACGCGGGTTATATAACGCATCCTATACAGGTGCCGAAGCCGCCAACAGTGGCGGCGGCAAGCTGCGCCATTAATAACCCTCATCGCCACAAGTGAAGCTCCTCACAGCAGCACCTCACGCACCAAGCCTTTCTTCGTTCCACCTCTCGTTTTGTTTTGATCTCTTTCTAGAAGCCATCCCTCGGTGCGTTGCTTTCGATTGTGTGCAACCGCTTTGTGCCGGAGGTAGGCGACGACGACGTGGCGTCTCCGAGGAGGCGAGACCAAGACGGAAGAGGCCATCCTCGACGTCGCTTGATCTCGCAGAGCGTTGCGTAGGGATGAACGGCCACGATGCACCGTCTCTTCACCCCCATCTCTACGCACCCGGGATATATACCAAGCCTCCCCCATTTCACCCCCCCGCCGACAAGACAGGACAAAGCAGCATATTCTGCATCAAAGGAGGGGGGGTGGGGGTGGCTGTAAGTCGCGGGCCTGCCTCGTCTGCACTCGGAGAACCCAAGTAGCATTAGAGGTCGTTGCCACGACAATCACGGCTCTCAGTGCAGGCCCATAAAAGCGAGCGCGGACTTTCTGGAACCTCGGGCAGTAGCTCCGGAGATCGCCTCGAGCTGAAGCATTGTTATACACTGACGCCCCTTTTATCCGCGAGCCACCCGTCTACACTATCCGCGATGTGGTGTGCGTCTATTACTATGTATACACTGACTCCAGCGGCTGCGGCGGTCGGCGTTTCGTTCTGGTGCCAAAGGCGACTGGAAGAAGCCGGATGACAGCGCAGAGGCACAACTTCGATAGATACAGCCACGGAGACACAGGTCCACGCCGACACGTTCAAAGGCGATCGACCACGGCTGTTTTGTGCAGTGTCGGAGATTCAAGGTTAAATGCATATAGTTTCGTTTGCCATTATCCGTTAACAGTATACACAAGATGTATATGAAACGCCTACTGACTGAATCGAAGTCAAAAGACATACATTATTATTATTATTATTATTATTATTATTATTATTATTATTGTAGTGTTCCTACTTAAAATAACGGAACAGCATTAAAGCTTCAGTATGGAACTGGCGTCCATCTTAATCTGCTTTATTTTTTCACTTCATCCCCCTCTTCTTTCCTGCCCCGGCCCTCGCGCTTCTTCATCTTCTGTCCAAAGGCTCATACCGCTTCACCCTTCCCGCTTTCTTTTAATTACCCCTCCTGGGGTAATACCTGAAGACATTCCCAATTGAAGCACATTCAACAGATCCACGTTCACCAGTGTACCAGACAGTCTTCAAAATTCCGTTCTGGGTGGCTGTCTTGGTCACAGAGTAAGGCCCATAAAATTTGGCACTGGAATCTCTTATTCCTTTTCTCACTAGTACGAGGTCGGTGACTTGAATGTCTGGCATGTCTGCTCGATGCCTCTTGTCGAAATTCTTTTTCATTCGTTTTCGGTACCTCTCCTCCTGTGATTTTTGTTGCCTCTCCTCGACAATCTTGAGGTTTTCCAAGAGTCCCAACTCACGGTCTGCCTGCAGAATAGGGGTCTCTCCTGTAGAAGCGTACTGTGGACTGCACCCCAAGCCACTTGTGTAGGATCGGTTATGATGTTTTACGGCTGCTTCTAAAGAACATTTCCATCCCCCAGGAAAACTATCGTACATCTTGATGTATTGTTTCACGTCCCGTATGGCACGTTCTGCAAGCCCATTCGCCGCAGGATGGTATGGCGCACAGAACTTGATCGATACATTGTGATCTCGAGCCCATCTTACTAGCTTTTCACTCTTGAACGCGGGGCCGTTATCGCATACGATTGTCCGCGTAGTTCTAAACATGTCCCTTTCGAGAAGGGTTATGACGCTATTTGCATCTTCTTTTCCTGCTCGTGCCGCGACCATCCTGGTGCATTCATCTATGGCCAGCAGAAAAGCTTGCGTTTTTCTGACTCCTTCCCGTTTCTTGTTAAGTTCGGCGAAATCCAGGTGAACTACTTCAAAAGGCACGTTCGAGTGGCAAGGTAGTATCATGGTGTCCGTAGGCTGTTTATACTTGACTTTGTGTACTTGACACACATGGCATGAACGAACGTACTGACTAACGTCTTTCTTCATGTGAGGCCACGTAAACCTCTTGACCAACTTGTTGTAGGTACGCCAAAAGCCGTCGTGTCCTCCAGATTCTGGGCTATCGTGGTACAAGTAAAGCACTTTGGAAACAAGAGTTGGTGGGACTTGATACCGACCTTCCGTAAAAACCAGTTGTTCTGAGCCTTCCCACAGCTTCACTTCATTGATTTCTTCAGATTTTTCTGTGTTGTTTTGTACCATCAATCTTGATAGAGCATCTGCATCGGTTAAAAGCGGTCCTGGTCGGTGCGAGATGGTAAAGTCAAATTGCTGCAAGTAATTCACCCATCTGGCGATACGCCCTTTAGTTTGGGTCATATTCAAGAGATGAGTGAGTGCCTGGTGATCGGTGAACAAAGTGAACTTCGTACCTTCCAGGTACGTGCGGAAGTAGTCAACGGCCTTCAGAACCGCCAGTGCTTCTTTTTCCGTAGTAGTGTAGTTTGTTTCAGACGGCTTGAAAGTGTAACTGTAGTAACCGACTACGTGTCGCTTTTCTCGGCCAGATGCTTCAATACATTTTTGATACAACACTGCACCAGTCCCATAATGTGAGGCGTCAGTGTTCAATTCAAAGGGTAAAGTGAAATCTGGTATACGCAGAACGGGGTCAGAAGAAATTCTGTGCACCAAGTCACGGTAGACTCTCTCACATTCGTCACTCCATTCAAAGGGAACTTCTTTCTGCGTTAAGCGCGTGAGGCATCTAGTTTTGACAGCAAAGTCCTTTATGAAAGATCGGAAATGTCCTGCCAATCCCAAAAACACACGCAGTGAATGGACGTCATATGGTTTCTTCAACTGGGAGATCTTCTCGACGGACTCTTGTTTTGTGCTTTTGGTGTTCCCATCGAAGACTCTTCCAAGAAACACCACTTTTCGTTGAAAGAATACACTCTTCTTAAAATTAACCTTGAGATGTGCCAAGCTCAAGGCGTTTAACACCTGAGACAGATGGTCCTGATGCTCAGCCTCTGTTTTGGAGAAGACTATAATGTCGTCTATGTACACATTACAAAAAACACCAAGGAATGGCTTTAGGACGTCGTTCATGATCTTCTGGAACCACGCTGGCGAGTTTTTCCAACCGAAAGGGAGCCGGTTGTATTCGTAGAGATCGAATGGCGTGATAAAAGCGGTGTACATTTTTGTTTCTTCGGTTAGTGGGATCTGCCAGAAACCTTTGCATAAATCGATGCGGGAAAAATGTCGGCAACCCCCGGTCTCATCTATAATTGTGTCGATCTTCGGCATAGGAAATGGTATGAGTTCTGTCTGACGATTGAGAACCCTGTAGTCGGTGCATAATCTGAAGGTTCCGTCTTCTTTCGGTGCGATCGTTATGGGAGAAGCGAAGGGTGATACCGAAGGTCGTATGATATCAGCATCTAGCATCTCCTGCAACTCTTTCTTGAGCCACATCTTTCGCTCCCTTGACATATTGTAAGGTGCTTTCCGGATGACGGTCTTGTCAGCGAGTTCGAAAGGAACCTTGTGGGACTTCATCGCCTGAGGATAGCTTCCTATGCATACAAGTTCAGGGTAGGTCGTTGCGATATCCTCCGCGCACTTGACAACTCGTAGATTATCTTGTCTACCCTGATTTGTCTCGTTCCTTGCTACTCCTTCTACTAGAACCACATCGTCCCAGTACACGTTGATCTTTAGTTTCTTTATATCTGGTCTTGATAGCAAAAAGTCGTACGTTACCCCCTCTATCACCAACACTTCGCTCTCTATTTGCTGACCCTGGAACTCGATGTTTACCAAGGCCCACTGATCATGCAACGTTACTTTTCCATCATAGCCTTGTACTCGTAGAATTCTTCCACTATGCAAGCGATTTGCATCCACCAGCTTGGCATTTATAATGGACACAGAAGCACCGCTGTCTACCAGAGCCATCATATGTTTGTTTCCTACTTTGACGGGAATGTGAAGTAGGCTAGAGCAACTTAAATAAACAGTCTCATTTGGAGTCATCGGGTGGGACTGATCACCCTCGTTTATTAGTTTTTTTCTGTCGAATACTCCTGAGCTTCAGTGTCGATATTATTCACTCGACCTCTTGGAACACGCCAGGGCAAGTTATCTGTGCGAGTTGCGAGGTGGCTCGGTTCTCGCTGAGCGCGGCTTGACCAGTCCGATTTACTCCGACTGAAACAGCTGCTTGACTCGGCGGTTATGCTTGTTTCCGAAGCTGATGGTATGTTCTGAAGACACGCGAGGAGGTCATCTAGAGTCTTTGGTGACAGTATTTGCACTTGCTTCAACACGTTAGTGTGCAATCCATGCATTATTAAGGCAACTACGGCCGTAGATGGAAGCAAAGGCTCCGCCAGCTTTAAAAGACGGCGTTTCTCAAAGAAGTACTCGACAAGGCAGCTTTGCTCAGACTTGAAATTAAGCGCCGTGTTCCATCTTTCTACTGGATTGCTTCGGAATGCAGTCAAAAACTTTTTCCTCCACTGGCCCCAAGAGTCGTCACTGTCTTCCAGAATGCATGTTTCATACCACTTTCGCGCAACACCTTTCAAGTAAACGCGCATGTTGGTGATTTTAGCCTCATCAGAGAGCCACTTGTTTTTTCCAGCGGCATATTCGTAGAAATCAAGCCAACTTTCTGGATTTGAAGACACACCGTCGAAAGCATCAGGTTCTACGAAATTAGGTGTCGGTCTCTCAGCATTCAGAGAGCTTATAAGAGATGTCATTATTTGGTTTTGTTGAAGCATCTGTTCCTGTTGCAGCTGAAAAGCTTTCAAAACGAGGCTCACCTCTTCCGTCGGAGATCGTGATCCTGAGTGTTTTCGACGCGCTGGTTCAAGAACTAGGTCGTTGAAGGTCGCCACACGCAAGTTCACTTTCACAGCACCTTTCCGTCGTAGTTCAGTAGTGTCTACGGCTGCCTTTTCCACAACCAGGTTTACGAGTTCTTCCGAGCTGAGCTCACGAGGTAGGTCTACCGCTGCTTCGTCTTGAACTTGGTACTTCGAAAAGATGATCTCCTCGGAGGTCTCGTCTATGAAGAACGTCACCCACATGATGGCTTCGATGGCCGGCTGCGCCAAAATAATGTAGTGTTCCTACTTAAAATAACGGAACAGCATTAAAGCTTCAGTATGGAACTGGCGTCCATCTTAATCTGCTTTATTTTTTCACTTCATCCCCCTCTTCTTTCCTGCCCCGGCCCTCGCGCTTCTTCATCTTCTGTCCAAAGGCTCATACCGCTTCAATTATTATTATTATTATTATTATTATTATTATTATTATTATTATTCATGATGCCTTCCTATTTCACTGATGACTTATCGCGGCACACTCGAACATTATGGTTCGTTTGTTAACTCCCGCAGGGGCGCGGCCAACAGTTTTTCACAAAGTGAAGAAGCAGCCGCGATTTTCACGCGACTCGATTTGTAAAGCCTACACTGTCTAACATAAATGTTCTTTGCGATCAGAGGTCACTCGCACAGCCAGCGGAGGGGTTCAAGCCACACATTACGCGTGCGGCGTTCGCACGCGTGCGCGCGCGCATATGCACATGCAAAAATGCGCGGAAACACAGTTGCATCGGCACAATTTCGTTACAGTACTTTCGTTACAATACTGCGTGCCCTGCTTGCACGTTTGCGGCTAACAACTATAGACTTCCTTACATAACTGTACTTGGATTCAACTTTAATGGCAACGAAACTCGCGACCATCCAAAACGCGAGTCCGCCACCACGCCCCAGTGCACCGCCCGACGCGGCCACCCTGTCAGGGACACGTGGCGTACAAGAGGGGAAAAAAAAAAACACGTGACATACAAAGGAAGCGCGCGCTTTCAAAATAGGCGCAATACGCACGCGAGATATGCGTCGGGGTGCGCGGAGGCAGGAAGGTCGCGTGCAGAACGAGAATAGTACCGCGCCGTACACACTCGGCAGCACCAACAAGGGCGACTTTTGCTGCCGCACGCGGAATGCCGCACCTCGTTGTTCGTCGTGCTGCGCGTACTCGGGCGCGTATTTATCTTCGCGGCGCGTGCGACGCCCTGCGCGTTTACGTGCATTTACTTTCGTCTTTCTACGTGCGTGCGTGTGTCACTATAGTTAGTGTGCACGTGTTTGCGTAGGTGGTATATAGTATGTGCGTGGAGGGGAGGAGGAGGGTTACACGGTTGGGAGGAGGGCTACACGGGGGAGGAGGAGGGCTACACGGTTATATAAGGTTGCATTTCTGAAAGAAATATACTTTCTTGGTGCGCAGGGAACGTTTCCAGAAGGAAGATAGAGCCGAGAGATAGGACAGAGCGCGCAGACCTTCTGTCCTATCTCGCGGCTCTGTCTTCCTTCTGAAAACGTTCCCTGCGCACCAAGAAAGTATATTTCTTTCGAAAATGCAATACCAACCAGCCCAAGTAGCCACTCTTTCATAGAAGGTTGACCAGAAGGCCCTGCTTTCTGACCAAAGCGGAAGAACCTTCAATCCTTAATCCATTTCACTCAACGCCCGGTCGCCCCGCCGCGGTGGTCTAGTGGCTAAGGTACTCGGCTGCTGACCCGCAGGTCGCGGGTTCAAATCCCGGCTGCGGCGGCTGCATTTTCGATGGAGGCGGAAATGTTGTAGGCCCGTGTGCTCAGATATGGGTGCACGTTAAAGAACCCCAGGTGGTCGAAATTTCCGGAGCCCTCCACTACGGCGTCTCTCATAATCATATGGTGGTTTTGGGACGTTAAACCCCACATATCAATCAATCAACGCCCGGTCGTTTTAACATGCGCGAATTGACCGCCAGCGTCAACGCGAGTGATCTAAAATATCAACATCACACGATTACGTCACCGTATGACGTCATCGTGGCTTACGACATGCCAAGAACGCATCGTAAAAAGGGCCATTACGATGTCTAATGTATAGGTCTTTGCTGAAGAGAATTCTACATCAGGTTTCGAGAAACACAGCTTTATTGATCTCCCGAAGGACCGAAATTCGGAGGCCGATTCTGAAACGTACAGTTTGGGTACGTTTCAGCACACGGTGAAAGGCATGGAATGCCTCACTAAAAGGGCGCTCGAGACCAGTTCTGTGTAGTTCGCGAACATACTCATTAGGAAAATTCAAAATCAGAACAGACCAAGACAGTCGAGCGCTTGCCGGGTCGCTCGTTCAAGACCTTCAGACAAAAAGAACCCCAGGTGGTCGAAATTTCCGGAGCCCTCCACTACGGCGTCTCTCATAATCAAATAGTGGTTTTGGGACGTTAAACCCCACAAATCAATCAATCAATCAAGACCTTCAGACAAAGCAGCTCCTTCCCACAGTATACGCTAGGCACGGCACCGAGACTGCAGTTGCCACGTTATCGTCATCATTCCCGGGCAATGTAGACGAGAGCGCACGGAAGCTCACGTTCTTATCGGACCACGGATAACGCGAAGTGCGCAATCTGCGGCGACCAGCGTCTGCGAACGTGCGACCGCACCCGCCAATCTCGACGACCTTCTCAGGGTCGAGTGAAGGGCGTTCAGATAATTCCCAAAGAGGCACGATGCTTCGAAATATTCGTTGCAGGCAGGCATGTGTCTCACGATACGCACTGTGGCTATTGTGCGCAGCAGCTGTTCACTCGTTCTAACGACGATGAATTATGCCCTTGCCGTAATCAACTGCAATTTTGTCAGTCCGCTAGATGGAAGATCGCGAACTTATTTCACAGAGCTGCTTGAAAGCACTAACATACTACCACTACTACTACCACTACTACTACCACTACTACTACTACTACCACTACTACTACTACTACTACTACTACCACTACTACTACTACTACTACTACTACTACTACTACTACTACTACTAATAATAATAATAATAATAATAATAATGTAATAGTCAGCAGACAAAATAAAGTAAAATGAAACTAAAGCACATTTATTTGTAGGAGGGCTAAACAGATATCCCTGCCGAATGCACACGTACACATAAGTTAAAATGCCCAAGTCCTGAACAGACTGACGTCTTAGTTATTTGCCTTTCATGCAAAGCAGCGGACAGTATTTGTTGTTCTCTACCTCCATCATCATCGTCTTGTTATATTCTCTAAGAACGGCTCAAGTTTCATTGCTTGATAGGCAAATAACTAAGGGGTGATATACTAAGAAAACGTAAGCGGAAATATGAACAGAACCGAAGTAACCACGCATAAAAAAAGGGCGTGTCTGAATAGCAACAGAAACATTAATCACACTTAATTTCTAATTGTCCTATTATTATTTCTACCTCGAATGTACAGAATAGATACAACCAGCGCAAGCTTGGAACTTGTTTACTGGGGCTTCAGTTGGTTGATTGGTTTGGCTTAGGCTTTGCTTCTTGCATGCCCTTCACGGGTCACTGCACGGAGCGGCGCTTCAAGTAGCCGCAGGTGGGGTTCTTAAAGAACCCACTCAGAGGCCATCGTCGACGGCGTGAGTATCGCAGATAAAGGAGGCCAAGACTGCGGACAGTCCACCTGTGGAGGTCGTTCGACGTCGTCGCGGGTACCAGACAGCTACGACGTATAGAAATATAGAAAGCCTATGTACACTGCCACCGTCTCTACTGCAGTGAAGAGTGAATTCTTCATGCAGAGACAGAACACTATGTCCGGCAGCTCGGGAACGCTCGTATAGTGTGTGAATGGTGTCTCGAAGTCTCCATGGTGAGGTGACCATTTTGAAACAGACAACGCGAACAATGCAGAGTTTAATCACGTTCATGCATCGCAGGAGCGAAGACTTAAGACGCGTGTCGAAGGAGAGAAGGCAAATATCTTCTCTTTCGTCTCAGTCGGTGTATTGCTCACTGTTGTAAGCTCGGTAACCATGTGAGCACGGAACAGTGTCCGAAGGCAAACCCTGTACCACTGTCCCACCGCAGCAGGACTTCGAATATTAGGGAGTTTTAGTGCTGGGTACGCATTCTCTTGGGGCCTTGCGGGCTTGGGAGCACGCGGCGTTGCGTGCCCAACCCATACCCAACCGGAATGCTTTTAGTTGGCGCCACGGTGGCACGCACGCAAACGCAAGCCGCACGAAGTTCACACGCGCTCGCAGAGCCATAGCGTCTTGTCGCGTAAGTATTATTCAAGTCTCTTTATGATTTAAAATGTTGAATTAAACATACATAGTGATCAGTACACTTTTTTATTGTGTACAGTAATCTGGTATACGCAAAAAAGTGAAAAATACAAGGTTACTGTAACGACAGTGTCGACATCTTGTGACACTTCGTGCAACCGCAGTCATGAACATGTTAGCTTACGCGTAATGTTTTTGAGGTGAAAATGAATAAAAAGGTTACTCATTTGTAATACTGCCGCTGCGCAGTTTTTGCACCAGATGTACAATGCACAATGTTTCTGCAATAACAAAGTTGTGATTGTCTGTTTCACTATGGCCGCGCTAGACGGCGCCACCTATTCAACTGGTCGGGGGCTGGCATATGATTTTTAGTTTCTATGTTCCAGGCCATTCTAGCTTTGGAAATCTGGCTGAAACCGTGTAATTGCTGTAAGTGCTCACACTTTGGCTTCTTTTAACTCGACGGCTAGAGTATCCGCAGTGCGGGTACCGTGAGAAGGTGGACCGCGCGGACGCATGTCCCCATCGCCCCAGCGATCTTGCGACGCATCTGTTTGGGCTTTCGCGCGTACGCAATACCGCCGCCCCAACGTCCTGCGTACGCAAGCCGCTTGGGTACCCAGCACTAAAACTCCCTATTCTGACAAAAGGCTTGTAACGAGACACCAATATGGTGCGAAAAGCTTGATCTTTCTTGTTTGTTTGAAGCGTGTCTAAACTAAGATCACTCCACCACGTGGTACAAGTGTCCGAGCAGACAGGCTACGACCGGGCTGTGCCGGGGGGACGGTGAATTAAATAACGAAGCTCCTAATTTAGCACAGGGGCGGCGCTTTCAGCTGTCGCTCAGCGACGCGCTGAGGTGCTAGGCGGCGACGTCTGTCTCAGGTCCAGCGAAGTGAGGCGACCATTGAACCTGCTTCGCGGAACACTTCGCCCCCGAGCAAGGCGCCCCCGTGGAGCACAATAATACCGTCGCCCGCATCCGGCTCCTCCCCAGACGAGCGTAGGAGCCGACGACGACTGCTGCCACCGTACACAGCTGTACACAACCCGACTGCTAAGACGAAGGTTGATCACCGTCGTCGTCGGTGAAAACGCGAGTGATGCAAAGAGTCATCACGCGTTAACGTCCCGATATGACGTCATCATGACATCACTACGGCGTAATTACGTCATCAAATGCTGTCGATTGTTCACAGGTGGACCAATCAAGGAGGTGAGGCCTAAAGCCCCTTTCTCTTCCGAAATTCCGATGGGGGAGTAGTGTAATAATAATTGAAAAATAGGAGTTTTCCTTCTGTAGTCAAGACCTTCAGCAAGTAAACTAGCCCCCCCCCCCCTCATCCCCCCCGCCAAAAATGTCTGGCTGGACTGAGAATAAAGATGACCTCCGTCTTGGAGTCGTCTTTGGCGAATGTGTTAAGTATCCAGTGAGTTCTAAATGTGTGTGCTTGTGAGACTGCTTGATCACACTAAAGTGTGATTGGTTCCATAAGGAAGTGAGCAATCGTAATGTAGAGTTATTGTTTTCGCCAGGGAGTGAGTGAAAGTGGAAGAGAGCGACAGAGTGAGCGATCGTGACTGTTGGCCGCTGATCGTGCAGAGGGTTAGCGAACGATTTGTATAGTGAGCGAGTGGGTTAGCAGCGACAGCTGATTAGGGGAAAAAAAGAGCAGATCTAACCCACCACACGACTTCCTCTTCAGCGACCGACAGACGATAGATAACATTGTGATGAGGCGGAGTCTGATAGCTCTCTGACAAGCGATGAACTGAACGCAATGTAGCCCGGCGCCAAGAGTGCAACGAACGTGCAAACAGAGCAACATCTGCTCGGTCAAAAGAGGGGAGAGATAGAAAGAGAAAAGCGCCGCAGTTACTCTTTCCTACAGACACGCAGTGCCATTTGAAACGAAGTGGTGCACGCGACAGAAACAGTTGGAAGGCAAACCCATTGCCGCAGCGGGTCGCGGTCGAGGTCGCGCACCCTGGCCGACCAAGGTGCACCCTAGCGAGTATATAGCCACGGCCAGGGTCACGGGCGAGCGGGTAGGCAAGCATTGAACCGCGACTAAGAAGAGACGGCGCGGCGTAGCCCGTGATTTGTCGTTTAATTCGGGCAGCCCCTAATGACGCCACGTCGGCGAGCTGCTTCGGAAATGAAGCGATTATCCCCGCTCGTTGGTGAGCTGCCGAGCTCGAGAGAAAGCATGCGCGCGGGTAATTTGAACCGAAAATAGCCGCGCTCGACGCTGACGCTTGCGCCGACAGAAGGCGCTCGCTGCAGTGTCGAATGACCTCGTCGGTCTTGGCGGCTGCGGTCTGCCGCTGACATCCCCCCCCCCCCCCCCCGAAAAAAAGAGAGAGAAAATCATTAAGGCACGACGACAAAGGTGACAACGGAATCGCTTTGTCTGTTTTAACAATCCAGCATGGTCATAATTAACCGAAAACAAGAACAATCCAAGCAAGAGCCACACGTGTGGAAGCTGCTTCGAGTAGTGACAATTAGAAAAGGCAGAAGTTCAGGGGTAGATGGTAGAGATAAACAACTCTTGATAACGGGATGTTGCTGGAGTCATAACTTCGACAAGGAATGTCGTATTATTCAAGGTCTTGGTATCGACTACATTTGACTAAAAAGCCAACTGTCCTGAGGCTTAGGGCGGCTCCACGCAGGAAGCAACTTTCGGTTCAGGAAACGACGGACCCCTGTGTTTCCCGCTCGGAGATGTGTTCATCCCTGTCAAAATCTGGGCTTGTTGGTGCATTGTGACGACAGAAAATAGCGCAAAGAAACGGGGACACCAGACGAGGACACACGGCACAGGCGCTAACCCATGACAACTTTGGTGAACACATCAGACCCCCCCCCCCCTTCCGCTCCCCATCACCACAACGTGCGATCCTGGATAGAAAATTTATTTGGACTACAACTTGGACAGGGTTCAACTGAACTCTCCATTAGTGATAACATCTGGTCAATGAGGAGTGTTCTAAAAGAGTTTGTATACGGCGTTGAATAGTGGCCAACGCTCTCTGGAGGTCGAAATCTGACGTAGAGTAGGAGCTTCTACCGTTCTTACGGTGATTCTGGACGTCGCTGTAAGAAACGGGTGCTTCACACGGGAAGGCTGTAACTGCCTACATTGGCGCGTGTATGTGTTTGCAGCCTCTCCTCTAACCCAAACAAAAAAGGAGAGGGCAAATGCCATCAACTAAGCATACACACACAAGGCAGGCAGTTACATCCATGAAGACAAGACAGCTTGACCAAACATCTACTCCAGCGACACGCCATGTTAAAATTCCTTAATCTAGCTGAATAGTGACGTCATGCAGTTTACTTGGTTCTCTTGCGAGGTTTGTAGTCATCATCGTACCCGCGCCATCAGCTATATAACCATATATGGCTATATAGCTAAGGGCGCGGGCCAATTACCGGTCACGTAGTCAGAAAGGATAGCATGAGCCTGGTACGTAACTTACGAGAATCAATGTCCAGTAAGACTAAATGCATACAACGAGAGGCGACGTCCGAACGGTCCCACGACTATTAAAAATAATTTCGTGAGCTTACACGATAAAATCCGGTTGATTACGAGACACGGCATAGCGAGGTGGTACGAATTTATTATGGCCACCTCCACTTTTTTAACGAGCGCCTATACGTAGCTGCATGGTTGTTTATAAATGCCGTCCTCATCAAAATTGGATCGCCTTGCCGGGAATCGAACCCGCACCGTTGTGATCAGTGACGCAATGCTACAGCCCTCACGGAGGGGTGGTGGTCGAACTACGAGCCTTTGCTGCTAGGTTACCGACAATTAGGAACCTTTTCTCTTGGTCAACAAGTTTGCTGGCTCTTTGTTCTTTATAAAAATAAAAGTTACTTGATAGATAGATAGATAGATAGATAGATAGATAGATAGATAGATAGATAGATAGATAGATAGATAGATAGATAGATAGATAGATAGATAGATAGATAGATAGATAGATAGATAGATTTATCGGTTGATCGATTGATTGAAATCCCCACTGGAGATTCCATTTGCTCAGGCATTCAGGTCGCAAGTTGTCGCATCGACACAAGCTGGCCGTGCATGCCAGATACAACGACGACCAACTGCACCAAACAATCTTTGCAAAGGAATAAGAATCTCGCGTCTTCCCAACCGCGAGTATTCGAGAAAGAGGTGCAGTGCGTTGAACGCAGTCCCCCAGAAAAGAGGCACGCCCCGGGCGAGCAGATTTACGATCCACGCCAGCGTAAACACACAAGAGCGGTGGTATATGGAGGGGCAGAGCAGCTTGCCGCGTGCTAGGTTGATTCCGAGTAGCGGAAGGGCGCGAACCGCACACAAACTCTCCCAAGGCGGCGGCGGATGCGAGGACAGCGCGAGATCCTCCTCCTCGTCGGAGGCCACGGTCACGGCCAACAGCCGCTGTCTACATGCAAACAAAAACGGCAGCCTCGTTTCCTCGTTCGCGGTGCGAGACGAGCCCGGTGCTGTTCAGGCGGAAGGCTGAGGAGCACCAAGTTGGTTGACGTTCATGCTGTAACGCGTTTTCCTGTCGACTGTTATTTTTGTTCTAGCGCAGTTAAAACCATTACGGAAGGAATCGGACCGGATGGTCACTATTTCGATCTTGCTGGCGAATCGATAACCGAAGGATGAATGAATAAACTTTATTTAATGTCCGGCAGTTTTCACTGGGTGAGGGGGGGGGAGAAGGGATTAGATGTCCCTTCCCACCCTCTGTCGATTATGATGGCGGTGCCTAAGGTGAACGCTCGAAGTCCTTGGACCCGGGCGGCATCTTCAGCTTGCCGGACGGCCCAAAGCTGGTCGGCCAGCTCATCGTTGGTGTGTGCCACCTCCCAGCGGCAGCGCAGCTGACGCCACCGAGCCGCAACAGTGACCGCAGCAGCGGCGGAGGCCGGCCCCTGCCCTCGCGCGGTGGTAGCAGCAGCAATTGGCCTCCGAGTTAAGGGGACAATTATTAATGCTAAAGCCTTACATGCCTCATCCAACGCGAGAACCGAACATCAGCGTCGCCGGCGTCAAGTGATCACGTGAGAGATGATGACTTTTGTCTTCGAGTCGTCTTAGGCAAACTCATAATCTGTGAATATTAAAGAGTTACTGCAGCTCTAGCCATTTCTTCTGGATCTATGTCATAGCTACTCTAGCCTTTTCTTCTGGATCTATGTCATGCTACACTCTAGCCTTTACTTCTGGATCTATGTATGCCTACTCTAGCCTTTTCTTCTGAACTATGACATCCCTATTTATAGCCATTTCTTCCAATTCATGTCATGCCTACTCTATTCCCGATTCTGAATCTATGTCATGCCTGCTCTAGCCTTTTTGTCTGAATCTATGTCATGACTACTCTATCCTTTTCTTATGGATCTATATATGCCTACTCTAGCCTTTTCTTCTCAACTATGCCATACCTACTTATAGCCATTTCTTCGAATTAATTACATGCCTACTCTATCCCTGATTCTAAATCTATGCCATGCCTACTCTAGCCTTTTCATGTGAATCTATGTCATGCCTACTTTAGCCTTTTCACCTGTTCATCTGAATCTATGTCATGCCTACTTTAGCCTTTTCATCTGTTCATCTGAATCTATGCCATGCCTATTGAGCCTTTTGTTCTGAATCTGTCATGCCTACTCCAGCTTTTTCTTCCGAAGCCATGTCACTAGTAACCGTGACTAGTTCACTGATTTTTGAAAAGGCCACACAAATTGATATAATTCAGCTCAAGCCGAGCCCAGCCCCCCCCCCCCTTACTTTTTCCCCTCTCTAATTATTGCAAATACACAAGGAAAGGCTGATGTCAATGCGTGGAGCCGGATGCTCCTCTTCTCTTGCGTAATAGTTGCCGTCGCAATGTAGTGAACAAGTACAAAACTGTACAAATGTACAGAAACGAACACTCAATCCCTAATCTTCAATTAAAGAAAAAGGTGCACAATCAACAGAACACAAGAACGTGTTCATATAAATGTTAGCATATGAATGTACTTCAAGGTGTTGACATCACAAATCGGTACACTCGGACTTCCAAAAACAGCAGCGGATCGCCGCCTATTAGTCTGCGTATACACATCCAACACAACATCACGGAAGGTTGCGTTCAACTGCCGTTTGAGTGGTGGTGCGGCCCTCCCATGCGCCCTCTTCCAAGCAATACGACAAATTAAGGGCATGATGGTCGGCCAGTGCCTGGCGGAAGGCCTGACCGATCATGATCGGTGTGTTCTACTCGGTCTGTTCTCTACAAGGACGCCTCCGGCCCACATTTACCGCCGACAGGGACCAAATCAGCAACCTTCGAATAACACGTCCGCTCTATCAATTGAGATACGGCGGCGGTGGTCCTCTCGTCGCTTCATTTAGTATATATGTGCATTTAAACATGGCACTGTTAGCCAGCGCCGCCCATAACCACGACGGCGAGTGTGGAACAGTCTCCTTTGCCTGCAGGCGTCAAGTAACACGTGATCTCCTGACGAACGTGGCTGCTGACCATTAATTCCTCGCATACTAACTGAACCCATCAAGTCTGCTAGAACGAGACATTCGCTACGAAAGAACGACAGAAGATAAATTTTAAGGGCTCGTGGGAAAACGCGGACTCCTTGAAGAGTGCTGCAACTCGAACGTCTCGCGCCTCGTGTACGTAAGGCAGCGGGGCTTTAGCAGCGGCAGCGTTATCGTTTCCGTACACGCTGCAAATGCAGGGGACACGCCAGAGCCGTGGGACTGCGTAATTTTTTTTATTTTTCGCTGAGCGAAACGGGTGCAATTTCGTATTTAGATTTCTTGGTAAAAACAGGGGTGAGCTGCTGCTCGCCTGGCAAGGTACACAAGGTTAAGGGGAGGAGGAATGTTCACGCGCGTCGTGGATGTAAGGAGGACACGGCGGCCTACGTAAAATAGAAAGCGTTATTAGTGTTGGAGTGGCGTATATACAAGTATCATGGAGTGGTGTATAGACTTCACAAGGCTGGGTCGATTCGAGACGCCAAAGGCGAGATCGAGTCCCGCGCGGCGATACGGGTGCACTGTGATGACAGGGTCTCCAGCTGCGAGGGGTTGGTTAGCCACGAGATTGTACGGTCAGCTGCACCGGACCAAAAATTGCGTGCGGTGCACTCAACGCTGCCATATATAGGGTCAAACTATATAACGTCTTCTATACTGAAGTGATCGCGAGTAACACTATCATAATAATTTAATACTTGTTCAAATTCTACCGTCTCCAAACCACGACCGTTATGAGAGTCGCCGCAGAGGGGAGCTCCGAAAAATTTGGAGACCTGGAGTTCACGTGCAGCTAGATCTAAGCACACGTGCCTCGAGCCATCGCCGGAGCCGGGATTCGATCCCACGACCTTCGGATGAGTGGCTCTCTAAGGTCTGTTAATGCAGGTGTGAAGTGTTTTCTTGAAAACGCGCAACAAACACGGCCCGCGAACGACATAATTAGTAGGTTACGTATATTATATACTATGGTTTTTATATGCATAGATATATCGTTACAGCTAACAACTGACCAATAAAGCGCGAAACACTTTTTTTTAGATACAGACAAGCTGTAGATCAAACACATGTTTACGTGTATGGAAAGTATTATCTTAAAACATCGAAAAATCGAAAATCACCACTCCGTAAGTATCGTTGCAGACACGTAAAACATTCCGGCCGTTTGAGAAAAACAAAGACCCAATGAATTGAAATCACCAACGATATCATACGAAAGCCATTTAACCATGGCGGCATTGTTGTATAGCTTGGAGAAAGAAAACAAAAAAAATATATCCCAGCCGCGGCCCCGTGCTAGCGACAAGTCTGTATAGGGCGGATAACTTTCGCGAAGCGATACAGCGCGCACCAACCGCAGCGCCGACGGCGGTAGGCCAGATCCCACTATGTGGGGCGCCGACGGTTCAGTGTCAAACGCTATTGACCCCATCGGGTCAATAGCCACCCGGTCAATCGACAGACCGAGGGCCGATAGGGGGCGCACGGGGGGCACGCATGCGAGGATACGGGATAGGCCGCCCAACTGCTAGCAAAATAGAGCAAAAATCTGCGGCAACAGAGTACTAAGTGTAGCTATTCGCTGCGCTGCGGCCGAACCCAATTATTTACTACGGCGCCGTCAGGCAGAGCGACGGGCGTTTGGTCCAACACGCGTCGCGCGAGACTATACGATGAGTGACCCGGGAAATCATAATAAGAGGGAAAAAAGAAAAGCAGTGTTAGGCGAGACATCGGCGCACACCGGGTTACGAGGGCTGGCTCCGAAGCAACCCGCCTCTGCACTGCGTTGTCGGGCGATGCAGTAAAGACGCCTGCCGAGCAAAACGCCTCGCAACACTCAAGGAAACAGGCGCGCGTGTTCGCTTTTAGGGGCGAAGCTCCTTGTAGCGGCACCCGTTCGTCCTCCGTAGTACGTAACAAGTATAACATTTTGACCTCCAAGGTGGTGCCGGTGAGAGACTTCTTCTGTGCGTTGTTGAACAATAAAAAATAGTGCTAAATGTACATGTCAATGGCTGCTAATAGAGAATTAGAGAAGGGAGCATTCGGCCTTTAGTTAACGCGCAGGCTGCGATCACCATTAGCAGCCATTGGCATGTACATTGAGCACTATCTGACAAGAAAGGGTTGCTACGTTATACCCGCTGGGTGTAACCTCCTTAACTTTAGAAAGGGTTAGCGAGCGTTGAGCCGCAGTGCCATGAATACAATGAACTTGTATATACCATGAATTAACTCGAGGTGGTTAAAAATGGGAAGTAGATACGAAGCGCACGCCGTAAGAAAGTAAAAGCCAAATTCTCCGCCTCTCATTTCTCATTTGCAGCCATTGGCATGTACATTGAGCACTATCTCACAGGAAAAAGTTTGCTACGTCATACTCGCTGGGCGTAACCTCCTTGGTTTTCGAAAGGTTTAGCGAGCGTTCGGCCGCAGTGCCATGAATACAGTGAACTAGTATATACCATGAACTCGAGGTGGTTAAAGGTGGGAAGTGGACTCGAAGCGCAAGCCGTAAGAAAGTGTGCGTGTGCCACCTCTCGTTTAGTCCTTGGAATGTTCGCTGGATGGCGGTGCTTCTATATGGGGAATATATGATGAAAAGATGCGAGATGGTGATACTTGGAGTGTTGAATAGATGGACGAACGGACACATAGACAGATGCATGGATGGACGCATGAACGGACGCAGGGGCGGCTGCATGGACGAACGCAGGGACGGACGCACGAACAGACGCACGCACGGACGGGCTGATGGACGCATGGACGGTCACACTGACGGACGCATGGACGGACGGAAGCAAGAACGAATGGACGGACGAATTCTTCGCCCCACTCTCCAACATTCACTCCGTGGATATGCTGCCATTTTTTTTTTCGCTCACAAGTATGCTTATTTCGTGCTCCCGCGCACAACGACAACGAGTGCAGTCGCAATTTTGTGACGGAAGGACAAAAAAAAAAAAAGAAACAAAATATGCCATATAGTTCAGTTCGGATTGCGTCTGCTCTATAGCGTAGCATATTTTTCGCACGTGTGTTGTGTGGGAAGCCGCAATTTATTTTCATCACCACAACGCGGGGCTGCTCCGGATCCATTCATTTGGGGGGGGGGGGGGGGTAGAAAAAGTGGGTAACGATTTATAGTACAGGGTACTCTACTATGAAAGTGCTTGAAGCCGACCCGTGGGCCTCAATGTTCAAAGCTGCACTAGTAAGTCGGCAGCACACCAGACGAACTTGAGGGGGGGAGGGGTCAGAAAAAGTGAATAACGATTTAGAGTACTTGGTACTCTACTATGGGGCTTGGTAAGGTCCGAATTACGATTAAAGAAGCATACTAGACCAGCGACCCTCAACGCCTCAGATATTAGAGACAACTAAAAACGCCAAAGTTGCACCGGTCACACCCGTGCGTAATTCGTGCGTTTTACGATAGCTGATGCTCTCTCGATCAAGGGCTTCTCGGCGATCGACTGGTTATGATATGGCGATGCGATCTTTTATCGAGGTGACTTGTCATTTCACCTTACCGCATTCACAACGTTGTCTAGATACGAAAGCATAGCCGTCGTTGTTACATACATGCATAGCTACTGCAATATTGCGCTACTAACCACGCGTTTAACGGTTCGATTCCATGCATGGGTGAAGGGAACAGCTATATATCTAACAATGCGGTAAAAAGAAAGAGAAAAAGAAAAAAGACAGACAGACAGACCACAGACAGACAGCTCAAACAAACAAAAAAGGAACAAAGGTAGATGATGCACTTCCAAGAAAAGTAACGTGGTTGTTGAACAATGCTTCTGCTATATCACGAGAGGACGAAACCGAAGAATGAAGATGCGAGCTGGTACACAGCCAGAACCGTTTTACCGCGTCGAGCCCATCCGTGGAACGCAGCACCGAGAGGCGGGGCGAGGCGCTCAGCGCTTTTATCTAGTCATCCATTACGAGCCTACAACCCAGAATGAAATAATTACTTTCCCTCAGGCCCTTTTTGTTTTATCTTTCTTGGCTCGTTCTCCCGTTTTTCTCGTTCAAGTGAAAAACAAAAAAAAAACGAAAAAGAAAACTACGCGAGGATGGACGAGGACTTTCGCAGAGAGATAGCGATAGAGAGAACGGAAGAGGCAGAAAGGCCTCTTTTATGAGGGATGAAAGCACAACGAGTTACTGTAAGGAAAATGTAAAGAGAGGTCTACAACTAAATCTTTAGACTACAACATCGCGAAGAAAATGTTGCTGTTGTAAACGGTAAGTTGTCCAGCATTAGACAACATTTCGACATTTGCCATCATATATCCAAGCCTAGTAACTCCTAAGTGTAAAGTTTAAACAAGGTTTATTTGCCACGGCGGCTTAGTGCTTAGGTGCACGTCTGCTGAGCCGTTGGTCGCGAGATCGAATCCCAGCCGTAGCGGCCGCGTTTAGAGGAAGCTAAAACTTTCAGAGCCTCGCGATTGGTACACGTCAATCACGAGGCTCTAAACCCTAGGCGGTCGCATAATTCGGACCACTAGACTACGGGGTCTCTAATTGTTTCAATACCGTTTCCAGCACGCAAAACCCAAACTAATGAAAACATTAGTAACATTCGCCAATACTTACATCCCTTTTGCGGACATAACGTCAAGCCAGGTCATTCCCAAAAAGACTGCAGTGTTTATTGAACGTCACCTTCACGCGCTACCGGTGCGTCCCGACAAGGCTCTTACTTTAGTAATAACAATAATAATTGTATGAGTTTAACGTCCTAAAACCAAGATATGGGTTAGCAGACGCCGTAGTGGAGAACTCGGAAAATTTTGACCACCTGGAGTTTTTTTTTTTAACGTGCACCCAAATCTATATGAACACGGGCCCACAAGCATTTCACCTTCATCGAAACTGGGGCCGCCGGGGCCGGGATACGATCGGGCGACCTGCGGGTCAGCAATCAAGCACCGTAACCACGAACTTCCGCGGTGGCTCAAAAAAAAAAAAAAACCTAAGCATCCGAATGTCCCACTTCATAAAGCTTGCCTATCCAGATAACTTGATCGGCCCCGCATGCATAACCTATGCGTGTTCTCGCTGATGGGCTTCTGTAGGCGCAAAAAAACACCTGCCGATGCATTAAGCCTGATTCTCTACCAACGGGCAAGCGCAATCACGAAGTTCCGGTAAACGTCCACTCTCGTTCCCATCTGCTCGCAGTGTATAGGACGCCCCCTCGCGTTGCCCGGGCCTCCAACGTGGCTGCAGCTGCTGCAGCATCGGTCGCTTCTTTTTTTCCTCCCAACCTTCGCGAAGGCCGCCAAGCCAAGCTGAAGGTCATGTCAAGGTCATCCGTAATAACCGACAACCCCAAATTAAAGCGCGCCGTCTCATCATCTTCCCGTGGCTACTTTCGACATGATGGTCCACTCTCGAAGCAGCTTTTTTTTTTTTTTTCCACCGGTGCAAGCGTATACGCGTAGGTAAACTACGAATGGCTTATTCTCGCGTAGACGATGCGGCGAAGGCAAAAAAGAAAAAAAAAAGAAGTGTGGGTGGTTCCCAGAAATCAAGAGCGTAGACCACCCGGCCACTGCCGCCACTTTTTGTTGGTAGGCGTTGTAATTCCTTTTCTTTGTATGTGCGTGTCTGCCCGCACACGAACACACACCTGTGTTCGTGTGCGTGCATGTGTCGCTCCAGAGCATGCTACGTTTTCGTCGATTACTTCAAAAGAAGGTAAGCACGCGCACACTTTGTGACCGGCTGAGTAAAGAAGGAAGGCAGATCGGTCAGTACAGTCATACGCGTATACGCACCCTTAACGGTGCAGCCTGTCATCTAATTTGTTAGAGAGAGAGAATTGAGAAGCATAGCCTTTGATAACAGCGCCGTAAAGACAAATTTGAACAAACTGGACACCCCAAAACGGTGCACTTCGCAGTCTAATCCGTCCATGTTCATTACAGCGCAATTACACAAAGCTACATGTAGCCCCTATTGCTGCTCTTACTGAAGAGCAGCTGAAATTTCGGTGCGGCTAATCTCGAACAGGGGAACAGAAACAGACAGACGGATAGCATTTTTAGTTATTATACACTGCCGACCTACAAGGAGCCTTAGGCAAAAAAATAACTAGGGTGGCTCATCTCGGGTCATCTGTTCAATGTGTTGCCTGTTTTAAGTTCGTTCCATCCTGTTATCTGAAAGAAAGTGTTCCCAACTAAACGTATGGATTCTCGAGTAGCACGGCGCTGAGTAGTTTCCTTCTACCTGTCGTGTTAGTCTAGTTCTTGCAATTATGACAGCTATTTGTTAGGGTCAATAAGCAATTTGTCCGCCAGGATCCATAATAGCGTATAGCGAACTCTGACACACGGACTATCTTTGGTGACACTACCGTTATCGCTAAAATGCCTTGTTAGAAAAAAAAGCAAAAAAAAAACGGTTGATTATTGAATCTGCGGCAACTGAAAAAAAAGGGGGATTAGTAAACCTATAACAATGTTATTCCCCAAGGAATTATCATTATTGCGGAGAGCGAACTGCCTTGCACAAATTTATCGTCATCATCGTCGTCATCAGCCTGACTACGCCCACTGCAGGGCAAAGGCCTCTCTCATGATCCGCCCCCCAACTCGGTCTTGTGGCTTTCCGTCGCCACGTTATACCTGCCAACTACAGTGGCACAAATGATAACGTGTTATCATTGTCAAAGGACGTTTCCGACAGCATGTATTCGCACGTGTGTAATGCTGCATGTGTATTGTCACATGTTCGTTCCATCGAAATAAAATTCAGCTGTTAGCGCTCGTCTTCGTAGGCCCAATCTTCGTCCGTGTGTCAGAGTGCGCGTTAAACTATTACGGGTCTTCAGCAACTAGCTGCGGCCATACACCTTGTTAGCGGCCAGCGCTGGCCCTTGAGTCGATTCCGTCGTCAACTTATCCTTAACGGAGTGGCTCCGTTAAGGCTCCAGCTTAATTGTCCGTAACGGAGATTCGGATAAATGCATCGACATAGAAAAAAAAAAGAGAGAGAGAGAACAATATGGTTTTCGCCTTCAACTCGCCTAAGGCAAATTGATACCGGACTTTGTGATTAACTATTTATTATCTCGGCGAAAGATAGTGAGAACGAAAAAAGGTCCTGACCGGGAGGCAGACTAAAAGAGATGAAAAAATAATACAAGATAGTCAGATGTGCAAAGAAATCGCAATCGAAAGAAAACGACGGATATGCTTCTTTCGCAACCTGATTTTCTTGCGTTTTTTTTTCTCTAAAGCGGTTTCTGCCGGTGCCGGAAGGAAGCGGCCCGATGTCCACACGCTACCACCTCCGGGGGCAACCCAGCCATCGCTACACACCTTTCGACACAGTCGAGCGCGCTCTCCGACATTTTGACGGTCACGGTCGAGCGAACACGCCACGTGGGGGCTGTCGCGGTGACATCACCGTGCGCCTCCAGTTTAACCGCAAAATTGAGTGCCGCGCGTCCTGCAGCGTCTCGCAGTCTCGTCGCGCCCCGACGCTTTTCTATACCGGCTTCGAATTCAAAGCGACGCGTGCAGTCAGTTTCCACGAGGCGCCGCATGGAGGCGCGCTACTCGGAATTCAGGGAAGCTAGCAGCACGATAACATTTGAGAAGCGATTGAGTGTGGGAGGAGCGTTGGGCTAGGAAAGTTTTCAGCTACTTGAACATGAAGAATGTCGATACAAAATGCAGGAAGCGAACCAGGAAATTGACTGGTAAATACTTAGAAAACAGCAGGTGGCCAAACCAAAAAGAACTATCGGTTAAGTAGAAAGTGAAGGAAACGGAGACTGACATGTGGAGAATGGGCATGATTAAGAAGTCCGCACTAGAGATCTATCGAACTTTTAAGCAGGAAATTGGCGAGGAAAGGATCTATGATAATACTCGGGGTAGTTCTCTACTATTTGAGGCCAGGACGGGAGTACTGCGAACAAAGACATATCGGGCCAAATACGACGGGGTAGACACAGTATGCAGTGCGTGTGGAGAGGAAGAAGAAGAAACTGCCGAACACTTGATAATGTTCTGTAAATGGCTTCACCCTATATTTCAGGATGATGGCTCAGAGTTCTTCAAAGCACTGGTGTTTAGGGACCGGGAGGGCAAAATAGACTTTAAGCGGGTAGACTTAACTAGAAGGAGGTTATCTGATTGGTGGCTAAAGTCAAGGCACGAGTGAAAATTAAACCCTTCACTGCAAAGTACGAATCCTCAAACTCACTTTTTAAAGAATAAAAATCTAGTTTTTGGTTCATTAAGTATTACGGCTTGGTGGCGCTAGCCACCGCCCGATCTAAAGGGTACAGCCATATCCATCCATCCATGCAGTCAAGGGCGTCTTTACTCTGCTTTCACTTGATGAGCGCCAGCGTCAACGTCGCCGTCAGTGTAAGCGCTATATATATATATATATATATATATATATATATATATATATATATATATATATACATATATATATATATATATATATATATATATATATATATATATATATATATATATATATATATATGAGATATAACAGACAGTAATGCCAAGGAATGTACAGGGGAAATTATTAGAGCCAATGGAATGTAAATAAGAAGAAAGAAGAAAGAAAAGTGGATGAAAAAATTACCAGCTGTGAGCAGGAATCGAACCTACGACCTTCGAATAACGCGTTCGATGCTCTAACCACTGAGCTATCACAGCGGCCGTCCCTCCATCCACTTTTTGGGGTTTATATGTGAATTTAGAAGTAAGAGTGACAGTCAGCGTCATCTATAAGCCAAACAACGAGTGTGAAAACACTCTTATTCGCATGTTTGGCGTCACGTAGCACGTGAACTTATTATGAGCGGGCAGCTGATTAATTGTCCCTCTTATACAACCTAAACACACCAAGTCTGCCAGTACGAGACCCTCGTTCAATGAAATAAGGGAGAGAAGTGTATACCTAAGGGCTCGTATTTCCGTGTTTTAACACAATATTAATGAGATATAACAGACAGTAATGCCAAGGAATGTACAGAAGAAGTTATTAGAGCCAATGGAATGTAAATAAGAAGAAAGAAGAAAGAAAAGTGCATCGAACGCGTTATTCGAAGGTCGTAGGTTCGATTCCTGCTCACAGCTGGTAATTTTTTCATCCACTTTTCTTTCTTCTTTCTTCTTATTTACATTCCATTGGCTCTAATAACTTCCCCTGTACGTTCCTTGGCATTACTGTCTGTTATATCTCATTAATACTGTGTTAAAACACGGAAATACGAGCCCTTAGGTATACACTTCTCTCCCTTATATATATATATATATATATATATATACCGGTTTAACTGGCGGAACATGGGAGAGGTCTTTGTGGGAGAACATGGGAGAGGCCGATGATATATATTAGATGCGAGTCAGCTCTTCGACTAGCCTGTGTAACGCTGTCCCTCCTTACACCTCTACTGCGCATGCTCGCCTCTCGTACCAGCCCAGGAAGACACCCGCACAACTTTCGCTCCCATCCCCTTCTCCCGCCTCGCAAGGCCGACGCGGGTAGCGTCCACTAGAAAAACAGCGCCTGCTCGCGCTGCACAACCATTCAATCTATCCCGTATATGTATCGCGCATTCGGAATTAAGTCAAGGGCGTCTTTACTTGGCTTTCACTTGATGAGCGCCAGCGTCAACGTCGCCGTCAGTGTAAGCGCTAGCGGGCCCTGCTTCCCATCTATGCCGATGGTTCTCTTAAGCGGTAGATAGTCCAAGTTTTTGAAAACGAGACCAGTTTTGCTAGAACAGGGGCCAGTACACCTTTTATGAAAGTGTCTGTGCAGGCAAGAGTCATACACCTGAAGCGCTTCATGGAGAATATCACCACGCGTTTAGTGCTTTATTTTGATGTGTTCGGGTTTCACCCGCAGACCACCACGGTCAGTGGCACGGTACCCTTCAGCTGACCTGGAGGTCACGGTTTCGACACCAGCCGCGGCGGTCGCATTTGGGTGGAGGCCAAATGGCAGAGGGTCGTGTACAGTGTGGTGTCAGAACACGTTTAAAAAGCCCGGATGGTCAAAATTACCGGGGCCCCACACTACGGAATCATTCATAAACATATCGCCGTGATTATGAAACAGGCTCTGTAAATTTCATCTCGCTTTATTCCCTCAAGCAGCCTGTTTAGGGTATTACAAAATGGTGTGGTTAGCATACTGGAACAGCAGAAGTAGGTGTAATGGCATGAAACAAGTTTGCAACGTGTCCAAAAACTCGGAATGACTTGATACGGCAGCAGCATGGTGAGGCAGGTCGTTCCAGTCTTTGGTAGCTTGAGGAAAAAATCAGACTTGAAATGTTTCGGTTCATGTTTGAGGTCGGGTTACTAGAATTTAATGGCCAGTGCAATAAAATATTCTGTCAATGCTGCCTTATAGTAGACGCACCCAAACGAACAAATTCATTAAAATGTAGTAGGCAACTAGGCATCACCTGTCGCATATGGCTTGTAGAAAAATCAGTGCAGCCTGGCGAGCTATTTTGTACGCGTTTTGTTAGAACGAAACGAACCGTCACCAGACGACGAGAGGGAGGCGCACGGTATTAGTCAAGGCTCGTCTGACGGTGCATAGGTGGGTATATAGTAACCGGAAACGGCAATTCCGTCAATCATTTTGGGTAAAGAGCGGATATATAACGGTCTCTTGACGACTTGCATTGGATCAAAACGAAAGCGCTCGGGCCGGATAATTTAATCAGTTTCCTTTGTTCCTGGCTTACTGTTACTGCTATCCCGAACCGATAGTTTGCGAAAATCGCAACTAGCCCCAGACCAACGGAAGCCTCGTTAAAATTAGTGCATATAGCACCAAATCAAGGCATTCAAGTTCTTCAAGTTATCGCGCTCTTGAGTTTCAGGATTTGAAAAACAAGACCACAATATTGATATGCAGCTACAATTCTGCATTCCTACATGCATTGAAGACACTTCTGAATTCCCTCGGCCCGCCTAGCGGCTGTTTGATCACTCTCGTGACGTTTATTTCTGTCCTATCACGGGAGGTGTTTGAAACAACCCTACTGTATTGGACCGGCGTGGCATGCAATTACTCGCGGTTTCCTATAGCCTATATGAAGGTAGACTGCTCAGAGAGGGGCTGACACCGATTAACCTGTGCTATCGCTGTTGATGACAGGTAGATTACCAGTATCCCTCAAGAGGAATGTATATAACAGCTGCATCTTGCCGGTACTTAGCTACGGCGCAGAAACCCGGAGACTTACAAAGAGGGTTCAGCTTAAATTGAGGAGCGAGCAATAGAAAGGAAAATGGTAGCTGTGACCTTAAGAGACAAGAAGAGAGCAGAGTGGATTAGGGAACAAACCAGGGTTAAGGATATCATAGTTTAAATCAAGAAGAGGAAATGGACATGGGCCGGGCAGGTAGCACGTAGACAGGATAACCGCTGGTCATTAAGGGTAACTAACTGGATTCTTAGAGAAGGCAAGCGGGTTAGGGGGAGACAGAAGGTTAGGTGGGCAGATGAGATTAAGAAGTTTGCGGGTATAAATTGGCAGCAGCAAGCACAGGACCAAGTTGACTGGCGGAACATGGGAGAGGCCTTTGTCCTGCAGTGGACGTAGTCAGGCTGATGATGATGATGATGATGATGATGATTACTGTTCATTAATACTCTCAGACATGTCTCTCCATCGGATAGATAGATAGATAGATAGATAGATAGATAGATAGATAGATAGATAGATAGATAGATAGAGAGAGAGAGAGAGAGAGAGAGAGAGAGAGAGAGAGAGAGAGAGAGAGAGAGAGAGTCGTTTATCCGCTATTATATACCTGTATCATGGCTGGATTCACCGATGGCAACATTGAGACGTTCTGGTGATAAGCACAGAGCTCCGAGTCTTCGGTTTAGAGGCTGCGGAGGAATGCCGCATTTAAAGGTGGACTGCAGATTGGGACTCCCTCCAAAGTTTTCAAATTAATACTTGAGGTTTCACGCGCCAAAACCACGACATGACCATCACAGACGCTGCTGAGGAGGGCTCTGGAAATTTCGGCCGTCTGTTGTTCTTCGACGAGCACTGACAACGCGCAGCACACGGTATAGCATTTCGCCTCCACAAAAATGCGACCGCCACCGTATTCGAACCCGCGGCCTTTTAGGTAAGCATCTTATCGGAGTTTGATGAACTTCGCGATATACCACCAAATAAAGCAAAAAGCCGGAAATCATTTGCGCAAAAGCTCAACATAGCGGAGAATATATAGAAAAAAAAATCTTCTGGATCAAATCTACGAATGAATAATCGCGTGTGTACTAATGCATTCCCCTTTCTACCCCGAAAACGTGCCCACACAATATATCTGACAAAACAGAGCAGGCGTGGAACCAATGCACATTGGCTTCCCGGAGCCATACGTCGGTGACTAGGGCATAGATAAGCTCGGACGGTACAGATAAAAGCAACAACACGTTCACGGATCCGTTATTCCGCCTTCACCGTCGAGAATAACGAGGACGGCCTGAAGGATGGACGGACAGGCGAAACAACGCATCGTCTCATCAGCGACGCCATGCACGCCGACAAAGCAACAACGAGGAAGCCAGGGATCTCTCACGATACGGGCAATGTGCGGAACAGCTAGAGCTGCGTGTGGCGTACACGATCGAAAAGAAGACGCTAATGGCGCGATTGTTTCGCCCGCAGGACTGCATGGACGCCCCCCTTTCTTCTTCTTCTTCTTGTTGTGCACTTAAGTCGAACCACCACCGATGTAGCAGCACTCACGTATGCCTCGCAGGCAAGACATTTACACACCACTCTCCTCACTTCCTCATGTTCCTGCAATGCATTTCGACGCCGGCAACGGCAACGCTTCGACTGCATGGCGGCGGCACGACCAGCGAACAACACCAAGTCTGAGGTGAACAAACCGCGCGCGGACCGCCATAAGAGCCGAAACGTCGAAGAAGCCTCCTTCTCGAATGCCTCCAGCGACCGCAATACGGTCCCGCATGAGTGCCTCTTTATGCGAGCTCAGCGGACGCTTCCTTCTCCGCCCTACGCAACGCAGAACCGAAAGTGATCGCTTCATAGGATGTGCATGCGTCCAGCTATACAAGGCACGCTATGTGTTCGAAAGAGGGCCAGAAGGAAACTGCGGTCACGAATGAAAATGCAAAACCCTAAACATGCGGCCGTGGATGACGACCTTTAGACCCTATCTTCTTCTTTCCCGCAGCCATTGTTGCGTGGAAGAACGCTTTTGCATCGATGACACGCATTCACGAAGAACGTCGTGCAGCGTCGATATATACATATATATCGATTGTCACGTGACAGGGAAGTCAACCCACAGTCATTGGTGAACAGTCAAGACCTTTCACTTTCTCTGGAAACGTCTTCCAAGGATCGGGGTCATCTCATGCATGCGCGCTTTATGCGGGAATATACGACAATAAGCAATGTCGGCCTAAAGTCTTCGCTCGAGGCGCGTGACGACGAGTCATGCGCCCACTACGGGCCAGCTAAGTATTTCGCGAAGACATAAAACGAAGAACGACGCAGAGAAGGCATCAGCTGACTATGCTTGATGTCAAAGACGGAACGCTTGCATACCCGGACGAGACATACTTGCGGAACGCCTGCAAAAGGCGAAAGTTGCGCGTGTAAGTGTGCGACGCAGATTGTGAAGGATGATACACATGATGCATGCGGACGTCGCACGTGTCGGAGCGTTCAGAGTGTCGCCACTATAGAACACCCGTGCCAACTTGAAAAACCGTAACAATTCCTGTTCACAATCTCGCATTTACTTCAACGACTTAGGCACGAGTACATGCGTGACGTGCACGGTTCTGCTCGTGGGTGTCCGGGAACAAACAAAACACTGTGTTGCCGCGAGATCCTCTTCGAGCACTTTCCCCACGCAGCCACACAAAAGACCCCTATAGTTACCAGGATTCCGCCATCTCTACAACTACGGCGTACCCAGAAACCGCATCACGATGCCACAGTGTTCCGAGAGATTGCGTGCATAGCAGGCGTATATCACGCGCGCGTTGCGACTGCTCCATTGTGCAAGAAGCATTCCGAATGCAACGTCGGAGACGCTCGTGTCGACGATAACGCGCTCGGCTCTGCGTAACGGCACGCAAAGCGCGTTCGGCTAAAACGTGAAGCTCCGCCCTGTACTGCATATACATACATACGGTGTCATGAGCACGCGAATGCAATGCATGCACACCTTAATCGCGCTCTGTATACGTATGTGCCCATCGACAAAGCGCTCGTTGCGTGCTCATAAAAGAGAGGAAGATGAGTCAGGAGATATGGAAAGGACCGCACTACGTCTAGCGAAGCGAAAGCCATGCAACAGCGACTGCGAGCATGACTGTGCATATAGTATCTGTATATGATGATAGTAAAAGCTAATTAAGACTAACTAAGCAAGCGCGAAGCTAATTAGTATATGCTAATTAGCTTCACAACTAAAGTTAACTATATGGTGATATAACAAAATAAGTGAGTCCTGAGCTAATTATTAAAAGTGAAATGAAAAAAATTAGTTAAAGCTAATTGTTGAACGCTGAACGTATAGAAAAAGCTCACTTTAATATAGCCACATTAAATGGCTTCTGTCTCCGAGCCACATAGGCAGGCGCATAAGAGACCCTGAGTTCTTATTTTAATCGATGCGCCGCAAGAGAAATCAGTTATAAACTAGTCACAAGCGTACGCCGCATTCGATCGTCACAGACATACACAAGCTAAATGCACGACCCTCATGATTAAACGGCATCGAAAGTACGGTTCATATCCAGGAAGACGTGTATACACCAAACAAGAATAGCGCAGAATCATCGCGTAAACGTGTACAGAGCGGGTCCACGGCAATGCGATTCGAAATACGTGGTTCATGTATATATGCGCAGCTCCTAAACTGCTCGTATAATAATTGCTTCCTCGACGAAGTGCACCCGACGCACAAATGAGTCCATAACCGAGATCACTTATCATACACGGATGGTAATAGAAGGGGCTCGTGGCAATCAACTGTACTCCAGTAACGGGTGCACAACATATGCCCAACTTACGTGCCCGTACACAGACTCGTCAGACCTTCATAACAACCGCCGCTAAACCACCCTGTTAGCGTATAGTGCAGACAGGACTAACCACTTCATACCGTGACGTATGAGCATACATGCGAGGGCGCGTTGGGTGTTCTGGTCTATCGTGACCTGATATACGGCGGATACGGATTTTGGGGTCAAATGTCAATGAGCGGCGAGAGTGAACGTTGCCTGTACGAGGACGTCATAATAACGTATGATCCTGTCGCAATTATGCAGGATACGGCACGCGCGATTGCACAGCGGTGGATTGGCTGCGGGCTGCGAAAGCTTGCGCAGTGCCTCGTATGTTTTATTTATCGCATATACTTACGAATGCCGCGATTATCCTCAAATAGATCATATTAAGGTGGGTGAAGAACTCTTTCTTTCAAGAAGGCAGAGAGACTAAAAAAAAGAAAAGAGGAAGACAGAATCAGTCCACGTGCATAACGTGTTCCTTCTAAAGCACAGATGCTACTTCGTGGTAATGTGTTATTAGAAAAAAAAAACAGTTCTGGAAGTGAAAAGTACGGTTTTATAATCCCACCCCAACTCCGGAAGAAACGTCTGCGTGAAAACGAAGTTATGTATTTCAGCGTGCATATATTTCCCCTTACATAAATATCTAATCCATTTCGTTGTTATTGAGTAAGCAATCGAGCTTTCTTTGACACTAGCATAACTATAGGTCTCTGCAGACTGAACAAAAAAAAAACTGGTTTATTTCGAAAACGATTTCGGAAAACTGACTGTAAGCTCGCCCGGGCACCGCCAGAATTTGTAAGTAATGGCGAAGGACAGGTGCGTGGATGCGCCAAGTCGCCGTCACCACCAATTTTTTTATTGTTTGTATACTTTCACAACTTTTCGAACTGACGGAGCCGAATAGTCTTTTAAAAATCTGAAATATTACACTTTGAAGAAAACTACAGAATGGGCCGTTTTCTATACTTGCACCTATACCTTAGCACCAGTTCTCATTAGAGCTTGTAATTTTTAAATTTTTTTATTATGATGTAGAATAGCTAACAGATACATCATAAACAATTTTCGTTTTTATGCTGTCTCTCCAATTACCTATACAAGTCCAGGCGTCAATCGAAATCTCGGCAAACTTTTAACTACATTGGTGGATGGAAGAAACTTTACCTTTTCCAGCTACAAGCCTTCTTTTCTCTTAACGGGCATTCCCGCATCAGCGGTTAAGCACCTTGCTGATATCCGATGTTGTGGCCGGTTATTGCACGCGCTCGCCTTCGCTGAAGGAGCCCCTGGATGTGCGTAATTATACGCTGCACACAGAAGGACCTTCATTGGCGAGGCCTCGTAATACACCCCCCTCCCTTCCCCTTTACAGCGAGACACCGCTGTGGATAGCTGAAAGAACGCTTACTCCTCCGGCGGTGTTAATTACTCCTCCGAGAGACTTTAATTACGCACCCTATCTTGCTCTTGCAGTCGAGCTTAATTGGGTGCGCGAACAAGAATTTCTGGGCTGGCAAGAAAGATGCCGCTGAGACACTTACACTGCAGAATGATCGTCACGACTTGCTCAGCTTCGGAAGAAGATTCCCATAGGTACGTGGACGCAAAATTGACGCCCATTAGTAAAGACACTAAAGCGAATGCTTTGAAAACTCTATTCGAGTACAGCACACTGCAGTCCTCGTTGATACGATTGCGCATCATTCGTTTTTTCAGCCTAACACGTTTTCTTCTTCCCGGCCAACGTCCTTTAAAAACAAAACAGAAAAAATAGGATCTACGCATCTCCACGAATTAAGGATGACGTGTAGGCAAAGCTGTGTCCTAAGGTTCATAATGTCTACGTTCAAGTCGCCAGACAAAAGGACGGACAGATGCACTCGCGGACGGACGGAGAGATGGACGGCGCACGTAATCATGAATTGCGCTGTCATGCACCAAATTGGTGTTACGATAAAGCCGTTTTTTTTTTACACAGATGTTTTCGTTTTTCCTCGTGTGCTCAGTTTTTTAAATTTTGCTAAGCGTGACGCACGCGGACGACAACAATCTCGGCCTCAAAGAGCCGTAAAGAATGCATTCTTATGCAGTTATAATCCGGTCATATAGCTTTCGTCCTGAATTCAGCGGAAATGTAATCGCAAATAAGTAGCGTACATATTTCGATCACACTGCGATACGAAGAACACCTTGAAGAGCAAAGGCATTATGTCTCCACGACAGCGCATATTTGGCCACTCGACAAGTGCCACGAGCAGCTCTTCGCGTAGGCAACAAGCTATTGTGGGCGGGTGCGCGCTGCATTCACGAACACACGACTCATTCATTAGCGCCAGCGAAATGAAGTCGTCTGCATTTATTTTTTTCCACCATAGATCCCACACAGTTTTTTCATAAATAAAGTTTTTTTCATTCCATTCCATCCCACACCTGCGCATACGGCTGCAACGTCTTCATTTACAAGACTCACTTGAGAAAACCACATATACCACCTCTCAATTCAAGAACAGAGAACACATTAGGCTCGCTTCAAATCGACCACGTGACTGACTCCATAAGCCGCAAGGCCTTCACTCCGACCGCAACAACGACGCGGTCTGCCCACGGAGAACCACAAGACACGACCCTGACAGAGAAACGACGCTACAAGCACCATTTTTTTTTTGTTGCCCTTGCGGGAACCCTCTTGCTCCACGCCTCTGCACTCGTAAGTAGCAGTTGATTAATGACAATTTTTAATCAGGTCTACACATGCCACAGCCCGCATCCACACAAAATGTCTTGTGCACGTGCGCGATAGAGTTATTTAATGTCGGGGGCTTGCCAATCTTTTTGTTTGGTTGCTGGTCGCTTTGTTTGCGCTCTTTTTTTCCTCTGTCTAGCGAATTTCATTGTCGGCCTTGAGTCCTTCCCTGCGGATGCAGCACTGAAAGAAAGCGTATATTGAAACGCGAAGAACTCATTTCTATGTAATAAGGACTCCACTACGCTTGCATTGACCTGTTTTCTGTCCTTGGTATATCGTTACACTCTATATAGGTTACAACTGCAACGTCCACAGGTGTACGAATGCAATTAACCACGCGTGCCCTAGCTCACCGTTAAAGTGTTGAACGAGCGAGTGAAATCTGTGGGGCACGCGACGACAGTGGCGCATCGCAGCGGAAATCAATTAAGCAGTCCAGGTGGTTCAGGTTCGGAGAAAATCAATAAATTGACAAGCCAGTTCGCGGCAATCCATAAGTGGGTCGTGACGCAGTAATTAAGCCATTAATCGAGAGCGCCCACTCATTTCCGAGCACACGGTACACCTCTGTTGTTGCCGTTACTGAAATGAACGACGGTCGGGTTAGCAGGCGGTAAACTCCTCGGACACGGTTATCACGAGCGGGAGATCTGAAGCAGCTGGCCTGATCGTTGGAACGTGGCAATGAAAGGCCGGATAGAATGCTGGAGCAAGAACTTGTAGGTTTGGGCGAGTCAGTTCCTGTTGCGAATAACTTAAGCCAGCGCGAGTACACGAGGACGGCTATGGAAGAGTTTCATATCGACTGCCAACTGACTCTTCAGTTTTATTAAAGATTCGGTCGGCAGTCCAGCGCTAGTCCTGTTACGCGAGTTCCTATCTATATCCTCTTTTCGACCCTTTTCCCCATCCCTGTACAGGGTAGCAAACCAGTTCTTCTAGGTTAACCTCCCTGTCTCTTCAGTTTATTTATTTCTCTCTCTCTCCTTCATTCACCTCACCTATTCGCGCTGCTTCAAGTTATTCGCAGAATGTTAGGCATACTGTGCTGCACTGTAAACAAACGAGCAGGTGCAAGTGCTCCCTTTGCACCCCCCCCCCCCCCTGGGTGGATGTGCGTACGTACGTGGGTGAGTAAGTGCACCTTTGTTTTGCGCATATACGGTCAGCAGATTTATCACTTGTGCGATGCGGTTCCAGTGAAGTCGTGTATATAGCATTGCCTCTCATCAAACGTTGCAGGGACCACGAGCGCTCACGAAAACAAACAGTAAGCCATCCGCCCACTCCACGCTTTTTTTTTTTCCCAAGTAGAGCCTTATCTGCTGGTCTGCTGGCCGCAGATTCAGGGGGCAGTCCCCACAACTTCGAAGCGTTCACTCCATACCTGCTTGCGCCTCTCACGGGCCCCCAGGTAGAAAAAGCGGTGATCCATCAGGCAACATCCAACGAGACCCACAGGGCCAAGCATACCGTGTCTTCGCGAAAGAGCTCCCCCTCTCCCTCCATTAACGAAAGTGCACAGAGTGTATTGGTGCCCCTCGGACCGCGCTCGTGGACCACACGTTGTTGATAGTGGGAGCACTAAGAGCCTATGCACCGCGCTTTGCCCCAGGACACAGACACCCGGCAAGTGAGCGACCCTATAGGCTCTATTGATCCTCACACACATACACACACACACACATACATACACAGGCGCGCGCAGGGTTTCCTGTAAGACGAGTGGAAATTGTTTCATCCCTACCCCCTCCCATCCACTGATCAACTCCAAAAGACATCCTTCACAATAGAGAAGAGAGAACACGAAAATCAAGTGATGACGTGTTTCCGAAAATTGCCCGTCTTTTGTCTCCGGCTTTCCGCGAGTAACGATGGGAAGTAAACAGTTCTCGGAATGCATGATCAAGGGCCGCCGGCAGCCATTATAGTATAAAAAACAAGCGTGCCCATAACACTGCTAACTATAATTGAGCTTGTCAAAAATGAGTAAAAATGCCCCACATACTTCGTGAACCCCCCACCCCTCCCCACCTAAGCTATATATGAATTGGGAGGAGGGAGGGGCGATGCAACTATGGCATTCATTGCCCCCCTTCCCCCCTTCGCACAGGCACAGATAACCCTCACTCACCCCCACACACAAAGAGGTAGGAAAGCACTTCCTAGGACTTAACACTATTTTTGCACGCGCGAAGTGAAAATGGACCATCCGTTGACAAGATGCCGCTAAGTAGCTTCGATAGGCGGAAGCGATTTGTGTCCAGAGCTCTACCTGGCTAATATGAACTCAGCCTTCGCGAATGGACCCAGCTGATACAGACATCGCATGGGGAAGTGGTGTACCGATTTCCTTTTTCCCTTGCGCGCGCTCTACATACACGATATACAATGCGCGGTGTGTGAGGAGCATACTCCGGTATCACCAAGTTCCATGCAGTGCAACGAACGCTGAGGGGAGTACTCTTCTGTGTGCCAGCAGAGTAAAACAAGAGCCGGCTGCGTCCCTCCAGACGCAGGTGGCGGCACTGCCCGTTACTAATCCCTCCATGTTGACTCTTTTCCATCGACAAGTGCCGCAAGGTGGCACATGAGAAAGACGGACACAATGGGACCCCTTCTTGCTCTGGTTTGATGGCCCTGCAACTTATCGCTGTCGCTGCACTGTACCAAATTCACCAGACACGAGAGAACGAAACTTGCGATGGACGATAGTTCTAGCGCGAGAACAAAACGACGACACAGAGACAAGAAGGACACGCTGTGTCGTCGTTCTGTTCTCGCGCTATAACTATCGTCATGCCATACCAACTAGCCCAAGCTGCCACACTTCTAAGTTGCGATGGACACCGCAGCTCGCGTCGCGAATGCTACTTAGCGAACATACTGCGCGCATGCTTACAAGCTGGCCGTGTTTGTTAACGTTCTTTCTGCTCAGAGCAGCACGACAGCTAACGAAAGAGAAACACGCTGACGAGCAGATGTCGCGGGGAGTATCGCTAACTGGAAAAGCCCCCCGCCACCAGCGCAAGTGATGCCGGGTCGATGACGCACTCCGCGGGGGAGAGCCCATACAGAGGAAGCGACGACAGCCTCTACCCCGCTGTGTGGCATACATCGTGGGAGAGGCCTCAACTATTACTGATAGTTCGCGCTGCTAGCTCACGCATTGGGGAGCGCGAACAATCGGAATGGGCGGAGTACCAGAGAATGGTATACGCTCTAGATGTGTTTGCGATTTAATTAGTACTACAGGTCGACAAACTCGCCGGTTAGTCGGTTCAAACAGGCCCCATCAGATTCGGATCCGTAGATGAGTTTTAAGGGAGCCCGGTACATAGAAGTTGAGCGAAGATGAGTAAGAATGAGACCGGCAGTTGGCATTATCTCCGTTTCGGTTTCCACGTTCCGTAAGCCTCCAATCGTAGGTGTTTCGTAGCACGCACACAAGCCACCACAGCGCGATAGAATGCGGACAAAAGAAGAAACAGACACAACATGGCCGTTCCAGCGCTCATGGTGCTTTATACTTCGTCTGTCCATGTTCTTTGGCGCAAAAATCACTTTTGTGCGTGTAAGTCAACTCATCCAAGACGAAGTTTCATTTCGTAGCATCTCATGGCAGATCCGCAAGCAGTAGTGCGTTTTCTTCGCAAAAGCAAGGCGAATACAGCCACAGTATCATCTCCAGGAAATGCTCAAACGCCGCTGAGATCACAAAACGGCATAAATATCCAGACAGTATACTCGAAGTCTGCTTCTCATTTCCTACGTGAAGCATGGCGAGATACGCCGAGTTTCGCTGTGCTGTATAATGCTCGAATACGACCTATTACAAGTATCTAACCGAGAATACCGCGACGTGTCGGGAAGGGCTCCAGCGCACGAGGAAGTGACGATGCTCGATGCATAGTCAGAGGAGGGGCGTCGCCGATGAAACATGCCGGGGCCAATCTCTCTTTCAAGGGCGGACGTCGATGCGCCAACATCCGGTTCGGAAGTGCATGCAAGAAGCCAACAACCCGACAGCGCATCACCGCGCTCGCGTGCGTACATGCAAGCACGCACACGCCCCAATTTAATACGCCTGTCGTCGGGCTGCGCATTGCGAAGAACTGCCGTGGATCACAGCCCTTGTTGCGTATAGTGACATATGCAACAGGGACTAGTACAGTACAGTACAGTACAATATTTATTCATTTATTTTATTTGGGCATTCTTACAAAAGTGCCCACGAAGGGGGCAAAAGGAGAGAGCGTCTCCTGAGTAGGCCCACTCTTCGTGAGACACCTCGGGCAAGTATATACAGCAAAACAGTACATGGAAAATTCAAGATTATACATACAAATTATTAAAAAAAAACAATGATCATTACAACAAGCGCAAAAAATATCGGGTAAAGATTCAAGCAAAGCTGTTCCTTAGCGATAAATACAAAGACGTTATCAGCACTATTAACATATATTGAAATACATACAATTTGTGTGTATATGGTAAACAATGATAAAAAAACAAAGATTACAACACATATATTTGATACATCACCAATCGCTAGGATATACTATATAGGATATCCTAGCATAGTATAATATAATTTGCTATAGTATGGTATAGTAATAGTGTCGTATAGTAACGGTATAGTATAATAATAGTACAGTAACAGTAATAGTGTAGTATAGGACAGCTTAGATTGTTCATTGCGCCGCGCTCGGCGGAAGTTGATGAAGTGCCAGTGCTGTTTACGCACTTCCTTGTTTGGTGGAAATGCTCAACGATGATAGTGATGATAGCATGCGCGGTGATAATGACTCCGTGGTGATGTTGAACCATTACGAGCTAGCCCAGTTGCCCATTGCGTGTTCAGAAACCGAATCACACGTTAACGAGCAGCAGACATTTAAAACACGACTTTCTTGTGGTAGGTTTACGTGTGAACAACGCAATATTACTGCGATTCACGTTCGTAGTAAGAAACATCGGATGAATTTTCGCCCACCTGACGTTCAACAACACGTCCATAAATACACGGATTGTTTCCACCTTCGCATCCCTCGAAATGCGGAAGCCATTACCGACAATCGAACCCGTGTCTTCGAGCTTAATTCACAGCGCGAGCTGAGAGTCGCTATGCCACTACAGCGAATGAAGATGCAATGGCGGGCGCTTTTAAAGAGGACTAAAACTGTGATGTTGCGTGCAGGAAATTCCCCCCCCCCCCCTTTTTTTTAGAGAATTTTCGCCTGTCAATTTGAGCTAAAGAGAAAAAGGGAATCTCTATGATGTTGAGGAAAATTTGAGGAATGGTAAATTTTCTTATGACGACCTATAATTAGCGGTCACAGTGGGTCTACATCTGCTGTAATCGGTTCAGGCGGATGCACCACGCAAGCATAGCATTTGAGATTTGTTTCTGATTTTTACGCGGATGGATTTATAGTTCACTAGTGGTGTTCAACTTCAAAGCCCACAATGTGCAGTGTACTAACAATACACGAATTAATAAAGATGCTTTCTTGTGTGGCAGTGGAGGGGCTAGTCATTATTTCGAAAGTCGCCAGTACGTGAGACACGTGTAATTATACAATTTGGGTGTGGGTAGACGTGGGCGGAAATTAGTACCGTTGTGCAGGAAAACATGCTGGGAATTTCGTCAACGTTAACTTTCCACGGAAAAATCGCATTAATAGGGAGTTTTCATGTCTTTCAATGAGACTTCTTCAGCGTAGTACGGAACATCACTGATTAAAACACTGATCTACCGGAAGTCTTGTTATGTCGCACTACTTGTACCTTTTCTTTATTCATTCTGTTCTTCTGAAGTCGATGTAACTTGTGGTACGCATTCCCACGTGATGTACAAATACGCTAAACAGCACAACCATTCGGCACCGAACGCAGCAGCTGCCGCCAAGAAGACGGTAGAACGAGGGATAAAATTAATAATCCACGAGCCGCTGTACGAGGTATGGTTTCGTGCATACTTCCCAAAGGAGCAAGGCCACGCGTTTCGAACAAGAAAAAAAAAACGACGAAGACTTGTAACACCGCGAGTCTCCATTTGCACGTGCCGACGATTCGGCCTGCAGCAGGATCCCGAATGGTGCTACAAAAACGACCAGGAAAGCGGACAGAGATCTCTGCACCCGATAACGCAAAAAGAACGGGAAGAAAATATACGCGGTGAGCGAGGTGCTTATATAATGCTGGCACAGCCATGGGGGATCCGATATCGATTTCGCGCCACCACGAAAAACCGAACGACTCATTGGCGAGGAGAGAGGCTTGCACGCGTTTTTACTCGTGTTGTCACCAGCGTATAACACGCAACTCTATCGCGGTTACAAAACGTGCCACTGTGCGCAGGTCTCGGCTCATGTGCCGACAGATAGCGTGTTCCGTATACCGGTACACGGGATGACGATTACACGTGGCGCCTGATCGGTTACGTGACACGTACAAACGCCATTGTTATAATACCAGGTCACCTGATGGGGGATATTGCAACGTTTAGTCAAACCACAATTACGCACGCTGGTTTCGCGTGCGTGTGACGATTGTTCTTGTCGAAATAAATATTGGTTTGCAAAGGTAACACGTCCTAACTGGTTTTGTATTCGTTTGTTGCATGGCACTGCACTCCACCACTTACAATGGAATACCATAACGAGCTCTAACGTGCCACCTTGTACACACATGCTTCACCGATATACTGACCAAGAGATGCCCTGTTGGGCAGCATATCTGCATTCTTAATTAAACCTGCTGTAATGAACAAGCTGTATCAAGAGACATTGCATTTCATTAGCAGCTTCCTTTAGCTTTGAACCTCAGAGCCTTAGATTTGATTGATTGATTGATTGGTTGATATGTGTGGTTTAACGTGCCAATACCACCATATGATTATGAGAGACGCCGTAGTGGAGGGCTCTGGAAATTTCGACCACCTGGGATTCTTTAACGTGCCTCCAAATCTGAGCACACGGGCCTACAACATTTCCGCCTCCATCGCCTTAGATTTGAGCTTCGCAGGTGGCGTTTCAGAGATGCCAGGGCGTGCTTAAAAAGGCATATAAAAATAAGGAACCAGTCCGACACTGATTGAGTACCTCGTCTGACAATGAAGATAAGAACCGAAGTTTTTTGAAGATCTTCCCTCGACTGTAATTAGGGTGAGATGAGGTCGAGGTGATCGAGGACGACGGCTAAATGTTCCAAGTGAGGTCGCACGAACGCGTCTCAACGTCACGAAATCAGGTTGCGAGGGATATCGTCCAATCTGATTGGATGTCGAGAAGTGCGCGCGGGTCTTCACCCCCGTTTCGTGGCGTACGGGCGCGCGCGCACGCGTGTGTGTGTGTGTGTGTGTGTGTGTGTGTGTGTGTGTGTGTGTGTGTGTGTGTGTGTGTGTGTGTGTGTGTGTGTGTGTGTGTGTGTGTGTGTGTGTGTGTGTGTGTGTGTGTGTGTGTGTGTGTGTGTGTGTGTGTGTGTGTGTGTGTGTGTGTGTGTGTGTGTGTGTGTGTGTGTGTGTGTGTGTGTGTGTGTGTGTGTGTGTGTGTGAACACATTTTGCTAGAGGCCAAAAAGCGTTCTACACTTGCCCGCTCGGCTACGTGCGAAACTCGTTAGCACGTCCAGGTAATACACGCATAAAAACACCCAACGAAACGGACGAGCAGGCGTCTTCAGTGTAGTTCAATTGATAGAGCATCGGACACCTATAACACCGAAAAGGGGCGATTTTTGTCTCTTCGATTCATTTCGATTTACATCATAAGCACTACAGCTAAAGACAATAATCGATGTACCCCTATGATTTCCTTGGCCTAATTGCGGGTCGCATTCATCTGAACTTGTATCAATGGCCTTAGCGAGGTTATCAAACTTGAGAAACGTATATGGGGGGCTGTCTCATGGTCACATCTTGCGTTGCAAAAGGCACACTTAGCAGAGAGGGGGTACGGCGTGGGGGGTTTATAATAAATCCAAGCACACACGAACGATCATTCTTGCATAACAGTCAATTCCAAGTGTGGCCGACGCGCGACGTGGGAGTCGCACCCGCGTCCATCTATATATTGAGCAGCGCAGCAACGGTATACCACGACGTTTCGTATATTCCTAACAATACGCGCCAATCGCTTTTTTCTTTTACTATAGCGTCAATGCCTACAAGGAGGTTTCTACAGCCAGCGCTGAGCGCTTAAGGCAGCAAGCACGAACGAATAGATTTACAATGGCGCGGCTAAAGATAGCGCCGGCGGTGGTCAATCGAGAAGCGAGGAAAGAGGCGATGCGAGGCGACCGGCAATCGACTGGGGAAGAAGACGATCTAATGAGCGGCCGTAAATTTCAGCTCGAGGGCAGCGCGAGATTCGGATCGTCCGATGCTTCGTATGTCTCGTCTTCCCCTTTTTCTCCTCCTTCTTCTTCAGCCAGAGCGCACAAGTATTCCTCGCGTGTACATTTACACGTGCGAGCCGATGTAGGTCGCAGGCGGTGCGCGGTAAACGGCACGACCTCCGGGGTCGAACCCGCGCGCTCAGCGATCGATGCGTCGCACGCTTCGGTCCGATATCGTATACATTATAACACCCGGACCACCACCGCGCAGACATATCCCTACTGAAACTTAAACGTTCGGTATGAGATGTCCAATAATTCCGTATGTTTCCGTAAGAATCTTACGGAAATATATGGAAAATATATAGGAAACATATGTATTCTTTATGGAAACATATGGAACTATTGGACTCGCATACGGAACGTTTCAGTAGGGATATATGCTCTGCTATATACTGCGCGGCGCCATTTTATCGCCGCCGCATTTGTCGGGCTGCTGTCGAGATAGCTTCGTCGGCACGTGCCTCGCAGACCAGCTCGCCAGTATACCCGCCAGCATGCCAACGCGCTTTGTGCGAGCAAAAAACAGAGAATTGATAAGGAACTAGAACTGATCGATCGTGGCCTTGACAGCGACTGTTATCGGGGATTTAAGATCGTCGTCTATGTATCCGCCTTGCGTGTGCTTGTATCGGATGTTGTCACGTATAAACCACTCTTGTGCGACTGGCATCCCCAAGCCGAAGCAATGGAGAAACTATTTTTTTTCTTTTTAAGAAGGAACAATACCACCGCATTGCCACGACAATGCCTTCCTCGCATAGCCGCCTAACAGTGCTGTGAAGACAGCTCCAGAACCGACATTCGTTTACTTTCACCCGGACTTTAGCTGTGAATATTATCAAGGCGAAACTCCTCAATGCTTCATCAAACCCGAAAACTGACCGTCGGCGATGGCGTTGAAAAAAAAAAAAACTGAAAAAAGACGAGCACTACGCGATGGCATCACCATAAACTGCATTGACGCGAAATAGCACACATATTTGTGATATGACGTCACTAGGTGACGCCATCAGATGGCATCGTAGCTTGGTCAAAGATGGGCCGACCGATCACAGATAGGGGGAGAGGGGGAGTAGAGGGACAGAGGATCAATAAGGAGAAGAAAGAGAAGACAGCCTTTCACCTTCAAGTCGCCTTAGCCCCCCCCCCCCCCTCCCCCCCGTAATTTCCCGGACGTACTATCTGCGAATAATGCGCGAGAAAACACAGTAACTACCAGCGCTTGTGTCGTTTCCCCGAATGCTTTACAATTCAGAACGGAAAACAGCTTCGCTTGTCAGGATGAGAAAGAGCTCCCCGCTGACTTGCTAGGCAAGAATGATGTGAATTGACGCACGGCAGAAAACGGGGGTGCGATAAGGAGTGACAAGGGCTAAATTACAGCTCGTTCCACGGTTTAAACATACTCGAAGTCGTCTAAAGATTGCCGGCACAATTCGAGACTAGTTTGTCAACTCCATCGCTTATCGCTCGTCCTGCACATATAGAGCGCGGACTGTACGCAGACAAATGTTGATGAAGAGTCTACCTTGGTTGATCCATTTACTCTCTAGAGCCTCGTCTGTTTCCTTCGCCTTGTCGTTTGTCCATTTCACGCTCATTATGGTAGCCAAAAAGAGGGAAGCGCGGCTGGACTGCGTCGACCAGCTTTAGACCTGGCAGGCCTGGTGGGCCAGTCGCGGCGCACAGCGAGAGGCCACGGAATCCTGGGCTGAGGACGCCATCTAGATCGGGCGAAAGCACTTAGGAAATCTCGATTTAGGTCCAACATACCGCTCCTCATTCAAAAAAAAAAAAGGAGGGGGGGGGGGGGGGTCCCAGGTAGATAGATCCCCGACTACAAGCGGCTGCTTCTTCATTGCAGCCTAGGTGCCTCCAACGATGGTCACAGAGCATGAAAGTCAAGAAGGAGGCGCTAATGTCGTTTGACGCCCAAAGACCCAGAGAACCATGAAGTGTGTGTGTAACTAGTGCGTGTAGAGAGAATGAAAAGAGCTTCCCAAGGCAAGCGAGACGAGTCGCTACCGCCCGAGGCGCCCTCTAAACGTTGAACGAACACATAACACGGTCGTTCGCGCGCGCACAACAGACCGAATAAGCGGGCAGGCAGCGCCGCATAGCGGCGCCACGCCTGCTCTTCATTACGGGTTCGAGATGCGTGACACTATATTTCCTCGATGCTCTCTTTCTTTGCACCTTTCTGGATGTTTTTTTCTCTTTTAGAGTGTCTACAGACATCCCCTTTTCACGGCATCGCGGGCGTACTTGTGCAACATCCTCGCGTTGTGTTGGTGCGAAATCCTCGCACCACTGCGAAGAGGAAGAGCCTGTGTCGTGGCATTCGTTGGCTTAAAAATGAAAGAGGACCCAAAGCAAGCGAGACTGGAAAATAAATAAATAAATAAATAAATAAATAAATAAATAAATAAATAAATAAATAAATAAATAAATAAATAAATAAAGGGATGCGGGAAGGAGTTTTACTTTGCCTCAGTCAAATTTTTAAGAACACACGCACATACATTAGAAAATAAAAAAATGAGGGAGAGGGATGAATTTACCAAGTTCATTTGGTGGTGATTCGTAATTGAGTTATTTATCTAGAGCAGGAACTTTTAATTATATGTGGAGCATATGAAGTTTGAAATAAAAATTCACAATTTCTAGATTAATGTGTTTTTGTGAATACAAGCCTAAAAGACCTCAATTACTTACGAGGTCACAAAAGCTTTTACAGCTAAAGCGTCATGCTGCTACAACGAACAATGTTTATAGAAAACTGTAGTTCTCTACAAATATTGTATATTCTACGCCTTTATAAAAACAAGCATAAACCACGTATACGGCGTAGTAATACATTTGGTCATCGGTTAGCTGTTACTTCAGATGTGGGTACATGTATAGTTTGAAAGAAATTTATGTAGCGCGAGGTGAAAAAACGAACCCGACGAACCCGAAATTTATGTAGCGCTCTGTCTTCTCAGTCTGTTCTTTCCTGGGTTCGTTTTTTCGCCTCGCGCTACATAAATTTCTTTCAAATGTTTCACCAACAAGCCCACATCGCCACTCTTGTCGACTACATGTATAGTGTGGAGGCATTAAATGGAACTTCGAGCACACGTTTTTTTTTTTTGTTAGTCGTGTCCTCTTGCGGCTCGACACAAATAACAAGCGATGCTCAGACCATAGGCTACAGATATTTTATAAGACTAACTTGTCGATCTCTACGTAGTTTATAGCACGAGTTTCTTATGTAATGGCGTTCTAAACCAAATACAGGAGAAAACGATTCCACCAACTAGACTGTTTGCGGGCCGAGTTGGTGCTACATTAAAAACACAATTTAGCTGCGTATGAGAACACAAACACAAGGGGGGGGGACATCGCACACATATCTCGCTTTTCTTTTTTTTGTATGAGGGCTTCAATTGGAAGATTAGAACCCACTACCTTTCAATGGACCAATAAAATCCATCACTGCGTCTAAATGTTGGTATAGGAAAGCTCACCAGCAGTGCCCTCGTTTTTTTTTCCCTGTTCCCATGAAGACCCCAGGGACTCGGTCTAAGCTTACCTGAAAAGCAAGAGAAAAAAGAGGAGGTACGCCGGTTAGAAATTAGGTAACATCAACCTAGTCAACATAAGATGACGCACTGATATCATTCACAACAACGACTGCTAGACAAGTTCTTATATCAGCGTTATACAACCACCATAAACATATAGATATGAAGACGAAAGAAGGATAAACATCTAAATTTGGCACAGGCAAACAAGGAAAATGATAACGTAAGTTATTAATCTCTCTTGGAAAGCTATAGGGTTCAGAGAGACGGTCGAGATTGGACACGAACAATACGACGCACCATATGTGAAATGAGAATACGCTACAAATATTTTGGGTTCGAAACTATGAAAAATACGGCGCGGTCTAATTCTCTCTCTCTCTCTCTCTCACTCCCCCCCCCACACACACACATACACACACACACATACACACACACACAAACAAAACAAACAAAACAAACAAAACAAACGGTTCTGCATGGATAAACGCGACCTGAAGGCAGCTTATATTGTATATAGAGTTTATTAACCCGAAAGCCTTCGAAAATTAAACGTCGGCGTGAACAATAATGACGCAACAAATCTTCATCACCAGACGACATCAGCGTATGATGTCATCATCATCATTACATTTCAGATGCCAAAATTTGAGACGTCGCATTTTGTGACGCCACATGATGACGTCGTACGGAGACGCTGCCGCTTGTCAGTGGTGTGCCAATCACGGAGGCCGTGCAAGCCTCGAATCCTGTAGGCAGCGCAGATAAAAAACGTTGGGGGCAAAAAGCTGCCGGAAGAAGACTGGCAAGATTGGCTGATAAGAAAAATCAAGAGCGCAGCTTTCGCCTTGCAGTCGCCTTAGGCGAACGCATACGGTAGCATGTCAGCTTTTTTTTTTTTTCTTCTTTCAGCTTAAACCTGGAAGACATAAATGAACCATCTTTGGAGCGGCCCAGTTTTTTTTTCTTTCTCTGTTCTCGTGAAGGCGCTAGACCTGCTGTGGTTTCTCGATGAAAACTAGGAAGGCATTATATATGTACACCGATAAGATGAAAAGATATCTCGTCATTATTCGCTCACTTGAAATTCGTCCATATTTCTTCACTGCGATCACTCACGGTTAATTGGGCTCCCGTATCATCGCCCGTTCAGTCCGCGTCGTTTTTCAGGCGCGCCGAAGTAGTAGCAGCAACGGCAGAGCCAGGAATGACTGTTGAATAGACCGTGAAAAGCCAGTAGACAACTTAGTTTATTTTTTTTTAAAGAAAGGAACTAAAATGCGAAAATAAAGTACCCTTGCCAAGAGAAACAATTTGCAGTGGGCAGGGGCTCATCTCTTCTAACCCTCGTGGATTTCAAACCCTGCTGCCTTTTTTTCTTTTCTGTGGACCGGGAGGGGAATCCTTTAGTCAATTTGTCACGGAGTGAGGCTGACGAGCGTGTGATTGATGGCAGCGCTGCTGGAGGAAGCTTGGCTCCCTTCTTTATGCTACACTGCCACTGGTGTCTCGTGGAGAGGAGGTGTTTCACTGGTAACGCACGCGCGCGCAAATGCACTCGCTCTGCCTCGGTATCTCGTCTCTCTCTCTCTCTCTCTCTCTCTCTCTCTCTCTCTCTCACACACACACACACACACACACACACACACACACACACACACACACACACACACACACACACACACACACACACACGCACACACACACACACGGTGTTTGTAATTCTTAGTTCTTAAATTTCAAGTTTGTCATTACTAGTGAGGAAAGTAGCGATACAATACACGTAAGGAGTCATTTTACAGACTATAGCATCTCATAACCGGAAGTGTCCAATGGGCAGGCAACTCGATGCGAAATGAATAGGAAGAGAGTTAAAATAAGGAACGTCATTGCAGCAGCGGTAAACAAATGTCACAGCAAGAGTTAACTGACAAAAAGGAAAAACCAGCAATCATTTTGTGATTTAGAAAGAAATAATCACACCAAAAGTGTGACACAAATGAATAACTTAATATACATAACTGACAGGCATGACAGAAGATATTATGCGGGTAGACAGAAGGATATTACAGCATTCTTGAAGTTGTACACATTAAATGACGTTATACTGGATGGAGAAGAGTTCGATAAGGAAAGTGCTGTAAATAAGGATCGGATGCCATGATTAGTGCAAACACGCGGTAAGAATAAAATAGTGCATTCTCTAACAACCCATCTGAATCCACACAGCCCCAGGAAAACAATCACGAATAGGGCTACAGAGGCGCACATACATAGTCGGACACACAGCGCTAACGGTTTAAACATAGCACTATAGTAGGACGGTCAGTTCGGGCAGTTAGATTATGTTCATGGGGGAAGGTTCTGTATCTGTATATCTGTATTAGTATTGAGCAAGGCTTCATATTCCCGCTGCGAGACAATTACGTAGACAATTCGTTTTTTTTTTCCTGCGTACTTAGGTTCCAGCAGTTTCACACCTTCCGCCATGACAACAGTGGAGCGTTGACCTTAAGACTCTACTGAACAGGCACTGCAATTGAGTTTTCTCTAGTTACTTCTTTTCTTTTGGAAAACGAGTGATAAGAGGCCTGCTTCCAAGTTGCTCACGTGACCCGTCAACCGCAACGCCTCGACTTCTGACCAAGCATGGTTGCTAACCGAAGAGAGGAGGTGCGCGCTTAAGACACATACCAGGACTCTCTTAAATCTCTTAAAACGCGGTCAGCCAAGAAAGCAAAGAAGAAACCTTGGCTCAAGAATCTAAGCCACGGTGGCTGCTTCCTCGTTCCCACCATAGCCGAAGAACAGGAACGCGGTCACCTACGCAAGCTACGAGTAAAGAAAGCTTTCTAACGTTCTTTAAAGAAACAAGGAGTAGTTATCGTCTCGAGAGAGAGGACCCCTCCAGCGGTCAGAATGCGAGACGCGACTCTCGACAGCGACTCGGTACGCCCACCCAGGCCGACGGTGCTCGGTGGGGCGCTGCCTGCATATCAAGCGATCTCTGGCGACGTTGAGAGATCGCGAGAGTTGCCTCGCGAAGACGTATTCTCTTCGTCTGCCCCGGCGTTACACTACACGTCCGCTTCGTTTCTTCCTATCATTTTCCTTTTTTTCCTTCTTTTCGTTGCTTTCATTCGAGAGGGCAGGTAGTAAGATAGGTGGGTAGGTAGCCGCATGGCTTACAGCGAGGCTCCGCGCCCCTGTCTCGAGAATCTGGGGCCTCCGAGCTGGGCGCCAGCTGTCCGGGCGAGTCGACAACGACGGGAGAAGAAGAAAAAAGAAGAGAGACGACGCGACGCTGGCGTCGTCGTGGACGTCAACGACGCCGAGACTCGCTCTGCGCGGCAACGCTTGGCTCGTCCCACGGCATTCGGCGTGGCTCGAAAGACAGTTTAAGCAAGAAGAAGAGGAACAACAGGGAGATAGAGAAGAGGCCTAGCAGGGGAGCTAGCAGACGACGCGCCGGGCGACACATCAGCGGCGTAGACTCCCCCCCCCCCCCCCTCCTTTCCTCATCTTCATGGAGAAGACAAGCGCGCTCTTGGACGCTGACCAAGGAATTCCGAGGACGCCCCCGGAAGAGGAAGAAGAAGAAGAGTGGGTTCGGCCGGGAAATCAAGGAGACACTGCTTCTACTGGCCTATACGCGGGTTGCACTGCGAAGAGGCCGCGCGCCACGAGTGTTGGTTGTTACGACTGTCTCCGGTTTTGCACCCGTTGTCTCGCGGTGGTGATTCTCGAATTTGGATGCAGTGGATGCGGAGTCATGGGCGCTTTTCGGGAGCGAGTATGATATCGTTGTTTTGAGTACCGAAGGTTCGTTGTTGGGTTTAGTGTCTCAAAGTGGATCGGGCTACGGGAGACTCAGTAGTGTAGGGATTCCAGTTATTTCGACCGCCTCGGGTTCTCTCAAACTTTCAATGACGTCACACACGAAAGTACGAAAGATGGGAGAAAGCGCTAAGGGGAAAACATTCACCAGACAAGTATTCATGCCTACATTTTTTTTTCAAAGCGAAAGCCTACGAATCCCCACCAAACGCAAAAAAAAAAAAAAAATGATTCTCAGGGTCAACGTGAGTGATCAAAAATGTCATCAAGGCATTACGTCACGATGTGACGTAACTATGACGTCACAAATCACCCGAAATTCAAACCAACGCAATGACGTCACCAGGACGTCACTACGACGTTGTATGATGATGTAATCCCACGACATCTTAACTTGGTCAAAGGCGGAGACCAATCACGGAGGCCGGGCAACACTAGGCGAGGTTCAGAAAGTTTGCATTGCCTTCTATCTCAGAGGCAGTGCGATAATCACGTTAACAGTGGTATAAATGCGTCGATGAGAAGAAAAATAAGATGGCCTTTGTTTTCGAGACGTCTTAGAAAAATGCATAAGGGGACGCTCAGTGTTTAGCGAAATGCAAGTAAACGCAAGGAATGATGAGACGGTCACCAGAAGATTTGTTAAACCGTTCTCACTGCTTTTAGCCTGGGCGACCTTCCAGTTTTGTCTGGTTAAAAAAATTTCAATTTGAAAATTTTAGATTTGAATATCACTACAGCGGGTTTAGAGAAAGCATTGTTGTACGAGACACAACCAAACGGAGAAAAGTGCACCAAATGTGGCGGCTTCAATTAAAAACAACAAAACACGAGGGCAACATAGATTGCTCCACATATGCACAATTCCTTTCACTCTTTAAAGAGATATTCCGAAAACCTTACTCCTTGGTTCAAGTGTTGGCATTCTGTTCTTTCAGCGCAGACACTGTTCCGACATCGGGCTGCCAACAAGTTCGTAAAAGGCGAGCTGGCCCATTTCAACGCCACTTTCTCGACTTTTTTAAAAAGAAAAGTTGAGTCACGGCCGGGGCAATCCCGCCAGCCATTTCAGGCTCTCCTGTAGGCACTTCAACTTTGTCGTCAACCCCCCCCCCCCTCCGCTCCCCCACTCCTCGCATAGCATCGTCGAAGAGAAGAGCAAAATTCGAAGAATAAACACAGTCCCCGTGGCACAGTTTAGAAAAGGCGTTCCACGTCGTTCGAAAGTCCGTTTGTCTTAGGAGTGACTCGAAGGCACGCCAACACACGAGCAGTGCGTTTCGCCGTGCCGCCTCTTCTGCCAACACAGTCGTAGAACGTAAGGACAGAAAACTGGGCGAGTCCCGCTAAGATCATGGGTCAACAGCACTAACGGACACGGACAAAACAGGTGACAGCGTTCGTGTCTTCCGGTCCTCTCTACCACACGCGTCCGATCTCCATGTTTAACCATGATCATAGAACTTGGCCGCGAGCCAGGACAAAGACAGAATCAATCTCGCTGCCGCGCACCCTCCTTTCTTTTATTCAAGTAAAAAAAAAAAAATCGTATCGAAAAACACGTCATTGGTATTCGATGGTCTACGTTCCGGTGCCCTTGATATGATGATGCTTGTCTGTCTACGCGACTTCTTTGGTACCTGCGACCTTTCGTAGTGCTTGTAGTGCCTGCCCATTATGTCGATATCCACACCACCCCCAAATGTTGGTTCTGTAATAAGTATTCAATATAGTGACGTCGTTTAATGCTTTATAGACTTACTGCCTCTGCCTTGAATATATAAGGAGGCACCTTTATTTCTGTTCACACGCACACACGCACGCTAGTGCTTTTTGCCGAGCTTAATAACTGCATTGAAATTGAACTATGGCTACATTGTTCTTATATTAGCGAATAGCAAACATCTACATTGGCCGACTAGCGGACAATGGTCAACGCCATCATTCAGACAATCCAAATCAGCGCGGGTAGAGCGCGGGGGAATGCGGTAGTTAAAGTCGGTCAGACGTGGGTGAGAGTGGTCGAGGAAAACGTTCAAAAAAAAAAAAACTGAATGAATCCATGCAAAACTGCAGAACGCTAATTCGGTACAGGACATACAAAAGCAGCCCCGCCGCGGTGGTCTAGTGGTTAAGGTACTGGGCTGCTGACCCACAGGTCGCGGGATCGAATCCCGGCTGCGGCGGCTGCATTTCCGATGGAGGCGGAAATGTTGTAGGGCCGTGTGCTCAGATTTGGGTGCACGTTGAAGAACCCCAGGTGGTCGAAATTTCCGGAGCCCTCCACTACGGCGTCTCTCATAATCATATGGTGGTTTTGGGACGTTAAACCCTACATAACAATCATGAATCAACATACAAAAGCACACACACCGCAGGACAGTAACTCACAATTACTTCGATGACTCATTCTCAAAGCTCCCCGCCACACAGACACACCAGATAACGCGCCACAATAACTGCGGCGCTTAGAAAACCTTAAAAGAACAACTCATAAAAAAAGACCGCCGCCGCCTGTAGGGCGGCTTCACTGCTTAGCTGTTGTGCACTGCGTACTGCTGCAGTGCCAAGCCAGGAGGCGCGCGCCGGCACTGCGACCTATATTTAGGTCGGCGCGCGCAGGAGTCGATATCGATTCGGGTGCCGGCCGATCACGCGGTCGACTCGGCCGGTGTCGCAGCCACGCGCGCCAGGTGTGCGGCTCGGGCGCAGATGCGCTGCAGTGAAGTCGGACGCGCAGTGCGACTTGTTCCGGCCGCGTCCTTGGCCGCCAATGCTGGGGAAACGACGGAAAGGGAGAGCTTCTCGCTGACCGGATTAGGAAAACAGCGGAGACGCCAGCGCGGTTGACGACACTGCCGTGTTTTTCCGTCGCGGCGTGAGTCATGAGGAACCACGCTCGTCCCAAAGCTGTCCTTTTTAGGTAGAACGCGTACGACGTTATAGCCTTATATGATGGAAATGTTTGCGGACCATCTAAACCAAAACGGAACACTTTTTAATGGTTCATATTATTATTATTATTATTATTATTATTATTATTATTATTATTATTATTATAATTATTATAATTATTATTATTATTATTAAGACGCAGGCTCATGACTGGCGTAACCATAAAGGGGAAAGGGAGGTTACTAATATATATTAGTACTTTCTGTCCTCGTATTTTTTAAGCACTATGGCTAATCAAATAACAACCACACCACTAACTTGCCCAAGTGTCCATCTTAGCTTAAAGCGTCTAGTTTTGATTAATTAGCTTGTGAAATCTGAACAACGGAATGTAGAAGGAGATAGCAGTGAATGATTTAGATAGAACTATCCTATGACGAATACATTCATTTCATACTCGGCTACGGCACAGTGTTTCCTGAAATGACCCGCGATCATCCAGTCACCATGGCAACGATGGGTAGTACACAAATTTGCCTAGCCTTCGTGCTTGCGGGCTTCAAACGCACTTGAGGCCTTGTTTTTTTGTTGTGCTCGTGGTTTTATCCCGAATAAAAGGACGGACCACCGTGAACTTCGTGACCTGATTAGAATTGGCGAGCCTAACCCCCGTGTTCTAGAACGCCCCAATACTCAACGTTCCACCTTCACTTGATGGATGGATGGATGCTATGAGCGTCCCCTTTATAACGGGGTGGTGACAAGTATGCCACCAGGCTCGACAAAAAAAAAAAAAAAACCTTTTTTTTCTTTTTATGTTGGCCTAATGCCTCTACTTCGATAAATTCTATCTTAATGGAAAAAAAGGTAAATTTTCAGCTTAAGTTCTCTGCCATTTACGGCACACTGTCCATATTTTATTTTTCCAATATTTATTTTTGTCCTTTCTCTCTAATTTTCTGCCACCAATACTCTAACCGTCTCTTACTTATTTCAATCGCGGGTGTGTTCAGCTTTCCATTGTTGTCCCTAAAACCCAAGGCTTCCTGTAGGCTCGTGCCCAAACGTACACCTGGGTGGATATCTCCACATTCAATCAGAACATGCTCCGCCGTTTCCTTATCTTTCCCGCAGCATGTGGATTGTTCTTCTTCTTTACTGAATCTTGCTTTATAACTACGCGTTCTAAGGCAACCCGATCTCGCTTCAAACAGTAAAGCGCTTCCCCTTGAATTATCGTAAAATGCCTCCCTCCTTATTTCATTTTTGCCCTTTCGGTAGTTACTCAAAGCCGGTTTTTTCTCCATAGCTGCCATCCAGTAAATCCTCTCCGCCTCCCTGACTTTTCCCTTAACGCTCTTTGTTGACATACGGCTTACAATACCAGCCGTATACTTACTAGTGAGTCTTCTAGTTCTTTTTCTCCACTGTGTGTCCACGCTCTTCCTATACAAATAACGGAACACCTTCTCTGCCCATCTACTCTCCTTCATATTTCTTAGCCTTTCTTCGAAGCTTATTTTGCTCTGCGCTTCCCTCGCCTCAAAACCTGCCCACCCCATATCGCCCTTTACAGCCTCGTTTGTCGTCTTCCCGTGAGCACCCAACGCGAGGCGTCCCACAGTCCTTTGATTTACATCCATTCCCGCTTGCACCTCTGCCCTCATGCACACCACTGAGTTCCCAAAAGTAAGCCCTGGAACCATTACACCCTTCCACAGACCTCGAAGCACCTCATACCTATTGTATCCCCACAACGCTCTGTGCTTCATTATTGCCGCATTCCTCTTTCCTTTTGCTGCCGAGGCTTTTTCATGTACCTCCATGTATCTATCACTCTCATTTACCCATACTCCAAGGTACTTGTATTCACTTACCCTCGGTATTTCTTGGCCTTGTATGGACACCGTCTGATCACAGGGATCATTGAATACCATCAATCCACACTTCGTTACACTGAATCCTAGTCCAAGAGCTTCACCTTCCCTTCCGCATATATTCGCCAGCTGCTGTATATCATCTCGACTGTCCGCAAATAAGACGATATCGTCCGCATAAAATAAACCTGGAAGCTTCTGCTCAATCATCATGCCGCCCTGTTTGTGTGACAGATTAAAACCAATGTTGCTACCTTCTAGCGCTTTTTCCATACTCACCATGTACAGCATGAATAACAGCGGGGACAAAGGACATCCCTGTCTCAGACCCCTGCTAACCTCAACGTTCTCTTTGCTACGCATTCCTTCCCACTCTATGCAAACTGTATTTTCTCGGTATATCTCCCTCAAAAGCTGTATACAGTCGTCGCCCATGCCCATTCCTTTCAATATATCCCACAAAATTTCCTGATTAACGTTGTCGTATGCCCCAGTGATGTCTAGAAAAGCCACGTACAAGGGCCTATTCTCTATTTTGGATATTTCTATACACTGAGTGAGAACAAACAGGTTATCGTCTAACCGCCTGTCGACTCGAAATCCGTTCTGAAGTTCTCCCAAAATATCGTTATGTTCGGCCCATGTTTCTATTTTCATTTTTACTGCTTGCATCGCCATCCTGTATAGTACCGATGTAATGGTTAGTGGTCTATACGAGCGAATCTTGTCCTTTTCTCCCTTGCCTTTATAGATTAAGTTCATTCTACTTTGTCGCCAACTGTCCGGTATTTGTCCGTCCTTTAAGCTTTTTTCTACTGCTTTTAACAATGCTTCTTTAGTGTTATGTCCTAGTTCGTTAATGAGGCTAACGGGAATCCCATCTAAACCCGCGGCAGTGCGCTTTGGAATTTTTCCTTCGGCCTTTTTCCAGTTGAAATTATCAAGTACTAGCTCTTCCTCTGTTGCTTTCTCCGCCACACTTTTACTCACCGGGGAGATCCCCTGGACGCTCTTTTGAAACGAATCGGCTGTTACCTTTTGGATGTAACCTAGCGCTTCGTACCCTTCCAATTGATTTCCTCCTTCATCTAGAATATGTTGTTGCGTTGTGACAGACTTCCTACCTAGCGCCTTTATGTGGCTCCAAAAAATCCTAGGCGCGGCCTCCTTTTTTTCGTGCATCTCTGTCATCCAGCGTTCACTTTCACCTTTAATTTTTGCCTCTACCAATTTCTGTACAAGGGATTTTTTCTCTAAATATATTTCCCATATTTTTTTGACTTCGTCCTGCGGCCGCTTCTCCTTTTTTGCCTTTCTATGCTCCCGTGAGGCTTCGCGTCGCTTCTCGATCGCCTCCCGGATTTCCTTGTTCCACCAACTTTTTGGCTTCCTTTTTCCTTTCCAGCAAACAGTTTTCTTCTCTTTCCCTATCTCCTTCGTCATTAGATGTAACAGCTCACTATACTCCCAGTCCTTGCCTGGTATTTCGCCTACTTCTTCCTCGACTCTTGCGGCTATATTTATTATTTGTTTGTCATTTAAATACGAGCTGCCAGACTTTGATTCCATGCTCATATTTTCAGTTTCGTATCCCATTTGTAATGTTATTCGTTTATGATCACTACCCAAGCTGTTAATGCCTTCCTCGTCTATCCTCATTTCTGTCAGTTTGTGGTAAATTCCTTCAGTCATGAGACAATAATCAATACTTGATTGCTTGTTTCCGACTTCCCATGTGATCTGGCCGTCACATTTAGGCCCCGTGTTAACTATCTCCAGACTATGTTGCTCGCAAAGATCTAGTAATAACTTCCCATTGGTGTCTGAATATCCGTCAAGGTCATGTATGTGGGCATTCATGTCCCCTAGAAGGATGATTTCGGCCCCATTACCAAATTCCTTAATATCCGCACTCATGCAATCCACTATCTCCTGATTCTTTTCTCTGCAGTTATTCCCCGTCCACAAGTAGGCTACCCCTAGCCACGTTTCCTTTCCACCTACTGTGCCCCGAACCCAGAGGTGCTCTGAACACGTCTGTTTCACTCTAACCCATTTGGCTCCGCGGTGAATTAGCATTCCTACACCCCCACCTTTCCTTTCCGATATGGTCCTGTTACACCCTTCCCAAACATAATTTTTAATATGTGGTGGCTCTTCCAAGTCTCTAAGGTGTGTTTCTGTAACCGCATACACGCCTATCTGTTCTTTGTTTAACTGCTCCTCAATCTCTAACCATTTTGCCTTCTTTCTGCCACCCTGCATGTTTATGTAACTAATTGCAACACGCGCCTTTTTCCTTTTTCTTTTACCTTTTTTCTGGTTTTTCGCAATTCTACCTGTCAAAGTGTCCTCCTGGTTGCTTTCCCTGTTACGAGCTACCCCGGACTCCGAAGGGCCCGTGAGCCCCCCAAAAAAGCTACTGCGCGTCCTGCCAGTCGCCAGCCCACCTCGTGTCCAAGCCTCTTATCGAAATGAATCCTGTCTCTTTGGAATCCACCCCACCTGTGCACTTCCCTGTTTAAATCCACTACCTCGAAACCCTTCTCTCGACTAATCCGCCATATCTCCTTGTTTGCGTCGACAACCGCTCTTCGCAGGTTGACGTTGCGCACCGGTACTTCCGGTACTGTGCATACTACAATTTGCACCTGGGGGGACACGGTGCGCATGTCATCCACCCCTCTCGCCAAGGCCGTCGCTAGTCCTGACGATTCTTTTTTCAGGACGTCATTTAACCCTCCCGCAATTACAACGAGGTTACGATTGCCAGCCTTAGCTGCGAGTTGTTCACCCGCTTGACTCATTACTGTCCCCAGCGTTTGTCCTGGGAAAGTCCCTATCGCAACTCTCTTGTCGCCTTTCACCCTTTCTTTGATTGCCGCTGCGCATCGGACCAAATTTGAGTCACCGGCGATGATGACCTGTTCAGACATTCCTTCTGAAACCTGCACCTGGCTGCTGACTAGGTGACTAGCGTGAGTCACGGCTGCTGGTTTGCTCCCTTCCTCCCTCAAAACTACTTCCCGGTAGCTGGGCCCTGTGGCCAATGTATCTGCCTTTGTCATGCCTGTTTCCTTCATCTCTCCCGCACGGGGGGTCGTCGCCATAATGCTTCCGCCGTCACCTGCGTCTTCGTTCCCTTTCACGACCTTCGATAGGCCCTTCTCGGCTGCCCGGAGCCTTTCTTCCATGGCTGACGTTTTCTCTCGCTCCTTCGCCAATGCATTCTCCAGCGCTGCGATTTTCTCCATGAGCCCACTCTGGACCGCCATCATATTTTTCATTTTCTCCTCGAACTCGCACTGTCTACACTTGGCGTCATCTTCTGCTTTCTCCTCCGCACTAATTTCCACCTTCCGCCCTACCCCGCACTCGGAACACTTTACGGTCTTTTTGACCATGGCTAGCTCAGTTTACCGATGCCCACGTGTTAGAAAACTGTACTAAAATACACTGGTCTAAGCCAAAAAGAACCACAATAATAAATAAATACGCTACACTTCACAGCACCTGCGCATGCACGTGGTCGGTCTACGCGCAGGCTTCAGCCACGTGGTGGCTGGAGAAAAAAAGACACAGTACAAAATACTAATAAAAAAAAAACCGTACACCGTACTAGACCTAATCAAGCCTTACGCTAGCGCCTTACGTTCTCATAACGCTACATATAGAGGCAAGCTGGAAACATGCAAAAACACTTATCTGTAGCTGTCATTCCGGAGCTCTCCAAAAACACGTCCGACCTCTACCACTCAGCTCTGGGAACTCCCACTGCTCGGCTGAAAATTGCGCTGCGCTACTCAAGAATAGAAGCAAATTATAACTGATATGCAGTGACTTGCCCTGCCTAGAGATGGCGCTCCCATCGGCGCTCTCAAGGAAAAGTGGAGCGTTGAATGAAGGGGCGTTCTAGAATACGGGGGTAAAAGTTTAAGGTGGTGAAGTGTAACTGCTGAACATTTGCTGATCGTAGTTTCGTAATAGAGCGGCTCCAAGCCAGGCCAAGCCAAACAGAGCCGAAAGACTGAAAACGAGCAAAATCAGTGTACTGCACATAATTCCCATGTTGGCTGAAGCGCCGCACACTGCAGCTTCCTTAGACACTAGCGCCAGAGTTCACTCAGGTGCATTTATAGGAAGCTATGATATACAGGACGGCAGAATCCCAGTCACCGGCGTGGTGTGATGGCAGCCATAGGGTTTCCTAATATACACTAGAGGGAACTCTGGCACTTGTGTCTATGGGAGCTGCAACGCACGGCGCTTCAGCGAGCATGTGAATGATGGACAGTACACACATTTGTCTAATCTTTGTACTTCTGGCCTACTTTTGGCTCCGTGTGTGTTTGTGTGGCTTGGAGCTGCTTTCTCACGAAACAAAAATCAGCAAATGTTCAGCGGTTGTGCTTCACCACCTCATTCTTTTAGACTTAACTTTCCAAATCGGGTAACGAAGTTCCAAAAAGGTTGAATCTTTCTCTCGAAACAAAACCGAAACGCAGCAATAAACGAAGCCGCAAGTACCATGCGTCGCCCGCAAGTACGAAGACTATATATATATATATATATATATATATATATATATATATATGAGTAAATGTGTGCACTACCCATCATTCCCATGGTCGCTGAAGCTGAACGATCGCAGCGACAGAGTCCCCTCAAGTTAACTTTCGGAAACTCTACGATGGCAGCAGAGTGAACCCGGCGTTCCTTATTGAGAGGCTTCCACGTATTCAGCGGAGTCGGTGGCCTCCTTCGCAAGCGGAACGATGACGCAGCCGAAGCGGAGCGAATCGCCACCGAGAGCGGAAATGCCTCGCTTCTGCGAGCGGCTCGCGCTGCGCAGCGATCCTGCATGTGACGTCGCGAGGTGCCGTTCGTCAGCGGATGATGAGAAGAAGCGGTTAAAGGATTTCAATTGTCTCGCCTCAGAGCAAGGCACCTCGCATCGGCCAGTGCTCGGTCGAAAAAAAAAAAAGAATGAAGGAAGACGGGCAGTCACATCGACGTTGTACCAACGATCGCTAAGCTAATAACAATAATAATAGTCCTAGAAAGAGAGAGAGAGAGAGAGAGAGAGAGAGAGAGAGAGAGAGAGAGAGAGGTAAAGAGACTGGACTGTGTCAATTCACCTCCATCGGAATGAAACCGCCGCAGCCAGAACCAAACCCGCAAACTTCGCATCAGTAACCAAACACTATAACCACTGTAACAGAATAGAAAGTTGGGCGAGTTGGTGTATATTCATATTAAAAGAAAAGTCTTTTTGTGCGCCGCTTTTCTTTTAATATGACTATAACCACTGCTCCACCGCGGCGGACTGATTGCCAAACTCCCTTGGATACCCTGTGCAAGCGAGCATATCGCAGAAGATCGCCAAACATGAAAAAAAAAAAAACGAAAGAAAAAATTGCGGTTGGTCATCATTGTTCCTGAAATTGCACGGAGTATGTTCTTACAAAGTTTGCCTCTAAAAAGGCTGCAATCTCAAACACGGGATCCTCTGGCTAGTGTTTCGGTCCATGATCTTCGTCGCACATTTCTTTAAATAAGTATGCTCGTGATCTCCGCAAACTTGACAAACCTCAAGCTGCTTTTATTTATTTATTTATTTATTTATTTATTTATTTATTTATTTATTTATTTATTTATTTATTTATTTATTTATTTATTTATATGCATTAGGCACCATGAGCCGTCACCATGTGTTACTACATAAACGTGGAATAAAAGCTTTTTCAGAATCGGCGTCCAGCCATCCCTTATTCTAGACATCAATACAGATTGATTGATATGTGGGGTTTAACGTCCCAAAATCAACATATGATTATGACAGACGGCGTAGTGGAGGGCTCCGGAAATTTCAACATCAATACAGAGACGCTTCTCAAAACATCACCTCAAATCATGTTCAGAAATGACCCTTATAAAAGCCTTCTTTCGATAACGAAGCGAAATATATCTATGGAGAGCGACTGACGGCTTTAATTTGTAAACTTCCACGAGGCGCAAGTTCAAAAGACGCCCACTTGCAAACTCACGCATGGACACTTTCTTTGATTCGCAAGTCTTCGCAATCACAATTGGCCCGGGTATCTACAGATAAAGAGCAAGGCTTGGTAGAGTGAAATTACCCGCGTGATCTTCTGCTTATAAATTTAAGCGGAACGGGAAACCGTTGGATTGGAATCCCGTAGTTCCCGACACTATTTTTCTGACATTCACTCGCACGCAAGGGAACGATTTCCGGTAGTTATCAGACACGTTTCCTGCTTATCGCCCCCTCCGTTATCTTAGAAAAAAGTTCAAGGCAACGCTAAGGGTTGTGTCAGGCAAGCCAGCGATAACAACAGCCCCTTCTAAGCAGCAATCTCACCCCACCGGCAGGATATTGCGACAGCTGTTTGTCCATATATGCGTGGCACCAAATGACCGCTTGACATTCAAAGCTACTACTACATATGTATCATGTTTTGCTGTGTGACATAATTGTAAGATATCATACATTAAGATGAAAAATGTGTAATTAGATCCAATCCACAAAAACTCACGAGGTCCTTTATGCATTCATATAAGACTACCAGATGGTGAAAACGCATCTTTTCCTTCCCAGTCGATTGCATTGGTCCCCTCCTCTGCCCTGTTCGAACGTTGCTTCTGGGATCGGGGGCGTTGCTAGCTTTCAGCACCTCACCTGAATTCGGCATTGCCTCCATGTCACAAACGACTCCAATTTTCGGAGAATCCGCGGCCCCCACCTTCCAAGGAAGGGCGCTTTTGTGTTGGGGGGACGACATCCGGCGACTATAACGACCCAGCGTGGCGCCGGCTCGTCTACCCTGCACCGGTACCGGAAGGGGCACCGGCGATCTAAACAAGGAAAATTACTCCCAGATGAGACGGGAGCATGTGTACGCCACTGAGGAGGTTTGAACCGCATCGCAAGAGCAGTTGACGTACAGCCAGCAACAAGTGCGGTCGTCGGTGTCGCGAGTCTCGCGTAGGCGGCGAGCATGGAGTGAACCGTGCAACGTATTGAGACGGCTGCAATTCCGGGCACCCTCGTCGTCTACCAAGCCGGCGAGACCTTCAGCGGCACCCGTCAACTCCCCTACGTGCACCAAGAGCTGGCCTGGTCCGTATGGAACTCTTTATTGTGACTTCCTTTTAAACCGTTAATTTATGTTAACCAGCCTTTTTTTTCTTTAAACAATTGTAGTTGTGTGCGCTGCGTCGCACTTAGAAACTCGAAAGCGCTACCATGATCATTCTGTAATTAATTTCTTGTATCTCTCTCCTTTGATTTCCATCTTGTTGTTATTTTATTAATATTCCACGTGTTTGTCTTTTGTCTGTACCTCTTGTAGTGTTCTTTTAGAGCATAGTTTATTACATAGCTGTTCTTTCCATCGCGCGTATCAGTTTTCTTCCTCTGTTATTGTTTGTTAATTCCTGCATTTGCCCTTGTTTCAATTAAATGCTAGTTCGTTTTGCATAAAGTCTCCGAGTCTGCTCTATGAGTGCGTCGGTCAGGCCCACACATCACCACACGTGCAACCCCGTACGGGTCGACCAACCTGCTAATAAATTTTAAATGTGCCACTTCGAGGCCTTTCAGGCGTCGCAGGCCGAAGCGTAAAGTGGAAGCCTGGGAGTCTGCCGCACGTCGGTGTTGGATCGGCGGGGCCTCACCCGAAGTGTGTGACACTCCATGACCGGAACACTTCTGACCAGGCGACAATATCCTACGATGACATCCCCATGACACGTCACTTCGTGATATGCCACGATGACGTCATCGTGACGACCCAAGTATTGGCGATCTGTGACGTCATGACGGTGTTTCGCATGGAGCTGACGCCGCGGCTGTCGACGGTCTCTTTTTCGCGTTTGATGAGGCCAAACTTTGACCTCGAAATTGACAAGAATCTTACGTGATATGGCTAATTAAATGCGTCAAAGCTAAGTGGTGATGATTGACTGAATCGCGTTTGTGTAAATAGGACTTGTCACACATAATCTCAAAATGTGTACGCCTATGCACGCTCAGAAAAAAAAAAGTTTCATCCTTAGGCAATGGTTTTACAATTATGCTCTACACCATTTCCAAGCGAGAAATCGAGCTCCTGTAAGTTTTTACTGCAAACGTGGCCCAAGAGAGCTCACTCCCGACATAATCGCGACACCAAGAACGCAAACGCAAAATAGGACGGCCACAAACAAAATGAAACGGAATAACGTCAAAAGGACCACTGCATCGCTATACCCGTCTCCGGCGAGGTCCACTGTTAAGTCTATAAAGGAAGGCAGCGTTTAAGGACACTGCCTCACTTTCGTATCTCTACTTAGCACTGCCGGCATAGCGCATGCGCGGGCAGTACGCATATACGTAGCCGCGACCCTCGGCTATAACTGTTCTCGGTTTAAAAACACAATAAGGACGCCATCGTCGCTATAGGTTTCCCCAGACAGCGCCTAACGTTCTCATTTCCTCATACTTTATCTTCTTCCGCGCACTCAACAACCGCTATTCATAGTGTTCTTGGTGTTCTCTCACTTGTGTTTTCTTGACTATAAAGCTAACCGCCTTTCATTAACGCCCCGAGCTGACGACTCCCGGTCCTCCCGGCACGAAAAACTCTCCCAAGCGTGAGCAGCGAATTCGCCTAACCGTAACAGCGCCCCCCTCCGACTTCTGAAACGATGACGTGAAAGCAAACTCGAGCGCGAGGGAGCCACGAGTGACGAGTCGAGCATGACACCACCAGATAAACGATAAGACGACTCCACTGCACCAAGAGTGAAAGTGGGGGAAAGGGTGATACGAGAGAAAAATACAAAACACTAAAATAGATACGTGTCGGCCGCTTGTCTTTCTGCCACCCACGGCGGAATGTTGCTCCCTTTTAAAGGGAACATCTCAGAGCAAGACAGTCCTTTAACCAGTTCAGACCAAAGGCGCGGCTGGCCCTATAAGCATAGGTTGTGCGAGCAAGTTTGGGACGCCATGTGGGTTGATCAGCATCACCCCCCTTACCAAAGCTGGTCATGAATTCAATTTTGGAAGCTCACTTATGCATGGCTCATCTCGTATAAAGATTAATTAATTTGCAGATAATTACGCAGAAGCACTATGCTTGTCCACAGCATAGTGCATCGGGTAATCGAAGATGCGTAATTAGGGTTAACCGGGGTGTGTGTGGGGACATATCACAGCACATTCCATGGTTTCCCCGCTTTCTCCCCCCCCCCCTTTTTTTTCTTTTCGTTTTTAAGGCAAAGGCCTTAGATGTCTCATCAAATATGAAAAATGGCTGTCGGCGTCAACTTGAGTGATGCAAAAAGAAACTATTATGACGTGAAGATGTCATTGATCGTTAAAGAATTGTGACGTCAAGCGATGACGCCCCCTACGACAGCCTAACTTCATCACAGGTGAGCAGATCCCTAAAGCACTGCAAAGCTACGTTGGGTGCAGAAATATTTCGGGGAAAGAGGATAATTGAGAGGAAGAAGAAGAAAAAAAGACTTACTTCTTACACTTCTTTACCTAAGACTTACTTTTTTACCGCACACATTTGCTAATTTGCTGAGAGAAACGAACGAACATTACACATGGTGTTGCGAATAGCATGCAGCTCGGTTATTCTTATCTGCGTCGTGGACAGCCACGCATTCATTTTCCCAACTTATCTCTTCTCTTTTGCATCGCTCTACTGACTGTTTGTTTTCGCTACAGAACGGTGAAAAAAAAAAAGAAGCAGCCCGACGTATTCTCGGCAACCCCACGAAGCTATCTCTAAACGCAGCCACTCATTTATGTAGTTCAGGACAGCCAGAGGCCATCAAGACACCGACACGTCCACGATAAGCGCGTGAGATAAGAGTTCCACCATACCGAAAAGTCGTGCAAACGATGACACTGCAGCTTGCTCGTATCCACCGACCGAATGCGGAACCCCCTCTTATAGTCAGGTTGGTAATTCCGCGGAATGCTCTATAGGGGTCCTGGCTAAGCATGCAGATGCGATAGCAGGCCTGGCGAGGCAAAAGTTTTTTTGAGCCTCGGCGCTCTTTCCACACTCGTAGTTTCTTTAAAACGTTCACAGGCCGAGGTACAGTTCCCGCTTTCATGCTTTCAAACGCTTCTAGGCGGTTTGAAATGCGCGCACAGGAATAAGTCACATTTCGCTTTTTCTCATTGTTTCATCGCCTCGATTCGGCCTGGCACACAGCCATTCACAGTGCGACTGGGCCCGCGGTTCGCACTCGCGTTAGAGCTCTCACCCAGGGAATGAAAAATAAAACAAGAAAACAAACAAACAAGGGTGCCAGCGAACGCGGGACGTTTTTCATTTTGTTTTCGTCAACGAGTTTATGCGCGCGTTAGCAAGGACGTTAACAAGATAGTTCCCGAGCGTTTTATACTACATGCAGTCGTGTTTTCTGTTTTTTTTTCTCTTTGACGGTGCTCCCCTATTCTTGGTTGTAACTCTTAAGAGCCGGGCGACGGATCCAGGCTAAAGCAGGCGGAAGGTTGAACAGATAGCACAGCGAGGCACGACAAAAAATAAGATTGACACCGTTGGATGCCACGGACATCACCATCACCAAGAAAAGCGAGAGAGAAAAGGAATTGGAAGCATTACGAGTAGGAAAGCACAGCAACTCGTAGAGGAATGAGAACAACAAATGCCAAAAGACGTACGAGAACTACAAGAGCAACACGCATAAGAACAACAAAAAGTGCGAGTACAAGTAAAGCAAGCGCGAGAGAGGAGGCATTCGGAGCATTACGAGAAGTGCAAGAAGTACAAGAATCGCGAGACGAAAAGAAGCGCACGCTGTAGGATGGAGCGAAGTGGCAGGGCAGCAAGGGCGACATATCGGTGCTCCCTCCAATGCAGCACCGCAGGCCTGACCCGAATTCCAGCGGACGCGTCGTCTCACACCTCTTACGACGGAACTGATGCGAAGCGCGAAAAAGGGTGTGGCAGCGTCGTCTGCGGAGTCGAGTGGTTCTGCGAGCACACGGCTGCTGGGTTATCACACGTGCCGTACACAGTATAAAGGGCGATGATTACCAGCTGCTTGCGCGGCGCTGCCGGCGAGGCGAAGAAGAAACCGCGCTGTGCGACGGTGGAGGGGGGAGGGGGGGGGGGGGAGTGTTAACCAAGTATAGGATCTCGAGGCTCGGTAGAAACTGCGCGAAGGTGATCGCCCCGACGAAGTCGACCGTTCGAAGCAGCGCCTGTGAAGTGTACTTATAACTGCTCAGCGATAAAGACGAGGTTCTTGGATAGAGAAGAGGAGAAAAGCATGGGATGGTAGCAGTCTCTCGTTGAGAATAGCGAAACTTGAAGGGAAAGGAAAGTTATGGAAAATTTTTGGTTCAGAGTGCAATCTAACTTGTCTTTTCTGACGGCGTATATTACAGCACGCGAACATAGAAAAAGAGGCTCAAGCAGAAAAAAAAGAGCGCCGACTTTCAACTGATCTTAAATTGCCAGTAGAGCAAGGTACGTTTGTGCAGGAAACAGTAACGGCAGCCTCATCAGGATCGTGTACACGATCCTGCAGGACAATTGTGAGCAAATGCTAAAAGTAACTTGACTGTCAAGGTATTGAGTAGGCTACTTTAATCGTTTTCAACACACACACACACACACACACACACACACACACACACACACTGTAATAATAATAATAAGTTATATATATATATATATATATATATATATATATATATATATATATATATATATATATATATATATATATATATATATATATATATATATATATATATATATATATATATATACTTTTCCTCGTGTTCGCGCACTGTCGTGAACCACATCTAACTCGCCCAAGCTGCTTCACTTGTAAGGCTGCATCACTGGTGACACCGCCACCTCAACCGTCCCGTAAGTGCAGGCATAAAGGAGGGGGATTAAAACAGCAAAAGAGAGGCACAGCGCCATTGGGAAACGGTAAGTGAAAGAAGTTGAACCAAAAGAGACGTCACCTTCTCAAGAATGGATTATCTGTCACACCAAGCGTCAGTCCGGGAACACTCTACCCATTAGAAAAACAAAACTGTTGGTGCCTGCAGGCCCAAGAAATCGAACCCGGTACCTCTAACCTCTCCGTTACGACTGCGGTTGCTGTTCAGCACGAAAGTAGACATAGAACCACAGGTGAGACGGTATTTCATACTTCAAACAGCTTAGCGCGAAAGCATCCACAGAAACACGGGTTAGACATGAACGCATGCTCGTCTCACCTGTGTTGCTGCGTCAGCTTTCGCGATGGGCAGCTTTAAAAACGAAACAATAATCACCCTGCTCCTACATATCGATTTAAGTGTACTTACGGTTCTTGGTCTTACGTTGTTTTCAAGTGTATGGGAGACGGTTTCGGATCGCGAAGAGGCAGACCCCGACTGGCTACACGAGAGAAAAGCAGCCAGGTGTTGTACCACGTGCGTCGTACTGACGAGAAAAAACGACGCTCGAGTTGCGAGACACAGCCTCGACGACCGCATCGACCGCGGCTTGGATGGTGACCTCGGGCCGCGAGGCTACTACCCCAGGTCAAGGTAATTTTGGAAAGGAAGCGTTAACACAAACTTCAGATACTGCCCCAGGTCAAGGTAATCTTGGAAAGGTAGCGTTAACACAAACTTCAGCATCCTTAGTATCAAAGAGCGGTGTTGGCTGGAGGAACAGGAAGAGAGCAGAAGTTTATTTATTAAGGTTTAGATCAAGGAGTAATGAAAACAGAGGAAGCGAAAGGGGTGTTAAGGACATATCAGTCAGAATCAAGAAAAAAGAAATGAGTATGGGCATGTATAGCACGAATGCAAGATAACCGATGGTCGATAAGAGTAATAGACTGTATTCAAAGACAAGGTCAGCGAGCAACGCGGAGGCAGAAAGTCAGGCGGGCAGATGAGTTTAAGGTCTAGCATGGCCACAGCATGGCACAGCACCGTGTTACTTTGCAAAACATTGGAGATGTCTTCGTTCCTCAGTGGGCGTATACTCAAGCTGATTATGATGGCTCTGCAGCATGTAAGCACCAGAATTAAAGTTCAAGAACACGGAAATTCATCGCGTCTGTTTTTCCGGCTGAAATATTTTCTTTCCCGCATGCCGCTCTTGCAGGTGTCATGCACAGCAACAGCGATAGACATAGCGCCCAAAACATGACCCCATAATGACCACGTGGACAAGCGCTCACCTGCCGGTGCGCCCTCTCTATAGCTGTGGTCGTATTTTTGGCGTTACGTCCATTACTGCCGAACATGCAGGAACTACATAAGCCGAACAAGCCCTATACTATACAGATGTTATAGAGTCGAGGAAAACGAGATGAAGTGATTCCAAAGTCTATAAGCGTGAGAGAGTGCACCAGGACGTGCGCTGATCAACGAAACGACTCCAGAAATAGGTTGCGAAAGTTGATGGGCGGAGATTAACGAGCGGGGTCGGGAAGATTTTTCGTATATAGCACAATGAGAGCTTAAGAACCGCATTCACCAAGTGTACTTACCATCATCATCAGCTTCGCGTGGAATCTCGATGCGTGGCACGCCATCTATCGAAGCGATGCGCGGCAAAACAAGAAAGAAAAGTGAATATGCGCGCAGTTTAATCACTGTGCTCGGAATCATTTGTCATCGGCCGGTATAGGCACGCTGGCCTTGCCCAAGAGGAAAATGGCAAAGAAAAAAAAATATGTGGGACGCCGCTTTGGTCTATATTGACCGCAAAAGCACCCTGGCCCCCGCCACAGCTGCCCCACCTTTCACGTCTTCCGGACCCGCGTTTTGGCGGTTTTGTAGCGGAGGGCGCGACGGCACGTGCCGAAGTATGTTTATTAAGAACGCTGTATGGCGCTTCCAGTAACGTCCACAGTGGCGTGATGTGCGTAGTCACGACCCGAGTTGAAAAGCAGTAACTGTAGGTGTAATTAAAGCCATCGTGGTATCGCGGTACATACCTTCTATTTCGGCAGTACCTGCCACCTCTGAAATGCTTAACGGTTCGTAACTTCGAAGCAAATATCGCCGATCTCAACAGTAACTTCCATCTCAACATTATGTACTATTCCTACAGAAACTCTTTCCTTAGCAGCAACTCCCA